>NC_040077.1:31545000-32225000 GCF_003369695.1 Bos indicus x Bos taurus
AGAATCCAGACCATCCTTCAGGGAATAGGATGTGAATGAGGGCTTTGCCTGGCACACAGCACCAATATGTTAGCTATCATCATGATTAGTATTACTAATTTTATCCCTCAGGGGACCTACCACTTGGTCTGGGCTTAGCCATTGCATTGCATAAAGTGTCCTGGAGACCACTCTTGATGTGTAATCCAGGTCAACACTGCTATTTATTGGGTTTTAATTTTGATGTGAGCAAAACTTGGATTCTGTAAGCTCTTTGACTCAAAATTTTGTGCCTCTGTGAAGTACTACAGAT
This sequence comes from Bos indicus x Bos taurus, assembly GCF_003369695.1. Taxonomy (NCBI): domain Eukaryota; kingdom Metazoa; phylum Chordata; class Mammalia; order Artiodactyla; family Bovidae; genus Bos; species Bos indicus x Bos taurus. The sequence continues at coordinate 31,545,293 of NC_040077.1, forward strand.
TTCTCACAGGCTGGGGAATTAGCAAACCCTGGGTGTCGGCAGTGGTTGGTGCCATGGTGTGTGTGTGGGGGGGTGCTGGGATGGTGGGGGACACACAGATATGGAGCAGGGGGGGTTGCCAGTTTCTTTAGAAGGCAGTGTTTGCCTTTCCCTGGGCAGAGGTTGTGAAGGTTAAGAAAACCTGGTTAACAGAAGCCAGGGACAGATGTTACCTAATTTGGTCAAAGAACAAAGAGTGTATAAAACATTTGGAAATCCCGAACAGTGCACTGGGATGGGGCACTTACTGGAAGGGCAGAAACAGATTTACCACCCAGAATTCAGAGTAGGGCGACTGCATCTCAGGTGAGCATAATGTAATTACCACTTCAAACAGTCTGGATTTGGGGCATGGAATCTTTTGGGTCGGAAGCTTCACTGCACTAGTTCACTAGCCCTGTATTGTCCCAGGTACTCCATGACTTTGAGCCTCAATTCCCTCATCTGTAAAACGGGGTAAACATCTAATTTATGAGGCCGTTGTGAGATAGAACAGGACTAGGTAGAGTGGGGACCCATTAGATGAGAGCTGCTCTTATCAGAAGAAAATGAACAATTTTCCTAAGACGTCAGGTTTACGCATACCTTACTCAGAATTCTCAAACATCTCAGGAGTTTTCGGCACCGATTGTACTGCCTGTTCCCCGTCCACCCCTTCTCCCTCGCCGGCGTCCTCAGCTGCGGAGTGGAAGCAAGAGGCACGTGGGGGAAAGACTGGGACAGACCTGGTCCCCCGCTCTCCTGGCACGGTGGGCCTGTCATGGCGGCCCAGCGACAGCTCTCCGACAGCACAGCAAGAAGAATGAAAAGGTCTCGGGGGTCAGGGCTGCACAGACCCCTGCCCCGCCTGCGCTCTGCCAGGCTAGCCCCGAGGGAGCGCCCGATCACATGGATCCCGCCTCCCGCGACGCGGATCCGCCCCGACCTCGAGCTCAGCCTCGCGCTCCGGCGCCCACCTGGGGAGCCGGCGGCCCGAGCCTCGGGAGCCGGCAGTCAGGGGCGCGGGCCCCCAGCCAGCGCCCACCAGAGCCACGGGCCGCGAGCGGTGCCCGCCCAGCGCCCTCCCCGCCCCCTCCGCGCCTCGCCCGGCCGCCCGCGGCCCCCACCCACCCGCCGCTCCTCCCCTCTCCCCACCCTCCTCCTCCGCCCCCTCCCCTCCCCCGCCGCCTCGCCTACCGCTCGGCCGAGCGTGTGAGCCGCCCGGGTCCAGAGCGCAGGCGGCGAGGCCACCGCACCTGCAGCGCGCTCGGGCTGCCGAACAGGCACCTCGCCTCCCGCCGCCCGATCTCTTTCTCCCCCCGCGCCGGGTCTCTCATGACGCCCGAGTCCCCCGGCCTGCGACAATGACCACTTCCCTGCAAGATGGGCAGAGCGCCGCGGGTCGGGCGGCTGCCCGGGACTCGCCGCTGGCCGCCCAGGTGTGCGGCGCTGCCCAGGGGAGGGGCGACGCCCGCGACCTGGCGCCGGCCCCCTGGCTGCACGCGCGGGCGCTCCTGCCCCCTCCGGACGCGACCCGCGGCTGTGCGGCAGACAGGTAGGCAGCCCTCGGAGGGCGCGGGGGAGTGTCCTGGGTTGGCAGCCGGCGAGGGGTGAGGAGGCGGTCCTAGGGGGTGAGCCATGTGCCCAGAGCTGGGCCAAGTTTGAGAAAGTCTCAGAAGACAATTCCCTTTGAGCTGGCAGGACCTACCGGATGGGCTGGACATTGCGATCTCCCAGCGCCTTATAAATAGCATCACCGATTCACTGAGAGCTCCGGGTCGCTCTCGCCTCTGCCCATCGATGTGAACTAGGAGGCCAAGCTCCAGGCTGACCACCCTCCTTCCTTCTTTACTGCGTTAAAAAACAAAAAAATCCCTTTTATGTATTATAAAAAATCAGAATAAATCAGTTCGCCTCCCACATGGAGTCTTAGAGCGACTCTGGAGAGGCAAAGTACGGATTGACATTTGAGCAGTCTAGCTGTTCAGCAGGAAAGAATAGAGGCTTTAAAGTGTTTCCCAATCTCCATAGCATTCAGCCCTAAGTGCCTGTAGAATTCACAATTTCACACATACTTTAGGAAAGAAAAAGGCTGCAACAATACAAAAATCTATAGTCCTTTATATTCATACATTTAAATGGTATCTTTTTTTTTTTCCTTCAGATTTTCAAAGTGCTTCAACTTCACTGAAGTTAAAATTACTCTGCAGTGGACCAAAGTACATTAATACTAGCAAGTTCTATTCACTTACCTCCTCAAAAACACTGCCTTGCAGTTTAGTATCTATAAGCACTTGAAAAATCAGCAAACTGTGTGTGGGCCACATTGTGAATGAAATTTGAAGTGAGATGAACCACAACTATAATTAATAAACCATAACTTTCAAAAGTGATTAGTAGAATAGAATAGGGATGAGTTCACTAAATGTTTATAGACTGTCAATTTAGTGGATGCAAAACAATGTCTAACTCCTCAGAATGATTTTTACTTCAGTAATTCTGTAGTCTGTATGTCAGTTTCAGGAAAATTATCAGAAGTGCTGGAAATGGGGCTTCCAGGCCTGGTGATTTTTTTTTTTTTTAAGGCCAAAAGAAAAGAAAGAAAGGAATGCAAAAGGAGATTGATTTATATCAATTGACATGTTTTATTCTGACCCACAGAAAGTACACCACAGACCTTTCCTGTATACTTTACATTAGTATTGTCACAGAATGGGGCATTCTGGCCTCAACTTTTTAATCCTGACAGCAATTATATTTTACATTCTGTTTTATGTAAATTACATCCTATGTTCTCTCGGTGTAGGAGAAAAAAGAAAGATCTTGATGTTCTGGAAATGCCATCTATTCCAAACCCTTTTCCTGAGCTATGCTGCTCTCCATTTACATCTGTGTTGTCAGCAGGCCTGTTTCCCAAAGCAAATTCAAGGAAAAAACAGGTATGCATTTTAAAATGTTCTAATTAAAAAATCTTAGAAGTTCTATATCCATATAATCTTTAAGATAGTAACTTACAATATTAGCAAAAGATTAGCATGGCCTATTTTAAATACTCTATTAACTGACATAGTTCTTTGCCATTAGTTTCCTTTAGGGTCTCACTTTTTACATCTGTATAATGGGTATGTTAAACCATACCCATCAGGCTTTTGGAATGGATTAAATGAAAGAATATATGTGAAGTACAGAGCCTAGGAGCTATTATTATTCACATTGTAAGTGGAGAGTTATATATGATAACAACTGAGCAATTTTAACTCAGAAATTGGAAGAGCTGGTAGTGATTTAGAGTGAGAAGGGAATTGACTGGTTCCTTTAATACCTTCTTTAATCTTTCATATTTTCAACCCAAGCCAACCTTATTTACTAAAGAAAATTGATAATGGTGAATCTGTGGTGAAAGGTAAATGGAGTTTTGGACCCCACAGGTTTTCTTTCATTTCAGCAAATTCTCAGTTTGGAAGCTTCTGACTGCAGAAGGCAGATGACTTGTAAGTGATGATTAGCTTATGGACTTAATTTTTATGATTTTCTTTCAAGTTTCTAGTGTGGAGCTGACTTGAGCAAATTAAACTTCAAGAACCAAGCAGTGGTGGGGAGATGTATCACAATTATAAAAAAAAAAAGTGTTTCCTAGGTTAATCCCATCTCTTCTGAATATACTTCATTCCAGTCTTGGATCAGCAAACAAAGAGAAGCTTCACTGTGTACCTTGTTCTTGCATGGGTTGTTGTTTGTAGTCGCTAAGTCGTGTCCGACTCTTTGTGACCCCATGTACTACAAACAGCACACAAGGATACCCTGTCTTTTACTATTTCCCAGAATTTGCTCAAACTCATGACCACTGGGGGCTTCCCTAGTAGCTCAGTTGGTAAAGAATCCACCTGCAATGCAAGAGACCCCAGTTCAGTTCCTGGGTTGGGAAGATCCCCTGGAGAAGGGGTAGGCTACCTACTCCAGTATTCTTGGGCTTCCCTGTGGCTCAGCTGGTAAAGAACCCGCCTGCAATGTGGGAGACCTGGATTTGATCCCTGGGTTGGGAAGATCCCCTGGAGAAGGAAACAGCTAGGCGCTCCAGTATTCTGGCCTGGAGAATTCCATGGACTGTATAGTTCATGGGGTCATAAAGACTCGGACACAACTGAGTGACTTTGACATACATACACATATATGTCCGTTGAATTGGTGATGCCATCCAACCATCTCATCCTCTGATGCCCCCTTCTTTTGCCTTCAATCTTTCCCAGCATCAGGGTCTTTTCCAGTGAGTCTGTTCTTTGCATCAGATGGCCAAAGTATTGGAGCTTCAGCTTCAGCATCAGTCCTTCCAATGAATATTCAGGGTTGATTTCTCTTAGGATCGACTAGTTTGATCTCCTTGCCATTCAAGGGACTCTCAAGAGTCTTCTCCAGCACCACAGTTTGAAAATATCAATTCTTCGGCATCTAGCCTTCTTTATGGTCCAACTCTCATATCCTGACATGATTACTGGAAAACCCATAGCTTTGACTATACAGACCTGTGTCAGCAAAGTGATGTCTCTGCTTTTTAATATGCTATCTAGGTCTGTCATAGCTTTTCTTCCAAGGGTAGAAGCAACAAATTTAAACAGTCAGATGCTTGCCATAAGGAGGGGTTAATGAAAAGAGAGAAGATGGTTGATTATTTTCCCCCAGCTATTGTTCTTTCCTTTTTTCTGCACTTTTACTATCTGTGATGGGTTCAATAATGTGTGTTTGGGTTAAGATGTAAGATGGGAATATGGATGATAGATTATTTTGTGCATCATGGTGATGGAAAAATTGATTTTGAACTATCCCTGTGATCCAGGATGGGGAAAGGAAATGTCTGATGATGGCATAATAGTCCTTTGGGGAATTTAATGCATTGTTTCCCTATTTATGGATGGCCTGCTACGTTTCTTGCATCATCCTAGGCTCTGAAGCACAGAGCTAAGCAAAAATGCCATCCAAAGGGTGTTTATCGGGACTTCCCTGGTGGTCCAGTGGTTAAAACTCCATTTTTCCAATGCAGGGGACATGAGTTCTATCTGACTGGGGAACTAAGATCCCACATACTGTGTAGTACAGCCACAAAGTAAGAGAAAAAAATAATTAAATTAAAAAGGGTGTTTATCAAAAGGTAGGGCTAGGTTAAGCATTAGGAGCTGAACAGAGGAAGGGAAGAAGACGGAGAAAGGCCTGGGTTTACTTCAGCTTTAAATTTGTGAATGAGCACTGGGAGAAAGCCTGTGTCTACCAGATGAGCTGAAGGGGCAGGGTTTCTTTTGAATAAAGAGAGAATAAACATCTTATGATTATGTTAATAGAGGAAGAAAAAAGAGAAAGAGAGTGGGTGTACGTGTCAGGGTCAAGTCAGAGTGTGGCCCAGGTGTGGGTAGTCACCATCTTGAGTAGGACATCTGATTCTGAATGACAATGTTTCTTCAGATCCGGTTCAGCAGATTGGCAAAGTGGGAGAAGGGTGCTATGCTGTGCTTTACTCCAACCAGTTCCCTACTTGGGCCTTTATGTCCTGTCCCAGTGACCTTCGGCAAGAGCCCTGCACCCACACAGACAGCTGTGCTGTGGCCTGAGCAGAATTCTGGCCTGAATCCTAGAGACCAGTCCCAAGGGTACTCCCATCAAAGAAGCGCCCTCCTTGCTCATCTCTTCCTTGGTGCAAGGGTTGGAATTTCTGTAAAGAGAAGGGTGTCCTAGAGCTGGGCAAGAAGTCTCCTTTGTGCACTAATTTATTTTGACTGTGCCGGGTCTTCGTTGCAGCCTGTGGGATCTTTGTTGAGAAGCACGGGTTTTCTCTAGTTGCAGCACAAAGGGGCTTCTCTTGTTGCAGCAGAGGGACTTCTCCTTGAGGTGTGGGGCACAGGCTTTAGAGTGCTCAGGTTCAGAAGTTGTGGCTTGTGGGCTCTCTAGTTGTGGGATCTTAGTTCCCTGACCAGGGATCAAACATACATCACCTGCATTCAAAGTGGATCTTAACTACTGGACCACTAGGGCAGGGCTTCCAGGTGGCACTAGTGGTAAAGAACGTGCCTGCCAGTGCAGGAGCCATAAGAGATGTGGGTTCGATTCCTGGGTTGGGAAGATCCCCTGGAGGAGGACATGGCAGCTCACTCCAATATTCATGCCTGGAGAATCCCATGCACAGAGGAGCCTGGTGGGCTCCTGTCCACTGGGTCACAAAGAGCTGGACACGACTGAAGTGACTGAACACACGGACTGCCAGGGAAATCTCTTGTATTCTTTTTGTTCTCTTTTCTGCACCTAGACTTTGCTTTTAGAACTGATCCTTTGTTTTTATTACTTTCTATATGCTTAGTTCTTTGGAATGAGGGAGGTTTTGGGTACAGATGGACTCTATGTCGGTAATTCCCCCAAGCTCAGTGTCTTTGTGACACAGATTAACCCTTTACAAGATGATATTTCAGGCCCAATTATCTCTGACCTTTGGTTGAGATGATGTACTAGGTTTCTATTGACTATTATTTATGGCTGAAACATCTTAGGAGACGATGTCTCATTTCTTGATAGTCTCTCTTTGATTTGTTTTGTTTAACCATTCCAGTCATTTTAGCAATTCTTTTCCCCCCATAGAAAAAGTGAAGAATTGCACTTGTTACTTAGAAATAAATGACCAAAAAGTTTGAAAGAATCCAGACTGGCAATGTTAAATCTCATGTGGCCTTTCAAAACCATAGTCAAAACCACTTTACAGGCCATAGATACTTTTTTTGTTTTTTACAATTTGCAATGTCTACATAATGCATGAGTGGTAAAATGAATTGATGCCACAAATAGAATATGCTTTATCTCTTTGTGCAAATAAAATGTCTCAAAGTATATATTACTATATGCTTTCAGTATTTTTATTTTAAAATAAGAACTGGATTGGGATAGAATCTGGATTCTTTATTCTCCCCCCACCTTTTTAAAAATAATACTAACTGGGTATATTTCTTCAGCATAATTTTTTTGTGTTTGCCAATAAAGCAGATTTGAAGTGTGCCCTCCATATACATGATCCAGAAAAGTTACTTGCAATTTACATTTTATATGAAAAGTAACTTATGACTTTGGCTATCTTTTTTCCTATTTCTGATTAAAATTTACCAGAAAATCGTACCTGAGCACTTATTATTCGAAGAAAGGGAAAGAATATCTTTAGCCTTTGCAAAAGAATCAGTTCTTTTCTCGAGTTTGCCTACCCCCGGGTTATTTTTGTACTTGGACTCAGTTTCTGTAGTTGCTCTGGCTCATTGCTTTCCAGGACTGTGTAGGATAACTAATTCAAAATAAAGCCACTGAAGATTTTAAAGATAAAAAATCACTTGTGAGAAACAGTGTCATGGAAGTTTCAAGCTGGAAGAGATCTTTGAGATAAGCTGGTGAAACAGTCTTCTAGAGATGAGTAAGTTGAGGCAAAGAAATGTTTTGTGGCTGATGTTATCACAGCTAGAACCTGAAAATTGGATTTCTTAAAGCATAGACAGCCCCCTTTTAAGGAAGGTACAATATCCGCAGAAACCGAGAACTCTAAGAATAGCAGAGTGATAAACCTGTATCAGTTGTTGTTAGTTATAACTCTCCCCATAATATAAAAGGTGAGGCAGCAAAAGCCATTTGATGATCTCCACCTAAGGATCTGGATTCCTTTTTCTTTTTCCTTCCTCGACTATAGCAGTCTTTTTGTGTTTTCTTCCCCCTCTAGCTTTCTTCTCTGTCTTCTCCCTAAAACTGATATGAAAAATCTATCAAATCATTGGTCTGCATCAAGTAAGTTTTATCAGTGTTATTAATAAATGGATTTCGTGTGTAGTTTACAGTCCACAGACACACCGAGGCCAGGAAGTGTGTCTGTTTTCCACATCATAAGTTTTTTTTTTTTAAAGTACAAAACTCAGAAGTGATTTGTCCATGCTTCCACAGTTTAGATAAAGGAAAATCGAAAAGTGTCATTTCTGTATGTCTTTGTCCCTCACCACACTATTTCTGGTCTATTTTATATTGAATTAAACCTTTTTGCATATCTCAGTAAAATAAAAACTTTCTTCCAAATAATTAAAGAAATTCTTTTCCATATGCTCTGCCTTTGATTTTTGTTTTCTTCTCATATGTCCAGGACTATCAAACAGTAAGTTCATCTCTGTCCCCGATGAAAGGGTCTCTGATATCATTCCTTCATGATGTCAGTAGTGACTTTAATTTGTGCAGTGCTAACCCTGTATGTGTGGTTCTTATGTGGCTGCTGCATTATCCAAATTTACATACGCATTTCTCCAATATACATAGAAGAAGAAAGCAAAGAACTCTACTCCCCATTCTCATTTTCCAGATATAGCAGTTATCAAGATTTTGTCTCATTTATTTCATCTATTCCTTTTTGAAATTTTTATTGTATTTGTTGAAGCACAATAAATTATTTTTTAAAAAAGTAAATTCTGGACATTCTGTCATTGCATCCCTACCTAGTTTTGTATGCACTGCTGGAAACTACATTTTCTTATTTAACTAGCAGGCTATTATTCCCTAACAAAAATAAAAATTCCTTGAAAAGTGAAAGTCATTCAGTCGTGTCCGACTCTTTGTGACCCCATGGACTATACAGTCCATGAAATTCTCCAGGCCAGAATACTGGAGTGGGTAGCTGTTCCCTTCTTCAGGGGATCTTCCCAACCCAGGGATCGAATGCAGGTCTCCCACATTGCAGGCAGATTCTTTACCAGCGGAGGCACTAGGGAAGTCCAAGAATACTAGAGTGGGTAGCCTATCCCTTCTCCAGGGGATCTTCCCGATCCAGGAATCAAACCGGGGTCTCCTGCATTGCAGGTGGATTCTTTACCAGCTGAGCTGCATGTGAAAAATATCTTGGTATCACTTAATATCCTTCATAGTCAAATTTCTAAGTTGGAATGATACATGAAATCCTCAAATTACAAACTGGTTATACCTCAGAATCTTTAAATTAGGTCTTTGGCTGTTTGAATCCACGGAAACAGCATTATACATTGTGTTTAGGCCCACCAGGCTGTTTTACAAAATCCTATATTATGTAAAATGAAATGCAAATTTCATATATTTGCAGAAAATATACAGAAACAATACTTGCTCCTATTGGGGTTTCAAACAAATATGTGTTTCCAGCAGCAGAGTGCTACTTTTGAATGTTGGCACTTGATGAATATGATTTTCCTTGGGAGAAATTCAAAAGTGCCCAGATCTTTGTAGCAGTATTGAAGCACGGTTCTAAAGCCATACTTCTCACTGGACTACCTTCCTCAGAATCAGCAGGGATGCTTATTAAAAATATAGATACTGGGGCTTCTTGTAAAATCCACTGAATAATAATATCCTGGTGAAGGGCATGGGATTTGACTTCTTTTTTTTCTTTAACATATATACAAAATTAGGGGTACTCTTATTCTCTGCTGCTTTCAGGCTCTGGAGCAATTTGACCTTTCAAGATTGAAGACAATTTTATTTAGTTGAGAAAAGGTAGAAATATTACAAAAGGACTTTAGTTGGTATTTTATCCAGGTATTGATTGTTTGGGGTGAATAGAGACTCATGTTAACTAGTTTGAAAGGTTATATTATAGTACCTGAAGGCCAAAAGTTCATTGATCTCATGAGAGACTGGAATTGGGAATCAGAGAGCCAGCAAAAATCAAGGCAGCCACTTTCTCCGTTCTCCCTCTTTATTTTCCCATAAACATAGCACATAGTCTCTGCTTCTTTTTCTAAATCCATATCATCCTCTGATATTTCTCAATGGTCTTGCTTGTCTTGATTGATGTCACTGCATGTGGCCCCAAGTGGCTACCCTTATTGGAATAACTCTTCCTGGTTTAGCTGGTTTAGCACGTGAGTCCATATTTGGAGAGAGCTGTTAACCCAGTATGTCCAGCTCTTATTCAGTCAGCTGTGGCCAAGGTGACACAAGGGACCTGGACCGCTGCTCACTCAGCAAAGGTTATGGAACAAATTCTGTGAGTAGGAAGTGCAAGTTCAGTAGGTATAATGTAAGGAGATGGGGAGGAAATAATGAACAACTAGTGTCCTAGGGAAAAAAAGCTCAAACAAAGAACACTGGACACACAAATTCTTATAATATATGAATGATATATGGTAACCCACCGATTAATTGGTCTGACATAATCTGCACAGTTCACAGGATCCAACTCCTTTACCTCAAATCATTTAGCTCACTTGAAGGGAGTTTACTTGACAGTGCTTTCAGTTGATGACACCCTTCAGTGATGGTCATCTTCCTTGTTCCTTGTTCTTTGTTCCAAGCCTGCATGTTACTGAGGTCCCTTGGCTTCTGAGGACAGGAGCTATCAACTCAGGATCCTCCCTACTTCATGCTAGATACCTTCGACTGTAACAGAAAACAGCTGTCTCTTCCTATTTTAAAACTTAAATCCCCTAGCAGAGCTGCTTGTCAAGGTTTTATTTCCAGTTTGAAGTTTGCCTCTAATTTTTAGTTAATTTGCAGGATACATTTGCAGTCCAACCTTTATCTGCAACATGACTTTTATTTTTTACTTCTTTGAAAGCTCAGCTTCTAGTTTGTTTTTCCTTAGGGGCGTATATTAAGTTCTTCAAGAGAAGGAAAACTGGAGTCATTCATGGTTCAATATAAATGTGGATCTTAATATAGAAAAGCTTTCTGAAGTCTTATGGAGTTGGTTTGAAACATGTCAGCTTATACGGAATAGTAATAAACTCCATCGTATAAGTATCTGAACAAGGATAAGCGGACTTGGGAATTGTCCTTTCGGCACTCTCGGTAAGGGCTAGCTCAATGCAGAACTTAGGAAATGGCCACAAGCCTTTGCCAAAGAAAGGGAGCAGAAGGGAAACTTTCAGAATCAGTTTAGAAGTCTAATGGGAGAGCTGACATAGGAAAAGTATCTTTTACTTCTTGTCCTTCCCTTTGGTTCCACTTATTGAGTAGTTTTCAAAGCCACAGAGAGAATAAACACAAATAGCAGGATTACCATTTTTAACTATTGGTAGTTTACAGATGTTTCCATCTATTCTGAAAGATCGTTTATAAGTTGGCTATTTATTCACTTGTATTTTTTCCATAGATGTAATGTTAGATAGGGTTTCCCAGGTGGTGCAGAGGTAAAGAACTGTCTGCCAGTGAGAGAGACTCAGGAGACTTCTTCAACCCGTGTGTTGGGAAGATCCTCTGGAGGAGGAAATGGGAACCTGATCCAGTATTCTTGCCTGAAAAATTCCATGGACAGAAGTGACTGACAGGCTACATACAGTCCATGGGGTTGCAAAGAGTTGGATTTGACTGAGCACATACAATGCTAGATATGATTATTAGGTTATTAGGGGAGCCAGTTACTTTTTTAACCCACAATTGCGCTTCCAAATGGTAGATTTACACCATCCTCTGCACCAGCTTTTAATACCGTTTCCATAGAAGGATGTAGGGCCATATGATGTAATTGAAAGATACTGGACTGGGAATCCACAAACCTAGTTTTTAATAGGGTCCTGCTGCTGAGTGATGTGATATTAGCCTATTGCCCACTTTCTGGGCCCCTGAGTGCTACAATTTTTATCTGTTCCTAGAGCAAGTGATTCTGATGGCTCTTGGAATATTAATACTAATGATTGCATAGTAGACAGGTGTCTTAGGAGGCTTTTTTGATCCCATTGGCCCAAGCATTTCCCTTTCAGTCTTAGATCTTCTCACGTGGTTACCACACCTCCTTTGACGAAGAAAACATTTGGGTGCTGTGGGGCAAGGTGCACAGGAGCCAACTTTACAGAGATGATGGGGACAAGAAGGGGCTTTTAAACTTGACATTGTGCATCAATGTGTCTAGATTCAAATAAGAGAAAGTCAGAAAGGTATCATATCCGGAAGGGGTCAGTTTGTGTGTTAAAATTGTATTTAAACTTAGAAATAAGGCTATAAGATTATATATGAACAGTGGAGACTGGCCTAGGTTCAGTATGCTCTTGGCTATGCTTGGCTTAAAGGGTTTGAGGGGCTTATAACTTCTATGTCCTTTTCTAAACTCTGCTTGCTCAAGTCATCTGTTTGATCACTCAAGTCAAAAACCAAGGAGTCCTCTTTCTGGCCTTCTTTCAAGTACTGCTGCATCTTTCATCCCAATAAACTTGAATCCATAACCTCCTCTCCATCTCTGCTGCTACCATCCCAACTGGAGCCTCTGTCTTCTGACATCTAGGAACGTTTTAAATGGCCTCCTTTCGCTTCTCCTTTAGGCTGTTGTGGCCCATTTTCCATATACTTGCAAGAAATGAACTTTTAAAAATGTAGATCCCATTATGTCACTCCCTGGTTGAAAACGTTTTGATAGCTTATGAGAAAATTTAAAATTCCGCCTTGGACTGCAGGTTCCTAAGCAGTTTGCTTTCTGTCCATGTCTTGAACCTCACCTGCATTCTACTCTTCATGTTCTAACCACTGGAGAGGGACAGTCCTGCCTGAATGTGAACTTGGCAGGCTTTTTTTTTTCTACCTCAGAGTCTTGGGCTTGGCTGTTTTCTCCATCTGGAACCTTTTTGTCCTGGTTATTTACAAAGCTGACTCCTCTTTATTCTTTAGATCCTAGCGTAAGATCATCTCATCAAGCAGGTCTTTTTTGACAAGTCAACCTAAAGTATCCCTCCACACTTTCTTTCCCCATCCTATCACATTTCCTTGGTCATAGTTACCATAATCTGAACGGTCTCATTTGTTTATTTGCTCTAGTTATTGTTTTTCTCTCCAAATAAAATGCTGTGGTTTTATTGTTCTTGGATTCTTTTAAGGAAAGAATTAATGAGTAAATGGATCATTGAAGATAAATAGTTAAAACCAATTAAACAAACTATATTTGGCATATTTATTCTAATCATTGTCAGTCATCTTTTTCCTCTTCATCAAATTTTAAAACATTAAAACATATTTCTAATTTTATTAACAGATTCTATTTACAAAAAAATGAATATACTAGGTTTGTAGACCTGTGGGATTTTAGCAGTACATATCTTTTTCTTTCATTATGCACATAGGAAATTTTGATCATGTGTAGTGAAATTAGTGGATATATTTCTGATTTTAATCATTATTCTCATTTAATGGAATTATAAGTGATAAGTACATGGTGGATTGTTATACTTCCAGTTTATTGTGTGTTTAAAATCTACGCATTTAGAAAAAAAATTAAGTGTAAATATGAGTTGGGTTTTTAATAGGAGTCTCTCAGAGCAAGGGGTAGATGTTATTATAGTGTGCATGCATGCGTGCTAAGTCACTGCAGTCATGTCTGACTTTTTGTGATCCCATGGACTGTAGCCTGCCAGGCTCCACTGTTCATGGGGTTCTTCAGGCAAGCATACTGAAGTGGGTAGCCATGCTTTCCTCCAGGGGATTTTCCCGACCCAAGGCTTGAACTCAGGTCTCCCGCATTGAAGGCAGATTCATTACCATCTGAACCATCAGCGTATGCGTGCTAAGTTACTTCACTTGTGTCCGAATCTGTGTGACCGTATGGACTGTAGCCCATCAGACTCCTCGGTCCATGGGATTCTCTAGGCAAGAATCCTGGGATGGGGTGCCATTTCCTCCTCCAAGGGAATCTTCCCGACCGAGGGATCGAATCCATGTCTTTTATGTCTCTTGTGTTGGCAAGCTGGTTCTTTGCCAGTAGTACTACTTGGGAAGCCCTATTATTATAGCAAGTGTTTTAAATTATTACCTATTAATGTCATCGATGAATGATTTAGGCCAGTGCTATGATGTAGAAATGGGGAGACGTATACTCTGTGGATATACACTTTCCAAGAGATTTACAAACTCAGAGATTTAGGATAACTAGTTCCCAGATCCTCATCCTCCGCGTGTACTTCTTCCTAACAGCTACCTGTGTTCACAGTAAGTGTCTCACTAGGTGCATCACCCTGGGGCATGAAAACCTCCAGGGCATCACACACAGGGAAAGTGTCCTTTAATGATTAATCAGAGTGCAACAAATCAGAAGGGGTTCTTGTCTTTTTATGCCTTATATTTTTGTTAAGGGGCAACATGGTTAGAAATAAGGACTTTGGCTGGTGTTGAAACATTCTGAATTCAGATATATGATTGGAGTAATGACAATTTTCACTTTTTCTGTTTTTCAATTTACATTTATTGACTTAGTTCTTCCCTCTACTGACTGTTGTCAAAGAATATATAACTTTTGAGGGAGAATTTCCTAAGAACAAAGCAAATAGCGAGCGCATCAGTGGGAAATACTGAATGCTGAAAATGGCCTTTTGGGATGTATTTAAATGTAATTTATATGTATTTTCCACTGTTCTCAATACTTGAGACATATCCACAGCTGAAAGAAAATGCACCTACAAACACCTGATGTTATATATATTACTAAGTGGGTTCTGTGGGTGAGGGAAGTTCCCCCGGGAGCCGACTTGGAGCCTAGATTTGCCTGCAGGAAGTATGCTGGGGCTCAGGGCACTTGGAAACACTGTCTGTGGGACGAGCACAGGACAAGTTGGGCTGCAGTGCAGCCACAGCAGAAGCATCAGCTGATCTCATAGGAGCTAGAGCTGCAAAGGCCCTATAGAATTGTTCAGCATTAGGGCACAGAGGCTGCTCAGCAGGACCTGAGCTTGGACATGGTGACTCTCCTCAGCTGAGAGCAGTGACAGGTGGGGAACACTTGCATGCATGTGTGTGCTTAGTTGCTCAGTCATGTCTGACTCTTGCAACCTGATGGACTGTAGCCCGCAAGCTCCACTGTCCATGGGATTTCTCAGGCAAGAATACTAGAGTGGGTTGCCATTTCCTCCTTCAGGGGACCTTCTCAGCTCCTGCACTGGCAGGTGGATTCTTTACCACTTAGCCATCTGGGAAGCCCTTGTCCTCAGTCACTCAGTCTGATATTTTGCATGCCCTGCCCCCAACCCTTAGCCAGGTCTTAGTGGCTGACACTGTAATAGCTGGGAGAATTAGTCCTTCAGTCCTGAAAAGGGCAGTCTTGGATTGTATGCTGCAACATCTCAAGGATATAATTTATACATAATTTTTTTCAGCTTTTATTTGTCTTATTTAGTACTGTGGTATTTTATTAAATTATGTAATGAACTATTCATTCCAGTCAATTCCCAACCTATTTAATCATAAAATACATTAGTATTTTCCACTTTCTATTAATCAAATGGGCTCCCAAGGTGGCTCAGTGGTAAAGAATCCTCCTGATAATCCAGGAGATTTGGGTTCAGTGCTTGGGTTGGGAAGATCCCCAGGAGAAGGAAATGGCAACCCACTCCAGTATTCTTGCCTGGGAAATCTCATGGACAGAAGAGCCTGGTGGGCTACAGTCCATGAGGTCCAAAAGAGTTGGATTCAACTTAGGTGGCTAAACAATGACAACATCATCAATAAAATACAGTAGACTAATTTTTAGAAGTATATACAAGTTGCTTTCATTAAAACCATAAGAAAACTTTATCATGACGAATACTATAATTAATGAAACCATTTCTAATTTTATACTTAACTGTTAAAAATTACATCCAAAAGCTGAAAATCAAGGTGTAAATGTACATTCACACAATTATCAAAGGAATTCCATGGCCTTCCTAGCACTTTGTCATACTACTCAGAACTCTAAATTCTGTATTATTTTAATTTTGAGTGCTTTCAGCTATTTCTTTAGAAAATATGTTTGACAATTAATTTTTACTGGTTTTTAAAATATTTTTTTTCTCAGAATGCATATTGATCCCTCCATTTGAATTGAAAAGTAAAGCTGGACTTTATTTGATAGAACATTAGTCTGATTTGTCTGATTGATTTGAGAGTGAGGACTAACTTCCAGTTATATGGTTGACATTTTTCTTAAATTAAATGCACTAAATTTACAGTCCTAAACCTTTTTTATTATTTAATTTAGAAGGATTAAAATTTTCAGAATTGATTTGTGGTTGATTTACAGTGTTGGTTAATTTCTGGTATACAGCAAAGTGAGTCAGTTATATATATAATATATATATATTCTTTTTCATATGGTTTATTACACAGTATTGAATATAGTTCCCTGTGCTATACAGTAGGACTTTTGTTGTTTTTTTTATATATAGTAGTTTGTGTCTGCTTATTGCAAACTGCTAATTTATCCCTCTCCTATTCCATTTCCCTTTTGGTAACTGTAAGTTTGTTTCTATGTCTGTGAATCTGTTTACGTTTTATAAAAAAGTTCATAGTTTGTATTATAGTTTAGATTCCACATATAAGTGATATATAATACTTGTCTTTGTCTATCTTGCTTACTTAGTATAATAATCTCTAGGCCATGTTGCTGCAAATGGCATTATTTCATTCTTTTTTTATTTATTTATTTTTATGTCATTCTTTTTTGTCTGAGTAATATCCCATTGTGTGTGTGTGTGTGTGTGTGTGTGTATCACATCTTCTTTGTCCACTCATCTGTCGGTTGCTTCCATGTCTTGCCTACTGTAAACAGTATATATCCCTAAACTTTTGATGAACGTATAAAGTACATGATAAAACAAAAGCATTGTATTAAAAAAAATTGGAAAGAAGTCATGC
Organism: Bos indicus x Bos taurus; assembly: GCF_003369695.1. Lineage (NCBI taxonomy): Eukaryota > Metazoa > Chordata > Mammalia > Artiodactyla > Bovidae > Bos > Bos indicus x Bos taurus. The sequence continues at coordinate 31,561,919 of NC_040077.1, forward strand.
AAAAACCTCATCAGCATGTTGGTTTGGCCAAGGTGTAATAAATTTAATACTTTTCTCCCATATTTTTCTGAGCGTTTTACTTTGAACAAAGTAAGTGAAAGAGTGTTGGCCTTTTTGATAAGCTGTCCAGAAATTGAGACAATGAATTAATCTGATTGGGTAGCAAATAGTTGGGTGGTTTACAACTCAATTTTTGGTTACATTATAAAGTGAGTGAAGTCGCTCAGTCGTGTCTGACTCTTTGTGACCCCATGGACTATAACCTACCAGGCTCCTCCATCCATGGGGTTCTCCAGGCAAGAATACTGGAGTGGGTTGCCATTCCCTTCTCCAGGGGATCTTCCCGACCCAGGGATTGAACCTGGGTCTCCCGCCTTGCAGGCAGACACTTTAACCTCTGAGTCACCAAGAGGCCCTAATTGATTTATTGGATGATTGATCATTAAAAATGAATTTTAGCTCAGATGAAATTCAGAGATTGATGTTGCTTTCTGTCACATCTGCACTCTTTTCTCCCTTATTCAGCTTAATTATTCTCTAGCACTTACTGTCAGCTGGCATATTGTATGTTCATACATGTATCTGTTTATTCTCCCAGTACCTTTTTCCACTAGCATATAATCCCTGTGAGGGCAGGGACTTTGTTTTATATGCTATTCAGATTCCAGTAGATAGAGCAGTGTCTGGCATTTAATAGACCCTCACCCTGATGCTAGGAAGGTTTGAAGGCAGGAGGAGAAGGGGATGACAGAGGACGAGATGCTTGGATGGCATCACTGACTCAATGGACATGAGTTTGAGCAAGCTCTGGGAGATGGTGGAGGATAGGGAAGCCTGGCGAGCTGCAGTCCACAGGGTCAAAAGAGCTGGACACAACCGAGTGACTAAACAACAATAAATTTTGCTGAATGAAAGAATAAATGAATGAATGAATGCATGGGAAAGGGGCAGAGGAAGTAGGTATTATTAATAGAAGGAATGAGGGTATGTTTAAGAACGCACTGATAGTTTAATATAAATGGTAAAGAGTTTGGAAGAAAACTTAGGAAAGTAAGATTTAGTTTAGTTACTGGGAAGGTTCTGATATTGTTAGATGTTAAAGAGATCCTCATCAGAATAAACTTTTGAGTATTGATTTACCACTATTAGCACATTCTAAATCCGGATTACTGTTGCTCAGAATATGTGCTGTTCTTGTCTCTTTGGTCTCCTTGTAAGCATTTTCAGTCTTACCAGCCCATGTGTGCCAGTTAAAAAGCATGTATGCTTTATGGGACTAAGTCCAGTAAAAGCTTTTCAGTCAACCCACATTCACAGTAGAAGATTACTTTCATTCTTGGGAAGGGTGACGAAGCCCAGTATTCAGATGAAAGGGGTACTTTGGTATTATTTAACTGTGTATTGGCAAGACTCAGGCCAGTATCTAGTTTCTCTTTGGAGACATTTTGCATTATATTACAGTACTCTTACTGTGCTGTGCCAGGGAAATTAAGATCACCTGGAACATTCTGTAGGTCATTGGCTTAGAATCTTAGGGCACTGGGAACTTGATGTTTTGTTTTAATGACCTCATTTAGGCTGAACCTGTCTTTGTCCTGAAGGCATAAGGACTTCTTTACCAAACCATGCCTATGCCTTGGTAAATAAATGGGAAAGGTTTAGAAAAAAGTGATTTGAAAGCATTGGATCAACCTCCATGTAAAGAATATTTGATAAATTAGGAATCTTCTGTCAAGAAAGATGAGGAAGTGGTATGATTAAAGTCCTTTCCACATGGATGTAGCCATTCAGTTCCATGAAACATACTTTGAAGGTTGAAGATAGTTTTAAGGGAAAGGAAGAAATGTTTATAGGTCATGTAGTAGTTCATGAACCTTGTGCTCCAGCAGATCCTTCTGCAGAAATTTCCAGAGGAAATGAAGCATGCCCTCCATGTTTCTCAAAGTGGGAGGATATAGTGTGTATATGCATATGGTGTATATGAGAATGGTGGGAGGGCCATATGGGAAGTTGCACGATAAACATGGAACACCTTTCTGGAACAATAATTTTAATTGAAAATGAGAGGAAACACTTTTATGTTAGAATAAACACTCCTGTTTTTATGAGTCAAATGCACAATTTACATGGATTTTTAAGAACAAATTGTACACCTTAGACTTCTTGCCTACCCTGAGAAGGCAAGTGCTGTGTAATGACCTTCTTTTGTATTCTTGATAGAAAAGAATTTTCTGGTAGAAAAATTTGAGAAACCTAGTGTAGTTTTCAGGTCTGTGGAAAGTGGCTTTTTATAATCCTCAAGAGGATCAGCTGTCATCTCTCTTTTCCTTCTTGATTCTTTTCTAGCTAAAGTTCTTTCTCGCTGAAATGTCTCTGATTTTATTGGTACCTATATCATTAATCTTGAGGGTATTGGGTTGTTAAACATTTGAAGTGTTTTTTTCTACTTGACTTTTCTGCAGCATGTCAGGAAATTGCTCTCACTAAAATCTCTAAAGACCACCATATTCCTGAAGACCTACTTCAGTGCTTATTTTGATACCTCAGCAGTTTGGGGCTTTTTTGACTACCCTTTCCTTTGTGAAACGTTTTCTTGGCTTCTACCTCTTATAGGTCTCTGTTGAAGGATCTTGATGTTGGCATTCCTTAGGGTTTTATACTATAGCTTTTTGTTTTCATTTTATTTTCGTTTTATTGCTGGGGCAATCTCATCTACTCCCGTGGCCTCTATATATAAGTCTAGACTCGGTTTGCCTGGGCTGCTTGCTGAATATCTTCATTTGTGGAAACCGTAGGCTTTGCACAGTCAGCATATTCCAAACCAAATTAATACTTATCCTGTTAAACTTGCTTCTTCTCCTGGGTTGCCCTTCCTAGGAAATAGCATGCTCTCTGCTTATACTAGAAGATCAGAAATCTTCCTTCTCTTTTGACTCCTCAGGATTCTTCTGTTTCCTCATTCAGCTGGTTACAAACTTCTCTTGGGAAAAACAACTGTTGAATTTATCCATTTTTTTTAATGTGCTCTCTGCCATTGTTGTAGTTCAGGCCAAATCATCTCATAATTACTTAGAGAGTCTCCTCGCTGATTATTCTATTTTTAGTCTTATTCTACTCCTAAAAGTGTAATGTGCTTAAAACAATTTTTTTTAAATTGAAGAGCTAAAATTCATATAACATAAAATTAAGCATTTTCAAGCATATAATTCAGTGGCATTTGGTACATTTACAGTGTTGTGCAATAATTACCTCTGTTTAATTCCATCACCCCAAATGGAAACCCTGTATCCATTAAGTCACTCCCCAACCCATGCCTTCCCCCAGCCCCTGGCAACCAGTAATTTGCTTCCTGTCTCTATGCATTTAGCTCACTTTAGATATTTCATATAAATGAAATCATATAATGTATGACCTCTGTGTCTGGTTTCTTTCACTTAGCAAGTTTTCAAAGTTCATCCACTTTGTAACATGTAATAATATGCTTTTAACCATGAAATAATTCCAAACATGTGGAGAAGTACTTATTTTTTCTTTTGAGGAGACAGGATGTTGTTCGTTCATGGTAGCTCCCTTCTTTGTTCTTTTTTTCTCCATCCTGTTCTGTCTCTCCTTTCTTCCTACTGTGAGGGAACCACTGTCCTGAGGTGGGTGAACATCCTTCCTTTCATAATTTTATACCTTTGCAAAATATAGCACTGTACTTTGTTTTAGTGATTTATGTAAAAATATATATTGTATGAATATCTCTGCAACTTACAGTTTCATTCAGCATTTTTGATTATTCCATGTCAGTAAATGTAGATCTAGTTTATTTTAATTTTATTTCATTGTATGTATATATTAAAATTTATTTATCCTTTCTCCATTGAAGAAAATTGAGAATCTTAATTTCTATCATTAAAAAACACACTGAAGTACACATTATTATGCCCATGTGAAGGCGTTCTCTGCTGTATGTATTCACAATTGGGACTGTTTGGCTGCAGAGCAGGTACATAATCAGTTTCACTAGATACTGCCAAATTGTTTCTCCAAACTGGTTGTACCCACCAGTACTGTGTCTCCATTTCCACATTTTCTCATCAACAGCTGGTATTTTCAGAATTTAAAGTTTCTGCCAGTATAATGAGTGTAATGAAATTAATTATGGCATTGATTTGCTTTAGATTGACTACTTATAAGGTTGCACATCTTTTCATTTGCTTCTGACCATTCATATTTCTTATTTGTGAATTATCTGTATTTTTCTATTGTGTTTTTTATTGATTTGTAAGAGTCCTTTATAATTAGTATGAATACTATTCTTTTTATAATTGTAAACATTGCTGTGATGTTTTCTCAATACTTATGGCTTGTCATCAGTTCAGTTTAGTTCATTTTAGTTGCTCAGTCGTGTCTGACTCTTTGCAACCCCATGAATCGCAGCATGCCAGGCCTCCCTGTCCATCACCAACTCCCGGAGTTCACCCAAACTCATGTGCATTGAATCGGTGATGCCATCCAGCCATCTCATCCTCTGTCGCCCCTTCTCCTCCTGCCCCCAATCCATCCCAGCATCAGGGTCTTTTCCAATGAGTCAACTCTTCGCATGGGGTGCTCAAAGTATTGGAGTTTCAGCCTCAGCATCAGTCCTTCCAATGAACACCCAGGACTGGTTTCCTTTAGGATGGACTGGTTGGATCTCCTTGCTGTCCAAGGGACTCTCAAGAGTCTTCTCCAACACCACAGTTCAAAAGCATCAGTTCTTCAGTGCTCAGCTTTCTTCACAGTCCAACGCTCACATCCATACATGACTACTGGAAAAACCATAGCCCTGACTAGATGGACCTTTGTTGGCAAAGTAATGTCTCTGCTTTTGAATATGCTGTCTAGGTTGGTCATAACTTTTCTTCCAAGGAGTAAGCATCTTTTAATTTCATGGCTGCAATCACCATCTGCAGTGATTTTGGAGCCCCCCCAAAATAAAGTCTGACACTGTTTCCACTGTTGCCCCATCTATTTGCCTTGAAGTGATGGGACTAGATGCCATGATCTTCGTTTTCTGAATGTTGAGCTTTAAGCCAACTTTTTTTAATAGTGTCATGATACAGAATATTTTGTTTTAGTTTAGTTAAATCTAGTTTCAAATTATTGTACATCTTAATAAATTTTTCCCTCCTATTTTATGAATATATTTTCATCTAGTCATTTCAACATTTTGCTTCTCATACTTGGGTCTTTAATATAGCATGACTTATTTTTATACATGATAGGATTCTAATTTTTTTTCCAAATGAATATCTACTCATACAAGTATCATTTATTAACCACCTCTTCTTTCTCAAAGCATTTTAGCATGCTTTGATCATGTAGCAAGTTCTCTTTTTTATAGAAAATTAATAGTCTAGTCAAGGCTATGGTTTTTCCAGTGGTCACGTATGGATGTGAGAGTTGGACTGTGAAGAAAGCTGAGCACCGAAGAATTGATGCTTTTGAACTGTGGTGTTGGAGAAGACTCTTGAGAGTCCCTTAGACTGCAAGGACATCCAACCAGTCCCTTCTGAAGGAGATCAGCCCTGGGATTTCTTTGGAGGGAATTATGCTAAAGCTGAAACTCCAGTACTTTGGCCATCTCATGAGAAGAGTTGACTCATTGGAAAAAACTCTGATGCTGGGAGGGATTGGGTGCAGGAGGAGAAGGGGCAACAGGATGAGATGGCTGGATGGCATCACTGACTCGATGGCCGTGAGTCTGAGTGAACTCCGGGAGTTGGTGATGGACAGGGAGGCCTGGTGTGCTGCGATTCACGGGGTCGCAAAGAGTCGGACACGACTGAGTGACTGAACTGAACTGAATAGTTTTAAAGGGCCAATCAGATTATTCCATTCTTAAACCATTCCACAGATCCCCATCATTCTTTGAATATTGATTTTACTAGGGCTCTTGGGGTACTGCGTAGCTGAACCACCTTTCTAACCCTGTCACCAGCCCTTTCCTCCTGTATACTCTGTTCTTTAGTTACACTTAACTCCTTTCAGTTTTCTAGTACATCATTTTTATGCTTATCTGACCAGTGAGGATCAGGTCTTTACATAAGACATTTGACTTCCTGCATCTCTTTTCTCCTTGTGCTTCGTTGCTCAGTCATGTCCGACTCTTTGCGACCCCATGGAATGTAGCCCACCGGGTTCCTCTGTCCATAGGATTCTCCAGGCAAGAATACTGGAGTGGGTTGCCATGCCCTCCTCCAGGGGATCTTCCTGACCCTAGAATCGAACCCAGGTCTCCCACATGCCAGGTGGATCCTTTGCCATCTGAGCCACCAGGGAAGCCCGAGTACAAAGCTAGCTTCCAATACCTCTCTTTGAACACTAGGCTGAGACAGTCTTCTCTTCTCTCGCAGCTCTGTGGTCAGTGCTCTCTTATTTGCTCAGTAAGTTGCATCATCAGTCTGTTAACATATCATTGTTCCACTATCCAGGAAGTTCTCTGTGGGCAGCAGGAACCAAGTTTGCCTCAGACGTCAGAGCAGTTCCAGACCCCAGCCTTTTGCCTGGCATCTTGTAGACCCTCTATGAATACTTGCTGAATTGAACAGATGGTTCAGATAACAGTTTTTTGTTTTTGTTTTTACCTAAAGTAGGATTTGTCTCTGAAAAATATCTGATAGATGAGCCATATAGTCTCCTTAAGCATTTTCAATGATGAGTTTAATTTTCCTGTGACCAAAAAACCCTGGTACCAATACTTTCTTATGAATTGCATAAAAACCAAGATTGTGTATAATAATTAGAAAATAATTTAACTGTAATTGTTTGTAGTATTTTACCTTTCCCTATTTAAGTCTAAATTTTGATCTGTTCTTCCAGCATGTCAGTATATTATTGAATTGTATTCTTTCATTACAGTAATTGTCCCTCTCAGTTTTGCTTCATATGCACACAAATATAAATGAGATTAGTGTCTTCAGTCAAGAGTGAAAAATGAAGCTTGCTAGTCTAGCCTGCTTCAAAGGTTTGCTAATGGATTGTAAACACTTTTATTTTTTCCTCAACCTGTTGCCAGACTGTTCAGCCAATATTTATTGAGTGTCTACTTTGTACCTGTCATTGTGTTTGGTATATGTATACTTGCGTCATCATTTTGGTCTTATTTTCATTTTGTCTGTCCAGTTTTTTTGTCTGTTATTTTTCTCAGTTATTCTTTAGAAATTAAGATATTTTAGTCCTGGATATTCCTTTGACCCATCAGTCTAGAGGCTTATGTAAAGGTAATAAGTTAGTAGTTATGACTATTATCAGTAATACTTATTCAGTCCTTACAATGCATCAGATGTTGTGCTGAGATGAGTTTTATAATATATACTTTTCCCAATACCTCAGTGAAGTAGATGCGATCATCATATCCATCTTATAGAGGAAGATGTTCCGGTTTAAGAAACATGATGTTCTTTGATCAGTTTTACACAGACGAGAAGTCACAGGGGCAGGATCCACATTCAGGCCCCCTTGTGGTAGTGACATTTGCACACTCCTGATGACCCTTCCCTTCTTCTTCCCTTCCTCTATTCTCCCCCCACAACCCTTACATTTTTTTTGAAAACAAAAAACGATTGTTTTTATTAATATACCAGGCCCCAACTATGAATTGTTTTGCATGGTAGAATTCTAGAGGTAGGCATTTCTGAGACATCTCTCATACATGCTGTGACCAGTGTGCCTGATGGAACAGAGCCAGTGTGAGATTTACCCAGAGGTTCTTTTCACACAACATTAGCTTGAAGTTGATTAGTTCATCTCTGGATATATAAAATTTAGTAATTGCACAGAATTTAAGTATAAAAATGCTTTTTTACTTCTTTGACAAGAATGGCTTTTCAAAACCAGTAAGACTGGCTCCTAGATTGTGGAGGTCCAGGCTGTTCAGAGCAGTATGACTTCTCTTATGCCAGTTTCTGCGGGTACATAGAGCTTCCTGCCTGTGTTAGTGATGGTACAGCTTGCAAGGTACTTTCAAATAGGTTATCGCTGTTATCCTTTTAATATCTGAATGTAGTCGGTAGAAAAGTTAGTGTTATCTCAGTTTTACATATGGAAAGAAGCTGAGTCAAAGATTAAGGGTTAAATCGTAGAGGCTTGCATAGCCAAAACTTGATCCAAGATTTTCAGATTTCAATTTCAGCCCTGAGCGCCTAACACCAAATTGATAGGTGGCATTCTACTTAAAAACTATATGCAGAATTCCTCCTTTTTGCTTTCAATATCACTGATTTTCATGTCATAGAACATAAATTGTGACAGTAATAAAGAGTTGTCCTTTGAACTGCACGTGAAACCCAACCTTACTGTATTCTGATCTCCCTCTACCTCCAGTGTTTTTCCAATGGTATTTTTTTCAGGAAATATATTAAAGAAAACCTTTTTGTTATAGTTTCAGAAAGTGTCAGAGATCTTTATTATTTTTTAATTTATAGGATTTCGAATGATTTTTGGAAACTACCCAGGAAATTGGATCCTTCTCAAGTCAGGATGTATTCTGACTGAAAGAGCTTAGCTGTGCTTTGGGGTGTTAAATTAATTTTTCATTGACAGACCACTGCCTGGGATTTAGTTGAGATTTAAGTTAGTGAAAATCCTGCCCTGTGACCTAGAGAAAAACTGGACAAAGTAGATGAAGTGGAGAGCAGTGTGTTTTCTCAACCTTTCTGTTGTGTTGGATAGAACCCAGGCCATCTATGGAGAGTAAAGATTTGGTAGTGAATCTGTACTGCCATTGCACTGTTACCTGTAGCAAGTCAGATACCCATTGTTGGACTAAATGTAAGGCTGTAAATGTCAGCGCAGAGAATTCTGGTCTTTGAAACATGGAATCAAAATGATTCAAGTGTTCAGAGATCAAATTAAATTCCATTAAAAAAGGTTAGTGGGTTTCCCTGGTGGCTCAGACAGTAAGGAATCTCTCTGCAATGCAGGAGACCCAGGTTCTATACCTGGGTTGGGAAGATCACCTGGAGAGAAAATTGCAACAAATTCCTGTTTTCTTGCCTGGAGAATTTCATGAACAGTGGAGCCTGGTGAGCTACAGTTCATGGGATTGCAAAGAGTCAGACACAACTGAGTGATTAACACTTTTAACAAAAGTTAGTAATCCTTCATTTTTTTAAATTAAAAATTTTTTTAATACCAAAAACATTTTGTGTTGAGGTATAGCCAATTATCGGAGAAGGCAATGGCATCCCACTCCAGTACTCCTGCCTGGAAAATCCCATGGATGGAGGAGCCTGGAAGGCTGCAGTCCATGGGGTCACTAGGAGTCGGACATGACTGAGCGACTTCACTTTCACTTTTCACTTTCATGCATTGGAGAAGGAAATGGCAACCCACTCCAGTGTTCTTGCCTGGAGAATCCCAGGGACGGGGGAGCCTGGTGGGCTGCTGTCTGTGGGGTCACAAAGAGTCGGACACGACTGAAGTGATTTAGCAGCAGCAGCAGCATAGCCAATTATAACAATATTGTGGTGTTTCAGGTAACAGCGAAGGGACTCAGCCATACATATGCATGTGTGATCCTTCATTTATTAATGATTACCTTCCAATCCCATTATATTTGTAATGCGTTAGGGTGGCAGTTCTGAAGCCTCATTGGGCATGTGTCACATACCTAGAATGTTTGATATCAGTGCTGATTCCTGGGTCCTATTCCTGGGGAGTCTGTTTCCATAGGTCTGGAGTGGGGTCGAGGTATTAGAACGTTTGTAACAAATGCTTTACAGGTGATTCTTATGACTCTGGTGCAGGTTGTCTATAGACCACTTTTGAGGACACCTTGGGATCATTCTGATTGAGTCAGGGGTTGGAAAAACAGCATTTCCCTTGCAGAGAAAGAATTAGGCGACCACCATTATTGTGGAAGTGTTACTCCACATGTACATCCACATGCTTTACATCCATTTGTGGTTCTGTATTTTCTGAATAATAGCGCTTGTCTAAATATTTTTACTTTCTTTCCAGGCTGATTTGAAATTGCATTGCCTTTAAAAATAAAGCCTATTTGTTGCTTAATAAAGAACTTCTGTGGCAATGAGAATTGGCACAGCTGTGTGACTGCTCAAGTGGTTGCTGATGTAGATCACACAGGAGGGCGCTGTTGGGATATGGTTTTGTCTGTAGCTAGTTCGGAAAACAGACAGCAGAGGGAGCATGCTTTAAATGACCCAGAGAACCTGTGACCTAATTGTTTTAATATGAATTATTCTAGATTGCATCCTTAATTCATTTCAATTTGACCATTAGGAAAGTATCATTTGTTGAAACAAATGGTCTATTTAAGGAAGGACCACGTGATCAGAAGTTTTAATCAGTTAATTATTTGAGGAAAAATATTTTAATTATGTATTTAAATAATTCTGGTTTCTTTCCACATTTTCACATTATGTTACAAACACTGGTTGTAGCTAGCATCTCTTCCAGTTAGGGTTTTTTTTTTTTTTTCAGTTGTAAGAATTAAGAGTCTGATAAGCTAAATGGTTAGTTGATTATAAAACTAGAATTGACAGATACTTCCTGCAGACTATTTGTTGAGTAAAGTTTTACAGTGTTTTGCCTAGGAATTGAAGATACATATCATTTAGACTAAATTATATCACTAAGAAATTGGAAATGAATTCCATATCCTAAAACTTTTTTCTTTCCTTCTAGACCTAGTTTATAGGTAGACTCTGTTTATAATTTGGTGTTTTTTTTTTTTTTTTTAATGTGGCATTTCCCCATACATGTTTTTATCACTTATTAATTAATGTCCTATTAGTAACAAGAGAATAAATCAGCTTGAGTTAGGTTACTAAGTAGAAAAAGAATGCTTCCTTTGCCATTCTTTTTGTTGTGTTGAGAACTTTTCTGAAGCCAGGGACTGTTTGTCCTTTTTTATCTTTTTATTTTCTACTGTGAAATATTGGACAGATAACGAGTGTCACTGCAGGTGTCAATTCTTAGATACAGGCTATATGCTGGATTAAAAATGCCTGTTGATTCTTTCTACAGCCCCTTCCTGCAACCCCTCCCCACACCCACCACCACCAGCCCCCAGCGAGAGGTGGCATCTATATCTTGGTATTCTAGAATCTTTGATGTGTCTGATTACTTGACCAGTATAACACAGTGGGAGTGATTCTGTCTGGTCCAAGGCTTTGAAAGACTGGTGTTTCCATTTACTGTTTCTTAGAATCCTTTCTTTGGAAGCCCCCAGCTTTCTTGTCTGACTCCAATCTGACTATTAGGATCACCATGTTGGAGAGGCCATATTTAGGCTCTCTGATGGATAGTCTCAGCTAAGCCCTGCTTTTTAGGCATCCCTGCCAAGGTGCTGGACACCAGAGTGACGCAATCTTGAATCCTCCAGACCCGCCCATCCTTTGGCTGAATACCTATGACTTCTATTGACATCACACCAAACCAAAAGAAGTGCTTAGCCAGTTGACATCATGCAGAACTGAAGAAGTGCTTAGCCAAGTCCTATCGTGATCCACAAAATCCTGTGATACGATAAAAGCATTCATGTTTTAAGTCACCGTGTTTTGGGGCAGTTTGTTATGCAGCGATAGGATAAACAGAACACAAGCAGAGTTCCTGAGAGAATAGATGGTGCTAACAGGAAGGAACTCTGGGGAACATCTTACTTAACCACTCCCTTTTATAGGGAAAAGCTGCATTCCAGAAAAATGAAGTGACATGTTCCTTTCAAGTCATCCTGACAGTCATGGTCGCAGTCAAACTCTAGTCTGAATGCTGCATTTGCTGCTGGAATACCCTAGATCATTAATTTTCACTTTATACTTGGTAAAGCCAAGACATGCAGATATAGCATAGAGACACCAAGGGAATAGTAACATGACTGAAAGAACTTTTATACAACCTCAGAAAGGACCCCCAAACAGTGTTTGTCCCAGGATTACCCAACCCAGCCATTTTGTATGATTTAACTATCATTAAAAAAGTTACATTCCAGTGTAAATGGATGTTTCACTTAATATTCCAATATGGTAAGTAATGTTAGAAAAATCAGCATACACACAAATAATGAATGCTTATTTCCTATATGGGTCATCTCAACACATATGCAACTGTATTCCAGGAAGTAAAGTGTTAGTTGCTCAGGTGTGTCCGACTCTGCAACCCCATGGATGGTAGCCCACCAGGCCCCTCTGTCCATGGAATTCTCCAGGCAAGAATACTGGAGTGGGTTGCCAGGATCAAACTTGGGTCTCCTGCATTGCAGGTGGATTCTTTACTGTCTGAGCCACCAGGGAAGCCCTGTATTCCAGAACTTCCTTGATGAATTTGGTAACTTGTAATGAATTTCCCTATGTAAACAGTGATAAGCACATTTCAGTTTAATACATAATATGCTTAATATATAGTACTTTAAATAATCACCATATTTGTTAATTTTCTATAGGATGATGCTTTCCAAATTCCAGCTTGGTATCTGTGAACCTGTCAGTCCAGCTTCTCCCTTTATTTGACTGTAGCAGAGGAACTGGGTTCTGTTCTTTCATGAACAGTGGGAGTGAGCACCTTACCTCACTCTTAGCATCAGCTGGGGACAGACTTCTTATGCCTAGGGATGAAGGAGAGCAGGTTCTGGGGGCTCTGTGCAATTGGAAGCAGAAAGGGAGCAATGGCAAGGTTCAGGACCTCTTGCTGATTAAATTTCTCAGTTCAAATCAACTCCTGGTGGTTTCTGTCCCCTCTTTCTTCTAAGAATCCTAGAGATTTGTTTATTTTCTTTCCTTTTCATCCTTCCCAATAGCGTCCCCCATTTAAGGTAGCCATTCTTAAACTCACTAGAGATGGGATGAAGTCTTTTCATTTTTCTATATTTTTCTATTTCTCAAAATAGAAGAGAGATTTTCTTTTCTATCCTTCTCTTCCTCTCTCTCCTCCCTTCTTTCCCTCTTTCCTTCCTCCCTTTCCCTTATTTCTATTAAAATCAATCTAATTTCTTTTATGCCTTGGGAATTGTTATCTGATTATTGTTGTTCAGTTGCTCAGTTGTGTCCAGCTCTTTGTGATCCCATGTACTACAACATGCGAGGCTTCCCTGGTATCTGCTATAGTTAATTAAATCCTTCAGTTTATTTTTAGATTTAGAGATGGTGAGTGGCACCTTTACTGCTTATATAACTAAGACAAATTATAGGTGTTTTACTCAATTATAAGCCCTTGATAGGAGAGACTACATCTAATTTTTCTCTGTAATCCCTTTCATATAATTTTGAAATACTTAGCAATATTTATTGTGCAGATCACAATTATGACCTCTATAGTTATATATCTGTGCAATGAAAGAGGGTGAAATGCCCTGACAATTGTTTTAAAATCCTGTGAATGCTGGTGGTATTGCCCACATTCCTAGCCTGTATATTTAGTGCAAGTGTATGTGAAAATTTAAAGTCAAATTTTCCCTTTGGTTTTCCCTTTATTACTGCTTAACTTTCTTGTTACGATACCATCAAACAGTGAAACTGTGTAAAGTCATAAACGTGTGGCTAATTCACTAATAATAAGGGCAGTATCTACATTAAATACTTCTATTCCTTAGAGTAAGTAAATAAACGAAGGTTTTGCGAGTTACTTCAAGGATTAAAGATTACAACTAGGAAACTTTTTCTCCCCCCACTCGTTTTTTGATGACAAGTGAACTATAGTTCTTTGTTCAGAGTACTTTGCATTGTGACAGTTCTCTTTTCCTCAAGGATAAGAAAAAAATTGTGCAGAAAAGTTCAAGGTAGTTTTGTGTTTTATGTTCCCCGGAGCCTGATTTGAAGTGCCAAAACAAGATGCCAGGAAGTCTCAAATTGAAGAACATACTATTCTACAAAATGTTATCTTTCATATATTTATCAGCTTTTTGCCCTAGCCATTCTAAACTGTTTGCTTTTTTTTATCTTCTTAGACCAAATGTCCTTTAAATAATTCTTCAAGTAATTGAAAACACAACTATGAGAGAATCCTAAATAGTAACTTTAAGAGAAACTTAGAATGATATGCAAGGAAACTTTTTATTAAAGACCTTGGTTAATTCTTAGTCCTTTTTTTTTTTAAAGAAAACTAGCATTTTAATAACTTGAGTGGTATTAATTTCTACTTTTTATGTTAGGGTTCAGGATTCTTTAAACATCTATTAGAGCACAAATTCTTTAGACACTCAGCATTTCAAAAGAGAAACTTAGCTCTATTTGCTTGATTAAAACTTGACGATATTGTTACAGATTTTATGAAAATTCTTATGTCCCTTACAACACTGCTGATTTACTTATGTTTGGGAAATTTATTTTAATTAATTTGTGTACATTAATTATACATGGAGTGGAATACCTACAGTACTATTCCCAGGTACTAATTCCCAAGTACTAGTGCCTAAGTTGGAAGTTTATATGTAGGTACCAAGTATAGAATTCAGCTTTTTCCTAGTTTTTCCCTGAGCATATTTTAATATGATGTGTGACCCTATTCTACATCATTGCAGTAATCTCCAGATGCCATCAAGTGGTCTCTCAGACCATACCTTTCTCTCTTTGGGTGTTGTACTTGAGTACTTCTTCTAAGAACCTAAATCTGAACATGATTTTCTTCTCTGTTAATCCTTGAATAACTCTCCACTGGTGGAGATTGTTGTTGAGAGGCCCAGTTCATTCAAAATTTCAGTCTTTTGTGAATTGTGTGTTCTTTTCTAGAGACTTTTAGGATGGTCTCTTTGTCAGAGATGTTCTAGAATTTCATGATGAAATGCCATGATGTGGGATTCTTTTTTTAATTATTGTGTAAGGCAGTTTGTAATTTGGAGATTAGTCCTCTTTTGCATTTTTTTCTATAATCTTTCTGTGGAGGAACTGGTTTCCTCCCTGTTTTCTCTATTTTAGAGTTACACAAGTCAGATGTTGAGCCTGCTGATCTAATTTTTAAATCCTTTCTTCCTTTTCATCCTTCTTTTGGACTTTTTGTTCTACTTCCTGGGTGATTTTTCTCTTCTTATGTTTCCATTTTGAAACAACCTTTTTTTTTTTCAGTGATTATATCTTTCATGTCTAAGAACCCTTTTCTTATTCTGAGTTTTCCTTTTTAATTTTTATAGTATCTTGATGCAATTGATGCCATCTCTCTCTGGATATTACTTGTAGCCTCTTTGAAGTTAACTCTGTCTCAGTCACTGTGTCTGATTCTTTTCCTCTGTTTATTTGTTGTGCTTCTTTCTCCTGTGCTGTAGATACTCACCCAGTGCCTGTTGAAGTTTGGCTGCCCATTCATATTTAGAAATGAGGTCAGAAAATGATTGTTGGAAACGGTGTTTGTTGGCTGGCAGTTTTCATGGTAAAGCAGTCTTAATCAAGCTTATTGGGAAACACACATGTCTAAACAGGTCTTACATCTGAGGCCATTTAGTTCATCCAGACAGGGATTCGCCAATGTTTTGCTTGAGGATATAAACCTGGAAGCCAGTGTGTAGGAGCTGGGCAAGAACAGAGGGCTTGGAGAGTGGGTGTCTGATTATTTGGGATATAGATTTTCACCCTTAGCCTCCTCTGACCCTAGAGCCTCTCCAACTTCATTTCTCTTAAGACTCTATCTCCCCTGAGACTTGGTAGAAGTAGTGGCCTGACTGCAGGGTGGAGAGGAAGGGTGAAGGAAGGGTGTAGAGACTCTTTTATTCAAAATTTCAGGTCATAACCTTTTTTTTTTTTTGAAATATCTAGTAAGGGCATGCTTCTGTCCATGGGGTCGCAAAGAGTCAGACATGACTGAGCGACTGAACTGAACTGAACTGAAGAGCACCTCTTCTGTACATACCTTATATTTCTAGTTTCTGAACATACCAGGGCTTTGCAGGACATAATGGATTGCTTCTCATTGCTTCTGCTCTTAGGTTTGACCTCCCTCCATTCTCCTAAGTCATCTACTATTCTAGCTATTTTGTTTTCATATATTAAAGTTCGTAGTTAAATCTGCTCCTTGATCTCTTTGTAGCTGAAATGAATATTTTTGTTTATTGTTCTTGTTTGGGGGCATTTGAAAAGGAGTAAAAATGTATTACCCTACAGTCTTGAAACTTTAATTTTATTGAAAATGCATTCATGCATTTATTCATTTCATTTTTAATTTTATTCTCTTGAGTAGCTATAACATACATATAGTTTGCAATATAAAATATATGAAAATTATTCATCAAGAAGTCTTGCTCTCAGTTTCAAATCCATTGGTTTAGGACATCTCCTCCACATCCTGTAGGGATTCACTTTTATTAATGTCTTTGATATGTCCCAAATCACTGTAGATGGTGACTACAGCCACAAAATTAAAAGATGCTTGCTCCTTGTAAGAAAAGCTATGGTAAACCTAGACAGCATATTAAAAAGCAGAGACATCACTTTGCCAACAAAGGTCTGTATAGTCAAAACTATGGTTTTTCCAGTGGTCATGTATGGATGTGAGAGTTGGATGATAAAGAAGGCTAAGTGCCAGAGAACTGGTGCTTTTCAGTTGTGGTGCTGGAGAAGACTCTTGAGAGTCCCTTGGACAACAAGAAGATCAAACCAGTCAGTCCTAAGGGAATCAACCTGAATATTTGTTGGAAGGACTGATGCTGAGGCTGAAGCTCCAATACTTTGGCCACCTGATGTGAAGAACCAACTCATTGGAAAAGACCCTGATGCTGGGAAAGATTGAAGACAAAAGAAGGGGGCAGCAGAGGATGAGATGGTTGGATGGCATCATTGACTCAATGCAGATGAGTTTGAACAAACTCCAGGCGATAGTGAAAGACAGGGAAGCCTGGTGTGCTGCAGTTCATCGGACATGACTGAGTGACTGAACAACAACAATGCATCCCTTTCTTACTTATGTAAATATTTATAGCTATAAATATGTATTTATTTTTAGGCATACCCTGTTTACTTTGCTTTTTGGCTTAACACTTTCTCTTGATATCTTTACTTGAAAACATTTTAAGTGGTATAAACCCCTATATATTATAAAGTGATTTGTATTAATTTAGAGTTTAGAATTAGTTCTTATACACTTTCAATCACATTTTTATGAAACTCAAGGATTATCTTGGGGATTCTGCAGAACATTGAGGTATAAAAGACAAAAGAGACTGTGGGGCATGGAGGCAGAGTTCAGATGCAGTGAGAGAAGCTCAGTGTTGAAAGGAAATTAAAAAAATGGAGGTGGGTATTTAGGCTGACTTTCATAAACTGAGGAGTATTTCCACACATGGAAAAAATAGTATAGCTAGTATAGTGTTCAACTACACACAAAACACATACAAAGTAAGCATATGGTGTGTGTCACCATATGCTTCCCCAAATATCTAGTAAATAGCAAAGCTTGCATCAGAAAGTTGCCACTTCTAAAAGAGAACATGCATCTGTGCACATCTTGAAAAATTTTGATAGACTTGAGACCATTAAATAATTTCTGGCTTATACATGTATATTCAGCAACACATACACATTCAGTGATTCAATATGAGGATGGTGCTTTCAAGGAACTTATTTTCTGAGCATTGATATCAACATTGTGCTCAGTTGCCAAGTCATGTCCTTAGCAACTTAGTCACAAAATGACCCCATGAATTGTAGTCCTCCAGGCTCCTCTGTTGTTGGGATTTTCCAGGCAAGAATACTGGAATGGGTTGCCATTTCCTCCTCCTCCCGGGGATTTTCCTGACCCTGAGATTGAACCCATGTCTCCTGTTGTCTCCTGCACTGGCAGTGGATTCTTTACCACTGAGCCATCTGGGAAGCCCTATATCAACATTATACAAAAACAATTACTCAAAGACTTTGTTGGTTGTAATTCAGTTAGTAATGCTATATGCATAGTTCCATCATGCTTTGCTAAGTCACTTCAGTCATGTCTGACTCTGTGTGAGCCCATAGACGGCAGCCCACCAGGCTCCCCCGTCCCTGGGATTCTCCAGGCAAGAACACGGGAGTGGGTTGCCATTTCCTTCTCCAATGCATGAAAGTGAAAAGTGAAAGTGAAGTCGCTCAGTCGTGTCTGACTCCTAGCGACCCCATGGACTGCAGCCCACCAGGCTCCTCCGCCCATGGGATTCTCCAGGCAAGAGTACTGGAGTGGGGTGCCATTGCCTTCTCCGTCCATCATGCTTTATGTATGTGTAAATGAGAAAGCTCTACTAAAATAGCTTCCTAGTCTACACAAAAAACAACACAGAAAACATTTAGTGAATTGGAAAAATCCTGCTTGACCGATCTTAACCATCAGTCTTTTCGTGAGAAGTTATATAGTTTTATTTTGTACTTTAAATTTAAAATAAATATTTAAATTTAATTAATTTAAGTTATTAAATATTGTGGAAAACTATAAACACTATACAAACAAAAGATAAAATTAAGACCGCTGAACAAAAATAAAAGTACTATCCCATTGCTTAGAAATAACTCCTGCTAAAATTTTGGACTTTTTATCTTTCTCTACCCCTTTAATGCATCTAAACATATAGTTTTTCAATCAAATACTGTATATTGATCTAGAGTCATAAGCTTTTACCAGGAAGGGTTCTATTAATGATTTTTTTCTTGTTTTACAAATCTAGAGACTGACCCAAGTGAATTAAATTACTTTCTAGTACTTGGGCGTGACCATTTATCAAGTGAAGTGGTGGCAAGAGGAAACCTCAGGTTTTCTGATGATCTTGCTGCAGTGTCACTGAATGCGAGTCACACTCTGATTTTTCAGATTGTTAGCAGGCTGCCATGCATACCAATGCCAGACTGTGAAGACGGATGCGGCTTGCCCACGGTGTGCCTAGTGGCTGATGCCAGCCACCTGCTTGGATCCCAGCCTGGTGGTGCCCAAGAGTCAGGGCCTCCAAGTCAGAGCTGGCCTGTTCAGGGTTGGGTCCCAAAGGCCTTGCTAAGATCAGTAGCCTATGAAGCACAGTCTCTGAGTCAGGCGCACCAAATGTGTCTGCTCAGCTGCCCAGAACAATAGGTACTGCTTTGGAGAAGGTAGTGGGAACAGGAAATAGGTTCTGAGGATTCGTGGGGAATGATAGGGAAGTAACCTGCCCTGAGGCCTTTGGAAACTTCTGGTTTCCAGACCAGCAGTCCAGAGGATTGGAGGTAACCAGGCCTTCCCATATCTGACCTCTGGTTCTCTGAAAATTAGCAAAACAACAGCCTGATATTTCAGGATTTAGCTGGACTTGGGCAGAATAACCTTTTATTTTTCTCTCTTTTATTGAAGAATGTAAGTACAGTTGAGGCACTGAGGACTCAAGCCTGTGGTGAACTCAAGCCTATTGATGGGGGAGAGAGTGGGAAGGAAAAGGGAAGGAAGGGAGGAAAAGATTTTGCTTTAACTCTTGAAACATTCTAAGACTTTTGTCAGTAGACACTTTAAATGCAGTGTTTTGATCAAAACTGCTTACTTACTGGTCTGGGATGGAAGGCACCTTAGTGAAATACTCACAAATGAGGTGGATGCTGGTATAATCTTTTTCCATCCTTAGTCTTGGAAAGTCTACATTCTGTGTGGAAGACTGATGTGGAAGAGTATTTTTAAGTGCCAATTTATTGCAGCAGTTGCTGAGTTTTAGAGGAACTCTCAATTAAATACACAGAAATTTCTGTGTATTATTTCTCCTCAGCTTAATATTAGAACTGAAAGAAATTTCCTAGGGCTGAGACAAATTCATTAGGTCAAATAATTTTACTGGGTTAACAAACTCATAAGTGATATATGATTATAGCCAAGTATTTGTCCTGTTGGGTTGTTATTACGTATGTGTTGTAGCTTTTACAAAATAAATTAAGTGGCAGTTTTACAAATACGGATTATAATATAACCAGTGAAGTTGTATATTTAGAGCACTTGTAATACCAAAACAATGGAGTTGATATTTTCTTTTCATAGAATAAAGAATATGGTTGTATCTTGTTTGTTTAAAAAAAGTGAAACTACTTTTGAAAATCACTATAAAAGTAGTTTCAGCCATAGGTTCAGATAAAATGATACTCCTGAAAAGACGTGTAGCCTTGTAGATTTCATCCAATGCCAGGGTGCTATGTACTATATGCTGCTGCTGCTAAGTCGCTTCAGTCGTGTCCGACTCTGTGTAACCCCATAGATGGCAGCCCACCAGGCTCCTCTGTCCCTGGGATTCTCTAGGCAAGAACACTGGAGTGGGTTGCCATTTCCTTCTCCAATGCATGCATGCATGCTAAGTCACTTCAGTCGTGTCTGACTGTGTGCGACCCCATGGACAGCAGCCCACCAGGCTCCTCTGTCCACAGGATTCTATAGGTAAGAATACTGGAGTGAGTTGCTATTTCCTTCTCCAATGTACTATATAGAGAGCATAAATTAAATGTCAGTTTGCACTAGATTATAATCTAACTAATAGTTTTGTTTTTTTTTTCTCCTTCCAAGCTGGATTCATCTTCATTTGGATATGTGTTAAAGTCATGCAATTTATTTTATTCTAGAATTGATACATCTGAATAAATATACTCTCGTTCAGTATAAACACTAGGAGATGACACTGATTCCAGTGATGATGTTACTGCTCAAAAGTTTGTAACAACTGAGTTGTTTTTAGAGATTGATAACAATCTTTTAACCATTCTCATTGATGACTGATCTTAATTCCTTGAAGCAGTCTCATTTTGAGAGTTAGCAAAAAGTTATTTTGAGCCACTTCTGGAGAATGATGGGAATGCTCGATCCAGGACATTTAGGAAGAAGGCTCTGCATTTCTTGCTTGCCTCAGACACCTTGATATTCCTTAGGAAGTATATGGAAATTGCTTGTGGAAAAGAACATTGTTAGAATAAGGATATAGGATATCTAAAACTTTTTCTGTGACATTTTCTTTCGAACTGCAAATTAGAATATTTTAACTAGGATAGCATTTTTTTCCAAAGGCAAGGTATTATTATAGTTGTAATTTGAGCTAAATACATCCTAGAAGGACAGTATTGTGAAAGCAAAAATGTAATAACCATAAATCACTCTTAAGTAACAGGGGGATATAGTCTTATATTGCAGTGACTATAAAATGTCTATAAATGTACACAGGCTCCAGGGAAGACCTCTGTGTGCTATAATGTGTACATTCAACATACCAAAAGTATAATTGTACCTCATCTGTTGTGCAGCTGCTGCTGCTAAGTCACTTCAGTCGTGTCCGACTCTGTGTGACCCCATAGACGGCACCCACCAGGCTCCCCCGTCCCTGGGATTCTCCAAGCAAGAACACTGGAGTGGGTTGCCATGCCCTCCTCCAGGGGATCTTCCCAACCCAGGGATCAAACCCAGGTCTTCCACACTGTGGGCAGATTCTTTACCATCTGAGCCACCAGGGAAGCCCAAGAATATGGAGTGGGTAGCCTATCCCTACTCTAGGGGATCTTCCCAAACTGGGAATTGAACTGGGGTCTCCTGCATTGCAGGTGGATTCTTTACCAGCTGAGCTACTGGGGCTATTCAGAAGAAATTTTGGGAATGGTTTATCTGAATTGGGAATTTTAATAAGTATGTCTAAGAGGTTTCAATGGAAACCATTTTTTTCTCAAAATAGCTTTCCCTGCAGTAAACGGAACATTCAAAACTACTGCATTAACTTTAGATCCATGTTACTTAAGGAGGAGCTTACAGCTCCTCCCCATTTATTCCAGGAAATAATGGTATCTTCTCAATAGACTGTCACATGGATAAAGGTGGCTGAAAATAAAAATACAGGTTTATTTTGAAATGCAGCTCCAAATGATGAGATCTACCTGAAGAACTCCTGAGACAGTCACTCTTGAAGGAGTTCACTCATTTGCTGCATCTTTATGTTCTGGTATATTTGTTAAGTCAGGATAATATCACATAGTCACACCTCGTAAATATTTGAACTTGCAATCAAGAAACTGCATATTCTCCCACAGTTACTTAAAAGTTAAGAATACTTTTCTCTCTCCACCTACATACAACTCTATAATGATGTCCACATTTGCTTTCTCAAAGTTTCTGCTGTGACCACTGGCAGAAACAGCAGAGCAGAGCAGATGGTCTGTTGATTTGAGTAGAGAAATTCTTTGGCCTTTATTTAACTCGGTAGTTCTACTCAATCTGCTCAGGAGAGTCTAATGAGAGAACAGAAGGATGCTGCTGTTAAGATGGGGTACATTGGCACCATTTCTGCATTTCTTGCCTACCCTTGGCTGGGCATTGTTGTTCTCTTATCTTTATAAAACCATTAAATGAATCATTTAAACAATAAAACCATTTTTACACGTGACATAATATTTTAAAAGATGGCTCTGTGTTTAAATCCTGTTACATATAGAAAGTTTGTGAGGACTGGAAATGGATTTATCTGTTAAAAGTTGATGAGAGGTTGACCATTTCCTTTGGCTTCAGAAATCTTTTGGTGACCACTGTAGTTCTAACACGGAGAAGGCAATGGCACCCCAACTCCAATACTCTCGCCTGGAAAATCCCATGGATGGAGGAGCCTGGTAGGCCGCAGCCATGGGGTTGCAAAGAGTCGGACATGACTGAGCGACTTCCCTTTCACATTTCACTTTCCTGCATTGGAGAAGGAAATGGCAACCCACTCCAGTGTTCTTGCCTGGAGAATCCCAGGGACGGGGGAGCCTGGTGGGCTGCAGCCCATGGGGTCGCACAGCATCGGACACGACTGAAGTGAGTTAGTAGCAGCAGCAGCAGTAGCTCTAATGCAGAAGGACTGCAGTGACTAAAAGTGAAGTCCGAAACAAATGCACACACTATTTTTGGACCTGGTTGTTTATATCAGAAGTTGCCATGACAAACACCATCTCTGGAAAGATCCTTTGTGAGCTCACCTCCCTCCAGCGTTGCCTGTGGTGAATCCATGGTGCCCCCATCTTGTACGAGAAAAGCTTTTTTTTTTAATTTTATTTTATTTTTAAACTTTACAATATTGATTGGTTCTGCCATATATAGAAATGAATCCGCCACAGGCATACACGTGTTCCCCATCCTGAACCCTCCTCCCTCCTCCCTCCCCATACCATCCTTTATATCAGGTATGGTTTTCTTCACATTTGGCCCTATTGTCTAGAGCGAAAGTTTGCTTTGGAAGATAATCCTAAGTATCTGTTAGGTAAGAGTAGTAGTCTCTGTTCATTATGATTAGTGGCTGAGCAGTTTAGTAGTTCTTGTTCAGTAAGATTAGCAGACTCTAAACTGGAGAAAATAAAAATGAGTAAAGATTTGCCTTGAATTATTCGTTGGAATTTCAACTTACTGACTGCCTGAATGACTCCCTTCTTCCTTTTCTTTATTGTCAGTGATTATTTGTCAGTCTCTGGTATGAGAGTTGGTAGATGTAAACAATATTACATTATATGTCAATCCCAGTACTAAAAAAATACCTCATTTATAGAAATATTAGAATTAAGCCAGTTTGGGGAATACAGTGTTCCAGTAAACTGAATTTTTTTTTATTAACTGTAAGAAAACCCTTTTAGGTAGAAGAACTGTCTTGGACAAAGTAATTCACCTGAGCTAATGAATGCCTAGTACCGCATCTGAAGCAGAAAGGGCGGGTATGGTGCTAGGCATCCATTATCTCAGGTGAATTAATAGAGCTATTAATTAATCATCTGTAATTAAAAGCAAATAAAGCTCTGTTTTTAAGGATGTCTTCACTTGACCCTCATTCTTGTTTATTAATTTGGCTAGGTTTAGAATTCTAGGTTCAAAATTATTTTACTCTCAAAACTTTGACTCAATCCTTTGTCTCTGATTATTCAGTTTGGAAGATAAAAAGTGTATTGCTAGCCTGAGTCCTGTTTATTTTGTAAGAGTTTTTGTTTTGATTTGTTTATTGGTTTTTATTCTTCTTTCTGGAAGCTTTGCAGTTTTTCTCTTATTGTTGGGGTTATGATATTTCACTAAAATATGTTTAACAATTGTCTTAAAAACCCTACTATTCCTGCTGTGTACTTGATAGGCTCATTTAATCTCAAGCTCACAGTCTTTTCTTTAGCTAAGAGAACATTGTGTGTTTCATTATTTTCTCTCTTCTGTTTTTCCCTTCTGGGCCCAAATTTTGCCAAGCATTATGTCAGCTTTGTGGTTTTCAGCTAGTTAACCTCTAACATCTTTGATCATCAATTGCATTATTATAAAGTGGAAATAATAATCCCCAGGAGGCCAGTATCCAAAATGGTAATTATTCTTTCTCCTTCAGGTATGCCTTGCTCCTGTAAGCTTATCGTTTTGATCAAGGCACTTCAAACTAAATATAGATTTCTGGCTCTTAAAGCGATGTCTGGGCTGTTTTTAGCATGAAGGTTATTGGACATGACTCTGGTCTTCCTCAAGGTAGCACTGGCTCATTTCCGAAGACTTCTTTGGATACTATAGCTGTGTTATATGTCAACTACAGTGCTCAGCACAGAGGAAAAGAAGAGTCAAAGTAAATGTGGAAATGGGAGAGTGTTAAACAACAAGGTGACCCAGTTTGTTACAAGGTAGAAGTCTATACAAGAAAGCTGTGGGATCTACAACATTTCCATATAGATTCAGCTGATGAATAGCTGCTGGATTAATCTTCCCAGAAGAAGAGCTCCAGTCATGTCACCACTCTTTAAAAATCTTTGTTGAATCTCCATTTCCTTACAGAGGTAACATCAGATTCTTGAACTTAATTTTCAAGTTGTCCAAAACACTGGCTCCAGTTAAACTTTCCAATCTTATATCCTACTGTTCTCTACATAGTCATTCATTCTAATTAAAATATATTATTCTGTTTCCCAAATCTATCCCATGCTGTTCCCTTTGCCTGCAGTTCTCCCTGCCGTTTTTTGTTTTTTTTTTTTCTAGTGAAATCCTTTGCTTTTAAGTTTCACCCCCAGAGCTTCTCCCTTTACAAAGCCTCCAGCAGTCTCTGCAACTGTTTCTCTGTACGGCCCCAAAGTACAGGATTTGTACATCTCTTATAGCACCTAACATACTGCACTGAAATGACCTAAGGTAGAAGCTTTATCTTCATCTGTAATTTACTGAGGTCTACCAATGCCTGTTTTGTAACCTGTGCTTGATAATTGAATGCTTAAATGAGTGAATGCATTGCAGTCATGCTGCGTTGTAATGTTTTACATAGAGGAAATAGACTTGGAGGTTGTTTTGTTTTTGATGAAACTGACTGGCAACCAAAATTTTGCCTTTTTGACTATTTTTATCAGAGGTTTTTTAAAATATCATTTATATGATCGCTTCTTGATTTTTATGAAAGCTATAAGCACTTTCGCATGACATAGGATGTGTCAAATTTGGGGATGTAGTTACTCAGCTTTCAATTCTTCTCCTTTTAAAAATCTTTATGAAGAAAAATGAAAATCAGATATAATATTGTTTATGACTGAAAAATATTGTGCATTTTAATGAAATTTCTTATACCATCTAATTTGTTTTACCTGGAACATACTTGTTACTTGGGATTTACTGTGACAGATCTGCTGAGAGTTGAGTTCTGTTTCAAAATGCATTCTGTCTTCTAACTTCTTTTCCACTGATAAAACTGAAGATATGAAATGTCTTCTTTAAGTTGCAGCATTTCTGTAACTAAGTGCATGACTTTTATAAATGCACCAGAAGTTTCTTGATGGATACAAAGAAGAGGAGTAAGGCAAGACATTATGTGGCAATTTGTTATGTGTGACTTATAATATTTGGGGAAAGAGTAGCTATAATTTTGTGTCTTCAGTCAGTAGAGTGGCATTGATTTGTGGCAAGTCAACATATTCCTGTGCAGTTTTGCAATGATGACAGTACTTAAGAGAAAAATCGTTACTTAAGTCTTCTGAAAAGAACTTTTAAATTGTAGGGACTTACTTCTGATCATCTCCCTGGTAAATATACAGATTTTTTTTTTCTTTCATGACATGAGTATGTTTTCAAGTTTATATTAGTATTTTTCCCCTTAAAAATGAAAAAAATATTTAAAGACTGTTTTTTTACCAATACTTCATTTTGCAGAGAAGGATAGATGCTCAGAGTTGGTAGAGGACCTGGGACCAAAATGATCAAGTCTTCTAAATTAAGGCTAACAATATTAACAGCAAAACAACAGTAATAATAACAGCTAATATGTATAATGCAAATATTTTCATATACTCTCACTATAAGGAAACTGAAGCATTGAAAAATTAAGTAGCTTGCTCAGGATCACACTATGAAGTGGTAGAGTTGGGGTTCAAAAGTAGGCTGCCTTCTTTTGAATCTCTCAGTATAACCTAGAAATGTGGTTATCTGTGGTTTCACTTTTTAAATGAAACTCTTGAGTGAATATAAGTGCTCTAAGAAAATAAGGATTAATCTTAAACCTAACATCACAACATTAATATTAGCAATAGTTTTGTAAATGTCAGTTCATCTCATTACAGAGCATACCTGTCACAATTTATAGACAGAAAAAAAGAATCTGCCTGCAATGCAGGAGACCTGGGTTCAATATCTGTGTTGGGAAGATCCCCTGGAGAAGAGAATGGAAACCTACTCCAGTATTCTTGCCTGGAGAATTCTGTTGACAGAGGTTACAGTCCCTGGAGTCACAAAGAGTCAGACACCACTGAGTGACTAACACTTTCACTTTTATTACTAGGCTGACTAAAAATTTCTTATTTAAAATAAAAATATGATGGAAATTGAAATTGGGTTTAACCTTTCATAGTTTATAAGTTGAATTCAGTGTAATTCATTTTAGACTCTGGGTACTGATATAGAATTGATGATAATATGTAAATGCATATGAGGTCAGCTAATCCTGTATATTCACAGGGAAACAAAACAAGTATGATTTTCAGTAAAGAAGAAAATGTCCTCAAGTAAGAAAAGTTCACTTTGTTGAACTTACCTAGAATGTTTACAGCTAGAAAATCTACTAAGAAATTATGTCCATTTTAATGTAAAAATGAGTACCTTACAGCTTCAGACCATTGATTGTTTACCCTTTTACTATTTGTTCCACCCATTTTATATTTCTTATTTTTTTGTTTTCTGCCTTCTTTTGGACTAATGAATTTAAATGCTTTGAAAATTATTCAGCTATTTCACTCTATAAGCTTGTAGGTTTCCAGTGTTTTACTATAAGTGGTGAAGATAAGTGGATTGATTTTGGAGACGTTCGTGAAGTACGAGTAGCAAAGTTGGTGGTAGAATGGATATGAGGTGTGGATATGAGGCATATCCAGAATCATCCCCAAATTTCTGGCTGCTGAATGGATGGATGATGCCATTCACTGAGCTAGAAACACTGGAAGAGGACCAGATTTGCATGTTGGATAGTGACATTAAAGAGTTTGATTCAGAATTTTTGAGTTTGGGATGCATTTGAGGCCTCCAAATGGAGACATCAAATAGCCAATAATTACATGAGTCTTTTGCTGCACAGAGATATCTGAGCAAGAGATGTGAGTTTGTGAGCATCTGCTTATATGGTGGTAATTGAAGTTTTGGACTGAGTGAGCTGGCCAAATGAGAGTCAACAGAGAGATGCTAGCCAAGAATGTTCACATAATGAAGGGCAAATAGAAAGGAGGATGAAAAATGTTCATTTTACTTAGCTTCAAGGAGATCATTGATAAAAGGACTGAATTAAGTCCCTTTCAGAGTGGAAGTCTTAGATTGTGTTTGGAGAAAGTTTGTTAGTAAAAGAAAAAAAATATTTTAGCTGGAGAGAAATTGTAGTATCTTTTGTTTTAAATCTAGAGGCTTCAGTAATATGTTTAAAAGCCTAAGAGAAATCTGGTTGAGAAAAGGTTAAATGTCCAGGAGAGAGAAAAGAGTAAGACTCCTAAGAAACTAGAGAGAAAGGCGGATGTATTAGTTTCTTATTGTTACGCTAACAAACTACAACAACTCACATTTATTACCTTACAGTTTCAGAAATCTGAAACCAACTCATTGAGCTAAAATCAAGGTAACAGCCTTTTCCCTTCTGGAGACTCCATTGACTTGCCTTTACTAACCTCTGGCTCTTGATCCCACCTCTCTGTGACCCCTGCTTCTGTTTTTACATCTTTCTTTCTCTGCTTCCATTAGCACATCATTTTCTTTGACTCTGACTTCATTCCTGCCTTCATCATAAAGGACCCTTGTGAATACTTTGAGACCACCTATATATTTCAGTATAATCTCCTCTTATCAAGATCTTTAAATTAATCACATCTGCAAAGCCCTTTTTACCATCTAAGCTAATATATTCACAGCTACAGATTCCAGGAATTAGGACATGGACTTTTTTTTTTTTTTAATGGGGGCACATTATTCAGTTTTATCATTTTTCTTTTTTATCCCCAAGTTTTAATTTCTACTTTTATTTTTATTAAGTGTTTTTTCTTTCTATTTTGCTGAGATTTAGCTTAATAATGTTTTCTAAATTTTGGATGCTAGTGAATTTATTTTCAGTCTTGTTTGTTAATATATATTTAAGGCTTTGAAGCATAGTATGAGAATTATGCTGGCAGTATAAGATGTGACGTATAGTGTTTTCGTTAATTTCGTTATTAATAGTAGTAGTATTACTATATGGATATTCTTCAATTTCAATTTTTTCTTTGGAGGGTTACATGAAGAGTCTTAAAATTTTTCCTAACCCCATATTTTATTTGTAATTTTTCATTTTATTATATTGTGATCAGAAACTGTTGTCATCCTTCCACTATTAGAATTTATTGGGGTTTTATCTGTGATTCTAAAATGTGACCGAGTATTTTTTTAACCATTTTCTTAAAAGAGAAGTTATATTCTCAATTTAACCTTAGAATTCAATATGTAGCAGTTAAACCCATTTTATTACTTACATCAAACTATTTATAGTTTTCATGTTTATGTCTACTTTTTAATACACCTGTTCATCATGGTTTGAGAGGGTTGGATAATAGTCTATTGATAGAGTGTTTCTGATGTTCCTTATATCTCCTATATGGATGTGTATTATATGACACCTAGACATTCATGATCAGTATATGTTTTTTATTGTGAATCGCATCTTTAACATTAAAGTTGCCTTCATTGCTTGTCTAGAGCTTTTCTGTCCTGGATTCAGTCTTGCATGATGTTGCTCACTGCGTTCTTTCCCCACCCCCCACCTCTGTTCTTTCCCTAGCCCCACTTCCCTCCTTTTTTCCCTTTCTCACCCCTGTGCCACTCTCCCACATTGTCTTTAAACTTTCTCAGTCACGTGGTTATGGAAGTCTCTTTCCCACAGAATAGAGTGGAATCTGCTTTAAAGCAGATTTTGAAAGTTTGTTCCCTTTCAGTAGGTGAATTTGGCTCTCTGACATTTATTGAGATAACATAAAATTTTGGTGTTACTCCTGTTATACTATTTATTATGTTTTAAAACTTACAGGTTTTGAAGAAAATTTACTGTGTATTCTGCCTTGTTAGCATTGCCTTCTTTTAATTAGAAAGGTTTACATCTCTGTTATCATTATGACTATATATGGAAACCCTTAAACCTCTTATTTCTTTAAGCATTATCTGTTAATCCCCTCTAAGGAGCAATAATAAAATTAATATTTTTCTTTTTCCTCCTCCCTTTTCTACCCGCTGGCTTTAGCATTATAAAGCAATTTAAATTATCCTGTGATTTAAGTCTTAAATAATAGCTTTTGATCTCAGTAACATTTCCATGTTTTTCTCCTTCAGCTTTTATCTTTCCATGTTTGTTTTATCATTTCTGCATTTTTTAAGGTTTATATTAGTTTTATTATAGCAGCATAATTACATAGGGATTTAGTTCCATAATTAGTTTTGGTATTTATGATAGTCCTTTTCCTCTGAATTTTCCAGCTGTCTCTCGGATGATTGCAATTTATCTCCTAGTAAATTCTTCAAGAAGGTTCCATGGGAACAAGATTTTATGTGCTTTCATATGTTCAGAACTTTTGAATGTTGTCTGTTGTCTTTATAATCAATGAGTTTCACTAGATTTAAAAATCTCCTTTCTGTTTTTCTTTCTGCAAGTATTTCATGGGCTTCACTTCATCCATTGGAGTAACTAGAAGGCACTGAGGTCCAGTGAAACTTGTTGAATGTTATCGAGGAGAAATACTGCGACCGATAGATTTCCCCCTTATGAGCCACTAGGGCTTTTTTGCCTTGCTGTCCGAAGCATTCTTTAAATTTCAAGTCAATAAAGTACAATATTTACTGTTGGCTATTAAAGTAACTTTCTTTGTGGATATGTGCTCTTTGGTAGGTATTTTATTTTTGAAGCATTAAAATAGCATTTCAGCTTTATTAATAGTAAATTTGGAATAGAGAAATCAGTTTAGACCATAAGCAAAACTAGAACTTTCTATTCGTTTCCCAGCTACCCACTCACTTTTCATACAAAATAAACCTGGACTCCCACATCTAAGTGAAACGGGTCTGCAGAATCTTTTGATGAGCGATGGGGCAACCAGTGGCCAGCCGCAAACCTCGTCAGGTCTGAAAATAAGATTACTATAAGTTGGAATTAACATTTCAGTCTTGTCTTGAGTGGTATAACCTAGGTTCAATTACAACTACATTTGTCATGTGAGGGTAAAGAGTTCAATGTCCACTTATTGGTCAGAGTGGCAGGCGAGATGGAGCTGAGTGTTTGAGCTAAATTTACCTTTTTTTTTTTTCTAACTCATTGTTACCTTTTGGTAACTTACTCATTCTTATCTAGGGGAAAGAAAGACTTGCAGGAGAGAATGCCAAGAATCATTGAGTATAATAAAATACATATCCTTCAAAAATACAAGGAATGAAGCAAAAATTGTCATCCTTTTCCTAGTCTTATTTGATATTTTTCTGCTGTTACACTGCAACTAAAGCTTTCACACCTCTCAATACAGAC
This sequence comes from Bos indicus x Bos taurus, assembly GCF_003369695.1. Taxonomy (NCBI): domain Eukaryota; kingdom Metazoa; phylum Chordata; class Mammalia; order Artiodactyla; family Bovidae; genus Bos; species Bos indicus x Bos taurus. The sequence goes on from NC_040077.1 coordinate 31,592,799, forward strand.
TTCTACATCCTGCATTTTATAGCTAGGAAATACATTAATGAATTTTTACAAAATATCACACATATTCACTATTATTCCAACTGTATTGCTAAATACCTATTAAACTATAGACAAATGATCAATGAACATTCCACAAGTAGCTTCATTTTCCGTGTGGAGAGAATAGACCAATCCACTGGACAATTCTTTTCTTATTTTCAGACAGTAGAGCTCTTACATTGCTTTTCCTTGAAGTATACTAAGATACTTTATGTTGCAATCATATCTAAGCAGAAGCTAGCATTTAGAAAGTATGAAGATGTCCCTCTCTCAACAGATATGGAACAAGCCTTTATTGGAATGTTGAACTCTCATTTCAGAGCAAAATAGTATATGGCCATCAGAGCCTACTGAGAGGAAAATACTTAAATTCTTTTAGAAGTAAACTTTGTGTAGAATGAGTTTCTGATGTGCCCCTTTAATAAATCTCTTTTTAAAAATTGAAATACAGTTGATTTATGATATTGTGTTAGTGTCAGGTATACAGCAAACTGATTCAGCTATACATAAATAAATACAAATATGTATATCTATATATCTTTCAGATTTCAGTATGTATTTTATTATAAAATGTTTCTTATATTTTATTTTTATATATTTACTTATTACCAATATTTTTATTTTCTTCTGGGAAGATTGTGTAGATTTTCTTTACTTGTCTTTAGTTCTCTGTTTCTATGCTGTGCTGTGCTTAGTCACTTTAGTCATGTTTGACTCTTTGAAACATGGACTTTGTGACCCCATGGACTATAGCCTGCCAGGCTCCTCTGTCAATGGGGATTCTCCAGGCAAGAAAAGTGGAGTGGGTTGCTGCACCCTCCTCCAGGGTATCTTCCCAACCCAGGGATCCAATGCATGTCTCCCACATTGCAGGAGCATTCTTTACTGTCTTAGCCTCTAGTGCTTCTTAAATTTAAAGCAGTTTTTTTTCTGTCTTTGGTTGCAGTTTTTGTATTTGTCATCTATTTATCCTGACTTTGATTTCCCTATAGATTTCAATACATAGCAATTAAATCTTTTGAGCTCTGTCAGCTGACGATTCATCTCCTCTTATTGTCTTGGTATTTCTTCCTTATACTTTTAATTGTCTACTTTGTGTGCAAACAGGTATGATTTTGCTTCATTAATTATTTTTTAATTTTTGGTTTAATGTGTGATCTTAAATTTTATCTGCTCTTCGCCAGTACTTTTCTTGCAAGTAGTCCTCATCTGCCATTTGTTTTTCTTGTGCCTTTTCTTCTTTCTTCCCATTCATAATATGTTTATACAGATTTGAGGAAGGGTCTGTTTTAATATTCATCTACAAGCTGTGGGTTTTTGTTGGAACATATTTTTGGGAGGTTCATGAGGAAGACAGCCACAGTTTAAGTACTAAGTTAAAAAGACTTTCCCTTTTCTGTGATTGAATGTTTTTTTCAGTCTTTAATTCTTCTAAGCGAAGGGATTTGGGAATACGTGAAGTTTTTCTTAATATAATGACTTCCCACTGCTACAGAGGTATGGTGTTCCTGCAAAAATTGATTTCTTACTTCCTTTGGTTTCTGTTACTTTTTAAAGGGATTTTTGTGCCTGTGTTCAGGGGGGACATTGATGAGAAACTGGATAGTAGTGTGATGACTGTCCGATTTTCCTACATTGCAGGTAAACAAAAATTTCTCTTGGAGAGTGTTAGGAATTTTTTTTCTCTTTGAAGTTGTCGCATTTCCCACCGTTTGTTGAGCATGATTCCTTTTTTGTTCATGTTAGCCATCTGGGGCACTTTTAGTTTAAAACTTGTAACTTTATTCAGCTAAGGGAACTTCTCTTCTGCCTTTTCCTTCTTATTCCTTGTACTTTCTTTTTTTAAAACTCCTTCTGTAACATATTCTGTGTGTGTTGATCTTTTTAGATTGTTCCTCCATGATTTTCTTTTCATTTCTTTGACTTTTTCCTTCACATTATAGAAGACACTTTCTCAACTTTATCTCCTATATTGTTTTCTAGTTTTTAGCTTTTTTTGTTATAATAATGTTTGAGAGTTCTAGTTGCCTCATCTTCTGCATTCCTTTTCTCTTACTTTCTCTAAATATACTGTAAACCTAAGTTCTCTGGATCTGCCTTCACCATCTTTTCCCTTATACACAAATTCTGGCTGTAATTTCTTGTGTTCTTATCAGTCTAATCTCAATGACTTCTAGCTTTCAGAAATTGTTTTAATTTATGGTATGCTGAAGGTACCTTTCTTGTATCCCAGCATGGTAAAAAAAAAAAAGAGAGAGAAATGACTTATTTTCTTTTAGCAAGGAAATTCTCTCTCGTTTTTCTTCTCTTCTTCCTTCTTCTTGTTATTTTAAGGTTTTAGAGGCATGAAGAAAGTTAGTGTTTGTTTTCTGTCTACTTTCCTGATCCATTTTTCTTACGAGAACCTTAAAGTATATGAAATTAGAATAATGTAGATAAGACATTTAGCTTTTTATATTTTATACTTTTTTAAATTATAATTTATGTTGAAAGCTCATATACAGGGAAAATATAGTTTTATTTATATTTGTTAATGTTTTTACTATTTGATCCTGTATTTCTCCTCCTTGTCATCTTTGAAATCTTGGTTTCTATCTTGATAATTTCCATTTCTCTCTGGGACTCATTTAGGACTAATTTCTCTCTTTCTCTTTTTCTTCCTTCTAGTCACCATTCCACAGTTTATCTTTCACACTAAGATAAAGGCCACATCTTATCAAATACTGCTACCTTTGAGGATGAAAGTCAAACTTCTCAGTGTGACATAGAATGACCATTGTTGGCTGGCCCATGCTTTTCCAGATTCATCTTTGTATATGTTTCCATTATCTGGAATTACTTTCATTCTTGAATATTTTGTCTACTTGAGGAACTTGTCTGCTTGCTCATGGTGAAATTAATGTCTTTCTCTTTTATGGTTCCAGAACTTTATGTATACTTGGTTAAAGAACTTAACATATTGTTATAACTATTTTTATGTGTCCATCTACCTTTCTGTAGATAGCACAATACATCATGCCTCCTTGGTCGGCAGCCATAATGCTCCTAGAAAACTGTGTCATCTGGAGAAAGAATACGTAGGCACTTTTAAAAATACTTGAATGACCTGTAGATTAGTAATATTTATCATCACTAGTCTCATCAGTCATTCAGTAATTTCTTTAAAAGAAGAAACTTTCTATCAGAGTTTTAATCAGTAAGAAAGTCCAGACATTTTTGATGGAAGGAAAGAGCTGTCAAGGTGGAGGAGGAAAAGTAAGATAGAGGAAGATCCTATCAGATCCACCAAGTATAAAGAATAATGCTGTGTCATATACCTAGGGAAGCAAAAGGTATTTGAGTAAGATAAACTGATAGGATTAGAAGTGCTGAGTTTGTATCTAAAGATCCAGACTACTTATTGCAATTAACTGCTATAACTAAATATTTTAAGATTTTTCTGAATCCAGTGTTCTTAGGACAACAGTTGAATATAGTGACAACACTGCTGACCACTGACAGGACTGTGCGTGCTCAGTTGCTCAGTCATGTCCAGCTCTTTGTGACCCCATGGACTGTAGCCTGTCAGGCTGCTCTGTCCGTGGAATTTTCCAGACAATACTGGGATGGGTTGCCTCCTTCAGGGGATTTCCTCCTCCAAGGGATCTTTCCAATCCAGGAATCGAACTCACTTCTCTCTTGCGTCTCCTGCATTGGCAGGCAGATTCTTTACCACGAGCCACTTGGGAAGCCCAGAACTTTGTCAGTTAGCAAAAGAATATTCAAATGGTCCTGTGAAGAAGATTGTGTGCTTTTGTTCAGAATAAATCATAAGGCTAGCAATTGTTAAGATGAAAAAGGAAGCTTGTCCACCATGTGACCAGAGTGAGTCGTCATTCCACATTGACTGTAACATAATGCCTACTATGCACAGAGAGCACTCTGCTGGGTATTCTGGGAGCAGCACAGGAAAGGAAATCCTGGGTCTCACCCTTAAGGATTATATTTTCCTTGGGCAAATAACTAAAGGCCTACAAAAGGATTTATTAGTTATCAAAGCAATTATTAGTATGTACAGAAAAAGGCATGAGAAATGGAAAAGTTTAAGCCCTAAAAAAAGTATAGAACAAGAAATGATATAATTTAGATGCAGAGAATGACTTCTTGGAGGGGCCAGTTTTGATCTGCATCTTTGAGGGAGTTAATGAATCAGTTCAGTTCAGTTGCTTAGTCATGTCTGACTCTTTGCGACCCCATGAGTTGCAGCACGCCAGGCCTCCCTGTCCATCACCAACTCCCGGAGTTCACTCAGACTCACGTCCATCGAGTCAATGACGCCATCCAGCCATCTCATCCTCTGTCGTCCCCTTCTCCTCCTGCCCTCAATCCCTCCCAGCATCAGAGTCTTTTCCAACGAGTCAACTCTCCACATGAGGTGGCCAAAGTACTGGAATTTCAGCTTTAGCATCATTCCTTCCAAAGAACACCCAGGGCTGATCTCCTTCAGAATGGACTGGTTGGATCTCCTTGCAGTCCAAGGGACTCTCAAGAGTCTTCTCCAACACCACGGTTCAAAAGCATCAGTTCTTCGGTGCTCAGCTTTCTTCACAGTCCAATCCTCACATCCATACATGACCACTGGAAAAACCATAGCCTTGACTAGATGAACCTTTGTTGGCAAAGTAATGTCTCTGCTTTTGAATATGCTATCTAGGTTGGTCATAACTTTCCTTCCAAGGAGTAAGCGTCTTTTAATTTCATGTCTGCAGTCACCATCTGCAGTGATTTTGGAGCCCCCAAAAGAGTTAATGAATATGGAGGGGCAATTAGCTACCCCACTGGGTAGCATAATGGCACGATATTCAGGGACACAGTGAAGGTGAAGGAGGGAAACAAGTTTTGTTTTGTGTGAGACAGGAGATTGGTCAATGAGTCCCCCAAAGAAGTATTTGTAGGATTTAGTAAACAGGAAGCATTTATTACAGCATTTTCCCCCATGTATAAAGCCACTCAAGTAGACAGAGTGCTGGTCAAAGGGAAGTTAGACATGTCCCTGGGTTTCACTCGTGGCTTGATGATAAAGAATCTGTCGGCCAATGCAGGAGCCTCAGAAGATGTGAGTTTGATACCTGGGTTGGGAAGATCCCCTGGAGAAGAAAATGGCAAACCACTCCACTATTCTTGCCTGGAGAATCCCAGGGACAGATGAGTCTGGAGGGCTATAGTCCATCAGGCCGCAAAGAGTTAGGCATGTCTTAGCTGCTAAACAGCAACAACAAAGACAAGTCCCTACTTTCAAGGAGCCTGCTGCTGCTGCTGCTAAGTCACTTCAGTCGTGTCCGACTCCGTGCGGCCCCATAGACGGCAGCCCACCAGGCTCCCCAGTCCCTGGGATTCTCCAGGCAAGAACACTGGAGTGGGTTGCCATTTCCTTCTCCAGTGCATGAAAGTGAAAAGTGAAAGTGAAGTCGCTCAGTTGTGTCTGACCCTCAGCGATCCCATGGACTGCAGCCTACCAGGCTCCTCCGTCCATGGGATTTTCCAGGCAAGAGTGCTGGAGTGGGGTGCCATACATTCTAAATAACATAGAATGTTAGGAAACAGTAACTAAAGCTTGACTAAACTAGGGTAAAGAGTCTGGAAAAGATGGATATGGTTTGAATCTGTAAAATGGGAATAAATAATGCCTACTTTATAGAACATTCTCTACCCCTCAATTCTAAGGTAACTTGTGCAAAAAAAAAAAAAAAAAAAAAAAGAGAGAGAGAGATGCTTGAATGAAGCATCACCAGTGAAACTTTCAGAAGAGGTGGGACTGGTTTGAGGCCTTGAAAGGTTTTAGAGAGGCCTTGTGGGTCTTAGAGAGAGAACATTATGATATAAAGAGGTAGAATTTGAACATGCTTAAGTAAGTTCCAAGAAGCTTTCATTGATGTTGAGTGAAAGGAGAGGCTTAAAAGGCAGCCTTGGAACTTAGAGGGTGATTGGTGCTTACGCCGCATCCCTTCTGCCTGGATCCAACCTTGTATCTTACTTTGACCAAGTGTTTACATGTTGCCATGTGTCAGCTCCTCTGCTACACAGGTATCAGGGATTATCAACTCTGAACTCCCGATAGCAAATAGCATCATACTTTATGCATACTAAAGCCCACCCCCATGTGTATTTATTGAGTTAGTAAAATGAATGCTTACGTACATTAGAAAAAGAGTGGTATGAAGATGACATTTTATGCTAATTATACATCAAATTATATAGTACAATGTGGGAGAGAAAATTGTAGAGTAGAATAGTAGTGTCTTGGAGAGGGCCAGATGTAATTTTCGCCTTGACTGATGGACTTACATACTTTGTGAATTTGGGTAAGTTTTTGCAATATGTATTTAATTCTGAGACCATTTTTAGCCATCTGCTCTTCTGTCCTTAGTTTCTTCATTTACTGAACAGCTAGTGCCTACTTCATAGAGTGGGCTTCCCTGGTGACTCAGACAGTAGAAAATCTGCCTGCAATGCAGGAGACCAGGGTTTGATCTCTGCGTCAAGAAGATCCCCTGGAGGAAGTCATGGCAACCCACTCCAGTATTCTTGCCTAGAGAATTCTATGGACAAAGGAACCTGGTAGGCTACAGTCCATGGGGTTGCAGAGTCTGACACAGCTGTGTGACTAAGCACACACATGCACCTTATAAAGTTGTGAGAATTCAATGAAAACTAGCTAAATGCCTGGCTCATATTGGGTGCTCCCTTATATATTATTATCATTATAATGTTTATTATTATATATTATTTTTTTTAGTCTTAATTCACATTGAAACTTTGATATACATATTTTGAGTGACAGAATTCACTCTTGTTCTAACAAAGTACTGTGCAAAGAACAAAATAATATACAGTGCTATCCTATAATATTTCATTGTATACCATACGATATTGTTTGCAACCCTGTTATGTCAAAATTGAATTTTGGAAACCATAATCTGTGACACAGTCTAAGAAGAAAGTATCTTTGGCCCAGTCCTTTGCAGGAGCAGTTCAGGGAATATTTTGCAGCACCTGCCTTGGACTCTTCCAGATCCTACACAGAATTGATATCCTTGACCCTCATAGAAATCCCCAAATTGTTGGCCATAGCTTTATATTCCCATTTAGCAGCAGCTGAAGAAATTAAGGCTCACGTGACAAGGTTAGTGAGTATGCAAACCATTCATAATAGTGGTAAAAAGCATAGACTGAAGTTAAATAGGTGCCCAATATGCTACTGGAGATCAGTGGAGAAATAACTGCAGAAAGAATGAAGGGATGGTGCCAAAGCAAAAAGAATACCCAGCTGTGGGTGTGACTGGTGATAGAAGCAAGGTCCGATGCTATAAAGAGCAGTATTGCATAGGAACCTGGAATGTCAGATCCATGAATCAAGGCAAATTGGAAGTGGTCAAACAAGAGATGGCAAGAGTGAATGTCAACATTCTAGGAATCAGCAAACTGAAATGGACTGGAATGGGTGAATTTAACTCAGATGACCATTATATCTACTACTGCGGGCAGGAATACCTCAGAAGAAATGGAGTAGCCATCATGGTCAACAAAAGAGTCTGAAATGCAGTACTTGGATGCAATCTCAAAAATGACAGAATGATCTCTGTTCGTTTCCAAGGCAAACCATTCAATATCACAGTAATCCAAGTCTATGCCCCAACCAGTAACGCTGAAGAAGCTGAAGTTGAATGGTTCTACAAAGACCTACAAGACCTTTTAGAACTAACACCCAAAAAAGATATCCTTTTCATGATAGGGGACTGGAATGCAAAAGTAGGAAGTCAAGAAACACCTGGAGTAACAGGCAAATTTGGCCTTGGAATACGGAATGAAGCAGGGCAAAGACTAATAGAGTTTTGCCAAGAAAATGCACTGGTCATAACAAACACCCTCTTCCAACAACACAAGAGAAGACTCTATACATGGACATCACCAGATGGTCAACACCGAAATCAGATTGATTATATTCTTTGCAGCCAAAGATGGAGAAGCTCTATACAGTCAGCAAAAACAAGACCAGGAGCTGACTGTGGCTCAGACCATGAACTCCTTATTGCCAAATTCAGACTTAAGTTGAAGAAAGTAGGGAAAACCACTAGACCATTCAGGTATGACCTAAATCAACTCCCTTATGATTATACAGTGGAAGTGAGAAATAGATTTAAGGGCCTAGATCTGATAGATAGAGTGCCTGATGAACTATGGAATGAGGTTCATGACATTGTACAGGAGACGGGATCAAGACCATCCCCATGGAAAAGAAATGCAAAAAAGCAAAACGGCTGTCTGGGGAGGCCTTACAAATAGCTGTGAAAAGAAAAGAAGGGAAAAGCAAAGGAGAAAAGGAAAGACATAAACATCTGAATGCAGAGTTCCAAAGAATAGCAAGAAGAGATAAGAAAGCCTTCTTCAGCAATCAATGCAAACAAATAGAGGAAAACAACAGAATGGGAAAGACTAGAGATCTCTTCAAGAAAATCAGAGATGCCAAAGGAACATTTCATGCAAAGATGGGCTCAATAAAGGACAGAAATTGTATGGACCTAACAGAAGCAGAAGATACTAAGAAGAGATGGCAAGAATACACAGAAGAACTGTACAAAAAAGATCTTCACGACCCAGATAATCACGATGGTGTGATCACTGACCTAGAGCCAGACATCCTGGAATGTGAAGTCAAGTGGGCCTTAGAAAGCATCACTACAAACAAAGCTAGTGGAGGTGATGGAATTCCAGTTGAGCTATTCCAAATCCTGAAAGATGATGCTGTGAAAGTGCTGCACTCAATATGCCAGCAAATTTGGAAAACTCAGCAGTGGCCACAGGACTGGAAAAGGTCAGTTTTCATTCCAATCCCAAAGAAAGGCAATGCCAAAGAATGCTCAAACTACCACACAATTGCACCATCTCACATGCTAGTAAAGTAATGCTCAAAATTCTTCAAGCCAGGCTTCAGCAATATGTGAACCGTGAACTTCCTGATGTTCAAGCTGGTTTTAGAAAGGGCAGAGGAACCAGAGATCAAATTGCCAACATCTGCTGGATCATGGAAAAAGCGAGAGAGTTCCAGAAAAACATCTATTTCTGCTTTATTGACTATGCCAAAGCCTTTTACTGTGTGGATCACAATAAACTGTGGGAAATTCTGAAAGAGATGGGAATACCAGACCACCTGATCTGCCTCTTGAGAAATTTGTATGCAGGTCAGGAAGCAACAGTTAGAACTGGACATGGAACCACAGACTGTTTCCAAATAGGAAAAGGAGTACGTCAAGGCTGTATATTGTCACCCTGCTTATTTAACTTCTATACAGAGTACATCATGAGAAATTCTGGGCTGCAAGAAGCACAAGCTGGAATCAAGATTGCTGGAAGAAGTATCAATAACCTTAGTTATGCAGATGACACCACCCTTATGGCAGAAAGTGAAGAGGAACTCAAAAGCCTCTTGATGAAAGTGAAAGTGGAGAGTGAAAAAGTTGGCTTAAAGCTCAACATTCAGAAAACGAAGATCATGGCATCCGGTCCCATCACTTCATGGGAAATAGATGGGGAAACAGTGGAAACAGTGTCAGACTTTATTTTTCTGGGCTCCAGAATCACTACAGATGGTGACTGCAGCCATGAAATTAAAAGGCGCTCACTCCTTGGAAGGAAAGTTATGACCAACCTAGATAGCATATTCAAAAGCAGAGACATTACTTTGCCAACAAAGGTTCACCTAGTCAAGGCTATGGTTTTTCCTGTGGTCATGTATGGATGTGAGAGTTGGACTGTGAAGAAAGCTGAGCACCGAAGAATTGATGCTTTTGAACTGTGGTGTTGGAGAAGACTCTTGAGAGTCCCTTGGACTGCAAGGAGATCCAACCAGTCCATTCTGAAGAATTGATGCTGAGGCTGAAACTCCAGTACTTTGGCCACCTCATGCGAAGAGTTGACTCATTGGAAAAGACTCTGATGCTGGGAGGGATTGGGGGCAAGAGGAGAAGGGGACGACAGAGGATGAGATGGCTGGATGGCATCACTGACTCGATGGATGTGTGTCTGAGTGAACTCCGGGAGTTGGTGATGGACAGGGAGGCCTGGCGTGCTGAGATTCATGGGGTCGCAAAGAGTCGGACACGACTGAGCTACTGATCTGATCTGAAAGTTAAATTAATAATTAGGACGTAAGATAAAGGACAGTCACTAGGAACACTTGGAAAGGATTGCTGAAAAGTGGACTCCTCTGATGTTATTAAGTGCAAGTGTTGTCTCATTAGTCTTTTCAGCTTGTTGACTGTGAAAAATATATGTAAGTTTTTTTTTTCTAAAGATCTTTTTGGGAACAAAGAGTCACAAAACACCACATTTCACCCCTCATGGTTTTCACTGAAAATTTGTAAACTTTAATTTTGAAGAGTTCCTATTGTACTTCAGCAGTTTGTTGTCTCTTGAGTGTTTTTTAAGAACAGGTATGTTGCACTGCAATGAATATAGAGCCCGGATGATGTTTTGACTTGAAGGATTCATTTTAGTGTTTAAAAAGTTTGTGTGATGTAAAACAGCATCTCTAACTCTCCGTTCGCCAAGACTTCAAAACTTGCAGTCAGCTTTGAGAAGCTCCCTCTGTGTCTCCATCAGTTATCAAGTTCTGTATATTCTTGTCTGCTCATCACTTTTCAGAGCAAATGTCATTTCCTCCTTGAAGCCTGTCACGATGGTGCACCCCTGGTACTTGGCATTTAATCACAGTGAGACTCAGTCCATTACTGAATGTAATTTTTTTTTTTTGTTCACCTCTTTTTAAAAATTTAGAAAATTTTTTTAAATTGTGTTTTTATTTTTAAATTATGAAAATATGATGACACATTTACAGAGACTTGGAAAATACAGAACAAAGTTACATATGTGATTTTTCATTTAAAAAATGAGTGTCTATTCCACTACGAAGCAGTGACCATACCTTATTTATCAGGGTGTGCCTACCACCTAACTCACTGCCTAGCACATAGTAGGCACTTTGCCTCAAGATTTAGTGGAATGAATTACTTGGATTATGGTCGAAACATTTTTGAGACCAGAGATAACGCTTCTTTGTAATATCCAAAGACTAAATTGAGAAAAGAAGAAAGAAAAATTATAGATAGTAATCTTGAAACTATGTAGTTACAGAGGGCTTTGTTATTGTGAGCCTGCCAAAAAAGTGAGTCAAGGTTAAACCAAAATCTTTTCCTTCACAAATGGTGACTTCCCTCTCAATACTAGGAGAATTTTTGTTGGTAGTTTTTATTTTAAAAGACCACGATATTGATGAACCTATTTGAAGGGAAGGAAAGGAGACACAGATGTAGGGAATGGACTTTGGACACAGTGGGAGAGGGAGCGAGTGGGGCAAATGGAGAGAGTAGCATCAGCTTGCATACACTGTTGGGTGTCTGGTGGATGGATGGTGAGAAGTTGCTGTGTGGCACAGAGAGCCAGTCTGGCTCTTGCTGATGATCTGGAGGGATGGGATTTGGGGAGAGGAGGGAGTCTTAGGAGAGAGGGGATATATGTGTAATTATGGCCAATTTGCATTGTTGTGTGGCAGAAACCAACTCAACTTTGTAAAAATTTATTTTTTAAATTAAAGAAAAAAAAAGACCATGATAACCCTAATAGGATAGGAATCAAATGCATGCCCCCAAATTAGATGACTGTGACTTTTTTATTAAGTGAACTCCCCCTACCCCTAACTACCATTGTGATCCATCTGTGTAGGATTTGAAATTCAAAGTAGGGAACCCTAGAGTTTGTAGTGTCTTTTGAGGAGTATGAGATCACCATGCGTATAAAACACACCCATGTGAACCCTGCCCAGTAGCAGCTAGACAATGAGATGGAAAGTCTGTGCCTGAGTTGCTGAGAATCTTCCATTTTGCCTTGTTTCTACAGCAACCACCTTGTGATCGAGTGATGAGGAGCTCCCCTCACGCTAAAGACCATGCATCATACCTCGTGTCCTGCGTGAAGGGCATTGAGCAGGTGCTTGTTAAGGAGTCAGTCCAGAAGAGATTTTATAATTATAAAAACTAGATTAGTTTTAATATTGTAATACTTTTTTTGTCATTTTTGAGTGTTTCTCTTACTCTTCATTTAGACTTCATTGACAGTTTTCTCATTAACCAGAAATGGACCATTCTCCAACCCTCAAAAATACTGAAATACAATTTTTAGTTATTATAAGACAAAAGTCAAAATGCTTGTTAAAATTTTGAGAATGCTTTAAGCATGATTATTGTTTAAATGCTTTGAATTAAGTGAAATATGCTCAGTTACACAGATCTGTGCTTTTAAAAAACATTAGCATTTCCAATTCATATGTTGTAGCTTAATGCCCCATTTATATTTAACATTATTATTTAGGTTGATTCTTAAGGTTGTATTTAACAGGAATATTTAAGTGTGTAACTTCAAGGGTAGCTGAAAGGTTCATAACAAAAAATTTTAGCTGCTTAGAAGATGAAATGCCTAAATATATATAAAAATCCTTTTATTATAACTTGTAAATGAACACTTTTGGACCGATTCTAACTTCAGCATTATTTTTTTTATGCCTCTTATAACATGTTTCAATCGACCCATTTATCACTTTTACGAGTAGCATAAGTAAATTTAGTGCATCTGCATATTTATACACTTTAAATAGACCAATGTAAACAGTTTCTTATCTGCCATATGTTGAAATGTTTTAGTAAAGACATAACTGCCTAGTCAACAAAGAATGGCATTGAATTGCACTGTTTTGGAAAAAAAAGTTAAGTGAACTAGATGGCTGTTAATCTGGTTCTTTAAATATCATAAACAAAAGTATCAGAATGTGTTTCCAAGGACAAAGGCTGAGTTTTCTGGGCTTTGATTGGTCGCTGCCTTGTCCTGTCCCACAGCCATCCTTAATTGGCTTTGGGTAGATTGGAATCACATAAGCAGAGTGACATTTATTACTTTCCTAGTTGTTTCTTTGCACTGAGCCCCGAGATTCCCAAGGAGAAACTATAAAAGATTTCTTTCATTTCGTCCATGATCTACGGGAGGGGATCCCTCTGAGAAGAACAGGCATGAGTCTGAGTGCAAGAAGGGTCACTCTGCCCGCAATAACGCCCATAGTTCTCCAGAAAAGGGTATGTGACTTCTGCTTTTTTCTTTTCTTCTTCTTGCTTTTTTTTTTTTCCTTCCTGTAACTGTGTTTATTAGCGTGTTGGTCACTTTCGTTACCTATCCTGAGAGGGGCTAGAATTCATTGAGGCTGTAGGTGATTAAAGGACAGATTATTGAAATTAGACTAAGGGGGAAAAAAAAGCAGGGCCAGCACATCTCTGTTGTAAAAAAGCTCCTGTGAAAGCAGTTTGGTCTCAATTTCAGGGCATTGTGATTTAGAGACTGTATTGAAGCTTTTTCTTTCTTTTTTCCCCCTTCTACTGTAACTTCAGGCCTCTTTGCTTTTAGTTCAATAGGCAATCTGCTAGCTATTATGTTTCATATTTGTTTACTAAGGAGCAGTTTCTTTGTTTCACTATAATTCATAATATATCCATCTTCATTGTTGAATGGACTGTGTAATTGTTTTACTATTTAAACATATGGCACCAGTTAATTCGCCTCCACTTTTCTACCCATTTCTATTGAGTTTCTGCTTTCTTGCTTAAGAAAAACTTTCCATTTAATTACCCTGTGAAAAGGCTTTCTGTTAATTATTAATGCAATCGATCCTTTGTGTGCAAATATTTTGTCTATTAGTTTTTTTGTAAAGTTTATTCCTATGTCTCACTCGCTGCATTGTACTTCATAAGGTAATAAACACAACACATAATGTAGCATTTAAGTAAAGCTGAATATACTAAACTTCTCTTGGAAATGCACCAAATAAGAAGCATGTATTGAAATCCTTAAAGTATCAAATCTGTTGTATAAAAAAAGAAAGCACCAAAAAACATTTTGGCACTGTAATTTTTGAATGATTTTGGTGACTCTAGAAACTGTAATGTTATTTCCATACCTAACTTTTAATGGTTAACTATCAGTGTATTTCATTAAGTCAGATGTCATGGTTTAATTTATTTGAAAATGACAAATCTTACAATTAGAGTTTTTTTTTTTTCCAAGAAGTGTCTCTTTTTATTGTTCTTAATTTATTTTCTTATCCAATTGACTACTTATTCACCAGGGACATTTTACTTGGCAGTGAAATAGTATATGATAATTTTGCCAACATTTGTTCTTATCTTTCTTGATGTCTTTCTCTCATCTTGAGCAAATTTAATTAAAAATATTTTGCTTTGAGCTGGAACTTTTATTTTGACTTAGACTTAGTAGTGTATTAATAATGACTATATAGATTTCTGAGTCACCAGGGATGCGAAAAGATATAATAGCATATATCATATCTATGTCCTTATGTTTGGGTTCTTCTTTATCCAGTTAATTTTTCAGTTTGGATTAACCAAGAAACTTTCATCGTATGGTATTTTTTGCATGACATGTTGGTGTGGTGGAAAGCATGCCACCTGGATTCTCCATTTCCTAGCTGTATGACCTTGGGCAAGTCACTTAAACTTGGCATCATTACCTCGTCACCTATAATATAATTGTTGAGAGATTTTCATTAAGTGCTCTCTTCAGTCTTATTTGTGTCTATAATTTTGTGAATCAAGTATTTGGATTTTTATAACTATAATAAAATATTTAAACCATTTCTTATTTTCTTAGTGTATAAAATATTAGAAAAAGATGCTGTCATCTTCAAGTATTTGGAGCAGTTAGTCTAGGGGAAATTGGTGTGAGTAAATAACATCCAGCTCTGATTGGTAAGTAGCAAAACAAGATTACTGTGATTATAATTAATACTGAGTCTGAGCTGCCAATAGATATATCATTGTGATTTCTCTTGGTCTTTTATAATAAGCTTGTAGTCAGGTTTCTATTATAATAATTAAATAAGTCAAAATTCCCTTTGCCCAAGTCCATGTTATTCCTTTCCTGTGAGAACACATATTAGATGTTCATATAATTTAGCACATCATTTGCTGAAAATATGTAATACTATTTCTTTCTCCCAACATTTTAATCCCTAGAGGACCCATTGTCTGTAAGATTGTTCTCAAAATCTTAGTGTTGATCTTATTTTAGGAACTGTGTGTTTTTCTGACTAAAAAATATCCATCTGTTCTGGTCACACCATGCCTTTTTTTCCGCTAAGATAGGAAATTACTCCGTACTTGTAATTAACTTGTCATTTCTATATGCACCATAATTTAGGATGATACAAATTAATACAAGCATTTCTCAAAGTATTTGGGGGGCAGCTCTTCCTTTTCCAAAGAACGTAGGTATTTTTTCCACAGGTTTGGCATAGAATTTGCTCATCCTGAATGAGTGGTGCTTGCAAAATAATTTGCCAACTGGAACCATAATGATTTCAAAGGCTGAGGACATTTCTGAAAATGCCTAATAGTGCTAAGGAGTCAGTTTCTTATCAGCAAGTGCATATGATTTAACTGGGTATAAGATCTCCTGAGATGGATTGAGAACTTGAACTTTAACATGGCTCATAGTATGGTATGGGTCTTTTTTGTAGCAGATCAAAGATGTTTTGATCTTTGAGGAATAGGGTATTTGTGTGGACTCTCTATGAAGTAAATTGGCAAGAGCATTTTACTTTCTCAAATTCTATTTGGATCTGATTTCCTTGATTCTAGTTAGTACTTAATCAAGGTTCCAGTGAAGAAAGTTTCATCGTCTCTCTCAGAAATGATCACATCCTCATCAAGTGTGTTGAGTGAGTTCTTTACCTCACAGCATTTTTCTCAGATCACTACTAGGTTATGCCTTTTTTGTTCCGATGAGAAGACTGAGTCTCTTGGGTGTTGAGTGACTTATCAGGCAAGGTCACTCAGAAGGTCAATGGCAAAGCTAGAAATAGAATCTAGGTCTTGTGACTTCCAGTGTGCTTCTCTTATTAGATACATGTTACCTCCTGAATTAATATGTTAATGAAATTGCCTTATGGTGTGTTTAATTGCCATTCAGCTTCTAGTCTGAAATTAGCTCAGACAAATCCTTTCATCTTCCTCTGCACCTCCACCAACTCCCATATGCTCTAGTGTAGAAAACATTTTATTCAGAAAGCAACTGTGAGCAATAAAATGAGTGTGTGTGTGTGTGTGTGCATGTGTGTGTGTGTTTGTGTGTGTGTGTGAAAGAAAGAGTGGGGGAGAGGAGAATGGAGAGAATGAGAGAGAGAGAGAGAGAGAGATGGAAAGGCAATTGTACCCAGTGCTCTAATTGGGTTCATTACATCAAGAAACTATTTTAAGGTCCCAGAGAGTTAACAAAAGACTGAAGCATTATAAGGCTTACACTAAGTGCAATATAAAATTCGCATTCTTTTTATAGAAAGACTGCAAGGTCAGAAGGCCAGATGTCCATATTTTGATTCTGTGGGTAGAAAGGGTTCTACCTCTTTCAGATTAAAATCATTTTGCAAACTATGTTTCCAAGCATTTCTACATTCTTTATCCATACTACAATTACAAGAGACTTTCAAAAGCACACAAAATTCTAACATGTCTTCCAAAATCTCAGAGAAATAAGAGATACTTTTTAGAATATATTTTTCATAAGATTCAAATCATTTTGAAAATCCAAAATTGATGAATATAATATGGAGCAAGGCCATTTACTAAACGATCCAGTTCCCCCATTGTACAAGACAATAGTTTGTTATACTCATTTCTCTCCTCAAACAATTAGAATTATTGCTCTGAATTTCTAAAAACAATTTTATAAAGAACGAAAGAATGTAGATCTTCATGTCACTATTTTGCCCAGAAACTTGTAAATACGTGTGAAGTCAGTCCAGGCGTACGTAGCACTCACTGTGCTTCAGGACCTGGATCCACAAGCGTCTCCCCAGCTTCCTATGAAACTTCCATGCAGCACGTGGGTTTTCTCCTTGTGCTCCAAACAGCGTGTGCTGGTTGTCCCTCTGTACTTCTGCACCCTGACTTATGCTCCATGGCCTATAGACAACTCCAGGATCCTGTTTGTTTTCCCAAAGGCTATTGGCTGTGTCCCAGCTCAGGCTGTAGTACCATCCTGAAGCCTTCTAAGACTCATTCTCATCACATCTGTCTTGATGATGTCTTGGCTCAGATGTCAGTGGCTGTACCTTTATTACTCATTCCTCAATTCAGTAATGCCTGCTCGGTGACATTAGTTTCGTTATTACCTTTTATGATATTTAAGTCTTATTATCTTATCCTTAGGTATCTTAAACTTTCTGACTTTTCATATTTGACTTTTAGTTTTCTTTGTGGACCTCGTATATCTTTTATATATCTTGCTCTGTTTGGTTTTCAAAATTTGGTGTATTTTGTTTTATAACTAGATTTTACGCTTTGAAGGAAAAGACTCTTTAAATAAAGTGCTTTGTCAGTTGCAGGCTGAATTTAATTTCATGTAACCGGAAAACTCAAATGACAGTGTATTAAACAGGGGAGAGATTTATTTTTCTTTCTCTTTACAAGAATTGGTCCAAAGCTAACTTAGCCTTCCTGCAATGTCCTCAGGCAACCAAGCCCCTTGCTTTCTATCGTACCATCCTTAGTGTGGGTGCCTTTTCCTTTTATGGAAAGACAATTGCAAATTGCTAGTCATCCGGCTCACATTCCTAGCATACAAAATGGGAGGAACCAAGGGTATACAGGCTACTTCTGTCAGTTATTAACGGGCCACCAGGGAATAACCAGGAGCTTCTGCTCACCACTTACTGGCCAGGATCGTGTCATGTGGTCTGGATCCAAGGGAAGCCTGGCAATATAGGCCTTGAACTCCACACGCTGCCCTTCTCATCAGAATCAGGAGATAGGGAGGATGGTTCTTTGTGGGCAACTAGCTGTCAAGTGCCTCCTACATATAAGGCATGCAGAAAATGTTTATCCCTTAGATTTTGATTATTGTCATGCGAGCTATAAGATATGGTTATGCTTTTTGAACAAATATATTTTATTGCTTGATTGGAGACAGTAAAAATTTAGTAAGTGGGGAGAGAGCAGATTTCCTGAGAAGGGGAGGCTAGTGGAGATCATAGATGGTAACTTGACTTTAGGTGGGTGCCTTGCTTGAAAGGTGGTCTTGAAGTGGTAGTGAGTACTGTTTTTGCTTATTTGCCTGGAGTTCTCATTCCTGCTAAACCTTAATCTTTCTTCTGTCCTTTTAATTTTTATACAGGGTAACAGAGTTGCATATTCATGCAGGAAGGGTACCACATAGATGAATGGATTTTGTGTTTTCACAGAATGTTTCTTTTCCCTAAAAGTGTGCTTTTAGGAAGTGTGATAGAGTGGAGATTCTATTTTAGTCAGGAAATCCTGAGTTTGAACTCAGCTCTGTCACTGATCAGTGTTGTGACTTGAGGTGTCTTCTTTTTAAACCTTTCTAACAGTCAGTTTCTCTGTCTTGGGAATGATGGTGCTTCCTCACAGAGCAGTTGTGAGGATTAAATAGGATAAATATTTAGAAGTACTTGACATGTAGTAGAAGCTCAACAAATGTGAATTTCTTTTTTTTCCCCCCTCATCTGGCATGTGTTACTAGTTTCATAAACAGTTTAAAATCTGCCTATTAAAAATGGTGGTGGTGGGGGCTCTATCCTGTTAAGTAGGTATCCAAAAATTTTTTTATAACAAATGAATCAACCAAAAAGTAGTTGTCCTTGATACAGTGCAGCCAGGGAACAAAAGACAATATGTCTCTCAAATTCTTGTTCCCTCTGGTTACTTTCTGAAATGAAGACTCTAATTTGAATTAAAAAAATTAATCCAACTATTATATGCTGATGAATATTTTTTTAAAAATCTGGGAATATAGATTTAAATATAATAAGATAGGTATTTAGATAACTTCTCCTTTCACTCTCCTAGGGATTATCCATCAGGGACTTCCTGAAAGAGGTAAGTTGTACCTAGTGTTCAGACATTGTCTCAGTAGACAGAGGGACATTACTGGACTGTGAGCTATATGCTGATAGGGGCTGTGTCAGTTTTGATCATCTCTACACTCAAGTGCCCAGCACAGGGAATGTACAAAGCTGAGATATAATTCCTATTCATTGAATAAACACATTTTTTAAAAAAGTAAATTGGGCTTTTTTGATACTGACCTGTTACTAGGATTTCGTTCTTTATCTTTCTGTAGCACTCCTTTCCTTTTCCCTATGTTCCATACCTTGTGGTGAGAAGTCATGCACTCAGGGCCCATTTTAGCTGGTCCACCCTGCTTTTTCATGAGCTCTGTTTCACCCCAGCGCCCACCCCCCAGCTTGTTGCCCTGGGCAGTTTTGAGCACTCCCTGCCATCCACATACACCAATAGAAATAAAAGCAGCTATACAGTGTTCAGCACTAATTTCACGGTCTCTTTAATCCTCTTAACAACCCTAAAGGATTGGTGGGCAAACGCAGTCTGGGATGAGAAAAGTGAGGCTTGGAGAAGTTACCCAAAGCACATTGCTAATGAATGATGAGGCAGGACTGAGCCCAGGTAAGCCCTGCCTGCACAGGGACTGCCTGTCAGAATTGATTGGCGCATGCAGGCTGCAGAGCGGGCTCCACCCCGCAGCTGCCAAGCCCTTGCTTCTCACCTGTAGTCTGTGCTGTACTGTGCTTAGTTGCTCAGTCGTGTCCACCTCTTTGCAACCCCATGGACTGTAGCCCGCCAGGTTGTTCTGTCCATGGGGATTCTCCAGGCAAGAATACTGGAGTGGGTTGCCATGCCCTCCTCCTGGAATTTTCCCAACCCAGGGCTTGAACCCCGGTCTCCCGCATTGCAAGCAGATTTTTTGCTGTCTGAGAGGTGGATTCTTTGCCATCTGAGCCACCAAGGAAGTCCAGGAATACTGGAGTGGGTAGCCTATCCCTTTTCCCAGGATCTTCCCAACCCAGGAATTGAACTGGGGTCTCCTGATCACAGGTGGATTCTTTACCAGCATAGCTGCCACGGAAGCCCACCTGTAGTTTACTCTTTGGACAAATCTCACCTTTTTTTTCTTTACTCGCTCTGTCTTTTGCCTTCCTAGTTATTTTTTCCTTGATGCGCACTCAATCTTGCTTCAAAGATATAGTGATCAAACCATATGAGAGAGTTCATTGGACCTCAGTAGAAATCTCTTGGAACTTATTTTGCTTTCAAAAATGTATCGTAGTAGTCAATATTATGAATGGAGTGCTATGAGTTTGCTGTCACTTTGCTCATTTTACAGGATGAGGAATCTAAGACTCATAGTTGATAAGCTGGTGGTCTAGGATCTGATCACAGAGCAGATTTTGGGAGTCTACTATGGCCTCAAGCCATAGTCTGAACCTCTGCACGAATGAGGGCCATACTTCGTATTAGTTTGCAAACTACAATGTCTGGTCCACTTTTGGCAATGAAAGCAGATTAAAAATAGCTGGGCTGATTAACAGTCTAAGACTCTTGCTCGGGGCCGGTCTTAGGGCTGACTCTCCTGGCCATGCCTCAGCACCCTAAGCCAAATCTAGAAAAATAAGAATCTCTTTTTGGCAGAAAACAAGAAGTAAGACTTTTGGTTATTTCAGTTATTAAGCTCTCTGAAAGGATAAAGATTTTCTACTCCCAAAGGATATTAAAAATGCTTGCTCTTAAGACAGTTTCAAAAGAGGGATTAAAAAACCATTTTGGCAAAACAGCATTGTCCTGTGTTGTTTATAGCTTCCTAATTGGACTTCACATTTGGATACACACATTCAGTTGTGTCTGTGAAGATACCAGGAGTTTTATTTTATAGTTTCAAAAGTCAAATTAGTTGGGGTAGTTTTATCAGGATTTGAAGAAAAATTTTGCCATGATATTCCAAATGCCAAGGAGGATCTCAGCTTGAGTTCCAGGAAAGGGGACTTTATATTATATACCACCAGAAGTGACATATACATATACATATGTGTGTGTGTGTATATATATATATATATATATATACACGTATAAAATATATACATACCACCCTATACCCCATCCCTAACCCTTCTTATTAAAGATTTAGACATGATTTATCTTAAAAATTCAAATAGTTTAGAATGTTTAAAAATAGATTTAAATTTGTTAGAAGCTTACAACTATTTTAAACAGGACCTCTATCAGTCAGTTCAGTTCAGTCGCTCAGTTGTGTCCTACTGTTTGCGACCCCATGAATCGCAGCACGCCAGGCCTCCCTGTCCATCACCAACTCCCGGAGTTCACTCAGACTCACGGCCATCGAGTCAGTGATGCCATCCAGCCATCTCATCCTCTGTCGTCCCCTTCTCCTGCCCCCAATCACTCCCAGCATCAGAGTCTTTTCCAATAAGTCAACTCTTCGCGTGAGGTGGCCAAAGTACTGGAGTTTCAGCTTCAGCATCATTCCTTCCAAAGAAATCCCAGGGCTGATCTCCTTCAGAATGGACTGGTTGGATCTCCTTGCAGTCCAAGGGACTCTCAAGAGTCTCCTCCAACACCACAGTTCAAAAGCATCAATTCTTCAGCGCTCAGCTCTCACATCCATACGTGACCACAGTAGGGTTAATAATAGTAAAAGTGAAAAAAGTAAAAGTTACTCAGTCGTGTCCAGTTCTTGGTGACCCCATGGACTATACAGTCCATGGAATTCTCCAGACTAGAAAACTGGAATGGGTAGCCTTTTCCTTCTCCAGGGGATCTTCCCAACCCAGGGGTTGAACCCAGATCTCCCACATTGCAGGCAGATTCTTTACCAACTGAGCTACCAGGGAAGCCCAATAATAATAAAGCAATATTAAATATTAAAGGGCTAACAAAATTAAAACAACTTTCAAAGCATCCTGTTTTCTTTCTTTATTTGCACCGAGAAATAAAGACTCCCTCTCCTGGCTGTTTCTGAATATGCCTTTTTTTTTTTTTCTTCTGGCAAGTTGTGCTAAAAAAAGTGAAACACAAAGAATAACTTTTTTGACATTCAAAAAGCTGGGTGCTTTGAGCCGTATTTGCATATGGTTGCATATTTGGGTTTTCAATTATCTAATGTGTTTATACAAGATGTCTTGTCAAAACAGCATCGTAAAGTTGGGTAAGCAGATTGGAGAGACCAGGTAGGAACCCAGAGACGGATTCCCTGGTAGGTTCTGCCAGTGAGCAGATGGATCCCCTGGCAAGTCAAGGCCCTCTTCAGTCTCAGCTTCTTCACGTGTAAAATGAGAAGATTTCAGTGGGTGTTTCTAAGAGTCCTGGCAGCCTTAAGTATTTTATAATTCTAACAGTACTGCTGCCATTTTTTTTATAGGAATGTGCTTGTACTTAGTCACTCAGTTGTGTTCGACTCTTTGCAACCACATGGACTATAGCCACCCCAGGTTCCTCTGTGCATGGGATTCTCCAGGCAGGAACACTGGAGTGGGTTGCCATTTCCTACTCCATTTTATGGAACTATATATGTTTTATACTGATACACATGCTTTGCACTGATAGAAAAGACATATTTAGAAAAGTGAGAAAAGGTAAAATTATAAAAAATGGATATAAATCAGTTTTCCCTAGTGCTATCTCAATATGGGAATGTTAGGTCTAGAAAGTGATAGTTTGCATGCTGTTAAAAGTTCATGAAATAATACCCGCAGGTGTATCAGAAGACTGAATATCACGTATTTCATTGATTCTCTGGCACCCTACATCACAAAAAGTATCATTATCTTATATGCTTCCAATTAAACTATGCCATAACCATTGATGGTAAGTTACATCTAGGGTTCAGAGAAGTTAAATATGAGAAGATATGCTTTTGAAAATCACTGAAACAGGAAGGTTCTAAAAGTGCTTTGGTTGATGCCAGGCGGCTCAAGAATTTACAGCAAAAAGTCTGATGGGTCCTGGGCTCTGATAAATATTCTCTTTCCTTTCCTCGTGTTTTCTCCTCTTTTCTAAACTCTTCTCCACTTGCCCTTCCCCTACTTGTCCTTCCTCACTGTGTGAGACAGTTATTAACTTTTTCGCTTAGGCATGTCTTATGGTTATTCTGGGAACAAACGACTGCTGAAAAACTGAAATGAGATACTGGAATAACATTGTGTCCAACACAAGCATGACCAGTGGTTTTCTGCTTTAAATATGAATAAGCATTAGCACTTGTGAAGGTTTTTTTTTTTTACTTCAAAGATGAATTAGTCAGCACTGGCATCTTCACAGGAATTACATGAGTTTTAAAAACACTGAGGCTTCAGAGAACACTCCTTTGATGAAGTTACTGGGAACATTAGAGTGGGATTTGTGCTTTGACCCTCTTTATTATTTGTGTTGGATTTAGGTCCTAAAATAACATGAATATATTCATATGCATATGTGTGTGTCCACGGTTTGGGATATTTTTAGACTTAATTTTAGTGTTTACTTTCTTTTATAATGAAATTGGAGCTGTTTCTTTTGCCCTTTTTCCTACCACGTAACAGAGCGCACTGAAAGGGCTTCTGATATCTTGCTTTATAAAATTGGACCCCCGCTTGAGCTAGGGTCTTTCTTGCTATCCTTGAGGGAGAAAGAAAGTCCGAGGAATGAGCAGTCTGCCTGGCTCTTGGCCTGAGAAGGAGAGCAGAAAGGATCAAGAACAGAGAGGAGCAAAGGGGCTTGAAGGAGAGTTTCTGGGCCCTTCTTTGCCTGCAGACACACTTTCTTCTCTTGGTTGGAAGCCTAGACAGGGCATGATTCTCCAGTGTCACCGATCCAGATTGTCAGGTGGGGCAGTGCTAAATCTCCTGCCATGCCAGGCTTGGGGCATTTCCAGTAGTGAGGCCACACTGGGCCTCAGGCCCTGATGCTAGACGGGAAATGAATTCATACAGCAAAAAGCGTCATCCTGGCTTTCTGAATTCATACGGAACTCCCAGAAGATCTGTATGGATCCCCAGCCACACAGATGCTTTGACTCTGAGTTAGTTCATCTCTTTATCCCAGCACGCACTCTAATGTTCCTGCTAAAATGTAATAACCTCCAGATGTAACCAAGTTGAGGATTTTTACAGAGGTGGTGTGGGGATGACCCACCTTGTGACCTTGAGGGATTGTGAGCTGACATTTAAAGAGCCTAGATCCATAGTTACTTGATGGAACGGCCTCATCAGACCCTGAGCTGTCCACCTCTGGTTTCAAATGTGAGAAAAAGAAAAAAAATCAAAATTTTAATTTGGTTAATAAGCCATTGTCAAATAGATTTTTCTGTTACTTGTAACTGAACTTGTTCCCAAATGATTAGATCGCCATATGGTTATTTATCATTCTCTTACCACTTGATAATCTTATTCTAGTAAAACTGTCTTTTTAAAACTTAATTATCTATTTCCAGCCATTGAAAAAAAGGTAGTTTGTCATCTGTGTATATTAAAAGGGATCCACTCTTGGGGTGCCCTCCTCGCTAGTTTGCACTGATGGAAACCAGTGTCCAGCAGTGCTGGGCCAAGATACTTCTTCCATAGGCCTCCCAGGGCCCATGCTTCCTTCCCTGGTCTTGGGAATTCGGTCTCTCTCATCTCAACTGAGTCTTCCATCTTCTGTTTCATGCATAGTTTTTGCCTTTTCAGTCCAAGTGTCTTTGCTTATGATATTTGTTCCACCCATATGGTCTTTATTTTTTTCAAATTCTCACAAAGTCCTAGAGATGTCATCTCATCCACTTTT
This sequence comes from Bos indicus x Bos taurus, assembly GCF_003369695.1. Lineage (NCBI taxonomy): Eukaryota > Metazoa > Chordata > Mammalia > Artiodactyla > Bovidae > Bos > Bos indicus x Bos taurus. The sequence continues at coordinate 31,617,560 of NC_040077.1, forward strand.
GTTGAGTCTGCCGATTTCTTGAAAACTTTGCCTGTGTTTTCTCTTTGGTCTCATGTGTGCCCTTCCTCCCCTAGAAGTTTTTAAACCCTGTGAGGTTTCCAAGCTACTGTTTTGGAATCCCTAATATTGTCTCCTACAGAGCTGTTCGTGATGGCATCAGTCATCACTGAAGGAGTGTTTACGCTGTGCTAGGCACTGTGCTGACTGCTGGAGGAACATCTTGGGAGTCACATACTGACGTCATCCCTGGTGTCACGCAGCATGCTGAGTAGTGGAAGCTGATGGATAGTAATCACATGGTTGCACGTATGCACACATGAAACAAAGGGCTGGGACCTACACTGGGAGGAGCATTGAAAACTTTCCCACAGAACGGATGGTTTATCTGAGGGAGGAGAAGCAGAAGGTGGAGGGACAGTGTTTTAGGCAGTGGTAGTAAAAGGTTCAAAGACCCCATGTCAGGAAGGGGCATGGCTGTTTAAAGAAACTGAGAAAAATATGATCAGAGTTAGAGAATAAGGGAAGGATCATAGGGAATAAAATTGAAAGGGGCCACCGGAGTATGAAATGGACCCATTTATGTCAGTCACTTGTAATTCTGATATTGGTGACAGTATCTATTTTGAGTTAATATCTGATAGCTAATTGAACATGTAATGCTCATGCTCAAATAAAATATGTTGTTGAATGTCTCATCTAATGACAAGAATTTAAGTCCCTACTATCTGATTTCTCCAAACTATGTACTGTTTTGCTCTTAATAAATATTTGACAGCTAGCAAAATGTGAAGGGTAGCAATAAGGAAGCAACAGCTTTTCTTGAACTGTTAGGATCTTTTGGAACAGTCTTTGTTTTTAAATATAACATTTTGCTAAAGGTTTGGAAAAAGCAAGAATGAATATATTATTTGCCATTTCCTTCAAGGGAACACACTGAGCTGCTTAATTCAAAATATCTTTCTCTTCTTATCTTAGGACGTTGCGTTCCTTATTTAGAAGAATGTAAAAATCCAGGGCTACTCTGACCTCTATATAAAAATATTTCACTGTTTTAGGTACATTGCCTATCAGTTAAAAATAATGGAGAAAAAAAATCTGAAGCGTTAAAAGATATCTTTATAATCTGGCTTTACTTGGATGATAACGTTTTAAAGAGCATTAGAAATAAGCTTTACTTTGGGACCTAGTTGAAATCAGATTTCTATGGACTTTACCTTGTTCCTTATTTTCTATTAATTATATAAACATCATATATAATTAATAGGTACAATAAATGCATTTATCTTTCTTTTGAAAAGTTAGGTAATTTTCATTCTAGTAAGATCTTGGTATTGAAATGATAGTGTTTAACATATTTAATTAAATATTAAATGTGGTATTTAAGGGTGAAGTGAAGTCGCTCAGTCATGTCTGACTCTTTGCGACCCCATGGACTCTACCAGGCTCCTCAATCCGTGGGATTTTCCAGGCAAGAGTACTGGAGTGGGTTGCCATTTCCTTCTCCAATTTAAGGGTACTTAATCTAAAAATAAAATTTAATTTTTCCCAAAATAGAAACTTTGACACAGAAAACGGCCATATCCAGTGGTCTTTTTCCTTCTCTTTTGCTCATTCTTTCTTCTTTTTTTTTACAAAAGGTCTCTTGCTTCATCCTGTAGATTCTTGCTCATGTAGTTATGCTTAGTCTGTGCTTGTTTTTTACCTGCTGAATGATTATCACCTTTTCCTCTTTTCTCTGAAGAAAAAAGCAATAAATGGGGGAAGGTTATCAAGTAGCTAGTTACTTGCCAATGGGCCCAGTGCCTCTTTCTGCTTTGTGGTATTGCCAAATGACCAGATGACAATCCTGAGTTTTTCCCCTTATTCTAGGATGAATCCAGTTTGGAAAGGAACTAGCCATCCTGTTCCATCACTTTCTTGAGTCTTCAGGAAGGAGGAGAAAGGCTGACTGCTTAGCCCCTTCCCAGGGCTTTCCTGAGGCTTCCCACATAATCTGTTCTAAGAATCAGAATTTCCAGAGAAAATAACAGATGACCACTGTGTGTGCTTTGAGGGCAAAGCAATATATATCAAATTGACTTTCAACTTCAGTCTCTACTTTTTGCTGATAGTCTTCGTCTTATGTTTTAAGTCATTCATCTCTTTTAGTCCCTAGGCTTTCAGATCTTTTCTGAAGTTAACCATTTCTTGCTGTTTTTATATATTTGAACATTGTTGTGTCTCCTGATGTCAAAATGAGTTATGTTAATTTTTTAATCTCTTGCCTCCACTTATTTATTTATGAAGGGCCAGTCTAGGGCAGTTGGGGTGTAAAGTATATAAACTGCCTTGATAAGGATGTCAGCCAAAACAGAGAGCTGCTCCATCCACATGCCGGCATGTCCTCTTGCAGGGGCTACTGGGTCTTTATATTACGTTTTCATTGCTGGATGCCACATGCTCCCAGAGCAGTTTAAACTGTAAACCACTCTAAAGGCCAAGGCTGCTCTGTCAGGATTATAGTGATACTTGAGGGCTTCCTCAACACAGCCTGTGTGTACATTGTTGGCTGTCCTCCGGAGCTCTCTCTGTTCATCCTGGCAGGATGTTATAGACAGATCTTATCAATGCTTGTCTTCTTGCTAATCAAGCGTTTGCTCATTGATGAGACAAAGACAGTTCCTGTTCTTCTTTAGGGTTCCAGGAGGATTTCTTCTTGCTAATATACAATTGCAAATGATCTCATGGATCAATTGATATGACTTCTTTTTATCCTATTTTTTTTTACTTTATATAGAAAGTTGAGGATTTGGGCCACTACAAGGACTTCCCTGATAGCTCAGCTGGTAAAGAATCTGCTTGCAATGCGGGAGACCTGGGTTCGATCCCTGGGTTGGGAAGATCCCCTGGAGAAGGGAAAGGCTACCCACTCCAGTATTCTGGCCTGGAGAATTCCGTGGACTGTATAGTCTACGGGGTTGCAAAGAGTCCGACACGACTGAGTGACTTTCACTCACTCACTCAATTAGAAATGTACAATATCCCTTTATTAAATAGCATGATTATATGATCTCCATATCTCTCTGTTTTTATCTTTCAGTATGTGGAGGAAATAGGATACCACTGTTTAGCTCTAATGATTCTTAAGAGCAACTCTGCTATTTGGTTTTTGTATGATCACAAAAGTTTGTACCTTAGTTTAAATCTGTAGTAGTCATGTAGTTTCACTTATGACTTGATATTTTTCTTAAATAGGAAAGTTTAGTGTAATAATAATATTGACAAGGGGCATATTCAACCTACTAAAGAGTTAAGGGTTAGATTATCTTTCCCCTTTTCATATATTTCAAGGAGAAATAAGTAGAAACAAAAATGAGACATTTTAACAAAGCCTCTCCATTGGTAGTGTAAGGAGTTTTTCATACATACTGAATAGATCTGAGAGATGACAGGGACTGTGGAATATCAACCAAAAATGTAATTTTATCCTTCATAGATAAATGTGTATTTTGGACAAATGTCAGCATTAAATGGAACTATTTTTTTAAAAGAAGGATTTGAAATGAAGTTCAAGCAAAAATATTGAGTTTTTCTTCTAACAAGTGTTATTTACTTAAAAAATGAGTACATGCACTTATTCCAGAAATTTAAATTGGCCTTGTCCTTCTAAATTTATGTGTCTCAATTCTTGGCAACTTTATTTTTTTTTAAAATTTGTAGCAACGTCAACTGAAGAGATTAATGGCATTTCCTGGTTGGTTAGATGTTGTTTTCATTTTCCCCAACATTTACCTCTTGCTCTGTTCTTGTTCTCTTCTTAAATTTGGCTTAGACTTCAGAATATCTCCAGATTTTCATTTCGTAGTTCCTCTGATATAAACAACAGAGCATGAAAAATAAGAGGCATGCTTTGTTATCCTACGTGATGGGAGTTTACTGTAAGAAAGCATGGGGGTAGTCAGGAAGTCCAGGGAACCTGTCCAATGGCCACCAGCTCATTCCCAATCCCTCGTTCCCTGGCATGGAGTGGGCAGTGGCCTCTGAGGGTACTGAAATGGCGCCTTATCATTGTTTCACATGAAGGAGCAGCGCCAAGTCAGATCTTCTTGTCCTCTCAGGATTGGTCATCTTCATGTTGCTTTTGGCAAATGCTCCCACCACTGCTTGGCCACAGCAGCATAGTGGACGGCATCTCTTAGCACCTCATCAATTGTGTGATGCTGAGATTTGTCTGAAGGCATTGAAGACACAGACATAAGAACAACAGCCTACCCAGTTGCAATCACAGGAAACACTGAGATTCCAAATAGATCTTGGGATCTTAGTGAGCCACACATATTAACCCTAAAGTAAAGGAATTGAATTGAGGGCTCAGCCACTTGCATCTGATTTTGGCAGTGTCTCCAGATTTTTATTTCTTAGTTTTTCTGATATAAAATGACCTTATAGCTGCCTCAGTGACTTCGAAACTCAGAACTGTCAGCTGATGGCAATATTGTCAGTTCTTACCTAGGATTATTTATAAGAAAAATAGAAGAATTTTAATTTCCCAAGCATTAAAATTTGATCAATTTATACTTTTGTAACAGAAAATTTTTTCTAAATTAAAATTTAAAAATATGCATTGAGTATTATGTGCAAAACATTTTGCACGGGTACAAAATTCATTTGTTCCAAAGATCTTTATTAAGCCATACATTTACTTGCGCTCAGTCCCTGGGATATCATGTCAAATGGTGAGTAAATAGATTTTCCTTAAAGGAGCTTACTAATACAGTTGAAGAGAAAGATATTCAAATAGAAAATTATAAAATAAGAGTACTGAAATGGGCACATTACAAAGCCAGGGGCAGTCAAGGAAGACTTTCTAGAGGAAGTGCTATGGAAATTGGAGCCAAATGATAAGTAGGAATTTGCCAAATAAATCATGTTGTTGGTGTTTGGAGCAAAGATTTCAAGTAGAGGATACCTCATGAGCGAATAGAAGAAGTAGCAAATATATATCATATTTGTCTAAGGTCAGAGTGACCTGTTCCATAGGCTGACTTGCTGGGGGTACGCATGCTGTGAGGGGCTTCCCAGGTGGCTCAGTGGTAAAGAATCTGTCTGCCAGTGCAGGAGATGTGGGTTTGATCCCTGGGTCGGAAAGATCCTCTGGAGAAGGAAATGGCAACCCACTCTAGTATTCTTTCCTGGAGAATTCCATGGACAGAGGAGCCGGGCGGGCTGCAGTCTACGGGGTTGCAAAGAGTCAGACTCGACTGAATAACCGAGCACACACATGCAGCTGGGTGTGTGCTAGAGTTTGAGCTTTGTTCCCTGGGGCCCCACTTCCCTGGTTCTGTATTTCACTTCATCTTTCAGACTTTTCTTGACTCTAACTCACCATTAAATACTGGAATTTCTCAGGGACTTCTTTGGGCTTTGTTTCCTGGGGCCCCACTTCCCTGGTTCTCTATTTCACTTCATCTTTCAGACTTCTTGACTCTAACTCACCATTAAATACTGGAATTTCCTAGATTCTTTTTTCCCCTCATGCTTCTTCCTTTTTTCCCTTGGCTGATATATCCATGTCCACAAGTTTGTTTACCACCTATAATCTCAGTGATTCTTAAGTCAGTTCTGAGCTTAGGGTCTTAACACCCCTCTTATGACCACTGTGTTTACGACTTGCTTCCTTAGGACCATGCTCTCTGTTTGCTGCTCCTGCCACCCCTGATTCTCTTAATCATTAGAACCTGCCAAGTTTTTGCTTGCCCCAGGGACTTTGTATGACTTCACTTCTCTTATCCTGAAATGCTCTTACTCTTTTTGCCTAGCTACTGCCCACTCCTCCTTCAGGTCTTAGCCTGAATATCACTTTCCCAGGGATGTCTTTTGGGCTTCTCCTAATACCCATTTGATGACTGAGTAACATACTGCATTTTTATGTCCTACTTTCTAATTATTCTTTTGTTTTGAATACTGCTTTCCCCACTGTGCTTCAGCTCTCTGAGGGCAACAGCCAACTCTTTCGCTGACGTACATGTGCATGCTCAGTCACTCAGTCGTGTCCATCTCTTTGCGCCCCCGTGGACTGTAGCCTGCTAGGCTCCTCTGTCCGTGGGATTTTCCAAGCGAGAATATTGGAGTGGGTTGCCATTTCCTTCTCCAGGAGATCTTCCTGACCCAGGAATTGAGCCCACATTTCCTATGTATTCTGCATTGACAGGTGGATCCTTTACCACTGAACCACCTAGGAAGCCAGCCTTATATTAAAACACTTAGCAGAGGATTTGCACTTTGCATGGGGACTTTGCACAATGAGCTGCTTGGGTTAGGACAATGAAGAGCCCCTGAAGAATTTTAGAAGAGTGACCTGATATGATCAGCTATTAGAAAGTTTATTCCTCTAGCAGTATGGAGGAGTTAGAGAAGGTCTATGGCAAGAACAAGGGAGATAAGTAGGTGGATATTACCACTAGAAGTGTACAGCCTCATAGCACACATATGATTAAAACACAAAGACTTCAAAATTGCTTGGTCCAAGGGTTCAGGGTTATTCTCAGGACTCTTTCATCTCTTGGTGTGATTTATTCCATGTGGGACCCTATTTTTCCACAGTCTTTCTCTTTGTGAACAGTAGCAGCCACACCTATCCCTGCCCAGTGGAAAAGAAGACCCACTTTATGAGTCCAGATTGGCCCTGATCAGCTCTGATTAGGTCATGTCCCCATCTCTGAAATAGTCATTGTTGCCCGGGAAACTCTGGGCATTGATTGATCCATCTAGATAATATATTCTCTGTGGAGCTGAGGCAATCATGCAGGGGTAAACTGGCTCTAAAAATTTTTTCTTTAAAAAAGACCTATTTGTAGCATTTGCCGTATTCTTGAGTATACATTCTCCCACCATGGCTGATTTCAGGATGCCTGGCTGGCCGAGTTCCTGAATGTTTAACAGTCAGCTGTGACGAGCAGTTTCCAGCAGCTCCACTACTCTGTCGCTGAGCTGAAGGCAGAGCTGCCAGCATCACAGAGACTGATGGCACTGCCTTCCTAGGCAGTGGTTCTCTAAAAGCCAATCAAAATGCCAGTTCAATGAGTCAGTGCCTGGTGGCCAATCCAGCCAGTAAGACTGTGCATAACTTATACTTTGGTGTCCTTATTTTAAGAATTTTTTTTAAAGTTCTTATGTCATTTTCTTGAATAACATTTTTAAGCACCTTATAATACTCCATTTTATGAAAGTACTATGGTTTACCACTCTTTTATTGTGGAATATTTAGGTTGATAGAACATACATAATGCTTTGCAGGACATGTCTATGCCTAAAGCTATTTTCTCCACATTTAGGACAGATTTACTGAGATAGTTTGCCTAAATGAAATTACTAAGTTGAAGAAATAGCCTCTCTAATGCTTTTGATACTTTCCAATAGATGTAAAAAATAGTTTTACCAATTTATAACACTCTGTCATTGTAAGAGAGTAACTGTTTCATTCCAGTCATTTTATGTAATTAGAAAAATAATCAATAGGAGAGAATTGATATATCATTTTAATTTTCATTTATTTGAATTGCTAAAAATGTTTAAATGTCAACATTTTTATAGCGAGAATATTTCTTATATTGAGTTTTCTTATAACGTCTGGACATTTGTGTGTGTTGATCTTACTATACTATTTTCATAGGTAATTTCATAAATAATTTAATTTATATTTGACATACTATAGTTAATAGTGGAAATTCTAGCATGTAGCACAACTTGGTAAATGTTGAAGGGAGTGCTGTACATGAAACTTTCTCTGATTCTGTTTATTTTGGGGGTGACATAAGCTGCTGTAATAGATAAATACAAAATCACAATAAGTTAGCAGTAAAAGTTAATTTCTTGCTCTTGTCAAAATTCCTTGCAGGCATTCCTAGTTGAACACCTTTTATGTCGTCATTCAGAGACAAAGCCTCCTTCTGTCCCATACTCTGCTCTCCTCTTTAGGTCTTTGTCTAATGGCAATCCACTCCAGCACTCTTGCCTGGAAAATCCCATGGACGGAGGAGCCTGATAGGCTACAGGCCATGGGGTCGCAAAGAGTCAGACATGACTGAGCGACTTCACTTTCACTATTCAGTGAGCAGGTGGTGGAAGAGAATGGAGGACAGTATGTGGGAGAGCTGTAGGGACTAGGCCTGGAAGTGTCACATTGCATGTACTTACATCCTGTTGACCAAATCTCAATCCTGTGGACACAACTACATGCAAGGCAGAAAAGAAAAAAGGATTTTGTGAGCATCTAGCCCGTCTTTGCCAAAGTTCCTATAAGCTGAAATAGAGAAATCTTTGCTGCTATTACAACTTGTGTATATCTGAGAATAAATCACCTGTGTTACTTGGATTATTTACAGATTAAAATGTGGAATGGACAATTTTAAATGTTGATAAGAGATGAATAGCTTTTTAGTAGATCAGAGTAGTGGAAAATGATATTGAATGGTCATTGAATAGCCTGACGTTTACACACTTAACAGATTGGAAGTGGTTGGACAGAGTGACTTTGACGTGTTATAAACAAGTCTTGGATGGGCACCATTTGCTCCATGTATAAGAAAATTAGATGTAAAATAGACTGTATGAGGAATTTGTAATTAGCTCAACCAATAAGTTCAATGACTTGTTAGAATGATATTTTAAACAGACTATTCCAGCTCTCTCTCTTTTTTTTATTTCTACATAGGTAATTAAAGTATACAGTGAAGATGAAACCAGCAGAGCTTTAGAGGTACCCAGTGACATAACTGCCCGAGATGTTTGCCAGCTGTTGATCCTGAAGAATCATTACATTGATGACCACAGCTGGACCCTTTTTGAGCACCTGCCTCATGTAGGTCTAGGTAAGAACACAAAATCATGGCCATATCATTGCTTTTCTGTCCTTTATAATTTTGATCATATGGCAAAGGTTTGCTTCACTTATGGAAAGACAGAGGACAGTTATGAATCATCCTTTTCTTTGTGTTTAATTTTTGTTGGTGATGATTGAGAGAAAAATGAAGTAGCACTAGAATAGAAATAATAAGAATAAGAATAAAAAATAAGAATAGAAATAAAGATAGAAGTATTACAAATTTACCACCTCTCATTGTTTCCATAATGATCTATGGAAATTTGGGAGCTAAACCATAGAGTCTAAGTTGATGGAAAGATACATTGCATAATAATTTTTAGTTTTCTTGCGTGGAGAATCCCAGGGATAGGGGAGCCTGGTGGGCTGCCGTCTATGGGGTCACACAGAGTTGGACATGACTGAAGCGACTTAGCAGTAGCAGCAGCAGCACAAAGAAAAATTTTGAGAGGTTACTAAAATATGCTGTAATGTGAGCTACATTTTGCATTAATTATAGTACAGCCATGGGAAATAACCACAGTGGTGTTTCACTTTATGTGAGTGTATACCCTAAATTTTTCTTAAATAAATAATTCCTTCACATTTGAAAGTCATAAACATAAAAAATAGTCTTATTTTCAGTTGGAAACGCATCTCTGTATTGTGAACTTGTAGAGGCTTTTCCTCTCATACCTTTTAAAAACTTATAAACTATTTCCCTTCTCCTGCTAGAATGGGACAGAATTTAACAACAATTTTGTCTCCCTTTTCTTATTTTTACAGATATTGCTGTTAAAAAACATATAGGTAGATGAGAAAGGAAGGAGTTTGTTAGGACAGTGCCATTTGATTCTTAGAGTTTTATATTAGTTTCCCTTGGCCACTGTGACAAATTAGCATAAACTTGGTGGCTTAAAACAACCGAAGTTTATTCCCTTACCATTCTGGAGGCCAGAAGTCTGAAATCAGTATCAGTGGGTTAAATTCAAGGTATCTTCAGGGATGAACTTCTTCTGGAGGTTCACGAAGAGAATTCGTTTCTCATCTCTTCTAGCTTCTCGTGGCTGCTGGCATGCCTTGGCTTGTGGCTGCATCACTCTACTCTCTACCTCCATGGTCACACCGTGCTCTCTTCTGTCCATGTGCAATCTCCCATTGCCACTGTCTTTTAACAGTAGCACTTAGGCTTTATGCAGCATAACCCAGGGTAATCTCTTTACTTCAAGATCCTTAAATCAATTATATATGCAAAGCTTTGTTTTTTATCATGTAAGGTAACATTCACAGGTTTTCAGGGATTAAGATATGGGTATCTATCACTTAGCCTACCACCAACTCCTTTGCATTATATATCAAACAACTTAGTAGTAAATCATCAAAATTATTTTAAATAATCTGTCAGTGACAGCACAGTTTGTTCCTTCCATTTGTTTAAAGAACTGAGAATTTTATACCTAGCTATGAGTGTCGTTCACTTTCTTGCATAGCTAGCTACTAGTATTATAAACATTTTCCTTTGTTTGATACATAGAACAAAGGAAACATGTTTCTGCCCAAGAGCAGTGTACCAAAGCAAGGTTCAGTTTGAATGAGAAGTTTGCCTTTGTCTTATGAAGTACAGTGGAGATGATGTTGGCAGAAAAGTTATGTTCTTAGGAGGAAGTGAAGTGAAGTGAAGTCGCTCAGTCGTGTCTCTTTGCGACCCCATGGACTGTAGCCTGACATGCTCCTCCGTCCATGGGATTTTACAGGCAAGAATACTGGAATGGGTTGCCATTTCCTTCTCCAGGGGATCTTCATGACCCAGGGATCGAATCCAGGTCTCCTGCATTGTAGGCAGATGCTTTTACTGTCTGAGCCACCAGGGAAGTCCCTGTTCTTAGGAGGATCCATCTTCAAAAAATTCTGGAAAGTGATTGGTTCATTTAAAGTCCCTTGCATTCCCTAAACAGTTCAGAAAGTGTCTGTAGTACTCGCTGTTTGAAGATTGCTGTCCTAAGATGTGTCAAGACCTTGGGAGAGGACAGAGGGAAATCTGCAGAAAAGAAGCTTGGATAGTCCCCACAGGGATTCTGAACCCGAGCCCACCCTCCCACACTCTGTTTGAGAGTTAATGGGCCATAACATGTCAGCTGATCTTCACAGCTGAGCCTATTCAGTTCAGTTCAGTTGCTCAGTCGTGTCTGACTCTTTGCGACCCCATGAATCGCAGCACGCCAGGCCTCCTTGTCCATCACCAACTCCCGGAGTTCACCCAGACTCACGTCCATCGAGTCAGTGATGCCATCCAGCCATCTCATCCTCTGTCATCCCCTTCTCCTGCCCCCAATCCCTCCCAGCATCAGAGTCTTTTCCAACTGAGCCTATACCTGCCAGGAAAACTCGAATCTTGCAGGTATGCTATACTGGTCTGTGTGACTTGCTGTCTAACCTTCATAGGCCAGAAAAAACCCAATGTATATTTTCTTCCTTGCCATTTGTAACTAATTTAACTTCTATTTATGATCATTAACCTCTTAGAAGTGTGGTGGTAACTCTCAAAAGGCACGTGCCATAATTCCAAACTATTTTGTTTACTTATGGCTTTTAGCAATATAGCTCTTAACTAACATAATATCTAATAAAAGTATTTTATACTCTTAACTTTTTCTCTTTGAGAGACTTTAAAAATCATTAAACATCTTTTACAGTTGCAGTCACTATGATTTATCCCTAACAAAGAGCTTGAAGTTCAGTAATAAAATCTACTCTGTAAATCAAGCAGCAGTGTTCATGGAGACCACTGCAGGTTATATGAGGAATAAAAAGATTTGTGCAAGTCTTTTAATGTAGAAGCTTAAAATGGAACATTGAGAATTAATTTGAGCTACATACTAAATTTAAACTTTTAGGCACTGAATAGAAATATATTTCTCCATTACTGTATTTTCTGGAAACTGCTGAAATAAAATCAAAGATGTGAGAATATTGTTTCATGGTTTCATTAACCAAGCATTAGGCCAAAGCTTATGAGAAAGAAATTGAGTCCCAAAGCTTTATTGTGTTCTTTTTTTTTCTCTTTGTTTTTACTCAGATAATATCTTTATACAGTAGAAAAATTGCAGACATTAATGCTATTGAATTACTAATGTGTATTAGATTTACCACCTTCCCTTCCTTTTTTTAAAAAAATCTACTGCTTTATTTCTGTAAGGATACATTGAGATGTCAGATGATAATAGTTAATGACTATCCAAATAAACTCTTGAGGAACAGTTTTTTCCTCTTTATTTCTTCCACTTCTTTAACAGTGTGACAAAAACAACTTTTATGGTGCTGTGGTCTTTCTCAGCATGAAGAGTAAAACCAGTGTGTTTTTGAATTGTATTTGTGAGTATGTAGCTTATAAATACTCTTGCAATATCTTTTCAGCCTAAGAGTGATATTAAGCAACATTTTTGCTATTTGCATGTTGAAATGAAAACAAGTAGGATGGAGTGTTTCCCCCTTAAATATGCTGTGCAGATGACAATGTCCTTTGTCAATAGAGTGAGGCCCTCACATATTGAACTGTAAATCTTCTTTGCGTCTTGTTGACTTAAAGAACCAAAGGACAAACCATTTGCCAAGCCTTTGGTGACCAGCTAGTGAGCTCTGCATGTTGTTCAGGGGACATTGTTGACCTCTCTCTCTGATAGAAATACTGGATTTTCAATGCACAGAATTCTAAAGGTGAAGGGATAGTCTGTTATTTTTTAAAAATATTTTTAGTACAAAAATAATTAGGCTCACTGCCAATAACTTAGAAATAAAGATGTCAAGAAGTAAGCAATGCTACTGCTAAGTCGCATCAGTCATGTCCGACTCTGTGCGACCCTGTAAACGAAAGCCCACCAGGCTCCGCTGTCCCTGGGATTCTCCAGGCAAGAATACTGGAGTGGGTTGCCATTTCCTTCTCCAATGCATGCACGCATGCATGCTATCCACAATTTAACAGCACTGAAATGTTTCTTTAGTTTCTCTATTTTGACATCTCTCACCTGTGTGTTCACTTGTGTAAACTACCTTTCTATATGTATGTGTACATTAAAAAAAAAATCCTGAGTATTTTCAGTTTTTTTTTTTTTTCCCCACAAAAACTAGGAACTCCCTTTGCCCGCTCTGCGTTTCCCAATTGCTTTCTTCCAATAGGTTAACAAATGTCGATTGACTGTTTTGCACAAGCCTGTTTTGTGTATGGATCCTGGGGTACAGTAGGAACACAATAGACAAAAAGCAATGCCCTGATGAACTTGCATTCTGATGGGAAGAGAAAGACAAGAGACACGTGATTAAAATGGGTAATCTCTTAAGTAATGGTTAGCACTGGGGAGAAAATGAAGGCAGAGAATGGGGTAGGGAGTCTAGGGCTGGCAGGGAAATCAGGGAAGGTGTCCCTGACAGTGTGATGTTTGGGTAGAGATCGAAGCAGATAGGAGCAGCTCTCTCACTTAAATGGAAGAAGATTGTTCAGGAAGAAGGGAACATAAAGGGGGGAGGCCTGGACTTGGCAACCTGCTTGTGTTCAGGAAGCAGCCGAGAGGTGGGCACTTAGGGAGTCAGGAGAGTAGTGGAAAGAGACTGCATGGAGCTTCTATGGGGCCCTCAGGCTGTGGAGGGGACTGAACTTTTACATTGAGTAAGGCAAAAGGTAACTGGAGATTTTTGCATCAGAAAGTGGTAGAATCTGACTTAAAGTCTACTACTGAGAAGACCCAAATGCAAGTTTTAACCATTTGGAGGCTAAGCAAATTCATTTTGCGTTTACATCAAATTATCTGTAGTTTGCTGGCGTGGTCCTTGCCCATCTCTCATTTCTGCTAGTGATGGCGTGTCACATTGTACCATCTTCACGTCATGGTCTGCACACATATGAGGCTTAGCGTTTGTGAGATCCTGAAACCTTGTAGGCAAGAACATTTTGACTTATGAAATCATGACAGCTGGGAGTTTTCTGCACTTCATTTGACTTCAATGTCCCAGATAAGCTTAGGAAAGTTTCAGAGACATGCTATGTTGTTATTAGATGTGCTACTATTATTGTTTCTGATCCATTTAAGCACACTGCAGATTACTGAGGTCAGGAGGAGGAGCACGTGACATTAAAAATATGGTAGGGTTATCGAATCCAAAGGACTTCCCTGGTGGCTCAGCAGTAAATAATCTGCCTGCAGTGCTGGAGATACAGGAGATGTGGGTTCAGTCCCTGGGTTGGGAAGATCCCCTGAGAAGGGCATGGCAACCTACTTCAGTATTCTTGTCTGGGAAATCCTATGGACAGAGGAGCCTAGCGGGCAATAGTCCAGAGGATCACAAAAAGTTGGAGATGACTGGAGTGACTGAGCACACATGCATGCATTGAATCCAAAGTCTATTTTGAGAGTGACAGGTGGTGTGGCAAAGAAAACTTCTTTTTATTTTAATATGAATGTATATGTGTGATAGCTACTATTAATGTGTATCTCATGTGTGCAGGGCCCCTACTTAGAGGCTTCACTTTCATCTTGATAGACACTCAGTATTTAGCTTCATTGTAACCCTGCAAGGTACATTAATTTCATCTCCATTTTACATATACGAATACAAAGAATCGGTGATAGAATACCTGACCCAGAGTTACACCTTGCACAAATCTATATACCTGTCAGATTCTCAAGTGTACATGTTTTCCATGGAAGCAAGTTTGTTTTTTCTTCACCCCATTAGATCAGGCAAATTTTGGGGGGAGTCTGTAGTTGGTTTGTCTGTCTCACTCTCCATCTCTGTCTCTCATACATGCTATGAATACAGATTGAAATGTTGAAACCTCAAGAACATTTTCATATAACCCTTCAGCCAGGTAGCACTGAAATTACTGGAATCTAACTGATCCAGCCTGGTCCACTTTATTGCAGAGCCAGTTATTTATTTTGGCTGAGCAAGGGGATCATTTTGGAAATGACTTGTTCTTGAATTTATACACATCTTGAATGGTAATAGGACATTTGGAGCTTTGACTGCAGTATCATTATTTCATTACCTCTGTCCATAATTATTAATATATACTGCCGAGAATTTTCCCAGGCAGAGTAAATCATGGAGGGCAGCCCAACATCCTGCTTTTGTTACAGATCCCTGATTTGCCTGATTTGGGGTTATGTTATTATGAGTTTCTAGATGTACACACAGCTTTATTGACATTGGATTTCAAATATCAGTAAATCAACAAATATCCCCCCTTCTCTAATTATAAAACAAACCAAGTTTTGTAACTGGTGTGTTTCACTTCACAGCCACTGGATGTCACTGCAGTTCCCCAGATGGAGTCCCCTGCTTTTAGAATCATTGTGTAAGAGGAGGGTGGGGGAAAAAGAAACTTCAGTTTTAAGTCTTCTGGAACTTAATAGGATCCATGTTTGCTTTGCTCCCATTTTGATTCCTGGTATGAAGCAGCAGCAATTAACACAATACCTCAAGCGCATAGCTATCGACTCCTCGGGAAGTGGAATTAATTGTATTTTAGAGTCATTGCTGGGGACAGCTGAGATTTCTATTCTGAATATCACTGCAGAGTGGCTTTAATAAGCAAAATGAATGACTGGAGACTTTTAATGAAACCACTTTTATATGTGCAGCTCTACCCACGCGGTCTGTTTAAGACTGAAGCAGTACACAGCAGTGGGGAGGGAACCCTTCCCAACAGCCTGCTTTGAAGCTACTCCACTTTTGTGTGTGTGTGTGTGTGTGCAAAAGAAGGCACACGTGTGGATGTTTGACACTGATACTAATGTGTATTGTACCTTCTGTGCTGTTTGGAACCCATCAGCCATCAGAGTTGTGACCACCCTCATCACCAGCAGAAATAATTGTGAAGCTTTTAGGACACGTGTGCATGCGTCTCTCCTAAGACCCTGACCCGAGGATTAAGGCAGCACGGTTCTGGTAGCACACTAAGACAGGAAATGGAATGTTAAAGCAGCAGAGAGTGCTCATGGTCAAATCTGCATCTCGTGGTCCAGCTGCGTTTTCCTTTTCAGTGTTCTAATAGCCTGGGTTCAAGTCTCATCACCTCTCTTCTCAGGAATTCCTTTCTTCTCACAGCTGGTCCTTCCTCTTGCCTCTGCTCATACTAGAGTTATCCATCTGAGCGCAGGCATGATTCACCTTGTGTTTGGGTCCAAGGTCCTTTGCAGGGCTTTTAGTATGTGCGACTTGACGACCCTTCCTGTCCCCAGCCTTGTGTCCTTCTCCTCTCCTCTGAGTCTATACACTAGACCACTGCCTGTAGTCGCCTGCGTTTCTACTCCTCGGTCTCCTTACTCATGCTGTTAAGATTCTCAGGAAGTCCTTTCTCACCCATCTCTACCTGGCTAACTGCTATGCATCTTCCAAGGCTTACTTGGAATTATAGTTAAAATGGAAAATAAAATATAACTGTATAATAACTCTCCCATAGTGCTAGTGGTAAAGAACCCACTTGCCAGTGCAGGAGAGGTAAGAAATGGGGGTTCCATCCCTGGGTTGGTAAGATCCCCGGGAGAAGAAAATTGCCACTCACTCCAGTATTCTTGCCTGGGAAATCCCAAGGACAGAGGAACCTGGCAGGCTACAGTCCATGGGGTTGCAAAGAGACGACTGCGTGGCACTTTCAAATAGTAACTGCTAGCCGTTTCCTAAAAATTCCTATAAAAACAAAGATGTCAGTCAGCTGTCCAGGCTGACTGACAGCTAACCTGGTGCCATAGTCCAGGGAGAGGAAAGATGGGAAAGCAGTTGAAGGCATCCCACACTCTGCCTTATAAAGTGGAGCCGCCCTTTCCATTTGAGAGCAGGTAGGGACACACACCTGCTTCTCCCATATGCCTAGGTGCAGACTTTGGCTACTCAGAAGCTAGTTGTCTTTTGAGACAATCAGCATACTTGCTGGCACCAGTTTTTCTCATACATCTTTTAAGAAATTACAGACCTCCTGCAGCCCCCAAAACAGAGTGATGCAGGAAGCACTAGGAGTCAGTCAGTTCAGTCGTTCAGTTGTGTTCGACTCTTTGCGACCCCATGGACTGCAGCACGCCAGGCCTCCCTGTCCATCACCAACTCCTGGAGCTTACTCAAACTCATGTCCATCACATCGGTGATGCCATCCAACTGTCTCATCCCTCTGATATCCCCTTCTCATCCCGCCTTCAATCTTTCCCAACACCAGGGTCTTTTCCAATGAATCTTCACATCAGGTGGCCAAAGTATTAGAGTTTCAGCTTCAGCATCAGTCCTTCCAATGAATATTCAGGACTGATTCCTTTAGGATGGACTGGTTGGATCTCCTTGCAGTCCAAGGGACTCTCAAGAGTCTTCTCCAACACCACAGTTCAAAAGCATCAATTCTTCGATGCTCAGCTTTCTTTATAATCCAACTTTCACATTCATGCATGACTACTGGAAAAACCGTAGCTTTGACTAGATGAACCTTTGTTGGTAAAGTAATGTCTCTGCTTTTTAATATACTGTCTAGGTTGGTCATAGTTTTTCTTCCAAGGAGCAAGTCATAGCTGCAGTCACCATCTGCAGTGATTTTGGAGCCCTAGAAAATAAAGTCTGTCACTGTTTCCATTGTTTCCCCATTTGTTTGCCATGAAGTGATGGGACCAGATGCCATGATTTTAGTTTTCTGAATGTTGAGTATTAAGCCAATTTTTTCACTCTCTTCTTTCACTTTTGTTAATTCTTCTTCGCTTTCTGCCATAAGGGTGATGTCATCTGCGTATCTGAGGTTATTGTTATTTCTCCAGGCAATCTTGATTCCAGTTTGTGCTTCATCTAGCCTGGCATTTTTATGATATATTCTGCATGTAAGTTAAATAAGCAGGATGACAGTATAAAGCCTTGATGTACTCCTTTCCTGATTTGGAACCAGTCTGTTGTTCCATGTCCAGTTCTAACTGTTGCTTCTTGACCTGCATACAGATTTCTCAGGAGGCAGGTCAGGTGGTCTGGTATTCCCATCTCTTTAAGAATTTTCCACAGTTTGCTTATGATACACACAAGCAAGGCTTTGGTGTAGTCAATAAAGCAAAAGTAGATGTTTTTCTGGAACTCTCTTGCTTTTTCAATGATCCAGCAGGTGTTGGCAATTTGATCTCTGGTTCCTCTGCCTTTTCTAAATCCAGCTTGAACATGTGGAAGTTCATAATTCACATACTGTTGAAGCCTGGCTTGGAGAATTTTGATCGTTACTTTGCTAGCGTGTGAGATGAGTGCAGTTGTGTGGTAGTTTGAATATTCTTTGGCATTGCCTTTCTTTGGGATTGGAATGAAAACTGATTGGGAGTGATAGAGGTGAATTGTGTTCTGGCAGGCAACTCTCCACAAGTACCAGATAGGTGGGTGCAAGGGACAAGCAAATTTGGATAAGAAACAGATTTAAGGCTGTTTCAAGCAGGATTATTTACAGTATCAATTAATGAAAAAAAGAAGCCTAATGCTATAATAATAGAGAAATGTTATAAATTATAGTACATTTATATAATATGATGTTATACAGCTTTTAATCATGTTTTTGCAGCTTTTCAATTGAAGACTAGTACGGACAAATGTGGGACTGTAACAGTGATTTAAATGAAGTGTACACTTTTCACGGCATTTAGGAAATGTTGTATATATGTTTATACATCTATATATACATTGTTTTCTAAATGTGAAAAATCTATACATGTAAACTCACATTGTCCCAAAGAAAAAGACAAGAAGGGAATATAATGTAATGTTAATTTCTTATTCCTAATTGACAGTTTTAAAGATAGATTGTGATTGTGAGTTGTCTGTTTTCAAATTTTCTGTAATGGAAATACATTATTTTAGTAATCTGGAAAAAAAAATAAACACAATTTTTAAAACTTGTTAAGAGATTTTTTTAAAGCCTTGATTCAGACAACTTCCTGAAGGTTCAAGTTGGATCAAGTACCAATCCTCTATGCTGCTATAACATTTTCTGCAACTGTCTTAATAGGGATTGTATTATTAAGTCTAATCTGTAATTCCATCAATTTTGGAACTGTGCATATGTGCATCTTTGTAACCTAGAGTCTAAAACAAATAAATGGCTTCTGAGCTAAGCTGTACTAAACAAGCAGTTCAAAGGATAGATTACAAAGTGCACAGAAGGAAGAGATTTGAAAAAGGAGCTAGAGGAATCACATGCCATGCCATGCCATGCCCGGGTGGAAATTTACTCTGTGTCCTTAAAGGATGCTTTGGATAACTTAGAATTTGTGGAAGTTGTTTCTAAACTCTTCAAGTATTTGCAGTCAGCTTGAGATAATATATATGCAGACTTTGGGGAAAAAATAAGGCTTTCTATGAATACTACAAGTTGTGATCATTGAATCTGAGTTAATACGAGGACTGTTATGCTTTGTTGAGGAATGATCCGCAAGACCCTTATACCCACTACTTAAGCATCAAGATGTTCCCATTATTGCTCTTGGGAAGCTGAATCTGGCAGTGACAATTTTCTGGGGATCTTATTGGTATTAGGTAGTTTTCTTAGGTTAGGGAACCTTTTAGAAATTGAGCCTTGCTTTATTGTTTGCTTCTCCAGTTACTGTTTTGCTTGCTCAGATGCTGTTCATTTTTATCTGAAAATAAGATTGACAAAATGTATGTAGTTTCTAGCTAGCACAGAGAAGTACAAGGACCTTTGTCTCCTGGAGTTTCCTGTAACAGAGGTATACAAAGAATTGTTTTCTGGGTGAATTAGAGCTAAAAGCCACTTTTGTTTCTTCTCTTATCTAGTGATGAGAAGAGTAGGGACTTCGGTTTCTATTTGATCCCCATGCTGTACTTTCCGTAGACTCAGCGAAGAAGTCCAGGCAGAAGGTCACAGGTGAACACTTTCCATTCTGGGAGGACTGAGGTTTTTTAAAAAGACTTTGAAGTTAAATAAACAGTTTCAGAAGAAACTTCTTTGTTTTTTTTTTAAAGAAAATTTTTCTGAAAATTAAATAGAAAACAGAATTATGTGTAGTTATCACTTTTCAGTAATATTTCAGTCTATTACCATAAGACTTCACTGATTTATCAGAAGCAAAAATAAAACTTAGTGATATGAAGCTTTTCTTTTTAGGATAGCTTTTTTTTTTCATTCTTTCTGGAGGCTTTTTTTTCTCCTTTTGATTGCTGTTTTGAAGTGACTTAAGATGGCTTCTCTCCTATTTTTCTACCTAGAATGGAATTTTATCATTATAACAAATTCATGTTACAATGTCTGAAAAATTCTTCAGAAAGTGTTTTAAATCGACTTGTGTCTGTGAAGGTTTTGTGGCTTTTTTTTTTCTGCCATGCAGCACCGGTTGCAGCCTCCTGGTTCCTGACCAGGGATGGAACCCATGGCCTCTGCAGTGGAAGCATGGAGTCCTAACACTGGACTACCAGGGAAGTCCCTGTGAAGTTTTAATAATATATCTTAATATAATATTTTTGATGAATTTATGACATTTTAAAAGTAAGGTTTTTTTAAAAATCACATTAAATTTATGTGGATTTTACCTGGAGTCATTTCTCAAATGTTAACTCAACAAGTATCTGAGTTCATCCTGGATGATAGTTCGTAATATTGTGTTTTCAAACATTTACAGCAAAAAGCCTCTAAATATAGAATTAATACACTTCTTTTGCTATTTAAACAGTATAAGTTATTTGCAAGGATTGCTCAGTTGGTTAAAGTCTGCTTGGCTTTATAATGAGACTACAGAAGAAGAGTCAACAGAAAGTTTATTGGAAGCCATCTAGACAAGTCTTTTGTTTTGTTTTCCCTTTCTTGGGTGTTGGTGGTGATGTCTTACTTTATGAATAGGCCTTGGCAAAACAAAGCTGGTCTTTGGCCACTTTTCACCTCCCCTTTAAGTGTTTTTCTTTTCCTCTCAAAGTAATCCATCTAGGCATCTTGTATCCTCTTGAACTTCTCCCTATTAAGATCTGTAATTCGTTTGATTTCTGCATTTTTAAAAAACACAAATTTTCTGTAAGTTGCGACTAGCTGATAATCACTTAGACCTTTTAGGGTTCTTTGGGTTATTATAGCATTCATCCTTTAACGTAATGAGCATTGGTTGGGAGATGGTATATATAGTGGCACATCTAAATGGGGACTGTGATGTATAAATGTAAGCAAATTATT
The DNA here is from genome assembly GCF_003369695.1 of Bos indicus x Bos taurus. Taxonomy (NCBI): domain Eukaryota; kingdom Metazoa; phylum Chordata; class Mammalia; order Artiodactyla; family Bovidae; genus Bos; species Bos indicus x Bos taurus. Next base: position 31,638,571 of record NC_040077.1, read on the forward strand.
TAATATCATTTTTAAAAGATTCTATAATAAGTAAGTTTTGTCTCCATTACCAGAAGAGTATAAGAGGTAAAAACCTGTGGCTACATTTGATACTCTGGCCTTTGTTTGCTTTTTATATGTTTTCTGAATTTTCCATAGAATAGTACCAGAAGTATGTTTTTGTTTTCCCACATACTCTAGTTTTTTGCCCACTTGATTTGAAGACATTTTTTCTGCCTAAGGTTACCAGGCTATTTTCCTGATGCTAGTAATTGGCATTTGGTATTATCATTCTATGAACTTTTCTGCAAATAGTATATCCCTTAATTTTCCATTCTGAATTGGTATATTGGGCTTCATATGTGTGTAATCAACAAAACCCCAGCTAGACTGTTGCTCTTTTGGTGACTACCCATATTACACCTGTTTTTGTGTGTGTGTGACATGTTTGTCATAGCTGTTCAAATGCAGCTTGGTTTTTCCACTCTTTTTTGTTTTATTTTCTTTTTGGAAGAGAATCCAAATTCAAATAATTTACTTTTATGTGAAGTTAAGATTGATAATTTGATATATTGCCTATTAAATTATTTCCCTTAGACCCAAACTGTGGTTGTTTGTTTTCAGTTAATTAGTAAATAGTTATAGAACACATATCAAAATAAAAGAATTTGAGGCAATGGAGTCTTGAGAACTGCCAGAACATAAGAGAGATTTGAGCTGATACAGAAAGAACAAGTAGGCTATGAACAGGGGATGCCGTTCCAGTGGGAACTGTAGTGAAGGCCAAGGCAGTGCTGTGCAGAGGAAGGAGGAGAGACTCGAGGTCAGATATGTGGCTGCCATTCAAATCCTGAGACATTTGTTATTCTAAACGGGAGACTCTTTATCTGTAAAATGGAAATAGAGTTTGCCTTATAGATTATCCTCTTAGTTTCCTAAGGCTGCTGTAACAAATTCATGGTGGCTTTGTTGTTGTTCAGTCGCTCAGTTGTGTCCAACACTTTGCGACCCCATGGAGTACAGCATTCCAGGCTTCCCTGTTCTTCACCATCTCCCGGAGCTTGCTCAAATTCATGTCTATTGAGTCAGTGATGCCATTCAGCCGTCTCATCCTCTGTCTTTGATGGTGGCTTAAACTAAAACAAATGTAATCTTTAAAGGTTCTAGAGGTGAGAAGTCTTAAATTAATTTCACTAGGCTGAAATCAAGGTGTTGGCAGGGCCACACACTTCCCAGAGGCTTTATGAGGAGGCTGTTCCTTGCCTCTTTCAGCTTCTGGTAGCTACCATGATTCCTTGGCTTGTGGTCACATCACATCACTTGAGTCTGTGCCTCTGGAGTCATGTTGTCCTTTCCTTTTCTTTCTCTGTCAGTTCTCCTTCTGTCTCTCTCTTAAAAGGATACTTGTGTTTGGATTTAAGGCCCACCTGTATAGTCTCCTGGAGAAGGAAATGGCAACCCACTCCAGTATTCTTGCCTGGAGAATCCCATGGACAGAGGAGCCTGGCGGGCTACAGTCCACAGGAGTCGCAAAGAGTCAGACATGACTGAGCGAGTTCACTTTGTATAGTCTTGGATAATCTCTTCTCGGGATCTTTCAGTTAATGACATCTGCAAATCCTTTGCCATATAAGGTAATGTTTATAGGTTCCAGAGATCAGGACCTGAAGTCTTTATTCAACTTACTGCAGAATAATTATATAATAATTAAATACAGCTATGTTTTCTCAGGTTTATACATGAAGAGATGTAACTTGCTTTATTTTTATAGCTTGAATTAATTTCTGAGTGAGTTTCTTGACCTCTTAATGACAGTTTAATCTTTTGTTATTGGTTTGCTTTATGGATTATTCTTAGTCTTTTTGTGGTAAATAATCAGTTCAGGTTATATACATAAGTTACATACAAGTTTAAGATCCTCTTAGTCGAAAGACCTACTTTCACTCTTCAGATACTCTGGTGGGGCATTTAAGTCCCAGGAAGGGTATTTGTCTAACTGCTATCCAACTTTTCTCTTCATGTTCTAGAAACTCTTGTTACTCTCAACTTATTGCCTATACCATAAAGCCCACTAAGTTCATGGTCTTCCCCACTCCTTTTGGGGGACTTGATTCTGCAGTGTTCTTTTCTCATTCTTGAATGTTATGGACTCATCTTCCTCAAGGTTGCACTTAGCTAATTGCTTTTCTGCCATGTTAGATGCAGGACTTCTACTTGAGGCTCTAAGTCTCCCGAGGCTCTCTCTGGTTTGAACCACACACCACCAGTAAACTTATATGGGGTTTTATCACCGTCCACTCCTCACCCTGAAAGGGTCCTAGTTCTAGGAAGGGCAGAGTATGGGGTCGCTGGGACCTAAGCCATCCGCTTACTCTCCATCTCCCTCTCAGTCTCCACTCTACCCTTTCCTCCACTAACCCGTTAATCCAAGATAACTTCCCAGATGACAGAGGGTGCATCCCTGCATGGGGCAGTGGAGGATCGGCTGGCCATTATTCTCCCTGAAAGTGGAAATAAAAGTCACTCAGTCAGGTCCAACTCTTTGTGACTCCATGAATTATACAGTCCATGGAATTCTCCAGGCCAGAATACTGAAGTGGGTAGCCTTTCCCTTCTTCAGGAGATCTTCCCAACCCAGGGATCGAACCCAGGTCTCCCACATTGTGGGCAGATTCTTTACCAGCTGAACTCTAAGGAAAGCCTCAGAATACTGGAGTGGGTAGCCTATTCCTTCTCCAGGGGATCTTCCCGACCCAGGAGTCAAACTGGGGTCTCCGACATTGCAGGCAAATTCTTAATCAACTGAGCTATCAAGGAAGCCCATTATTCTCCCTAAGTGATCATATTTGTCAAAGATTGATAAAGTCTAATTTGAAGGCAAAAAGTAAAGAAAGTGCATCTTTGTCATTTTTCCTCTCTGCATAGTTTATCTTCAGGGCAGATCATGTGCTGTTTTCTTAATGGTAGGATTCTTGCCTGGAGAATCCCAAGGACGGGGGAGCCTGGTGGGCTGCCCTCTATGGGGTCACACACAGTCGGACACGACTGAAGCGACTTAGCGGCAGTAGCAGCAGCAGGGATAGGTGATGAGTACAATTAAACTCAGGTTAATAAATAGGCAGACCTCTTGCTTAATACCTTGCAATTTTCTCCCACTGTAGTTGCAGTGAATACAGATACAGCGCTTAACACATAGTATGTTTAATAATGTGAACCTGTGCTTCATAAGATTGAAAATATCAGCTGGGGTTGTGTGAGAAGTAGACACACGTAAGGCTAATAAAGATTATTAGAGGTGCAACTTCTCACTTGATATCTGAGTGACTACTGGATCTGCCCTCAAACTGCTTCTCTTACAGTCTTCCTAGCTCTTTAATCGGAGAAGGCAATGGCACCCCACTCCAGTACTCTTGCCTGGAGAATCCCAGGGACGGGGGAGCCTGGTGGGCTGCCGTCTATGGGGTCGCACAGAGTCGGACACGACTGAAGTGACTTAGCAGCAGCAGCAGCAGCTCTTTAATGGAGGCAGTCCTTCCAAATGCTTAAGTGAAGAATCTTCGTGTCTTCCTTAACTAACCCCTCTCTTTCACTCCACATCCAATTTGTCAGCAGATCCTATTGGCTTTGCCTTCAGAACACATCCAGATCCTGCTTGCTTCTTATATGTCTTTCTGCTGCCACTCTCATCCAAGCCATGTCATCTTTCCCCTTGTTAATTGCAGTATTCTACTAGGTGGGCTTCCTGTTTCTACCCTTAAGCCTTGTGAAATCAGTTCTCCACTCAGCATCTAGGGTCATCCAGTGAAAACAGGGGTCAGCTTGTAGTAGTCCTGTTCAAAATGACTTCTCATCTAACTCAGAGGAAAAGCCAGATCTTTATTCTGACCTGCATGGCTTTATCCATTTGCCCCAGCTCATCACCTTTACTTCCCTGACCTCTCGTCCTGGTACTTCCCTCCCCTTCTGCTCACTCAGCTTTAGCTACCTTAGCCTCCTTGCCCTGCTTCAAACATGCCAGCCTTTGTTTGCTTCAGGGAGTCTCTTCTAGTTCTTACTTTCAATAGCTGCTTGGCTCATGCCTTCTTTTCCTTTGGATTTTTGTTTAAGCATTACCTTCTCAACAAGGCCTTCCTTGGTAATCTTTATTATTAAAAAATTTTTTTAGTTATTTATTTTTGGCTGTGCTGGGTCTTTGTTGCTGCGTGGACTTTCTCTAATTGCAGCGAGTGGAGGCTACTCCCTAGTTGCAGTGCACAGGCTTCTCATTGCAGTGGCTTTTATTGTTGAGAAGCCCGGGCTCTAGGCGCATAGGCTCGGTAGTTGAGGTGCACTGGCTTAGCTGCTCAGTGGCATGTAGAATCTTGCTGGATCAGGAATCAAACCCATGTGCACTGCATTGGCAGGTGGATTCTTAACCACTGTACCACCAGGGAAGTCCCTTGACAAGCTTTAGAAAATGAATTTCTTTCCCCTGTTCCCTCCTCTCTCCCTCTTCTGCAATCCATTTTTCTCTATAGTGTTTATTGCCACCATTTAAGATTTACATTAGATTTTTTTTTCATGTCTTCACATTAGAATAGGAGCCCCACAAGGCAATGATTTCTTACTTACTGTCTTGTTGACTACAAAATTTCAAGCTCCAAGATGAATGTCTGACACATGGTAGGCCTTCAATAAATATTTGTTGAATGGATAGATGAATGAACAAGCGAAAACTGCCAGACTACATGGATTTATCTCATAACAAGTAGGAAGTAGATGAGTTTTTGAGCAGTGGTCACGTTGATGCAAATGTATTATGAGGTTTCCTATGATATAAAGGTCCAGGTTGTATTGGAAGAATGAGAAAACAGTGGTTTGGAGATTAGTTAGGAAAAGGCAAAGGTCTAAATTGGAATGGTAATAATGGGGGTGAGGAGTTGTTGGTTGTGTGAGAAACTCGGAGGAAGAGTCTAATGTCTGGGGTAACAACAGTGGAGGGCATTGGAGAGGACATGGAGTTGTAAGAGACGTAGCAGAATTTTAAAAAAAAGCACTTTGAGAGAGAAAAAGGGAGATACTTTTAGTTTTTAATTTTTTCAGCAACTTTTGAGAAAACGTGTGTAACATAAAATTTATCATTTTATCCATTTTACTGTTCACTGGAATTATATACATTTATATTGTTGTGCAGCCATCATCCCTGTCCATCTCTAGAACATTTTTGTCTTCCCATAATGAAACCCTGAACCCATTAAACAATAACTCCTCATTCTCCTCATTCCTCCCCCACCCTGGTCCTTGGCAACCACCATTCTACTTTCTGTCTCTCTAAATTTGTCGGTTCTAGGTACTGCATGTAAATGGAATCATATGGTATCTATTCTTTTGTGTCTGTTTTATTTTATATAGGATAATGTCTTTAAGGTTCATCCATGTTGTACCATGTGTAAGGATTTCATTCTTTTTATGGCTAAATATTCCACTGTATGTCTTTACTACGCTTTGTTTATCCCCTTCGTTTGTTGATGGGCGTGAGGATGTTTTTACTTCCTGGCTACTGTGAATGATGTTACAATGAACACTGATGTACAAGTACCAGTTTCAGTCCTTGTTTTCACTTCTTTTGGTTATGTACTCAGAAGTGGAATTGCTGGAATTGTGTAATATTTTAAGGAACCACCCTTCGGAACTTTGGTTTTAGACAGACTATGTTTGCAGTGGTGGAAAGTCTAGCAGTTAGGATTGAAGTGCCAGTGAAAGCAACTGCAGCTGGAGATTTCAATTCAAGGAACTTGACAGACAGCCTTAAGAGCTGAAGAGGAGGGAGAGTGAATTAGTTGAGAGAAGGGAAAGAAAAGAGTCAAGCCAAGGACTGCATCTTAGGAGAGCAGGAGCTACCAGAGCTAGTCAATGAGACAGAAAAAGAACGATCGGAGTTAGGAACAGAATCCAGAGTACTGATACACACTTAGTTCCAACTCATCCATATTCACTGAGAGCTCTTACAAGAACTTCCTTTCAGATGCATAAGCTTCTGTTTAAGTATGACATTACTTTCAAGGGTTTGGGTGTTGTAGGTCATAGATTATTACTGAGTGTTGAATTTCTGAGACAGATTCTTTTCAAAAAGTTTCATGAAGCACCTAAAAAAAGCAGAGGATTTCTGTATTTCTTATCTGACTGTTCTCCGTTTTGCATTAATAATTTCATAGTCACTTTTCTTTACCCTTTTATTGAAGTGTGACATACCTTACCCTAAGAGAACAAATGTAGACAACTTGATGGATTCTCAGATGTTGTATTATATGTACCTGAGTATCTAACATCCAGATTAAGAAACAGAATATCTCCTTTACCCGGTGGTTCCCTCACACCCCTGCACACTCACCCACTGTACCCATTATCTTGATTTCTAACACCGTAGATCTGTTGTATTTGTTTTGAACTTATAAAAATAGAATGTTATTCTTTGTGTCTGACTTCTTTCATTACTATTATGTTTGTGGAATTCATCCATGCAATTGTGTGTTGTGTAGTATATATTCCACTGTGTCCTTTACACAATTTACTTATTCATTCTCACATTGATAGGCATTTAGATAGCTTCCAGTTTGGGGCTATTATGAATAGTACCACTGTGAACATCACAGGTTCTTTTTAAAACAGGAATTTTGCATGTTATGTTCACCCTTTAAAGATGCCATTGCTTTTTTCATTTAAGTTCCTTTTCTCCTAAGTGCCTTCCCACCCTGCCTAATTATCTTCTTTGTTAATACAAAGTGCCTGAACATTAGTTTTGAAAATAAAAAGTACCACACGAAATTAAGTTTCTTAAAAAGTGTATGTCCTTGCATTAAAAGTTTCTTTTTTAAAGCATTTATTTTAATTTTTCTCAACTATCCCGATTATGAGTCTTAAATGCATACTGTACCTGTCAAAATTTTTCATCTCTTAATGGGATGAATTGTTCAACCTTGAGGCAAATATTTTAATTTTTGGCACCATGATGAGTTAGAGAAAAATAATAGCTCTCATATTCTTAATGCAGGTTTGTTACAAACTTATAATTTACGTAGCTGTAAAAGGAGATTGAGAATTAGTGAAAAGTGCATTGTGATATTTTATGTCATTTTTCTCTTTGGGTTACAAACTGCTTTGGTGTAAAATCGACATTGCAAATTCAAAGTTGATGAAAATTTTATCATTCTGGCTATTTCAGAATTGAGTTTAAATTGGCTATGTTTAATAAAGATACATACATAATATATTTTATATATTTGTATGGATATATATGTCCATATATATATTTGTTTACCTACCTGTCCATCTTCCTGTCTATTCATCCATCCATCCACCCATCTATCTGTTGACATGCTCACTGGAACATTCTTTACAGAAAGAACAATAGAAGACCACGAGCTGGTGATTGAAGTGCTATCTAACTGGGGAATGGAAGAAGAAAATAAGCTATACTTTAGAAAAAATTATGCCAAATATGAATTCTTTAAAAACCCAATGGTAAGTGAAATCCCAATTAATAGTTATGGAAAATAAATGAGTTTAGTTAAATTTTATTTTATTTTATGTGAGGAAAAAGTACACTATAGATAAAGTACAATTCTGTACTTGTTAAATTGTAGGTAAGAATTCTAGTCCTTTAAACTTACAGTCGACATGCTCACAGAAGTTCATATACAGAGTTTTGGGGAACTGTTGCTTTCTTTTATTGCCTTTTAAGAAAAAAAAAACTACATTTGATTTGGGAAATGAATTATTAGATATGTCCCAAGCAGGTTCCAAGATACTATGGTTTAAGTCTTTTGCAGAACTTAGGAAATTAAGAAAAATTCTAAAGGAAAAACAGATTTATGTTTGTTAGGAGTGTTGAAACTTAACCAGAAGTTTAGATTGACAAGCATCTTGCTGTTCCAAATTATTTTGTTTTCAGTGCAATAATTACTGAGCTAAGAAGAAATGAGATAAATACCAGTCCATTATCTAGTAAATACTACTTTCATTATAGTTCTTTTTAAAAGAAAATAAATGTATGTCACATACTAATGAAGACTAGTGATCTAGAGAAGTCAGAATAGCCTCTGGGCTCATTATTTTAAATTGTTTTTGTCTCTGCAGCTGTAGCATATTTTTACACTAAGTTTTGGATAATTGGATTGAAATGATATACTTAATGAAAAATATATGATACACACCATAATAGAATATTTTCAAACCCAGAAAGGCCTCTTACGTTCTCTTTATTTGAACCTATTAATAGAAACATAATGGGATGATCTTTGATGAATAAAATTAGAGTCCTAATAAAAACTAAATAGAATTTAAAAGGAAACTGTTTTCTTGTTGTGAATCTTTATTAAAAGCAAGAAATTTAAAAGTCATCATTAAAGACATATGATTTAGTGCTCATTTTTGGTTTATCTAATTTTTTTTAATTTAAATAAGGCTATAGATTTATTTTGTAGACTTAGAGTAGTGGTTCTCAACTGAGAGTGATTGATAATGATGTCTGAAGACCTTTTTGGTTGTCATACTGAGGGGAAGGGGGGCTGCTAGTGGGAGGCCAGGGATGCTCTAAGCATTCTGCAATGCACAGAACAGTCCCCCCAGTACAGTGTTATTAAACAATGTTAATAGAGCTACTATTCAAAAACCCTGTCCTAGAGGAAGTATGCTGCTGCTAAGTCTCTTCAGTCGTGTCCCCGACTCTGTGCGATCCCATAGACGGCAGCCCATGAGGCTCCCCCACCCCTGAGATTCTCCAGGCAAGAACACTGGAGTGGGTTGCCATTTCCTTCTCCAGGAAATGAAAGGAAGTATAGTGGCATGTAATTTTCCAAACTTGCCTGATCATAAAAGTTTCTTGGGGGAGGGGATAGTGCTTATTAAAAAAACAGGACCAGATCTACCCTGACCTACTGATCAGACACTCCAGGATTGAGGCCTGGGAATTCCTATTTTAAACAGCTTTTCTGGGTGAATTTTATGATTAAACAGGTTTGGGAAAACAGTAGGTAGAAAAAACTGTCCTTTTAGCAACCTGATCCTCTAGTCAAGTCCTGGCTCCTTTATAATGTGGCTGTGACCTTGGGTAGATACTCTACTTCTGTGAGCCTTGAGTTTATAAAAGAGTCCTTCAGTACCTGCTAGAGTGGTTGCAGGACTCTGGGACAAGGCATGGGAGCTCACACACGAGCAGTCTGAGGGCAGTGTTTTGTAACTGGAGGTACACGGGTCTTCATGTGTCGGCACTCCCTAAGAGTGTCTGCCTCATGTAAGGTACCTGTGTATTGGTTAGATTCAGGGACTGGCATTTTAAAAAGTGCTTTGGGTGAATTTTCAAAACACTGATTTAAGAGCTTTTGCTTTAGATTACTCTGTTGGTCATAGTTCCGTCTTTTCTGGCATGGCTTTTGGGAGAATGTAACATGTATTTTTTCGTTAGTATTTTTTTCCAGAGCATATGGTGTCTTTTGCAACTGAAACCAATGGTGAAATATCCCCCACACAGATTTTGCAGGTAAAATATATTTTCAATAAAGTATGTAAGTAATAAATAATAAAGGGAAACTGTAAGGTCCATATTTATTTATTTATCGAATTTTATAAGTAGATATAAAATTGCATTTTTATGCAATTGCATCTTGCATTTCAATGCCCCCCTTTTTTTTTTACTTTATGAGACTAAAAATTCTCTGTTTTTATTGAAGTATAGTTGATTTACAGTGTTCTGTTAGTTTCATGTGTACAGCAAAGTGATTCAGTTATACATACGTATATATCTATTTTTTCAGATTCTTTTATAGGCTATTACAAAATATTGAGTATAGGTCCTTGTAGGTCTTTATTAGTTACCTATTTTATATATAGTAGTATGTATATGTTGTTTCCAAAGTCTTAATTTATCCTCTGCTTTCCCCTTTGGTAACCATAAGTTTGTTTTCTATGTCTGTGGATCTGTTTCTGTTTTGTATATAAGTTCATTTATATAATTTTTTTTTAGGATTATACATATAAGCAATATTATATGTTATTCATCTTTCTCTGGCTTACTTCACTTTTTAGTATGAAAATCTCTAGGTCCATTCATGTTGCTTAAAATGGCATTATTTCATTCTTTTTATGGCTGAATAATATTCCATATTCATTATGTAAATATATCACATCTTTATTCATTCATCTGTCAATGGACATTTAGGTTGCTTCCATGTCTTGGCTATTGTAAATAGCGCATCCATGAACATTGGGAGGCATGTGTCTTTGCCAATTATGCTTTTCTCTGGATATATGCCTAAGAATGGGCTTACAAGATCATATTTTTAGATCTATTTTTAGTTTTTTTAAGGAATCTTCATACTGTTCTCCATAATGGCTGTACCAATTTGCATTCCTATTAACAGTGTAGGAGGGTCCCCTTTTCTCCACACACTCTCCAGCATTTATTATTTGTATACTTTTTAATGATGGCCATTCTGACCAGTGTGAGGTGATACCTCATTGTAGATTTGATTTACATTTCTCTAATAATAAGCAATGCTGAGTACCTTTTCATGTGCCATCTGTATATCTTCTTTGGAGAAATGGCTATTCAGTCAGATCCATATTTATACATGTCCAGATTTTGGATGTTATGTCTTAAATTACTAATTTTTGATGGAGATAAAGTTGGAAAAGATTAGGAAAAAACAAAATCTAGATAAAGAGTTCCCTAAGTCAATAAAGACCCCATCACTATATTATTCTTTCCAGTTTTGGACAATTGTCAAAGGATTTTAAGTGTATCACAAAAGGAAATTTGCAGAGTTTTGCTCTGTGACATATTTAAAGGATATGTTAGTGTTTGAAAAAGTCAAAATTTCCAGTAAATTGTAGACCCTTTACAAACAGATATTTGTTATTAACTTTATAATAAATGCCTTTAATCCTGTTTGTGATAAAATATTTAGCAATTCAATGAAATACTATCTATGATGGAAATACCTGATTGAAATATGAAATGGCTGAGTTAAGAATACTAAGTATTTAACATTTCCTTAGTTTTGCATCTGTTGGGCATTTCTTCCAAACTGGCTATGGCTTTACGTGACCATTTTCCCAAGACATTTGCATTACAATAAAAGGTTTCAGATATTTTATGTTTGATACTATACTTGTTAACAGGTTAATGGTAAGCAGTGTCTTTATAATGGTCGCTGTTTGATTTAAACAGCAGGCATCCTCGAATCCACTCAATATTCTCTCATCTTTAATGAGGAAAACTTTTAATAGTTCCAGCATAGATATTACTTTGAATATATTGATATTTGAATATATTGGTAAATACACTGAGGATCACAGATTTCTTTTCTGTGGGCTTTTTATTTTTAATAGGTTGTATTTCATTTTTTGCTTCAAAATATTTTGGACATATGATTGGTGTCAAGATTTCTCCAAAAGCTAGTGGGTTTTCACAGACACCCCATGGAATTAGGGTGAATTGCAGCGGAGGTAGTGCCCCAGGACCCCCACTCTCATGCCTCTTTTAATACTTTGCATTTGGATTATGAGAGAGTGGTGGGTTGGAGTTCTTCTGCCTCCTTTCCCAAATTCTCCTATAATTTAGTTATACTGCTTTAATGTTAGATTAAAAAACAAGAAAAATCAGAACTTTGGAATCAGATAGTCCTGTATGTGCCCCTGACCTCTTCTCTCCACTGAGGCAATATTTCCACTTTTTAAAACGTTCCTTCTTTTTCTAGTGTGACCTCTGTGACTCCCTTTTTAAAATTTAATTGGTTTGGTTTAATAACTTGGAAAGCACTCAAACTAAAAAACCTACTTCCCTGTTTTGCATGTCAATTAATTAATATCTGTGGCTCATTAAATTAAAACTTTTTTTTAATTTACTTAAAAAACATTATCTACTCTCGGTATTTCCCTGAATAGCCTTTTAAAAATATGTCACGTTGTTTTAGATAATGCTTTCTTTTAGTTTTAGTTTTTCTATTTTGCATTAGTTTATTCATAGAGGTTTCTATTTTCTTCTTTTAATGAGACACTAATGCATTTCCACTGTCTTAACTAAGGATGCTGAGCACAGCTACTCAGAGCTAGTCCTTTTCATTCTCCATTTCCTGACTGACACATGCCCTCTGTCTCAGCTACTTTTCACTGGGTAGTAAACTAGGCCAAACTGTAATGGCTTAAGTATCCACTCACGTTTTGTCAAAAGTTTTGTAGGTCAGGATTTGGAAAGGGCTTAGCTGGATGGTTTTCTGAGGCAGATTGACTCCCAAAGGGGTTATGGATCCACTTCTAAAGTGGCTTTTCACTGTATGTGCCTGGTATTGCTTGGCACCTCTCCCTCTCTCTTTCTCACCTCTCCCCAGCCCTACATGATGTCTCATCCTCTAGAGCTTTTCCAGTTGCTTTGTGCTTCTCACTATACAGCCATCTCAGGGTAGTCCAGTTTCTTACATGACAGCTAGCTTCCAAGAGTTAATGAGTGAAAGCCATCAGGCTAGTTAAGGGACAGAGAGTTAGAATCAGCAGTGTGCCCCTCCCACCACATCCTTTTGATCAGAGCAGCCACAAGCGTTGCCCAGATTCAAGGGGGTGGAGAAACTTCATTTCTTGGTTCAGTAGCAGGGTAACACTTGCAGAAGAGCTACTGTTGCAGTTCTCTTTGGAAAACACAACCTGCCATACCCACCCACAACTGAGAACCATAGAGGACGAAGAAGAGATTATTTGCTTTACCTTCATTGAGGAGATGAATTTGGCTCAATTTCTTTATTCACTGAATAATGGAAGTCTGGATCGTGGTCTTACTTAGACTGTAATGAAGTTGAAGTTGATAGGTCAATCTATAATCTCGAGGGAAATCACCGAAAGGGATGAAAAGATACTCTGGTTTCTCTCCAGATCTTATAAATCTTTCACCTTTTATTAAAGAATGAGATGAAAAGTATCAAGATGAAGTTGAACTTTTCAAATGGACATTGAAATAGCTTATAATTTTGGTGTTTGACTAAGTACTGATCACTCAGAATATATATTTTGTGAGCATATTTCCATTTGGAACTTGCCTGAGGGTTTCAGAAGACTGATTTATTTTCTGTGTATATATATCCCCATTTCCATAGTGGTGTATAAGTGGTGTAAGTCCTGTTTGAAGGTGCACATTTCTATTTGAAGTATAAAGCTACAGTATCATTGATTCAGAAACTATATCAGAGTGTCTAATTTTTCTTCCAGATGTTTCTAAGTTCAAGCACATATCCTGAAATCCATGGCTTCTTACATGCAAAAGAACAGGGAAAGAAGTCCTGGAAAAAGATTTATTTCCTTTTAAGAAGATCCGGTTTATATTTTTCTACTAAAGGGACATCAAAGGTAAATTGTAATGATATATTATGATATATGATCAATGATATATTATGAATTATATGGAAGTTGTAAGTTAAAATGGACTTTACTTTGTTTTATTTATTATTTTATTACATGGTATTGATATTTGGTTTTTTTTTTTAAGATTCCAAACATTTGCCATAACCTGTTTAAAAACTAATTATTCAGCTTTATTTTCCACTAGTTTCAATATACATCCTTTGATGGAATTTGGATGCTCTTGTTTCAGTATCACATTCCTTGCTCATTTTTCCCCCACTCTGAATCCGCCCTCGTTTTTCTTATCAAGGCTGGGGTTTTGAAGCCCATCAGAGTTCACATCTTTTCTTTTTACCCAGGTTCATATTACTGACCTGTTGATGTTGAGCAGTTAATAACACTTAGCTGAGTCTGTAACTGCTTATTAATTGCTTTGTGTGTGTCAGTTTTGCCTCCTCACCTAGACTGTAAATTCCTAGAGGAAGTTGTGTTATGATCAGGTGGATGTATGTGTTTGTGTGTTTGTGTATGCATACCTATCTATGTATACAGTTACACAGACATGGCTGTGCTGATGTTCCTACACACACACACAATCACATATGCGTATAATTGCCTTAGTGCTAGCACTAGGTAGACTGTTTCTATGGAGCCTAGTAGTTGCCGACTACACCATATGCCTGCATTCTGTGTCTTGATATTTTATGCAATGCATAGATTCCTTTTAAGTAAAACTACTTTTGAGAGTTTTCATGAGAGTTTAATTCTATGTTCATGCCTCTGTTTTGTCACTGACAACATTGTTGCTTTTTGATGGGTAATCTGTCATTTTTCTCTGGCTCGTTTTCAAATTTTATTATCATCTTCGGTATTTAGTCATTTCCTGGCATATTTCTTGGTATGTTCAAATATATTCTGCTAAACCTGGCTTGATTCTCAACATACACACTCAGTCTGCAAATTCTTGTTTTTCTTATATGCTGAAGATGTTCATTATTTATTTCTCATTTTCAATATTTGATCCTTTACATTGTAGTACTGTTTTCTGTCTTGGCTAGTCCTGGCTCTAGGTTTCCCTTTGTTTGTGGCTGCCTCCAGTCTCTGCCTCTCTCTTCATACCATCTTCTCCTTTCTCTGTGTGTCTCTGATAAGGACACTTGTCATGGATTTAGAGCCCACCCAGATAATCTAGGAAGATCTCATCTTTAGATCCTTAACTTAATTACATCTGCAAAGACCCCTTTGCAAAAAAAAAAGGAGGTCACATTCACAGTTTCTTCAGGTTAGGACACGGACAGATCTTTTAATTTTGGGTGAAGACTGAAATGATCAGGTTGTAAGAAGATTAGTATGGCCATAGGAAGCTTAAAAAATCAACTAGAGAGACAGAAAAATGAAGAGGGGAAGGGAGCAGGGGAGATGGGGGTGGGTAGTTAGCAGGGAAGGGAGAAAGAATGATTGATTGAGTTGAGGTACAGATGCTGATTAGTGCTAATTAGATGATCATTTCATTAATCAAGGATGGAGGTGATGAGATCTAACCTAGGATGAGCAGTGGAGAGAGAAGAAAGGGGTGGATGTAAGATCAAATGGCAAATGGCCAAGCTTTGTTGACAGTTGATATGAAAGAAGAGGAAGCACTTAATGTTCTTAGAGAAGGACACGAAAGGAAAATAAATAGAAAATGATGAAATAAACAGGAATAGGAGATTTGTTTCAAGGTCACCATCTTAGAAGAAAGACAATGATCTTAGTTCAAGATATATTGCATTGATGATGAAGCATCAAATGGAAATGCCCAGAACACAGCTAATGATGGAGACTAGATATTTGGGCAGTGGTCCTAACAGGAGTTACAGAGTTGCAAAGAAGTAATGATACCATATTTTCCCCCATTTTTCTTGCATGGTTTCCTGGCTTCCCTGAAACACAGTTTTCCTTTGTTGCTACTCACACGCTTGTGCATGAAGATTTGCAGGTGTTTGTGTGTGTGTGTGTGTGTTTCTTTAAGATTTAAGTGGTAGAATATTTCATGGAATAGAGCTCCACTTAGTAACCCATTCCTTCACAGAAATCTTTTATGTTTGTTTATAAGTATATATAGTTTGACTACTAGTATTCTGAGCCACCAGGGAAGCCCCATTCTATCTTATAGATGCATTTAACTTTTCTTGAGGATTTAAACCGAGTTCTCAAATTTTTATATTGTAGATAATGTTAGGATGAATAATTACCCATTTTTGTAATTAAGATTTTAGATTTTTCCTTAACCTTTGTAATGAACGTTCTCTTTTCCCAGTGTTCCTAATGTATGAAGTAATATATGAAGTTAGTTTTAAACAAATGTGTGTTGGGTCACCTTTTTACTTTTAACATGGGAGAAAAATAGATTCTAAATCCAGGGACCGTGTTTCTTTCACTGTCTTTCCAGTGATTCTTCACTGGAAGATATGATAGTATCTCCTCAGTTCCTGAATTCTTTAATTGGTTTCTCATGAACATCCACTGCCCATTATCTTTTTCTTTCACCTGGCTCCTTTCTTTTCCTACTGATTGCATAATAAGACAGCTCTTATTCCATCTGTTGGAGCCATGATCTTATCCTTGCCATGGTTCCCCCTTGGCTGGGTGGCATTACAAGTATCAAACCTCTATCCTCAGGTCATACTTTAGCTCTCCTCAGCATGGTGTCTGACTTTGCTGGGCATCATACATAACAGCCTTCTTTCTGTTGTTTATTAGCTAAGTCGTGTCCAACTCTTAAACAAGGAAATGGCAACCCACTCCAGTATTCTTGCCTGGAGAATGGACAGAGGGGCCTGGGGGTTGTGGGGGGCTGTAGTCCATGGGGTCGCAAAGAGTTGGACACAACTGAAGTAACTTAACACGCAGCACGCACGTCCAACTCTTTGAGACCCCATGGACTGTAGCCCGCCAGGCTCCTCTGACTATGGGATTTCCCAGGCAAGAATACTGAAGTGGGTTGCCATTTCCTCCTCCAGGGGATCTTCCCAACCCAGGGATTGAACCTGCATGTCCTGCATTGCAGTAGATTGTTTACCTCTGAACCACCAGGGAAGCCCGGTCTTCTCTCTAGCCTGTGCTTAATAAGCATGTGTTCTGTAGTTTATACATGAAAATGATTTTACCTTCTCCCTCAGAAAAGGAATTCCATATATTAGATAACCCCAAGGATTATGACTTTGATACAAATCATGTAGGTTGTCTAAAGTCTAATATGGCATACCTGCCTGGCAAAGTGACCATTTCCTTCCCTTTTTCTATGAGAAGGGTCTTGTTTATTTTACTTTGTGAAGATGTAGGCTGCACAGGAGTTGCATAAACACTTTTGCAAGCCTTGGAGGAATGGCTGTGACTTACATTTACAGAGAAATATCTAAGTACCCTGCTGTCCACCTCCCCCCTTATGTACACGTGTGCATGCATAGCTTTGCTAACCATGCCAGCTCAGCCTGCAGTCTAATAGTGTTGTAAACCTTGATATGTCTGCACTTCAGTTCAGTTCAGTCGCTCAGTCATGTCCAACTCTTTGCTACCCCATGGACTGCAGCACGTCAGGCCTCCCTGTCCATCACCAACTCCTGAAGTTTACTCATACTCATGTCCATTGAGTCAGTGATACCATCCAAACTAGTGGAAAAAAACTCAAGAGAAGAAGCTGATCATGCCTCTTATGGCCTTCCAGTATTTCTTGAGTTGCCTTTTTCTCGCATCCAAAGGACTCAGCTACATTGACTTCTACAGTATCAGTGGGCAGGAATGGTTTTATTCCATCTTGATAGAAATCAGACATTTTTATGAGCAAAGTTTCTATCAAGGAATAAAGTTTTAAAGGCCATGCCAGTGAGAGTACCTTTCTCCCTCCTCCTCCTCCCTTCTCCCAGGACCCTAGATTGGGTCTCTAACAATTTTCTTTTCTGCTGCATTCTTCCATGGAGTTGGGAACTATATTCATTCATTGGGTTAAAGTGCCTAAAGAACAGTGACACATAGAGAAACAGTTGCATACAACAGAAACTCTTGATGGGATAGCCAGCCTACTGTCCAATGACTGAATTTTTTTGGATTTGGATTTGAATGGGTTGCTCAAATTGCTGAATGTTCTGCTTTGTCTTTCAGTGCATACAATCACTTGAGTTCTTGTTAAACTATAGATTTTGGTTTTGAATCAGCAGATCTGGGGTGGGCCCTGAGATTTTCCATTTTTAATAAACTCCCAGATGCTGATGATACTGCTGGTCTGAGACTGCTAGTAGCAAGATTTTAAAGAACAAGTGCATTTTGCTCAGTTTTGATTATACATTCAACCCCAGAATTAAGCATTTCTCCAAGTTATTAACCTATCACAGAAGAGTATGACCCAGATTTCCCATGACCAACTCTAAATCTCATGGCTTTCCCAGAGAAAAAATAGCCCTTCACGATTCCATTTTGCCTTGAAAATCATACAATTCCATCGCCAGGTAATCTCCCTGCATTTATCTGTACAGGCTCCCTTGCTTTTATAAAAGAAGGGGGTCGTGCTGCCTCCCTCATTGCTTGCTGTGGTGTTTGAGGCAGTACACAAACATGAGGAGTGATCGTTTCTCAATGCAGCAGGGAGCTTCATCTGTTTCTTTTTTCTTTCTTTTCTTTTACTGCTGCAGAAGCTTAAACCACCCTTTTTCCCTTTGAGGAACTACCATTGTTTGAAACCCAGATAAAGAAACATTTTCAAAAGCTGTTCTTTGCTCTCTTTCTTCTTTCCCTCAGATTCCTTGAAGTGATGGTTAAAGCGAGTCATTTTGCCTGTGGCGGATTCATTTCGATATTTGGCAAAACCAATACAATAGTGTAAAGTTTAAAAATAAAATAAAATTTAAAAAAATAAATAAATATGGAGATATATTTTTGGTATATTGGAAGTTAAATTGTAAACAGGTCACCTCTTCTTAAATTAAATAATCTCATATCCAGCTCCTGGTTATCTAAGGATATGGTGACTTAGTTTTCCTCTCCTTTTGTTTCTATGGTATTATTTGAGATAATGTTTACCAAGGTATAAATTACATAATATAATAGAAATACAAAAGGTAGTGTAAAATATATGTACCCATTTCAACACACACATGTATATTTTTTTAAGGAACCACGGCATTTGCAGTTTTTCAGCGAATTTGGCAATAGTGATATTTATGTGTCACTGGCAGGCAAAAAAAAACACGGAGCACCGACTAACTATGGATTCTGCTTTAAGGTACAGGCTTAATATTTTGCTAGATGAATAAAGCAAGCCTCAGCCTTTTAGGTAAGCTTGAGTTTCTTTTAATTTCTTTTAAAAAGAGACAGCTTTCTCTTATATATAGGAGAATTTTAGTGGCTTTTATTTCAACAGGTGTTACCTTCAAGATATGCATTAACGATAAACAATGTGCTGTGGCCTTCTAGCCTAACAAAGCGGGAGGGCCCCGAGACCTGAAAATGCTCTGTGCAGAAGAAGAGCAGAGTAGGACGTGCTGGGTGACTGCGATTAGATTGCTTAAGGTAATCTCGATGCAGGCGTGAATTTCTATTAAATGCTGGGAGTACCATCAAAGTTTGAAAATGGCTGTATATCAAAACTCAGAAGACTCACTCTGAATTCGTGTGGTTTTGTGAGGAAAAAGAAAAATAACCACTACCATATTTATGTATTTTATTTTTTATCTAAAAGATAAACATTTCCAGAGTAGAGTGGAATAACCTAATGCATTTATCTTGTGTGTGTGGAGTCTTCCATTTTTAGAAATGTTCTGATTTTTGTTTTTTGGTAAGACTGTTACATATATAGTCAGTAAAACTGACTGAAATTTCCCGTCCCTTACTTAGTCTGCATTTTAGAAACATTGTCATCAATTCTAAGTAAAGTGTATTTTAAAATGTGCCCACCTGGATATGTTTAATGTGTTGTTTTATGTTTTATTTAAGTATTGTGTGAATTGCTTTTTAGTTTAATGAAAATTATTTTAAAAATTTTACTATAGCTGTATTATTCAAATATTCACCTTTGTGCTAAGTAAGAATTCTAGCTTCCATAAGCAAAATTTTTTGGCAAACATTTTGACAAGGAGTAAGAATGTTCTGAAATTAGGTAGGGAAGAGAGACACAGATGATACCTTCCTGGATATATAAAAAACACATGTATTTTCAAAACTTGTATGCTAGTAAATTTAGCACAATTTTAAATTTATAATTATAAACATTACCCATTTCATTTTAAGAAGGGCAGAATAATCAGGATCAGAATTAGTAGTTGTCATACCAGGCTTGGAGCAAAATCTTATGTTCTGTCCTTTTCCTTTTTTTTTTTTAATTGAGGTAAAATACTTGTAACATAAAATTAACCAAATTAACTCTTTTTAATATGAACAAATTAGGGGCCTTGAGTACATTCAAAATATGGTGCAACTGCCACCTCTGTCTAGTTCCTAAACATTTTCTTCACTCAAAATGCAACTCTGTGCCCAGTAAGCAGTTACTCTCAGCCTCTGGCAACCATGTTTTGCCTCTATGGATTTACCAATTTGGATATTTCACAGAAATAGAAGTGCCCAGCTATCTCAGTCAGTAGAGCATGCGACTCTTAATCTCAGGTCATGGGTTCAGGCCCCACGTTGGGTGGCACATGTTCTGTGCATCCCCAGTAGCTCAGTCAGCATAGAATCTGCCTGCAGTGCAGGAGACCTGGGTTTGATCCCTGGGTCGGGAAGATCCCTGGAGAAGGAAATGGCAACCCACTCCAATATTCTTGCCTGAAGAATCCCAGGTACAGAGGAGCCTGGGGGGCTACAGTCCATGGAATCACAAAGAACTGGACATGACTTAGCAACTAAACCACCATACAAACAAAATCATACAATATGTGACATTTTGGATCTGGCTTCTTCACTTAGCATAATTTGTGTTTCATCCATGTTGTAGCAGCTTATATCTGTACTTTGTTTTTTTTATGGCTGAGTAATATTCCATTGTATGTGTATTGTTTAACACACATATATGTTAAGTAAACAATTTGTTTATTTATCCATTCATGGGTATTTGGATTGTTTCTACCTTTTACTGTTGTGAATAGTGCTGTTTGGAACATGTCTATACACATATTTATTTGAGTAACAGTTTTTATTTTTATATATATATACCTAAAAGTGGATTTGCTGGGCACATGGTAATTCTATGTTTAACTTTTTGATTAATTGCCAAAATGTTTTCCTCAGAGGCTAAACCACTTTATATTCCCACCAGGAATGTATAAGAATTCCAACTTCTCCATACCTCATGAACACATATTATTTTCCATTATTTTTTTTAAAAATAATCATCCTAGTGGGTGTGAAGTGGTAGGAAGCAAGTGTTTAAAAGTAATGTAAAGCTTTTGGATTAACTGTGAAATTTTCTTCCTTTTGTATTATGGCAGAAAGGTAACTATGGTTACCTTTTTATTAGAAATTTGTTTGTTTCTCAAATAGTCTATTGTCAACATGGCTGTCATGATTTTTATTTCAGCAAATCTTATAATTATTAATTCTTTGAAACCCTCATGATAAGTAGTCACTAATCACTTCTATGTTGCTCTCATTGTCATAAAATGTAAAACAAACAAACAAAATGAAAAAGAGAGAAGTACTTTAGAGTGTCTTGGAAACCAACCAGTCAAGGCAGTAGTAACTTGGTAACCAGAGACATGCATTGGAATCACAGGAGGTGCTTTCTGAGGCTCCATGTGCCCAGCTGCATCCTCGGGGATCCTGAGTTAGTGATTGAGTTCCAAGTGTCTGCCTGATTAAGAACCACTGACTTCATCCAGTCCCCTCCTTTCATAGATAAAGAAGCTGGCACTATTTGGAAGACTTTATTCCATCACAGTTATGGTAGAGAAAATATCTTAAGGTGTCTGGTTTTCTCTCCCCTTCCATCAGAACTCTGGAAGTCTAGCTAGGCTGATTGAGGAGATACCTGCCAACATTGTATAGCAAGACTTTCTCCCTTCTCATGGGCTCAAATTCAAATACCCAACACAGAAGCAGGCGGTAAACCCACTTCCTTTAAAAGTCCTTCAGTGACTCTAACATGCCATTGATTTTATTAGGATGCTCCATTATTTTTATATAACTAGAAAGATAAGAATTATGGCAATAAAATTATGATGTGAGGTTTCACATCACTTATAATTTTTATTTTCATTTGAGTATTTAGATTTATTTAGGCCTGTAGTCTTGCTTCTCATCATTTTTGTTGAAGTTATCAATTTTGTGTATGTACACACACACATATATATATGAAATTAGTTAAGGTATTCATGAAACTTCTTCATATTCTAAATCTGACTTTTCTGAATCATTTTCATCTCAGAGTCATGGATACTTATATTTTTCACAGATTATCCAGCTCTGTGCCTTCAAGAGCTTTGGGGAGGCAGATGAGTGCTCTGCCATGGTCTGTGAGGTTCTTTCTAGCCGCTGGCAATCCCTTTACAAGGTTTGATGCTAATGACTTTTTAATCCCATCAATTTCAGGCAATGGCAAGTTGCTTGGTCCACAGTGAATATAAGATGCCATAGGTTATAATACAGATTGTTAGTCTAAAAACAGATGTCTGTCTGAGAAATGGTGAAATATACTGAAAGCTTTGTTCTTTTTATATCCAGAATGCTCAGTTTCTGGAAGACTGTACCTTCTTACTGTTTGACTCTTCTCAGTCTCTTTCAAGTCCCAGATGCCTAGTTTAAAGAGGCTGTGTTGTATCAGTTTTCTATAGCTGCTGTAACACATTACTACCATCATAGTGGCTTAAAACACAAAATTATTATCCTTCACCTCTGTCATTCAGACATCTGAAATGGGTCTATTGGCCTAAAAAGGTGTCAACAGGCCTCCATTCTCTTTTGGAGGCTTTAAGGGAGGATCTGTTTTCTTGCCCTTTCCAGCCTTTAGAGACTGTTCATGACACCTTCCTCCATCCTTAAAGGCAGCAATATCCTGCTGAGTTCTTTCCATGCTCCCTTTTTTCTGATTCTCTCTTCTGGCTCTGGATAAGGATCCTTGTGATTACACTGGATCTACCAGGATCATCTAAGGCAATCATGTCATTCCAAAGTCAGCTGATCAACACCCTTAATCGTATCTGCAACCTTATTTCCCCTTTGCCAGCTAGCCTAGCAACCCACTCAAGTATCCCTGCTTGGAGAATTCCATGGACAGAAGAGCCTGGTGGGGTACAGTCCATGGGGTCGCAAAGAGTCAGACACGACTGAGCGACTTAACACCCACACAGTTAGCCTGATGTATTATATTCACAGGTTCCAGGATGTGGACATATATGGCCCATTATTCTGCTACCACATCCATGTTCCCTGTTTGTTTCAATTATGGCAAGGCTTTTCCAGATGAGGCTGGAAATACAGGGCAGCATCAGTGAAATCCTTTAGCATGGAACCAATGAGAAACCACCATGGAATCAAATGGGCAAGTGATATGATCTGTTTTACATTGAAAAATAATCAGTTACAGGAAGCCTGGGCCTGCCAGTACAGACACATTTGAGACTGTCTAATAGGGGACTGGCAGCGTGTTGTCAGTGAGGTGCTGATTTGATCCCCATGGCTGGTGCAGCTGGGCTCACCTAGGGTTAGAGGTAGCTTTTGATCATCTCCTTTGGTTGTCTGTTGTGTTATTTCCACAGTTAACAGCAAGGAGGAGGGGAAGACTAGTCTATGTTCTGTTGGCTCAACCAGAAGTACCCTTCTTGTTTCCATTATATGCTGTTTATTAGATATAGTCTCCCCCAAGAATTTTGGCCTCTTGCTTTATTTTCCTTTCTTTTTCATATATACATGTAAACTCTTCATGTAGCAACAAACAGAAATACTTCCATTCTCTTTGAAGAAATTCCATTTCCATATAGAATCAGAAAAAAATCAGAGACTTAGAAAAGGGGAGATTTGTTCATGTAGACTGTCCCAAGTACATGGTGTCTTTTTCCCCTTTCCTTCAGTTAGAACTCTTTAACATATTTTGGTGCCTTAACCTCCATAGGACAGGGAAATATTAAGGTGATCCATGCCCTACCCCTTGATCAGAGTTAACTGCCTACTAAAGACTTTCAGCAGCACAGAAGCAACTTCCTAAAGCCAGGGGTATTGGGGACAGAACATCTTTGAAGGAAACAGTTTTATTAGTAGATGACAGACTTTTCACTTCAGGTGAATAAAAGGTGTCCAGGCAGCACGTACTTGTGAAAGTGTTGGTTGGAGTCTATTATATATTCTTCAAAATGAACTTGACTAGAAATTAAGCTCCTCTTTCTTCTTAAAGTCATTGTATGCTTAGAGTTGATTTAAAATAAATTTCATTAGATCCTATTAATGTCAATCAAACCTTAAATTAAAAAATAACTTTTAGAATTTGGGAAATAATTGGATAAAGAAGTCAACACAGAGAATTTTAAATGACTCTGGGTTTGTAGTCATATTAAAAGCAAAATCTTGAAAACAGTGACTTCCCTCGCCCCCCTCTGACTTTCTGCCTAATTACCAAATATATCCACATTGCTGGAATTGCTTTCAAGAAAATAGTTTTTAGTAGAGAAATAGCTCTGTTGGAATGTTTAAAGGGAATTCATCTTAAGGCTAATATTGTTTTCCATGGTCTTTTCAAAGTCTTTTATATAGGACCTACTTTTAAGTTCATAATGGCTCCATGAAATGGAGAGAATTATAGAGGGTAGCAGAAAAAAAGACAAGCCTATCTGTTCCATTGGTTTCTTCCTTCCTTTTTTTTTTTTTTTAAGGGAGTAACTTAAATCTAAGGGGGTTATCTTCCAGTTTCAGATGGGGGCTCCTGCAAGATGTTTGTTTGGCCATGGCAGTTGACATTCTTAGTGTTTCTCAAACTAATAATCCAATTATAATCCAGACCCACTTTCTTATCGTAGCCTGGCAGTCTGGTTCTTATGATGCTACCTCATGAAAGTAAAGACTGTGTAGTTATCTACTGCTCTTTACGTTGTATGCCATGACCCTTTGTCTGAAATCAGCCTGATGCCCCACCATTTTGATTCCCAGAATTTAAAGTCAAAAATTAAACAATGGCCTAAGAGTGTTGTTACCAGAGGATGGACAGTGCCAGGAATCTTCAAAATAGGATCAAGTTTATGGATTACAAAAGACAGTGTAATTCATCAATCAGTCATTGAAGAGTTATGGTAAATTTGTCATTGAAGGGTTATGGTAAGTTTTACCCAGTTCTGCTTAGGATGTGTGTCAGATTCTCAGAGTCTTGGTACCATAAACTCAGGAAGACTTCCCAAGTGAGCTACCTTATCACTAGGTGATACACCACTCCACATAGTTTTGGTGCTATTGACACAAGAATAATGAGTAGGAATGTCAATTCCAGATCTTTGTATTGTAAGCTAGAACTTAAGTGTGGGTCCCAATAAAAACCACTCTTTTAAACTGTCCTATTTAGAACGTAAAATTTTATCTTTCAAAATTTTGGTTGCTTTACTTATGTATTTTAATGAAAGCTTGTAATTTTCATTTTTTATATTGATGTATAATGAATGAGAGTATTTATTTTCATAAGTTACATATGTGGTAAAAGTGGTGGGACTGTGTTTTTATTTATTTATTCTGCAGTATGGCATGCAGCTGTACCAGAATTACATGCATCCGTATCAAGGCAGAAGTGGCTACAGTTCTCAGAGTATATCTCCCATGGTAAGGACCAAGTTTTTGAACCTACATTTTATTTTATATTTACGTTACATTAATTTGCAATCACGTTACATTATAAATGTACATTATAATACATTTCCTTTTTTTTTGGTCAAGTAAAGTAACTTTTGGACAGCTTCTTACCATGTTATATTAAACTATTTACTTTTGGATCTTATATGAGTGCAACCTATGTGATAAAATCAAATAGTGGGGCATACATTAAGTAGTCATAATAAAACATAATAAAACATAAAATAATGTTTTATGTTAAAGAAAAATTTTAAATATTTGAAAGAATTATGAGAGTCATTGTGTGTCATTACATTGAAGTTTAGATTTTAAAAAGATATTTTATAGAACACTGTCCTTGAGAGTGTAGATATTTGTTAATTATTGATTTGATTGTAGGTTTATTTATTTAAATATTAATTCTGGGATTATCATAGCCTGTGACTTATTTTGCATTCTGATTTTCTAACAATAATATTTTTAAAGTTTCAGGTCCTTGAAAAACATACCGCTCTCCAGGAAACCCAAAAGATGCAAGCCAAAATATTGGTTGTGCATTACATTAAGACTAGCACCGCTTCACAAGTTTATCCTAAATGGCACTTGGATATTTATACACAGATACATCTTTCCCCGTCTTTGGGACCTAATTTTAATTTCCTGTGCATTAACAAGAAATTTATTTTTGAACTTAAAGTTTATGTTCTGCTGTTTTTGCTTGTGCTCTTTACTGGTGAATATATTGGAAATTTGGACGTATGAGCTTGTGTGACCAATCGGCTAACATGCTGCATTTACACTTAGGTTAAAACATGCTTTTCATGGCTGTGACCAAGGGAGGTGCATTTTCGCACATGGTAACATAGCAGATAAAACACTCAGTTCTAGGAATGAGGCATGAAATAATGTCGATTATGTATCCTGATAGACTAATATGGAAAAAGAATTCCAATTCTGTAGTTATGGTGCTTTAAGTTAAGGAAGAGTAACTTTTCATTTTTATATCTATTACTTTTTAGCTCTAAAATAAGGAAGTAAGGAATGTAATGAATTTTTATAAAAGCAGTAGCTTTAAGGTGAGAATTTTTATAATTTGTCAGCTTACCCTAATCTTTTAATTCATGTATATATGAATAATGAATTTTATTATCTTAATCCTTTTCTAAATCCTTCTAAATTTCTTTCAGAGTCTAAAGTTATTAGGATGAGCATGTTAATAGCAGCCATGATTTGGAGGCAATTATTATTTAGTATCCTCTTAATCATAGGGGAAAAAAGCTATAAAATAAGTCCTTTCCAGTCTCATCATTGTCATTAATATACAAGTATAGTATTATTCTTGCTTCTTTCCATTGAAACTGATCCTACTGTTGATCAGTAAATCTATGACGGTTCAGTTAATGTAGCTGTATTTGTTCAACACCTTGTATAAGAAAAGACACTCCTTGAGTCTTGAATTTGGCTGTAAACAGGAGTTCAAGGACAAGAGGTTTGAATCTCTGTGATGCGGACAAGGACCTAGTCCTGTATGGCAGTTGACATCAGACAAAATGGCACCTCTACTCTTCTTAATTTTCAGGAAGGAAACTTAAAAGATTGGGGAGGCATTTGTGTTTACTTTGATATGTATACAGAATCCCAGGATAGTTTCTAGATGAGAGAGTCAGTGACCTCACCTGCCTCTGGGTTTTCATCAAGGCAGCACGTTCAAGGAACAGCAGGAAAAACTTTGCCTACTTTAGTTATAGTTTTAAGGGACAATGTTGTCCTCTTCTCCAGGGATTCATTTTGAGAAGGGAAATGAGAAAAAATTATCATACCATAATGAATATCTTAACTATATACAGCACACAGTAGCTACCCCATCAGGCTTTGGAAGGAGAATCATCAGCAGATATTTCAAGAAGCAGATATTTGGCCTATTTTTAGGACAAAAAACAGAATTCATTTAAAGGAACATCTATTAGTTAGACCCTGGCCAGAATGAGGGGATGGGAGAAGCAAATCAACTGAAGTTCTTATGTATTGTTTCTCATATTTGACCTTGAGCTAGACATTCCAAATTGCATTTTCTTCCCTGTACCTCCCATCCCGTGGTACAGAAAAGAACCTTAGATAGGGCCTGTCACTGTTTTTACCAAGAGTATGACTTTGGTTGAGTCACTGCTGTCCTGCAGTATAAAATAAGGGAGGGTGGTTGTGTGATCTGTAGAAATGATTATACCTCTGATGTCCTGTGGCTCTGTATGACACTGATGAGAGGTGAGTGTCAGACACTATCTGAGGAAATTCTGTGCCCTCTTACTATGGCCTGCACTGCATGTTTATGTGAAAGTCACTTGCTCAGTCGTGTCTGACTCTGCAATCCCACGGACTGTAACGCGCCAGGCTTGTCTGTCCATTGAATTCTCCAGGCAAGAATACCGGAGTAGGTTGCCATTCCCTTCTCCAGGGGATCTTTCTGACCCAGGGATTGAACCTGGGTCTCCTACATTGCAGGCAGATTATTTACCATCTGAGCCACCAGGAAAGCCCTGGAGTGGCAGAGACTGAGTAGTTAACTAGTTGCTGCTTAGCTAAGCTGCCTGAAAAACATTTCATGCCCCAGCCTCACTCAAAAGTGTTTGGATCTGATCTCAAGGTTGATCTGGATAATGGAGGGTGTACTCAGGCTCCTTCTTTCTTAAAGAGAGGCATGCTATTAAAATCATGGACTTTTATTTTTGGGGCTTGCCCTGTTTATCCACCCCATGGAAGAGCTAGGAAAAGGGACAAATAGTTGAGAAATACACTGATTCTGAATGTTAACAATGTCGCTTTCCTATGTGAAAGAAATTGAGCTGAAAATGACCTTTTGGTTCAAGTCAGGTTTTGCTTCACTTCCATTTCTTTGTCCACCAAAGGTAAACTATTAATTTTTCATCTACCACCTGCCATTCAGTAGAAAACATTTGCTCT
Organism: Bos indicus x Bos taurus; assembly: GCF_003369695.1. NCBI lineage: Eukaryota > Metazoa > Chordata > Mammalia > Artiodactyla > Bovidae > Bos > Bos indicus x Bos taurus. The sequence continues at coordinate 31,666,639 of NC_040077.1, forward strand.
ATTTCTGTGTGTTCCCCTAGCATAGTTAACGTAGCAAATGAAAATACTTATTTGTATTGTAGACTCCCTACTTAAGGTCAGGTAATTATGGAACATGGGATCTTGTTTTACATTTCAGCCTGTCATACTATAGGGGAAAAAATGAGAAGCGAATTAAGAACAACTGCTTATGTTTATTTTTCTTTCCTAACAGTATTTTTATGTTATCAGAGTCTTGTGATTACAGAGGCCATCTTGGCATGTGAAGGCAGAGATATTATAAGGATAAAGCTATCATTATGATTGAGATTAGTTACTCTGTGGCTTGGGCAGGTGGAAGCTTTTCATTAATGTTGGCAAAGCAAAAGTATATCTGACTGGTCCATGACCCAGCAGAGAAGATCATGGGGTGAGAAGGGCAAAGTAAGGTGTGACAGCAAATAGAGATTACAGAGACAGCATCTGTCTGGAAAGAGCAGCTGTCAGTTGCAAAAACTCCTGTAACAAATGAAAGATTGCACGCCAGATCTCCACAAATAAAGAGGAACCATAATAAGATTGTGGACCACTATAGCAAGGTTTCGAGAGGAAACAATAAATGCTAACAAAGTGGGATGTGTAACGCAGAGATAAATGATCCCCCCATCCCATTTTTGTATGAACCAGGTTTTGTTTCAAGCAGACATTTGACTAGAGTCTGTTAGACGAAGCAGGATATGGAAGAAACCATGTGGAGAGAGAGGCAAAATGGCCTTAAGCCAGGAGTCTCCAGGTGTATATTGGCTCATCCTTTACCATGAAAACTTTTTTTGTGTTGTGTGTGTGTGTGTGTGCACACACTCAAGTTGTGTTTAGTTCTTTGCAACCCCATGGACTGTAGCCCGTCAGGCTTCTCTGTCCATGGAATTTTCCAGGCAGGAATACCAACGCGGTTTGCCATTTCCTTTGGGGGATCTTCCTGACCCAAGAATTGAACTGCATCTCTTTTGTCTCCTGGATTGGCAGGCGGATTCTTTAGCGCTGGCTCCATCTGGAAGCCCATTTTTTGTGTGTTGCTCTTCTATTAATGACCAGTGGGGAAAGCTTATTAAACATTGCCCATGCTGGTTTATCAGAGAAGGCAATGGCACCCCACTTCAGTACTCTTGCCTGGAAAATCCCATGGACGGAGGAGCCTGGTGGACTGCAGTCCATGGGGTCGCTAGGAGTCGGACACGACTGAGAGACTTCACTTTCACTTTTCACTTTCATGCATTGGAGAAGGAAATGGCAATCCACTTGAGTATTCTTGCCTGGAGAATCCCAGGGACGGGGGAGCCTGGTGGGCTGCCGTCTACGGGGTCGCACAGAGTCGGACACGACTGAAACGACTTAGCAGCAGCAGCAGCATGCTGGTTTATGGGCTTCCTAGTTGGCACTATGGTAAAGAACTCACCTGCCAATGCAGGAGATTTAAGAGACATAGATTTGATCCCTGGGTAGGGAAGATCCTCTGGGGGAGGAAATGGCAACCCACTCCAATATACTTGCCAGGAGAATCCCATGGACAGAGGAGTCTGGCGGACCATGATGTCACTTCAGTTCAGTTCAGTCACTCAGTCGTGTCCGACTCTTTGCGACCCATGGACATCACCAACTCCCGGAGCTTATTCAAACTCATGTCAGTGGAGTCGGTGATGCCATCCAACCATCTCATCCTCTGTTGTCCCCTTCTCTTCCCGCCTTCAATCTTTCCCAGCATCAGGGTCTTTTCCAAAGAGTCAGTTCTTCACATCAGGTAGCCAAAGTACTGGAGTTTCAGCTTTAGCATCAGTCCTTCCAATGAATATTCAGACTGATTTCCTTTAGGCGAGACTGGTTGGATCTCCTTGCAGTCCAAGGGACTCTCAAGAGTCTCCTCCAACACCACAGTTCAAAAGCATCAATTGTTTGCTGCTCAGCTTTCTTGATAGTCCAACTCTCACATCCATACATGGCTACTGGAAAAACCAAAGCTTTTACTAGACAGACCTTTGTTGAGAAAGTAATGTCTCTGCTTTTTAATTTGCTGTCTAGGTTCATCATAACTTTTCTTCCAAGGAGCAAGCATCTTTTAATTTCATGTCTACAGTCACATCTGCAGTGATTTTGGAGCCCCCCCAAATAAAGTCTGTCACTGTTTCCATTGTTTCCCTCTCTGTTTGCCATGAAGTGATGGGACCAGATGCCATGATCTTAGTTTTCTGAATGTTGAGTTTTAAGCCAACTTTTTCACTCTCTTCTTTCACTTTCATCATGAGGTTCTTTAGTTCATCTTTGCTTTCTGCCATAAGGGTGGTGTCGTCTGCCTATCTGAGGTTATTGATATTTTCCTCAGCAATCTTGATTCCAGCTTGTGCTTCATCCAGCCCAGCATTTCTCATGATGTCCTCTGCATATACGTTAAATAAGCAGGATGACAATATACAGCCTTGATGTACTCCTTTTCTAATTATATAGCAGTCTGTTGTTCCATGTCCAGTTCTAACTGTTTCTTCTTGACTGGCATAAAGATTTCTCAGGAGGCAGGTCAGGTGGTCTGGTATTCCTTTCTCTTTCAGAATTTTCCACAGTTTGTTGTGATCCACATAGTCAAAGGCTTTGGCATAGTCAATAAAGCAGAAATAGATGTTTTTCTGGAACTCACTCACTTTTTCGATAATCCAACAGACTGTAACCTATAGGGTCACAAACTGAAGTGACTTAGCATGCATACACATGCTGGTTTTGGATATTTTGTCTTTTGGAGAGGTTTTATTCCTGTAAACCGAGTGACACTTGTAATCGGAGAGTTTGACGAGTTTTTTTTTTTTTTTTAGCATACATTATTTAAGATGACACATTTTAAAGAAAGATGGTTGTGAATTAGAGTCCTAAACAAAGAAAAAACAAAATAAGATCCATGTTTTGGGTGTTTTATTTTCACAATCAGAGACTATGAATGAAAAAAGTAATTGGCAAAGATGACTTTCTTACTTGTTTAAAATTATGTTTAAAGATGTCTTCCTTTTCTATTGGTTCTTTCATCATTCAGACTAAGTTTTGCAACTCTTATTTTGCCACGTTTATGCCCATAAGATGAAAAAACATTCACATACTAAATCATAGAAATTTTAATATTATGGAGTTATATGAATTATTTCATTAAACTTCATTTTCTAAGTTAGAGGAAAGTTGATGTGATAAACTTTTAAAATACATGTTGTTGGTTTATTATAAAATATGAGTACTGTTTCTTTCTAAAGAAGTAATGTAAGTGAATCTGCTATAGCTTTAGTGTATCTTGAATCTTAATAAAAGCTGTTTTATAAGTAGGTAGATTTAACATTTAAATAACCATTGATGAATTTCAAAGCATAATAGAGAGATGAATTTGGAAGTGATGGATATTTTTAGCCATATGAAGGATTATTTTTTTGTGAATTGGTATTTTTCTGCTTAAATGAATAAAAAGATACAGGGTTGCTTTAGGAAAAAGACATACTTACCTTGAAAGCTAATAATCTCTCTTAATTCAGTGACCTTAACAAATAACTGTGTAACTTACTTAAATTATTTTATAGCATCATTTCCTATCAATATGTATTGTTAACTTTTTAATTTCCTGCTAGTTACCTTTGGAACCATATCCTAAAATGGAGATATATTGTCAGCAAAGGACTGAAAGGTAACTTCAAAGGTATTTTCAAGGTAAAAAAAAATGTGCTTTTTTCCAGAGAAGTATATCAGAGAATTCCCTGGTAGCAATGGATTTCTCAGGCCAGAAAACCAGAGTTATAGAAAATCCCACTGAAGCCCTTTCCGTTGCAGTTGAAGAAGGACTAGCTTGGAGGGTACAGATTAGCTTCATGTTCTTCAAAATATTTATGATTTGAATTTGTTTCACCCCGAAAGTTGAAATTTGTCTCCCACTTCCTTATGCAGAAAAAAGGATGTTTACGCCTGGGCAGTCACGGTAGCCCCACTGCATCCTCACAGAGCTCTACCACAAGCATGGGTATGTCTGCGCACAGTCGCCGTGGCCAGCGGGGTGGGAAGGTTGCATTTAGATGTAGTCACTTAGGGGCCAGGGTCAAAGTACATGTCACTGGACTATGATCATTTCAAACAAATCTTGTATTACCCCACGTTATTTCTTCAGCTATCCACCGGTCCCAACCATGGTTTCACCACAAAATTTCTAGAGAGGAAGCTCAGCGATTGATTATTCAGCAAGGTCTAGTGGATGGGTAAGTTAGATTTTGAATAGCACTGATTTTTGATTTCTCTTATAATCAGTAATTACTTATTCAACAGAGAGAGTTTTGATTTCGGCTCAATAAAACAGAAGTGACTTTGTGTTGTAAGGATGGTTGCCACTGAATCCTAGCAATACCTAGACAATACCTGTTATATTGTGGTTGCATAGTCTTTGTCCATAAAGAAGATAGCTGAATAGGATTCTCTGGTCTTAAACAGTGATAGTTAATATTTTCCCATTCTGTGCATCTCAGATATTAATTGATGGGGGAAAACTGAACACATTTTGGTGTGTCAACATTTTGATTTGAATTGATTAGTACAATGGCAAAGTACTGTTTGTGTCATGACAAAACCGCATCTTACAAAACCATGAACCACATTTTACATGTTGCACATTTTTTTAAGTTTGATGGAGGGTGTGTTAAAGTAAAACATAAAAGTAAAGCAAAAAGCTGTTTCTTATGTACTTAGACTATTTCATGTTTTTCTGTTTACATCCCATTTCTTTCCTCTAAATTTTAACAGTTTTAAGTAATATAAACCTATGAAAATAGTACTTTTTGACTCTTCTCATGTTATCTTTTAGTTTGGGATACCATAGAAGACACAGGAGAAGCAGAAAATTTACTATGCAAGATTTATGTTCTAAAGAATTTTATTCTTCTCAAATTACTCAATATTATAGATACTTCCTATAATATAATATTAGCTGAATTTTATTCCTAAATGCAGTACAAATTAAGGAGGTTGTATTGAGGTTTGGATGGGAAATAAAACCAGCATCAATTTAAACAAGTGGTAATGGGATCTTATATCTTCAAGGGTTGGATTAAAATGATGGCAAGATTTCAAGGTGATTTAATACAGACATTTAGACAAAAATGCGTTTTCATGTAGAAGATTATTAATAGCAAGTCAGCATTTCAGTAGGCTCTAAATAAGAAAAGATTTCAATACATTCTACATGGAACTAGATCTTTTTAGATTAAATCTGAACAATCAGCAGAATTACTGTTTGATAAGACCAATAAAAGAAATAAATCACAAAGGATTGTCAAAATATTTTGGAGGATTATAATTTTCCTTATTTTTGAGCCCAGTTTTTTTAATTGAATGACATAACTGCCAAAAGAATGACATATCCTTATGTTTTACGTTTTTTAATGTAAAAACTTGTTTTTGGTCTTCCTTTTGGAAAGATGTGATGCTGTCGGGCAGTCCGCTAGATGGTAGTGTTGATCCACTCAGGAATCAGGAATCAGGCGAGGCTTAGAGCTTGACTGACCAGGGAAACTCCCTTTTGTCCCATCTCCCAGAGATGGAATGTCAGAATCACACAGCACAGATGAAATGGATAATCTTGTCAGACGTCTGTGATGGCTCACTTTTGGCTGTCTCTTGCCTCAGGTACAGTGAGATTAGTTATCGGAGTCACCAGTGGGAACTGTTCGCCCAGTCTGTTTGCCAGCAATTAATACAAAGATGGTGATGCACTGAGTTGCCAGTTAATAAGAATCCATGCCTGGCCACATTTTTCTTAGGCCATTAGGACACGTCTTGTTTTTCTAGCCTGTTATAGAGACTTTATGCTACCTTTTTCAAGGTTGAAGTAAATGTTGTTTGGATGTTTCTCTTACTAAAAGTATTTTGTTCAAACATTTAATAAATGATTTCAGGATTGATTTTTAGAATATATTCACTTCTCAGTTTTAGTTGTATGTAGTAGTAGGAATCAGAATCCAAAAAAAAAAAAAAAAAAAGGATCCAGTATAGAAGAGTGGGTTTAAAATTTTTTAATTCTAAAAAGTTTCTTTCTGCAGGACTTTACATGATCCAGAAGTAACAATATGCTAATGATTCATTCTCTGTACCAAAAAGTTGCATATGATTACCCAACTTCCCAATGGAAAAAGGACTTGGCAATAATTGTTGATGCCAGCATAGCTTTATATTGGTTATTGTGAGCAAAAAAATCTGACAAATGACTGTCATTTATACTATTAAAATTAAATTAATTCCAATGATAGTTTTATAGTATTAGAATATATCATACCATATTGTTTACCATGTTGGATAATCCCATCATTGAATACGCAGTAAAAGGAAAACTCCAGCTACATTTAGGAATATACTTCCTGGATTTGGTGTAGGCTATATTTCTATGAAATCCATGAATAAATATAGAAAAACATTGAAATTCCTTCTCTCTCTTTAGAGTTTTCTTGGTACGGGATAGTCAGAGTAACCCCAAAACTTTTGTACTGTCAATGAGTCATGGACAAAAAATAAAGCACTTTCAAATTATACCAGTAAGTATTTGTGATTTCTTATTCGTGTATTAGAGATGATCTTAATGCACAAGCTTTGGAGACTTTAGTTTTCTTTGGTTCTTTTATTAAATATAATATGGGAGCTTGTGCTTTGACTAGAGTTAAGTATGGCAGAAATGGTTTTATGAGTCTGAATTAATATAAGAAATACAGGAATTGTAAAAATTAAATTTCCCTTTTCTCATGAAATATGATTTGGTAATACTGTATAGACCCCATGCCACTTATTATTAAAAGGCCACTGAAAATTCTTTCTCCTGAAATCTACTAGTGGTTCTTTAAAAACCATTATTTTAAAGCCCGTTCTCCTCTCTTGTCCCAAAAATGTTTTTTTGTAGTTTTGTTTATAATCATCATTATGGATATGTAAGCAGGTGTTGTAGCACTGGAGATCATTATTTAAACTATTCTGAACACCTTTTAAAAATGTAATTCTGCTTCCAGGTGGCACAGCTTGCTTTGAGATTTGGTTGTTGTTGTTCTTGCTCCTGCTGCATATGTGTGTGTGTATGTGCAAGCGTGCATGTATGTATGCGTGTGGTCTGTGTATTAGAACCAGATAGTGTGGAACAGAGATCCAGTCTACTTTCAAAAAGTATTAACATGAAATTGCTAAGTTGCTAGTGTTTTCTTTTTTCAAATGAACTCTTCCTGAAATTATCCAATCCAAATGAAGTTTCTTCCTGACTGCATTTTATTATGTAAGTGACATCCCTGGCAAGTTATGAATTGCTTAATGCCCGAAGATCTCAATGCAAAGGGAAAAGAAAAAACCAAATCAACCTGTCATTCCATTAACATAATGTTTGACTGACTGCTCCAGAATCAATTTACTGATACAAATTCTGGTGGATGTTCATTTTTAAATATACAAAGTGAGGCTTTAGGTAGACAGCAATTAGAAGTGGAAATTATTTTCTGAGGGTAGGCATACTAAAATCTTTTGTTGACTCTTACACTAAATAGTGCAGATTTCTCACTGTGTACTGTATTGATTCAGACTGGTCCTACTATTCTAACTATAGACCGTTAAGAGAATTGAAGATACAGGAAGTAGAGCCACACTGCTTACCTTGGGATCAGATGATATTTCCTTTAAATGCAAGTACAGTTACAAAAAAGAAGTGGATGTGCCAGAATCTTCTCTTCACTGTCCTTTAGTATTATAAATGTGTCAGTTTTGGCATTTAAAGATGCAGTGTGCAATAGAACATGATTGACTTTCTGAGTAGTTATTTCCCTTCTTACTGGTTTGTTGTTTTTCCTGTTTCAGGTGGAAGATGATGGTGAGATGTTCCACACCCTAGATGATGGACATACAAGATTTACGGATCTAATCCAGTTGGTGGAGTTCTATCAACTCAATAAGGGTGTTCTTCCTTGCAAGCTGAAACATTATTGTGCTAGGATTGCACTTTAGCCAAACCAGAAGTGACTTGTTAAACTGTTGAGGAAAAAGAACTCAAGAAAAAGACCATAAATAAGGGTGAAGGCATTGCCATGGTGAAAATAATCTATTTCACCTACAATTACAAAAAATAGTTTGTACGTTACAAATAATTCAAGATTTGGATTGACATTACCTTCATCATTTAAAAATTCATTAGTTAAAATTAAACCTCAGAAAAAAATGATTTGGTGTGTTCTTGTGTGATTTTACATTATTATAATATTTTCTTCAAATATACATAATTTAGACATCTTTCTGTCCTTATTTACTATAGCAGCATTAGAATTCTCAACCACAAAATGTGAAAAAAATATGAGGCTTAGAATGAATTATTTGTGGACTGAATTTCAATTATACTACTGTTTTTATAACTTAAGAAGTATGATAAAAATTTGAGTTATCAATTAAAAGAAGCTACCTGCAACCTGTTAATAAAACTAAAAAGTATTTTGAATTGTATATTTTCTGAGTTTATTATAACCTTAAGATCAAATCATATTTTGAAATAACAGCTTAAAATTATTTTGAAATATATTGATTTTTCAGAATGACTTTTATTACATATTAAGTTATTAATTATACCATAATATTTACACTGGTATTGTACCTATCAGTGACATTATTTATTGCATTTTTTTCATTTATTTAAGGATTGACTGTGACTACCTGTTTTTAAGAAAATGATCAAAATGTAAAAAAAAAATCATCAAAATATAGAGGGGATTTAGATAATTTGCACATGCTTTCTCATGGCATGTAAATTTATGACAGTGTAACATTTTCACCTTAATGTTTCCCATTTGCCCCATGCTGTAACTTTCAGAAGGTTCTTTAGATCCTTATACAGCTAGATCATTAACCTGATCAAAATATTAAAATCTAAGATGTAAAAATCTATTAAGATTCAAAAAGGTAAATCCATGCTATTCTCTTTTCATACCCACTTTTCAGTTTCTTACCTTGGCAACATCACTATGGAAGACAAAGGTTTCGGAAAGCTGTGACACCAGCCTCCCTTATCACCTCCCTGAGACCATCTAGAAAGCTTTTGTTCGGATTCTATCTCTATTCTTCCTACTTTTTGTGAGAAGGGTATTCAATGTTCTAAAAAACGATGAGAAGTTAAACAGCAAAAAAACATTAACATAATACACAATGTTGCCCATCTGCTCTGATCCTTGTAAAACTTTGTGGGAAAGTTAAGATTTTTTTAAGAATAATATTTCAAAAATGCATACTGTAGTTTTAAATGAAAGCTATACATTTTTAGTAATAGAGCATCTGAAAATATTCACAAAATGCTAATAAAATCAGCTGTTACTAGAAAAGAATTATTGACAGAATTTAAGTGTACTCAATTTATTTTTAGCCAGTTCAAACCTAATTCTTAAAACACCAAAACTTAGAACACAAATCTGATGTTATCAAAGATTGATCTCTCCATATATATATACCTATGGCTGATTCATGTTGATATTTGGCAGAAACCAATAAAATTCTGTAAAGCAATTATTCTTCAATTAAAAATAAATAAATACAAATCTTAAAAACACCAAAAAAAGAGATAGATCTGGTGTCTTACAAAGGCTTGGATGACACACAGGATCTCTAAATAGAAGAGCAAGAGGTAAACACACTTGACTCTTTCAACCTTGTAGGATATCTTGGATTATTTCTGATTTATAAAAATGCTTTGTTTTGACTTGATATGCATTTTCTTGTTTTGCAGCAGAGTCAAATTGACCAGTATCAGAATGTCCTGTTTTAAATGCTAGACTCTCATAAATTGACCAACATGTGCTTGTCTTCGCTATTGTGTCTCTAACTTCATTCATTATCTAAATTTATTATTGTGGAGCCCAGATTTTGTACAGAATTGTTCACTTTGATCTTAAAGCATGAGCCAAGAAAAATTATTGAGGAAAGGTTGACATTATCCTTTCTGGTTCTTTCTGATAAAGAATTTTGAACAGGTGTTAATTAGTATATATACCTTATAGGAAATTAAATCTGAGAGTGTCAGATACATCCAGAATTCGTACAGTATTTAAATGAATTTCCAAGAAAAATACAAATTACATTTGGATTATTTTTCATTTTGGTTTAGCCAAATTCTGCTTGTTCAGTTGATAAATCATGTCTGACTCTTTGTGACCCCATGGACTTTAGCACACCAGGCTTCCCTGTCCTTTACCATCTCCTGGAGCTGGCTCAAACTCATGTCCAGTAAGTCAGGGATGTCATCCAACCATCTCTTCCTCTGTTGTCCCCTTCTCCTCCTGCCTTCAGTCTTTCCCAGCATCAGGATCTTTCCCAGAGAGTCAGTTCTTAACATCAAGTGGCCAAAGTATGGGAATTTCAGCTTTAGCATCAGTCCTCCCAATGACTATTGAGGGTTGATTTCTTAGGACTGACTGATTTGATCTCCTTGCTGCTATCACGCCACTTTTGGATTAGGATTAGGACAGATTAGCTGTGTTTTCTTCTTTTTTTGCTTTTCATATGTTAGAGTTAGTATACAGTCCTAGACAGAAAGAAAAAAAAAGCAGATCTGGTACATCCACATTGTTCTGTTTCATTTTTCTTGTATGGGAGAATTATTTACTTTGAAACATTCAGGAGACCTAGTCAGACAAGATAAAAATTACTAGGAGTGTTTAGTAATTCAGAATAATTACTTATTTCACATATATAATGGTATACGATCTGACTGATATATGAGTTGGAGATTTTTGTCTTAGCTCTATTTTAGGGTGGTCAACATCAGTTAAGCAAGAGAATTCCAGAAAAACATCTGCTTCATTGACTGTGCTAAAGCATTTGACTGTGTGGATCACAACAAACTGTGGAAAATTCTTAGAGAGACGGGAATACCAGTCAACCTTACCTGCCTCCTGAGAAAATTGTATGGAGGTCAAGAAGCAATAGAACTGGACATGGGACAGCAGACTGGTTCAAAATCAGGAAAGGAGTATGTCAAGGCTGTATATTGTCACCCTGCTTATTTAACTTATACACAGAGTACATCATGTGAAATACAAGGCTAAATGAAGCACAAGCTGGAATCAAGATTGCTGGGAGAAATATCAATAACCTCAGATATGCAGATGACACCACCCTTATGGCAGAAAGCAAAGAGGAACTAAAGAGTCTCTTGGTAAAGGTGAAAGAGGAGAGTGGAAAAGTTGGCTTAAAACTCAACATTCAGAAAACTAAGATCATGGCATCGAGTCCCATCAGTTCAGTTCAGTCGCTCAGTTGTGTCTAACTCTCTGTGACCTCAGGTACTGCAGAACATCAGGCCTCCCTGTCCATCAGCATCTCCCGGAGCTTAAACTCATGTCCACTAAGTTGATGATGCCATACAACCATCTCATCATCTGTCGTCCCCTTCTCTTCCTGCCTTCAATCTTTCCCAGCATCAGGTCTTTTCAAATGAATCAGCTCTTCGCATCAGGTGGCCAAAGTATTGGAGTATCAACTTTGCCATCAGTCCTTCCAACAAATATTCAGGACTGATTCCCTTTAGGATGGATGGTTGGATCTCCTTGCAGTCCAACGGACTCTCAAGGGTCTGTTCCAACACCACAGTTCCAAAGCATTGATTCTTCGGCTCTCAGCTTTCTTTATAGTACAACTCTCACATCCGTACATGACCACTGGAAAAACCATAGCCTTGATTAGACAGACCTTTGTTGGCAAAGTAATGTCTCTGCTTTTTAATGTGCTGTCTAGGTTGGTCATAACTGTCCTTCCAAGGAGTAAGTGTCTTTTAATTTCATGGCTGCAGTCACCATCTGCAGTGACTTTGGAGCCCAGAAAAATAAAGTCTGACACTGTTTCCCCATGAATTTGCCATGAAGCAATGAGACCGGATGCCATGATCTTAGTTTTCTGAATGTTGAGTTTTAAGCCAAGTTTTTCATGCTCCTCTTTCATTTTCATCAAGAGGCTCTTTAGTTCTTCTTCACTTTCTGCCATAAGGGTGGTGTCATCTGCATATCTGAGATTATTGATATTTCTCCCAGCAATCTTGATTCCAGCTTGTGCTTCATCCAGACCAGCATTTTCCATGATGTACTCTGCATATAAGTTAAATAGGCAGGGTAACAATATACAGCCTTGATGTACTCCTTTTCCTATTTGGAACCAGTCTGTTCCATGTCCAGTTCTAACTGTTGCTTCCCGACCTGCATACAGATTTCTCAGGTGGTCTGGTATTCCCATCTCTTTCAAAATTTCCCACGGTTTATTGTGATCCACACAGTTAAAGGCTTTGTTGTAGTCAATAAAGCAGAAATAGATGTTTTTCTGGAGCTCTCTTGCTCTTCGATGATCCAGTGGATGTTGGCAATTTAATCTCTGGTTCCTCTGCCTTTTCTAAAACCAGCTTGAACATCTGGAAGTTCACAGTTCACATATTGCTGAAGCCTGGCTTGGAGAATTTTGAGCATTACTTTCCTAGCATGTGAGATGAGTGCAGTTGTTCAGTAGCTTGAGCATTCTTTGGCATTGCCTTTCTTTGGGATTGGAATGAAAACTGACCTTTTCCAGTCCTGTGCCCACTGCTGAGTTTTCCAAATTTGCTGGCATATTGAGTTGCAGCACATTCACTGCATCATCTTTCAGGGTTTGAAATAACTCAACTGGAATTCCATCACCTCCATGAGTTTTGTTCGTAGTGATGCTTCCTAAGGCCCACTTGACTTCACATTCCAGGATGTCTGGCTCTAGGTGAGTGATCACATCATCATGGTTGTCTGGGTCATAAAGATCTTTTTTGTACAGGTCTGTGTATTCTTGCCGCCTCTTAATATTTTCTGCTTCTGTTAGGTCCATACCATTTCTCTCCTTTATTGAGCCCATCTTTGCAGAAAATATTCCCTTGATATCTCTAATTTTCTTGAAGAGATCTCTAGTCTTTTCCATTCTATTGTTTTCCTCTATTTCTTTGCATTGATCACTGAGGAAGGCTTTCTTATCTCTCCTTGCTATTCTTTGGAACTCTGCATTCAAGAGGATGTATCTTTCCTTTTCTCCTTTGCTTTTCGCTTCTCTTCTTTTCACAGCTATTTGTAAGGCCTCCTCAGACAACCATTTTGCTTTTTTGCATTTCTCTTTCTTGGGACTGGTCTTGATCCCTGTCTCCTGTACAATGTCACAAACCTCTGTCCATAGTTCATCAGGCACTCTGTCTATCAGATCTAGTCCCTTAAATCTATTTCTCACTTCCACTGTATAATCATAAGGGATTTGATTGAGGTCATACCTAAATCAAATCTAGTGGTCTAGTGGTTTTCCCCACTTTCCTCAATTTAAGTCTGAATTTGGCAATAAGGAGTTCATAATCTGAGCCACAGTCAGCTTCTGATCTTGTTTTTGCTGACTGTATAGAGCTTCTCTATCTTTGGCTGCAAATAATATAATCAATCTGATTTTGGTGTTGACCATCTGGTGATGTCCATGTGTAAAGTCTTCTCTTGTGTTGTTGGAAGAGGGTGTTTGCTATGACCAGTGTGTTCTCTTGGCAAAACTCTATTAGTATTTGCCCGGCTTCATTCTATACTCCCAGGCCAAATTTGCCTGTTACTCCAAGTGTTTCTTGACTTCCTACTTTTGCATTCCAGTCCCCTATAATTAAAGGACATCGTTTCACTTCATGGCAAATAGGTGGGGAAACAATGGAAACAGTGAAAGACTATATTTTCTTGGGCTCCAAAATCACTGCAGATGGTGACTGCAGCCATGAAGTTAAAAGACACTTGCTCCTTGGAAGAAAAGCTATATGACCAACCTACACAGCATATTAAAAAGCAGAGACATTACTTTGCCAACAAAGATCCATCTACTCAAAGCTATGGTTTTTCCAGTAGTCATGTATGGATGTGAGAATTGGACTATAAAGAAAGCTGAGCACCAAAGAATCAATGCTTTTGCATTGTGGTGCTGGAGAAGACTCTTTAGAGTCCCTTGGACAGCAAGGAGATCCAAGTAGTCCATCCTAAAGGAAATCAGTCTTGATTCTTCACTGGAAGGACTGATGCTGAAGCTGAAACCGCAGTATTTGGCCACCTTATATGAAGAACTGACTCTTTGGAAAAGACCTGATGCTGAGAAAGATTGAAGTCGGGAGAATGGACCAACAGAGTATGAGAAAGTTGGATGGCATCACCGACCTGCTGGACCTGAATTTGAACAAGTTCCGGGAGTTGGGTGAAGGACAGGGAAACCCTGCATACTGCAGTCCATGGGGGTAGCAAAGAGTCAGATACAACTGAGCTATTGAACTGAGCATCAATTAGTTAGAGCCCCATGTGGTCTCTGGCTTCTGATCTCCAACAGTGCTAACTCTACATGTGGTAGCTATGTTACATTACTGCTATCAGACTGCCACCTGAATTATGATTTCTCTGAAAGATTACCATTGGTAATGGTTACAAATCGGTGTTTCAAGCTGGCTCCACTATTTTAAGAGCTCTTTTCCCTATTTCCAGGCATTCTTAAACTTTCCTGTGCCTTGGATCCATCTCTCAGTTCTGGTGAAATTTATGAACTCCCTTCACAGAATATCTTTAAATGCATAAAATAAAATAGGATTTCAAAAGAAAGTAATAACAGAACTGTAACTGTGCGATTATATATGTAGGTGGACCCCAGTTGGACACATGAGGTAGTGTGACCTTCTGTGCCTCCTGGCTGCACTGACTGTTGCTCATATAAAGCCTCCAGTTTTCTGTGTCACATCCTCTAGGGAATACAAGGGTAATGCTTAGTCAGTGTTACCACACCAGTGGGGCACAGAGTAGTTTGCCTGAGATGCAGGTTTCTAGTAACATTTATTGAACCCTCAACCAAACCATACCTGCCTCTTGTGGGATATGTCATTCCCTGCCAGCCCTGACTCCCACACTTTTACCACTTAACACTTAGGAATGCTCATAACCAGGGCACTGCTTATAATGGCTCTAGTTGCATATATCTCGGGCCACAAATTATAGATGTGAACAAGAGAAAGCCTAGCCTTTGGACTGAGCACATAACTATATTAACCCAAAACGTCATTGCAGAGATTTTCCCAACTTGAGAAAGGAATCCAAGTGAATTTTTAACCAGCATAAATATTTGTTTCTACAGTTAGAGTATCAGGTGACTAGTCCTTTACCACACTAGTTTGCTTTGTAATTATAAAAAATTTACTGCTTCCTAATTCAACTCCATATGACACCCCAGGCATTAGGAACTTGAGTTAAGATTGTAGCTCTGAAGTCATACTTTGCAGATTTGGATGCCAGCCTTTGCATAGTAGCTATGAAGCCTTGGCCAAGTCATAGTTTCTTCTTTCCTATGAAGGGGGTTACCATCATCAATATCAGCATCATCGCTACTTCTTCAGTTGGGTGGTGAAATGAAATTCACGTAAAGTGCTTAGCACACTATCTGGAATCTTAACTGATGTATTTTTAGATAATCATGTTAGTGATTGTACATTCAGGTACTCTGCCCCCCTGGAACATTGCCCTTTCCACCACTGGGTATCTGCCATGCCATCACTTGTGTGCCCTTCCTGCCAAGAATGGCGCAATATACATCAATAGTTGTGCCTCAGCCCTGGTTTCAGTCCTTCCTGTAAGACTGCTTTTATGGAAGAAGCCACAGTTGCAGTATAGCTTGGGGTGCTCTCCCCCTGCTACCCGAAGAGACGATGTGGACAGCTGTCCCTACCTGCACCAGATCCTACAGACTCCCATGCTTCCTTCCACTTGATTAATACAAAGTGATAATTGAGATGCTCATACTTTCCATCTCCATTCCCCCAAATAACACTGATAACGTGGGAAATGTAGAAGACTGAAAACCTGATCCAGAGACACCCTTCCCTCCACCTAGACAACACAGGAATTGAGCTAATACATGACTGAGTGGAAGAAGACAGAAGGACCTGCTAAATTCAATATTACAGTATTGGATATACAAAGGTGTCCCAGAAGCCAAGATGAATAAGATTATAAATACAATGGGAGAGAGACATTGGTTACACTTGCTGAATGATGGAAAGATTGAGATGGGTCCTAGAAGGCCTGTGGGGATTACATTTATAAAGCCAAACCTTGGAGAGAGAGCCGAGAGTGTCATCAAACAGAGAGTGGCAGTGCCAGCCAGTGTGGAAAGGGCACAGGTTAAATTTAAGAGTCTTCCAGCAAATGATAGCTTCATTGTAACTGAAGTGTACAGGACATGTGACAGAGGGAAAGGTCATGGCTAACAGAACTGGAAAGCCAAGCTTATGGTTTACATTTTAGTTCAGGACAGTCATAGCCAGGTACCTCAGTGTGCCACCCCATTTCATCTTTACCTTGTTGAAATCAGAAATGAGCTTTGCCTTTTTATCTATGCTCTGCATAATAGAAATTCTCAGACATATCTATTGAGTCAATGAGTATAATAATTAGAGGATAAAAGTATTCTGATGATATCTGGATTAGAAGGGTAACTCTGTATTAGATGACTAAGGAGGAGAGGGGAACCAAAGGAGGATAGCCCATCATGAAGCTATTGCAGTAATCTGGGCAATAATCAGGAGAGCCTGCTGTCCAGTCATGGGCATGAAAAATGATTTTATGGGAGGAAGAAATCATCATGTTATCACCAGACATTGGATGAGAGACATGAAGGGGTAAAGGGAGGAGCTGGAAATTAGTAGGTTTAGGGCCAAAGAAACTAGTGTTAGTCACTCAGTCGTGTCTGACTCTTTGTGAACCCCCGGACTGTACCCTGCCAGGCTCCTCTGTCCATGGAATTCTCTAGGCAAGAATACTGTAGTGGATTACCATGTCCTTCTCCAAGTAATCTTCCTGATCCAGGAATCGAATCCAGGTCTCCTGCACCACAGGCAGATTCTTCACCATTTGAGCTACCCGTGAAGTCCCCAAACTAGGAAGATTGTAATAATTATGATGGTGACAAAGTTACAATTTTAACAGATGCCATTGGAATTCTTAGAAAAATAATTATCTTTTTTTCGCACCTCTTTATGTAGGAAGATGAGTCTGAAACTTGATGCTGAAAAAATTAAGTACAGAGAACTTCATTTTTCATGGGAAGATAAGAACTTGGGCATGGAAGTAGACAGGGGAGGCAGCAAGAGAATGAATCAAGTGGTGTAACGAGAGTGGGCGGCTGGAAGCCGAGGTGAAAGATGGCTATTGGCAAATTCTGGAGACCAGGCTGTAAAAGATTCTTAAGAATAAGGACATTGAGGACGTATTTCCTAGGATGTTTGCCGTGTGCTTCTACAGTTCAACAGCGCTTCATCTTCCCAAACCTGACATGAAATCCCCACGTAGACTAGTGACTTAGAAGAGTGTTGTGGTAGAAAGTCAAGGGATCAGACTGTACTCCATGTCAAGGTTTAGGTGGAACACAAGCAACTAAAACTTCAGCAGAGGTAAGAAACAGAACATTCAAGTGTCAGCCTAATGTCAGGAATTCTGAGTTGGTCATTGCCCTTCCAAGGAGATGCAGCTTGTTTTGCAAAAAACAAAAAGGTTATCTGCCCTCAGCTAAGATGTAATTTTCACTTTTTGTAGTCATTAAAAAACATCACCCTTTGGTTGCCTTAGTAACAACTCTAACTCTCTCCCTGGCCTCCTTCTTTATAAAGTACCTTCTTGCACATCACCTTTTCTTCACTTGCTGTGACTCACAATCGCTGACATTCCCCCACCTCCTTGAAACTGTGAGACCACACATGAAAGGAAACATTTCAGATCTTTCACACGTGCTCTTTCAACAACTTCGGTGCTTCTAACCAGTCTCTCTTTCTTGAATCATTCCTTTCTTTTGGTTTCCATGTCAACAAAAGTTTATTCTTCCAGTCCTGGATACCTCTTCTTGGTCTTTTTTTTTACAAATCCATTTCCCTTTTTGCTCATTCCCTAAATCTTGCTCTGCTTAGCTAGGCCATAAGATAAATTTCCCTCCCTCCTTATTTTACTCCATCCCTTTATTCTCATGGCTTCACATACAGTCTGCTGCTGCTAAGTCGCTTCAGTCGTGTCCGACTCTGTGTGACCCCATGGACAGCAGCCCACCAGGCTCCCCTGTCCCTGGGATTCTCCAGGCAAGAACACTGGAGTGGGTTGCCATTTCCTTCTCCAATGCATGAAAGTGAAAAGTGAAAGTGAAGTCACTCAGTTGTGTCCAACTCTCAGCGACCCCGTGGACTGCAGCCTTCCAGGCTCCTCCATCCACGGGATTTTCCAGGCAAGACTACTGGAGTGGGTTACCATTGCCTTCTCGGTCACATACAGTCTAAGTGGCTTTCAAGCTTGCGCCTCCTTTCTGAACTTCAGATCTGATTATTTGGCCACTTGTTCAACGTCTCCATTTGTATATCTTATAGTTACATCAAACTACATTTTCATGGATCTCTTTATCTTCCCTCCAGACCTGATCTCCTCCAGAGCTTCACAGCTTTGTAAACATGCTACCACCAACTTCCCAAACAACAGTCTAGAAATACCAAATGCTGTAAAATGTTGATTATATCTGCGTATTTCTCCCCACTTCCATTGCCATTACACAGATCTGGGCCACTTGCTTTCCTAGACTACTACAGCAGACTCTTGGCTGGCCTTTCTTTTTCTGATCTTTCTCTATACTTACCCTCCCTTCTCAAGTTTATTCCATACTCTATACTCAGAGTGGTCTCACAAAAATACTTGATCATACCACTCCTCTACTTAAAAACTTCAATGGCTTCCTACTGGCTTTGGATAAAGCTTTTTTAACAGGGCTATGAGGCTTTCATGATTTGACCTTTGTGTTTCCAGCATTATCTTTAGTCACTTTCCCTTGTGTTCTATTTTCCAGCTAGCTAATGCCCTGGAATAGACTCTTTTCTGACATGTTCTCTTTAGCTTTGGCCCTTGCACGTACTGTTCCCTTTATCTTGAACACATTACTGTTTTCTCCAACCCAGGTAACACTTTTCCCCCTTTAGGGCTTATGTAATATATTATTTCTTCAGGAAAATGTTCTTGATTACAGATTAGGTAGGTTAGCCAATAATATGTTCCTGCTATTTTTCTATTATAATGCTTGTCACACTCTATTGAATTACTCATTAATTTTTGTTTTCTCTATAAGTCTAAAGTGAAAGTGAAAGTGTTAGTCGCTCAATCATGTTCAACTCTTTGCAACCCCATGGACTGTAACCTGCCAAGTTCCTCTGTCCATGGGATTCTCCAGGCAAGAATAACAGAGTGGGTTGCCATTCCCTTCTCTAAGGGATCTTCCCAACCCAGGGACTGAACCTGGGACTCCCACATTGTAGGCAAGTTCTTTACCATCTGAGCCACCAGGGAAGCTTATAAGTGTAAGTTCCTGGCAAGAAAGAACTTTGTTCATGGCTGTAACCTCAGAACTTAGCAAAATATCTAAGGCAGATATTAAGGCTCAGTAGAGATTTGTTGTGGAGAAGGCAATGGCACCCCACTCCAGTACTCCTGCCTGGAAAATCCCATGGATGGAGGAGCCAGGTGGGCTACAGTCCATGGGGTCGATAAGAGTCGGACACGACTGAGCAACTTCACTTTCACTTTTCACTCTCACACATTGGAGAAGGAAATGGCAACACACTCCAGTGTTCTTGCCTTGAGAATCCCAGGGACGGGGGAGCCTGGTGGGCTGCCGTCTATGGGGTCACACAGAGTCGGACACGACTGAAGTGACTTAGCAGCAGCAGCTCTCCCTATGATATAAAATTAGTGATATTCTTGGCTGACTTTCTATTTGACTTTGTAATTTTTCTTTATTGCTTTTGATGAATGGGTAGTTTTTATATTCAGAAAAATAAATCTCTCTTCATTTTCAAGAAAAAGAGACTAATCAACACAGGGAAATTTTTATATAAGTGATTTTATACTCTCTACTTTTCTAATACAACTGTTATTTCTTAATGTGAACTAGCATTCTTGTAAAATATGCATCTGGATTATTCGGTGTCTTGTCCATCCAAGCTACTATTTCAATGTGAGCATGTTACTCTATCTCCAAAACAGGTGGATTAGTTATTTCCCATTAATTCTCAATGGACAATGAACACACATCTTGGCAGCTCTTTGACAGTTCCTTAAGGAAAGAAGAAAAGTCTAAATTTAGGCTCTCTCCCCAGGCTGTGGTTTTGTAACTCAAAGGAACTAGAGAATTTTCATTAGAAGAGACCTGTTTTTATCTTCTGAGGCTGGGGAGCTTTTGGCTTTTATCCTGAGAGACTAGTAAAGATTACAAAGTGGCTACAGCATCAAACTCCCCAGTTCTCTTCTAGCAACATTATCCCAGACACACAAGAATCCTACACAGGTCCTTGGGAGCCTGAAGGTGGTTTGAGCATGTTTTCTGAAGGGACATTGCTTTTTTGTTACTGGACTTTGTAACACTGTGACATTTTATTACAGCTAAAAGAAATAACCCACTTGGACTTGCAATCTATGTCGTTAATTTTTAATCTTTAATCTCTCCAAAAAATTGAAGATAGTTTCACCCCCTCTAAATCCTAGTTGCTGTCCCTCCTGCCTTTACTGTTGTATAACCCCATCTCTGTAGCACCTTATACTTGGTTCCTCATAGAAAATAGCTTAGGCCTTGTGCTCTCTTTCCTTTATGTCCTCTACCTTGTCAGGTATTCTCAACTTTGTTCTTCACTCCAAGTCTCAATTATTAATTTAAATTATGAAATCATAGTTTCTGAGTAAATACCCAAGCTCTTTATGCAGTGATTCAATTCTTAAAGGCATCCATGAAGCTTCTGGTTGATTGATCCCTGAACAACCGTGGTTTCCCCAGAGCCTGTAGGGTGGGTATGTTTAGCTAAACTTACAAAATAAATAAACACATTCTAATTGCAAAAAGCTCAGGTATATGTAGCAAAAAAAATTTACTTGTGATTTTACCACCTACAAATAACACAATACTGCTAACACATTGATAAGTATAGTGAGAATAAATGACATATTGCCTTTGAGTGTTTTACACTCATTACTCTTCACCTATTTAATTTCACTCCTTTCTCGGAATCTGATTTCCATTTATAAACAATCATAAATTATTTCTGTCTTATACGTACTGCCTGGAAGATTTGAAAAAAAAATTTTTTAAATACTTCTGAATGAGCTGATGATCAAATTACTGGAAGTGTGGGCGTGCTCAGTCTCAGTCGTGCCCAACTCTTTACGACCCCGTGGACTGTAGCCCACCAGGCTCCTCTGTCCATGAACATTTTCAGGAAGAATACTGGAGTGGGTTGCCATTTTCTCCTCCAGGGGATGATCAAATCACTGGAAGTGATATAATGCAAAAGAAGTCATTTAAATAAGTTGTTCCACTGGTAACATTGGACTTCTCTCTCATGTTGCCCCCAGTTGGGCATCCAAAACCGTATGTTCTGCATTCTGTATCTAATTCCATGTGTGGAGCACAGAGGATAAGAAATTTTATTCCTCAAAGTGTGGTTTGTGAGCCAATTACATTAGAAACTTTCCTCAGAGATTCTGATAGAGCTTTGCAATGAAGCCCCAAAATCTGTAGCTGTAATAAGCAATCCACATAGTTCTGCTGTTTACTAAATTTTGAGAGCTACTAATCTTAGTGCACTTGACCATTGCTACCCAGTGCCAGTCTTTCCCAAATGCTTCACTGTTTTCAAAATGACAGCAGCAAGGCATTTCACCACATCCCCGTTAGCATAACACTACAATATTGATTTTCACCAACTGTATAAAAAGTGAAGATGTTTCTCTTCTCACTGTGTCTTCGTTTGTCTTCTCTCAAACTCACAATGGCCAGGAGCATCACTGGAATCTCTCTAACTCAGAATACACAGAATAATTCACATATATTATTGAATGTCAAGCTCTTCATTGGACACATGTCCCACTCAGTGTAATGGGTGTACAGGTTAATCCAACTCACCTTAACATTAAAGAAAGGCATAAATATGTAAGATCTGCTGATTTTTTTTTTTAAACAACTCTTACACTAAAAAGGCAAAGAATCTGAACAATGCCAAAGAACTGCCAGTGGGTGTCACCAGTACACCACGTATTTGGAGAAGCAAGTGCTATTTTTGCTGGTACCTCTCAGAAATAACTGTGACTGACGGTCTTTTACCTTTGCAACATCCAATATTTTTTCTTTCTTACCTTATAAATTATTGACTAATTCTGTACCAATTAGTTGTACCAGTTGGTAGGTTTGTTATCACGTTAAGCTTCAAGACAAGAACCTGGACTCAAATGATTAAAAATTTAGAGGCAGTTGATTAAATATGCAGATAGTCTGTGAAGCCACTTCTTGAAACAATTATATCGCCTTTTAATACTAATGATTTGTATAATTAATAGAAAAACAAGCTTAGAAGCATTAAAAAAGAAGTGAAACATTAAAGGGAATTGGGTTAAATGCCAAGAAGTAAGAATATAATTTGATCAGGACATGTTTACCCTTTAAGTCAGATCTAGCTGTTTTAATAATATGGTTTCCTTTTAGCAAAGATGATGTATTAAATTGTACAACTGTTTTGGAAATTATGTGTTGGATCAGTGAGTGGTCTGAGGGCTAATTAAATACATTTTGCAAATTGTATACTTTTTCTTCCAATTAAAAATCTTAATTACTCCAGTGAATTTTCTAATTTGAAGGTTTGTTGTGAAGTATAAGCAGTGAAGCATAGATGTCCAGATCAAATGGGAACTGCTGTTGAGATCACTGGGCTTAAAATAAAGCTATTTTTAGTTAATTATAAAATTATGAAATTTCCCTAGCAACTCTGACCTCCAAATAAGTTTTTAAGATGCTTTTTTCCTCCAGGTCATGGATTCTTCTCTGCTATGAACACAAATTTTGTGTCAGTTCAGGTCTTTCCATTGTGTGATAGCAGAAAAGAAACTTAAACTCTTTATGTATCTGTTTTGTTAGCAGTATTATAGGGCCAATCAAACAATATCAGGAGTAGTTATTATTTTGAAGGGCTAAGTTTCAGGCACTATCCAGGCTCTTTGCATGGTTTACCTCATTTAATCATTGATAAAAGCCCCAACAGGAAGTTGTGCTATTCTGATATCAGAGAAGGGAAAACAGAAAAGTAAGCATTGTAGCTTGCTTTCAAATCATGAGTGTCTAACTCAAAGGCCTAAGATCTTTTTCCAAAGGACTCCTTTCATTAGATAAGCTTCCTAAGGCTCAAGTTTTGCCCAGGTATTGAACCGAATATGTTCCATGGCTTGATGAAGGGGCTGGCAGTGTGAGTGCCAATGATGTCAAAGAACAGTGCTCCTTCCTGAACAGAAAAGATCTGCCAACCTCTCCAGGGCTCCTTGAATGGGGCTCTGTCTATGCCTTTCCATAGGATTGAATCTAGTTATTTACTCTTTGGAGCCTATGTAATCAGAGTCACTGTAGAATAGTAACGTTTGTAAGGTTAGTTCCTTATTGTCAAAGGCAGGAAAATGAAGAAGAGATTTTCAGTCTTAATTTACAAATGGAAAAATCATGGTGAATACAAACAGTAGCCTCAAGGCCATCTCATGCATCTGGATTTAACTCTGGGATTGGCCAGTTCTTCTCATGTTGGACCCTGGACACTACTTGTTTAGGTTTATTATAGAGATATTTTTCTGACGATTACTTTTGTAACTCCGGTTTTCACTGGGTTATCATTAACTATGTAGTCTAACTTTATCCCAATCTCAGCACGATACAATTATATCTGTGGATAAACATTATGGGTGAATAAAAATAGCAATTGTAAAATGATTTAAAATAGGTTAAATGATTAAGAAACTGAGGTTCTGGACTCGTAGGGGTAGGTATGGGCATTTAAAGATGTTGATGGTATAATTTGTTTTCTATTTCTTCATATGTCAGGGTTTTTGTTTGTCCAAGATTTTGATAACACTAATCTATTTTGCAATTGC
Source organism: Bos indicus x Bos taurus (assembly GCF_003369695.1). NCBI lineage: Eukaryota > Metazoa > Chordata > Mammalia > Artiodactyla > Bovidae > Bos > Bos indicus x Bos taurus. The sequence goes on from NC_040077.1 coordinate 31,690,632, forward strand.
TTATGTGTGCTGCTTTTCAACCGCTATTTAATGGTCAAATCTCTGTCTCTATCTAGCTATCCAACTATGTATATATGTCTTTCGTTATTTAAAACCAGAGTACAAGACCTTTGTGTAAAAGATCCATCGCTGTGTGTTTTGGTTAGAAGGCACATTCTGGAGGCAGTATGTACGTGGCAGACAGGGGATGGGAGGGAAAAGTGCTTTTGTTACAGAAATACAGTGGGTTCAAGTCTACTTAATAGCTCTGTGATTTTAGCACAAATAACTTCTCTGCACTTCACATTCCTTATACAAAAGGAATGACCATACAGACTGAGACATAACATATGTCAAACATGAGGACTAGGGCCCGGAACACAATAACAATAAATGCTAACTTACAAATCATTTCCTTTCTCCTTTTTCTATGTGAACATAATTATTTAATACATTTTGGTTGAGAGGATAAATAACTGCTACTGTATGAATAACTTTTAAGCCTACTTATTATAATGTCCATCCTTATCCTAATCTTTTCATGCCTACCTTCCAAATGGTTGTAGATGTGAGCCTGTTGTCTCCCAAATCTCTCTGGGTTCTACTTTTGCTGACTACTTCATTTGTTTTTGGTAGGTTCCCGTGCCATCAAATATGTACTCCCCTAAAAGTAGACTTTTTTTTTTTTTCATCACCCAAGACTTCTTCACTTATTCACCATCTTGTTGTACTTCAAAGCACAACTTGACATGTACCTTTTTGATGAACTCTTCCAAGAGAAAAACATTAGATTCACACAGCATGCAGTTCTCTCAAAATTTTACATTTCTGAGAACATGTTGAAGGGGCTTTGTAAAATCAGCATGTGTTTGAAACAGACTACATGGTCCTCATGAGCAGGGAAAGCATTGCATATATTACTGTCTATTTTCTTGATGCTCCCGAAGCATTCAAAGGAAGGCACTCAAATATTTGCTGATTTGAATAACAGACACATTTCCAACCAAACCATATCAGAAAGAAAGGGTATAAAATAATCCTTCTTCAGAATTTTAGAAAAAAACTGGTCATTTTCTTCTGCCTGCATTCACCTTCACCAGTACCTCTCCTTTGGAGAAATAGGAAAATAATTTTAAGCCCATCTGCACATAAGAAAAATATCCAAGTTGTTTTTTGATTATGATTATTTCATGTATTCTCAATTAATCTACTTAGCACTTTTAATCATCTCCTATATCTTAGATACTGTTCTCGGTGCCAAAGAAATGTAACATAAAAAGAAAACAGGTTCCTGTCCTCAAAGAACTCATGAAAAATTACCAGGACAAGCCCAGTACAAAAATATGGTTATATAATAGATAACTGAAAAACACACATGTACCCCAATGTTCACTGCAGCATTATTTACAATAGCCAGGACATGGAAGCAACCTAGATGTCTACCGATAGATGAATGAATGAAAGAAATAGTGGTATATATTTCAAATCTTAAAAGATGATTCTGTGAACGTGCTACACTAAATATGCCAGCAAATTTGGAAAACTCAGCAGTGGCCCCAGGCCTGGAAAAGGTCAGTTTTCATTCCAATCCCAAAGAAAGGCAATGCCAAAGAATATTCAAATGACCGCACAATTGCACTCATCTCCCATGCTAGCAAAGTAATGCTCAAAATTCTCCAAGCCAGGCTTCAACAGTACATGAACCATGAAATTTCAGATGTTCAAGCTGGATTTAGAAAAGGCAGAGGAACTAGAGATCAAATTGCCAACATGCTCTGGATCATTGAAAAAGCAAGAGAGTTCTAGAAAAACATCTACTTCTGCTTTATTGACTATGCCAAAGCCTTTGACTGTGTGGATCACAATAAACTGTGGAAAATTCTTAAACAGATCAGAATATCAGACCACCTGACCTGCCTCCTGAGAAATCTGTATGCAGGTCAAGAAGCAACAGTTAGAACTGGACGTGGAACAAGAGACTGGTTCCAAATCAGGAAAGGAGTACGTCAAGGCTATATATTGTCACACTGCTTATTTAGCTTATGTGCAGAGTACATCATGCGAAATGCTGGACTGGATGAAGTACAAACTGGAATCAAGACTGCTGGGAGAAAAATTAATAACCTCAGATATGCAGATGACACCACCCTGATGGCAGAAAGTGAAGGGGAACTAAAGAGTTTCTTGATGAAATTTGAAAGAGGAGAGTGAAAAAGTTGCCTTAAAACTCAACATTCAGAAAACTAAGATCATGGCATCCATTGCCATCACTTCATGGCAAATAGTTGGGGAAACAGTGGAGACAGTGACAGACTATTTTTTTGAGCTTCAAAATCAATGCAGATGGTGACTGCAGCCATGAAATTAAAAGACACTTGCTCCTTGGAAAAAAAGCTATGACCAACTAGAAATAGCATATTAAAATGCAGACATTACTTTCCCAACAAAGTTCCATCTAGTCAGAGCAATCTTTTTTCCAGTAGTCATGTATGGATGTGAGAGTTGGACTATAAAGAAAGCTGAGCACTGAAGAATTGATGCTTTTAAATTGTGGTGTTGGAAAAGACTCTTGAGAGTCCGTTGGACTGCAAGGAGATCCAACCAGTCCATCCTGAAGGAGATCAGTCCTGAATATTCATTGGAATGACTGATGTTGAAGCTGAAACTCCAGTATTTTGGCCACCTGATGCAAAGAACTGACTCATTTGAAAAGACTCTGATGCTGGGAAAGACTGAAGGGGATAGGAGAAAGCAGCAACAGGATGAGATGGCTAGATGGTATTACCCACTTGATGGACATGAGTGTGAGTAAGCTCTGGGACTTGGTGATGGACAGGGAAGCCTGGCGTGCTACAGTCCATGGGGTGGCAAAGAGTTGGACATGTCTGAGTGACTGAACTGAACTGATATATACTGGAATATTACTCAGCCAAAAAAAAGAATGAGTTTGAGTCAGTTCTAGTTAAGTGGATGAAACTAGAGCCTGTTATATAGAGTGAAGTCAGAAAGAGAAAAATGAATATTGTATATTAACATATAAATATACAATCTAGAACACGGTACTTATTAACTATTTGCAGGGCAGGAATAAGAGACTCAGACGTAAAGAACGGACTTATGGACACAGTGGGGGAAGGAAAGGGCAGAGTGAATTGAGTGAATAGCATTGAAATATATACATTACCATGTGTAAGATATTAATAGATAGCTAATGGGAAGTTGCTATATAGTGCAGGGAGCTCAGCCTGGTGCTCTGTGACAACCTAGAGGGTTGGGATGGGGTGGGAGGTGGAAGGCAAGTTCAGAAAGGCAGGAATGTGTATATACCTATGGCTGATTCATGTTGATGTGTGGCAGAAACCAACACAACATTGTAAAGCAATGATCCTGCGATTAAAATAAATAATTACTTTTAAAATATGGTTATACTATTCCTTGGGCACAAAAAAGAATGAAATTGCATCATTTTCAGTGATGTGGATGAACCTAGAGTCTGTCATACAGAGAGAAGTAAGTCAGAAAGAGAAAAACAAATATATATTAACACACACATATGGAATCTAGAAAAATAGTACTGATGAACCTATTTGCAGGGCAGGAATAGAAATGCAGATATAGAGAACAAACTTGTGGACACGGTGGGGAAGGAGAGAGTGGGACAGACTGAGAGAGTAGCATTGACATATTCAGGATTATATGCAAAATAGACACTAGTGGGAAGATGCTAGTGGGAGATCATCTTGGTGCTCTGTAATGAGCTAGGAGAGCGGGGTGGGAAGGAGGTCCAAGAAGGAGGGGTTATATGTATACACATAATTGATTCACTTGGTTGTATAGCAGAAACTAACACAACATTTGCACTCATCTCACACGCTAGTAAAGTAATGCTCAAAATTCTCCAAGCCAGGCCTCAGCAATACGTGAACTGTGAACTTCCAGATGTTCAAGCTGGTTTTAGAAAAGGCAGAGGAACCAGAGATCAAATTGCCAACATCCGCTGGATCATGGAAAAAGCAAGAGAGTTCCAGAAAAACATCTATTTCTGCTTTATTGACTATGCCAAAGCCTTTGACTGTGTGGATCACAATAAACTGTGGGAAATTCTTCAAGAGATGGGAATACCAGACCACCTGATCTGCCTATTGAGAAACCTATATGCAGGTCAGGAAGCAACAGTTAGAACTGGACATGGACAAGAGACTGGTTCCAAATAGGGAGAGGAGTACGTCAAGGCTGTATATTGTCACCCTGCTTATTTAACTTATACACAGAGTACATCATGAGAAACGCTGGGCTGGAAGAAGCACAAGCTGGAATCAAGATTGCTGGGAGAAATATCAATAACCTCAGATACACAAATGACACCACCCTTATGACAGAAAGTGAAGAGGAATTGAAGAGCCTCTTGTTGAAAGTGAAAGAAGAGAGAGTTGGCTTAAACCTCAACATTCAGAAAACTAAGATCATGGCATCTGGTCCCATCACTTCATAGGAAATATATGGGGAAACAGTGTCAGACTTTATTTTTGGGGCTCCAAAATCACTGCAGATGGTGACTGCAGCCATGAAATTAAAAGATGCTTACTCCTTGGAAGGAAAGTTATGACCCACCTAGATAGCATATTCAAAAGCAGAGACATTACTTTGCCAACAAAGGTCTGTCTAGTCAAGGCTATGGTTTTTCCTGTGGTCATGTATGGATGTAAGAGTCGGACTGTGAAGAAAGCTGAGCACTGAAGAATTGATGCTTTTGAACTGTGGTATTGGAGAAGACTCTTGAGAGTCCCTTGAACTGCAAGGAGATCCAGCCAGTCCATTCTAAAGGAGATCAGCCCTGGGATTTCTTTGGAAGGAATGATGCTAAAGCTGAAACTCCAGTACTTTGGCCACCTCGTGCAAAGAGTTGACCCATTGGAAAAGACTCTGATGCTGGGAGGGATTGGGGGCAGGAGGAGAAGGGGCCGACAGAGGATGAGATGGCTGGATGGCATCACCGACTCGATGGACATGAGTTTGAGTGAACTCTGGGAGTTGGTGATGGACAGGGAAGCCTGGCGTGCTGTGATTCATGGGATCACAAAGAGTTGGACACGACTGAGTGACTGAACTGAACTGAACACAACATTATAAAGCAATCATATTTCAATAATTTTTTTACAGAGAGTCAGAATTTAAAAAATAATTTGTGTTTATTCAATAAAAAGCATTTGTGTGGCATAAAAAATATGGTTGGTGCAGTGCTAGAACTCAGAAGTATAATGAGAACACCCCAAATGGACAAGTTAAACCTAATTTCGGCTGCCAAAGGCGTGTTCTGAGATATTCTTATTCCACAGCTTGCCTGTGATAATTTTGATTCAGTGGGCCCATAGCCTTTCTCTTACCATGAGTTCTTTTTCCTACCGAATTGACTCCATAAAACCAGGACACCTGTATATTCCATTTGGAAATAGATTATCTATTTATCTATTCTATTCATAAGCCTTCTCTATGCTATACATGAAATTACTCTCATGGCAATAGTGATAATATGGATTTTCTCTTATGGCAATAGTGATAATATATAATATATTTCTATTCTTTTATTCCACTATAAAATCATCAAGAATTTAGACAAGGTCTATTCTGACTGTCAACATCTGAAAGGATAAGAGCATGTTGCATTTCTATATCATTTGGTACTTCTCCAGGCATTTCTGTGGAGGCCTGTGCCTTGAGAGTAACACTACTCAGGAAAGATGTGCCGTGTTTACAACAGAATATAATAGGCAGACTCTTTGGCAAATGCCATATGTAGCAATTCTTCCCACACAAAAGCAGTCCAAAATGTGTAAGTAATTCTTGTCATGTCAGAAAGTGCAAATGTTCTTCAGGTATGGTTGGTTGATTTTATAAATGAGTTTTTCCACTTTCCATAGTTACGTCAACAGACATTTCATTAAATTATATTTAAAGATTTGACAAGACAGGTCCTGTGGAAAGCATGTTAGCTTGAATTTCACCATCTCATCACATCACACTGTGACTGGTTTAAGTGTGGTAGAGCCTGAAAGGGTGGGCTTAATCAGCATGAACATTTGCAGAAAGTAATGAAATTTAATAATAAATAATTCCAAGAGGCCTCGTTAGGCTGGAACATTATTATCAAACTGAATATACATGTTGACAGCTATGCCAATAAATTTGAGAGCTGTGAACATTTACCACATAAAATAATGAAAGTCCTTTAAAAGGCTCTGCTGTTCTTGTTCTAGGAAAAGGATTACTCCCTGACTTTGTTTTCTTTCTTTGTCAAAAAGAGAAAAATGAAGGGGAAAAAAAATCTTCTGGGCTTGCTGTCAGAGACATGCCTGCAAGGAAATGCAGTAGGTTTAAAAGAACTGTAAGAAAAAAAAATTCTAAAGAAATTATTATATTATCTCTGTTATCAAAATTAAGACTGCAGATCTAGCTGACCACAGCAATTTCCTTGAGGTTTTACATCTTATCAAATTGATATAATGCTTTTGGATTTTTGTTATGAATAGGAATATAAGAAGATTACTTAATCCCTAGATCTTGATTCTGAATGCAGAATTGAACACAAACTCATTATAGTTGCTGCATTGAATTTAATAAAATTATGAGCCAATAATTAAATACTATGCTTCAGAACAGATTATGTTATTTTGCAATTACCAATAGTTTTTACAAAAGATAAAGGAAGCTGACAAGCTCTGTTAGATTTGTTTAGAATCCCTTGTTACAGAACATGGATACATTTTGACATTAAATTGTCTTGGATATAAAAATACCTAGTATGAAACTTCACATAGAGACCTGCCAGCATAGGTGATTACAAGTTAGCTACAACTGGAAGAGAATCAAATATATTGCAGAGGATATTGTATAGTAAATGAATTGGTCCAAATGATATTAATTTTAGGCATAATTGCACAAACATTAACATCATTGAAGATATATAATCCTCTTAAAAGGTTGTTTTTTTTTTAAATATCTGCACAAAGTGTTTCTGGGACTTTAACAGATTTTCATTTTACTCTACTAGATCTCATAAATAGAAGTGAAAGAATGAGAACGAATGACCTTTCTTTGATTTTTGTGTTTTCCCATAAACACATTAGATTATGGAAGACCTCAGCACCTATTTTCCAATTGTAGTCCTCAGCAAAATGAAAGAAACCTGGCTTGAATTCTCTGAAAAACAATTATTTAAAATGCCTGTACTGTGTTTCTGATTCAGAAGATCTTGTAACCACTGCAGCGAAGTTCTATGCTAAAAGCCATAGACTAAAACTATTTTCTCCTAGTTTCTGTACGACAATCAAATATCTGAATCTGAGGGCTGCTGCTGCTGCTGCTGCTAAGTCGCTTCAGTTGTGTCTGATTCTGTGCGACCCCATAGATGGCAGCCCACCAGGCTCTGCCGTCCCTGGGATTCTCCAGGCAAGAACACTGGAGTGGGTTGCCATTTCCTTCTCCAGTGCATGTAAGTGAAAAGTGAAAGTGAAGTGGCTCAGTCGTGTGTGACTCTAAGCGACCCCATGGACTGCAGCCTACCAGGCTCATTCGTCCATGAAGAGTACTGGAGTGGGTTGCCATTGCCTTCTCCATAAGACTGAGTAGTAAGGGACAATTCAAAGGGAGGGAGGGCTTTTCCTTATTTCTGTGCATGCTCAGTTGTGACGATGTGTCCAACTCTCTAGCGACCCTGAGGACTGTTGCCTGCCAGGCTCCTCTGTCAGGATTCTCCAGGCAAGAATATTGGAGTGGGTTGCCATGCCTTCCTCCAGGAGATCTTTGCAACCCAGGGATCAAACCCACATCTTCTGCATCTCCTGCATTGGCAGGCAGATTCTTTACCACTGTGCCACCTGGGAAGCCCCCCTATTTCTGCCCAGGTTCTGATAAAAATGCTAGTGCTTCCTGGATACCTGAATCTTCCATACCAGTTTATGTCTGTGTAAGCTCAGGGGTCAGCTGCTTCTGAAATGGTAGATATTTTAAGTTGTTTAAAGTGAAATTTATTCAAGTATTAACATGAAAAATAACCATAACTTAAGTTCAGGAAGGTAAAGCTTATGGGAAATGAGATCTGACAATAATTCCTTGAGTGTGTAAGAAGTAGAAATATTTCATACCCCTTCCCTGCAGCTTTAATTTCCATGGCAGACAACAACTCCCCCAACCCCTGGAATTATAAATAACATTTGATCATATTTTCTTCATGCTATTTTTTTAAGAAATAAAACATTTTAGCCTCCCCTTTGTTCTCCCCTAAGGTAATCACATTCACAAATTTTATGTGTATTTTTTATACTTTCACTACTATGTAACTATCCATTAACAAGATACATTTTATTTTCGTGTGTTTGAAAAATTACATAATGCTATCATCCTATACATATTGTTCTATAACTTGCTTTTGAAAAGTAAATAAACATTAAATTTTGAGATCTATTTGTGTTGATTTACTTGTTCTATTATTCTGTCTAGCTGAGTATGCATTTAACTTTTGCTGCTTTTTACAGTTATACCAAAATCTATCAATTTCTGTACATGTTATTTTGGGGGATTCTTTTCAAAGTTTTCATCATTACAAATAAAACTACAAAAAATTCTAAATTATGTGTTCTTATAAAAGTTTTGTTTGTGTTGTTAATGTTCTTGTTAGAGTATATACCTAGGGATTGAATTGGTAGATTTCAGATTTTGTACCTTTCCTACATTAAAAGATACTTTGAAAATGCTTTCATAATTGGTCCTAATGCTTTATACCCCTATTGTAATGAGCCAAAGCTACCTAATCCTCATCAACACTAGGTGTTATAACTTTTTTGCCAGTCTGGTATGAAATAGTATTTTGAAAATATTAATGTGTGTGGATATCTTCCCACAGGATTGTGTTAACTGACAATGGAAATTTACTTTTCTGGTATTCGTTCAAATCCTTTCCACATTTTACTATATTATTGCGTTTTTATCATATATGAGTTCTATAATTTTTTTGATTCTGTTTCCTGGGATACGTGTTTCAGATGTCTTCTTCCAGTGTGTGTCTTGTCCTTATATTTTGTTGTTGATATCCCTTATGAACAGAGATTTAAATTTTGATCCAAATTACTCCATCTATTCCTTTATAACTCTTATTTTTTTGCCATCCTAAGTCCACAAATATTTCCTATTTTTATTCTTTATTTGTAAGTTTTAATATCCTTGGAATTATGTCTCTGTATATTGTTTGGCTAACAGTCTGATTTTATTTTTATTATTATTATTTAATATATGAAGCTAATGTCCAAATTCTCATTTTGGAATAGTTTGTCCTTTGATGATGTGTTTTAATACCCTGTTTACAACTTCCAAGTTCATCTATATTTATACTTCTGTTTCTGGGATTCCTATTCATTTCTATTGATTAAAATGTCTTTTTCTACTCTATAAACAGATTGTATTCATTACCGTGGCTTTATATAAAAACATTTATTTCTGGTGGAGAAAGACCTCTCTGTTCCGTGATTTTTTTTCCCCCAAATATATTTGGCTAGCCTCAGAGCTTTATTTCTCTATATGGATTTAAGAATCAGTTTGTTAAGGCATAGGAAAAATCCTATTATGCTTTTGATTGGAATTGCATTGAATTTATAATGCCCAAGAAGTTTTTTATTTTGTCTACATAATACTAACATGTTCAAATGAAGAGTTGATGCTGTACTCCAGACTTTAATGCCAAGACACAAATAGTATGTATACATCACTTCCAAATCTAACTCAAGAGATGTGAACCTGTGTTGGAAGTACTTTAGAAAGAAGAGCAGGTGGTTTTTAAAATAGGAAAGAATTTGGAGAGGATCCAATTTTAAAAACAGAAATAGAAAATGAGCAAAAAAATATAACCATGGCAGGGAATGAAATGACATCTTATCAGGTATGAGGATGGGGCCAAGAAGATACACGGAGGGAGTTGCACAAGAATGCTAGTTGCAGTATTTGATTCTTCAGTGTCCTGAAATTGGAAGCTTGTCGAATGTATTTCAATGTGGTAACCATTTCCCGCAAATAACAAATAAATTAGTTTCAAAAACCACTGCCAAGTTCAAGCTCTAGAATCTGCCAGTTTAAATGGTCTGTGCCAATGCATTCTTGTATACCCCACTTCCCTCTGCCAGCTTCATTGCTGATTGGATACTGATGGATGGCACTTCTCTGTTCCAAAGCAGTACTTTATAAATAACAATGCTGTGATCTACAGCACAATAGCAATGCCTATTTTTGCAGCGATTGGACTGGCTGGAAACAAATGATTTCCCTAACAGTGGGACTTTGAATGGATTCTGGTCTCTGGATCCATCTTTACTAAATGTGTTGACAAGGTATTAAAACAAGATGTATATGTTTTTATGAATGTTAACATTTTTAGGCCCAGAGAAAATTTACTATTTAAATGCACTTGTGCTAATGTAAGTAAAAAAAAAAAAAAAAAAAAAACTAAACTAAATAAAACAAATTGGTATTGGTACCAGGGGAAAAGTCAGGCACACAGCACATATTTGTTAGATAAACATTACCATGTGATGTTAACTACTGTCAGTACCTTATGTCCCTAGTGTTTTTCTTTATTATTATATCTGAAGAATATATTTTTTCATAGACTTGTTTAAAAAAGATGCCTTGATAAGATTGACAATATTTGGGTGAGAAAAACTTAACTGTCAAAAATACGACCAAAATATAAAAGTTACCATAATTTTAAGATTGTCTATTTACAGGGATATGGTCATTACTAAACATGATGACATTAAATGTAAGTCAAGAATTTACATCAGTAATTAAGGATTCTGTAATAAGAAAGCCAGGTGGCTAGCTAGATTAAAAAGACTCAAGAAATAAATTCCACAAGAATTTTATAATGGAGATTGTTAAGAATTGTAGACTAAGGTAATTACTAGAACTGCAAGGGGTTACATTATCATTTTGTCAAATTCTTCCAGTTTACCCATGAGAACCCCAAGTACCAGTTATTCTTTAATTCAAAAATTACAGGCAAGATCATTTTAGTGCCATGGCGCACAATTCCCTCTCCTGTCATGAGTGAGACCTCCTTTCTGTACACATGCAAGCCCTAAACTCCACCCTACCGAATTATATAGCTTATATGTGGAATCTGTAAAGAGGATACAAATGAACTTATTTGTATTTACCAAACAGAAGTAGAGTCACAGATGTAGAAAACAAATTTATGGGTACCAGGGAGTAAGAGGGATAAATTGGGAGATTGGGATTGACATAAATATACTACTATATATAAAATAGATAACTAACAAGGACCTACTGTATAGCCTAGGGTGCTCTACTCAATATCCTGTAATGAACCAAATGGAAAAAGAATCTAAAAAAAAGAGTGGATATATGTATAACTGATTCACTTTGCTGTATACCTAAAACCAACAAAACATTGTAAATAAACTATATTCCCATAAAAATTTTTAAAAATAAAATGAAAAAAAAATGGTTTGACTGTGTCATACTCTCTCTCTGCAGGCTTTTGCAAATATTCTTTTACTTTAGAATGCCATTTCCTCTACCATCTAATACATGTTGATAACCTCCCACTTTTACTTTGATAAAAATAGGAATTAGTAACATTTATGACATGCTTGAAAGTGAAGTGAAAGTGAAGTTGCTCAGTCATGTCCGACTCTTTGCGACCTCGTGGACTGTAGCCCACCAGGCTCCTCCGTCCATGGGATTCTCCAGGCAAGAATACTGGAGTGGGTTGCCATTTCCTTCTCCATATGACATGCTTACTATAGCCAAATTTCCAAGCATATGACATCACTTGACTCATTAAATCCCCATATTGACCTATTGAAACATATAAATTATCATCCCCATTTGATAGATGGGGAAACCGAGAAACTGAAAACTTAAATATTAATAACTTGAGCAAGAACACAAAGTCAGTTTACCAGATTAAAGCTCAGGCAATATACCTCCAAGACAGTAAATTATAATCTATGTTACACCAGCACCACAGATTCAGCTCATACTTTAGCTTCTCTTCAGACTCTTCTGTCCAGGAAATATCTCTTCCGAGCTCCCACAGGGACCACCACACATAGCAACTTTCAAGGTACATACAAGTAAATTTTACTTTTGCTCTCCCACTGTGGGGGCTTCCCTGGTGGCTCAGAAGGTAAAGAATCTGTCTGCAATGCAGGAAACCCGGGTTCAATCCTTGGGTCAGGATGATCCCCAGGAGAAGAGAATGGCAATCCACTCCAGTATCTTTGCCTGGAGAATTCCATGGACAGAGAAGCCTGGCAGGCTACAGTCCATGAGATCACAAAGAGTTGGACACGATGGAGCCACTAACTCTGTGTGATCTTCTTGAAGACAATGAACAGCATTTTATAGTACTAAGAGTTTAGACCTGGGATTAGACAGACCTGGATTTGATCCCATGTCTGTCACTTAAAATGTAAACTTGGCAAATTCCTTAATCTACTGGAGCTAGGTTTTATCATCTATAAATTGGGGACAATAATAATTGCTTCATCATAACATTATACTAGAAAGATTAAGTGTATTCAGCACATCATTGCTTAACATAGATTGTTAATAATTATTTCCTGTATCCTCTAAGTTTATTATCATAATCGTTGATGCAGATTTGTTGCATAAATTGGGCTATGAGGGACACAGATGAACCAGATTGTATTCTGAATTTACTGACTAGTGACACCCTTGTTTCTTGAACTGTGGACCTTATCCTTCAATATAGAGAGAATATCCCTCCCTTAGCTATGTTATCTTCAGCTTAGGGTCCTCCTGGCAATGCATTTGTCACCTTAGTTGATATATCAACTCAGGCTACCTGGGATATTATTTAGGTCACAGGAAATAGATATGTTTTTTTAATGCACTGATGTTTTCTGAACTGAAGGAAGGCTGGACATGGAGAGAATTGAGTCCTTTAAATAGCTCCTTGAAGCAGGGGGAAGGAGCTATTGTAGAGGGGCGATCTGAGCCACTGAGATGTTACATGACCTTCAAGGTATTATTCTACTTTTGCCCTAGAAAAAAGGAAAACAAAACTACAAAACTTTTGGTTCCCTTCATCCATCGCCCCTAGTGTGACTGTGTGTGTGTCTGTATGTGTTGAGATGTGCCCACACATCACCTTTGTCAAATAAGGTTTGGGGGAGCCAGCTTAGCCCTGCGGTGGGAGGTAAGAGTCAGTTCTGAAGTTTTGCCTTTAAAAATATGGCTTTTAGTGATAAAATTGGAACTTATATAAACAAACTTGTGAGAAAGCAAGCCAAAAAGGAATGCTTGCGTGTGCGCTCAATCGTGTCCGACTCTCTTCTTAAAAGAATGAAGCTGTTAATGAGAAAACCCATTATGGATCCAGTGTCAAAGCGCAAGGTACTCACCAGCATTCTTGGCATCAGGGTCCCAGTGTACTTCTGAAGTTGTGATGAATTCCATGGTGTGATTAGGCACCTAGAAAACTGAGGCACCTCCAGTGGGGTTTTCTGAGTGTATCGAGTGAGGTTCCATTAGTCAGGAAAAGATTCTGTCAGATTAAAGTATGATGTTAGCTTGTCGAAGGAGTGGCACTTATAAATCTCCACAACTGATGTACAGTAGTCCCCTGTTATCCGTGGTTTTGCTGTCTGTGTTTTTCAGTTACCCAGGATCAACCCTGATCCAAAAATATTAAATGAGAAATTCTAGAAATTAGCAATTGGCAAATTTTAAAGGGAGCCACATTCTGAGTAGCTCCTGTGCCAAAATCTGGTGATGATCCCTCTAGGTCCCGCCCCAAATGTGAATCATCGCTTTGGAAAAAATAACTCAGCTGGTTATCAGAGCGGCTGTGGGAGTGTCACAGTGCTTGTTGCAAATAAGTCTTATTTTACTTAATAATGGCCCCAAGACACAAGAGGAGTGACGCTGGCAATTTGGACATGCCAAAGACAAGTTGTAAAGTGCTTCCTTTAAGTGAGATGGGCAAGTTCTCGACTTAATAGGGAAAGAAAAACATTGTATGCTGAGGTTGCTGAGACTTATAGTAAGAATGAATCTTCCATCTGTGAAATTGTAAAGAAGGAAATAGAAATTTGTGCTAGTTTTCTTGTTGCACTTTAAACTGCAGAAATTACAGCCACTGTGTGTGATGAATGCTTAGTTAAGATGGAAAAAGACGCTACATTGGTACAGTAAGATATTTTGAAAGAGAGAGGGAGGTCATATTCACACAACTATCATTAGTCTCTTGTTAAAATTGTTATATGTTATTTATTAGTTATTATTGTTAATCTCTTACTGCACCTGGTTTACAAAATAAGCTTTGTCATAGGTATGTATGTACACAGAAAAAAACCAGTATACTGGTATATATATGTTCGGTACTATCCAGGCTTTTAGGCATCCACTGGGGGGTTAGGAATATATCCCCTGCGGTTAAAGGGCACTACTGCCTTCTCCACTTATCCCCCAGAATAACCCTTTAAAATGGGAATATAGCCTATCATGCCTCTGTTTGGACCTCTGCAATGGCTTTTTGTTGTTTCTTGCACTATGATGCACTCGAAAGTCATGCTATGTCCTTCAAGGTCCTCCGTGATCCAGACTGTGCTTTCCTTTGCAAGGTCATTCACTCCTCCTCTGTGTATGCCTACAGACCCAGGGGCCTCTTAAATTTCCTGAGGGCACCCAGTCTTTTCCCACATTAGGGCTGTTCCCTCCCTTCTTTAAGGAATCCTTTTAAATGTCCTCTTAGAGAGGTCTTCCCTAACTACCTTTCCCTTCTACAGCCTATTCTGTATCATTTGCCCTATTCATATCTTCATAAAACAATTGATAATTTGAACTATGGGTTTTTGTTAGTTTGTCTATTCTTGTGTGGGCTTCCCTGGTTCGCTCAGTGGTAAATAATCCACCTGCAATGCAGGAGTTGCAGGAGGTGTGTGTTTGATTCCTGGGTTGGGAAGATCCTCTGGAGGAGGGCATGGCAACCCATTCTAGTATTCTTGCCTAGAGAATCCCATGGAAGGAGGTGCCTGGTGAGATATAGTCCATAGGGTCACAAAAAGTCAGACACGACTGCAGCTTAGCATGTAAGCTATACTTGTATATGGTTTTTCTTCTCTATTAGACTATAAGCTCCAAGAGGGACCTTTATCTGCCTGTTTATCACTGTATGGCCAACACAGCTTACTATATAGACTATAATGTGTGGGTAGGTGTTCAGTAGCATTTACTGACTGAAGAATGAGTGAATAATTAGTTCTAGTCTCATCTCGTGGAGATCTATTAGATGATCACCTTTTTCTCTTTGCTCTGGTGAGTGCCTGAAGTCAGTTTTGAGGAGGGACTCCAAGTAGCAGTATGTCTGAATTCTAGCGAATTCGAGACTAGTAGAATGGCTAATCGGAGAAGGCAATGGCACCCCACTCCAGTACTCTTGCCTGGAAAATCCCATGGACGGAGGAGCCTGGTAGGCTGCAGTCCATGGGGTCGCTGAGGGTCAGACACGACTGAGCGACTTCACTTTCACTTTTCACTTTCATGCATTGGAGAAGGAAATGGCAACCCACTCCAGTGTCTTGCCTGGAGAATCCCAAGGATGGGGCAGCCTGCTGGGCTGCCATCTATGGGGTTGCACAGAGTCGGACACGACTGAAGCGACTTAGCAGCAGCAGCAGCAGAATGGCTAAAATGTATTTGTCATGTGCATGGCACTTTGAGGGATGCAAAGTTGAGCTAGGTGTGATCTGATCCTGCCACATGTTACAATTTAGGGTATAGGCATGTTCTCTGAATATATGAGTCTAGTGTGAGTGGGGCAGACAGGTCAGCACCATGTGTTAAGTGCAATTGTGCTACTCTGTTCTAAGTGCTATGGGGAATGTAGGTAATACTTGGATTTTTAAAACAACACTTTGAAGGCAGTGAGTCTATAGTCTTTCTAATTTAAACTGTTCTGTATAAGCAACGGGCTTTCTGCATCTTTAAGTCTATATACCATTGCAAAAATTGAGTGGGACTGGTAAACTCATCTCTATGTCATTCCCTTATTAAGTCAGAAAACATTCTTTGATCTCCTACACAGGAACAGTCACTGTGCCTGGTGTGTTAGGCACCAGGGACATTGCTGTGAATAAGAGACTAACCCCCTGCTCTCACAATGCCCTTTCATTTGTGTGCGAAACACAGATGCTAAATAAGAACCATAATGTCAGATTTTGAAAAATATAATGACAGAGGAGAGTGATGAGATGCAGAACCACTGGGGGAACCGGGGGTTAGTCATTTTAGGTAGGCTGATAAGGAGAGGCCTCCCTAAACATGTGGTGTTTGACCTGAGGCTTGAGGGATGAGCAGGAGCTGCTCCTAGGAGAGCTTAGCGGAAGAGCCTTCCATTCAGAGGGGGGCAGAAGTAAGACCCCTGAGGTGGGACAGGGCTATGTGTGAAGAACAGGGAAGCCAGCATAGCTGAGCCTAGTGGGGAGGAGAATGAGAAGGGTCACAAAGATAGAACATGTAAGATCGTATGGGCTGTGCACAAGAGTTAGAATTTGATTCTAAGAAAGAACAAGGGGAAGTCATTGAGGTTCTGTAAGTACAAGATTGACAGAATCTGATTTATATTTTCAAAGGATCATTGCTGTAAAAAGAAGGGGTTTTAAAGGGAGCATGAGTAAAATAAATGACTTAATGATCTTTGAGATTACTACAACACATGTGTTTCCATTTATGATAATACAGTTCAGCAGACGTGTGTTGAGTACCCTCTATGTGCCAAGCACTGTGCAGGAGTAACCAGTTGGTGCTGTTGGACTGCATCAACAGTATTACTGAAATTTTCTGCAGGGACATGATGGCCATATTTTTCAAAATTGATTTCTTCATTCATTTTCAATTTCCTTTTCATGATTAGCTAAATCCAAAGCAAATGTTTGGGGTCCTTTTAACCTACTCACCTCAAACCCTCTTTCTCTTTCTGAGCAGACCTGTAATTTCCCAAAGTAGTGCGTGGCTCTGGCATATAGTACTTATCCTGAAGAAGCAGGTTCTGCTGGGGGTTCATGCTTGAGTCCATTTTTCTTATCTTCCTCAAATGGCCGAAGTTAACTGATTTGAAAGGGCCTCATTTTAAATTACATTCATTCAGTGAAAACAGAAATTAACACTTAGAGACATCTATATGCTAATGATTGTAGCTCAGGGAATTCACTTCTAACCTTTTCAAAAGGCACTGGTAAAGAGCCATTTCACTTGAAAGCAACTTAGTAAAACTGGTACATTAATTAAATACCGTAAAATTTCTTTAAAAATCTTTATTTCATTTATCATTTATGCTATTTTTTTTCTTTTTTATGTGAGTTACCTTGGCTCAGATTGTGCCTTCTAGAACATATTATTTAGCAGATTATTTGACATGAATAATGCAAAATCCAGAGCAATAATGTAATGCCATGAGTTTGGAAGATAGTAAAAGAACAAAAGACAAACAAAGGAAATCTGTTCATCAAGACCACTGTTAGCTTTGAGCAAAATTTTTCTTTTAAAGTGCCATTTGTTTAGTCGGTGATGCCCTGAGTGAGGGCACAAGCCCAGTCTTGGTGGATGAAGCTGGGGTGCAAAGCTTCACTTGCCCCTTCAGTGCCAAGCACCTGCACAGCGAATAAATTACACAGATGTATATTGCATCCTTTAGGGCTCTATGTCTCATCTCTGCATCTTACTTATTTGTGTTTACTTAGCTTTATCTGTGATTTCAGGTCTTTGTATTATCAGGGACATTCAGGGCTTTTCCCTAGTCTACCTGTATCCTGAAGAGTAAAATCTGCTCAGGATTATGGAGTAGGATGAATTTTGTTGAACTGCATGAAGGGAGATCTTATACCTGAGCAGGGAAACCCTTCAAGGGGATAGATTAAGTCAAAGGGACTCTGGGTTGTTTTCACACCCAGCATTTTTTTTTTTTTTCTATCTTCTGAATAAGTAAGCAATAGTTTAGAACATGGGGTTGTAAAGTCAGATTTGCTTGTAAATCTGAGTTCATTTACGGGTTGTATAATGTTGAGCATGCTATTAAACTCCTGGAGATTTGGTTTTCTCATCTGTAAAGTGGGAACAATAATATCTACTGGGAGAATTAAATGAGGAAATACAAGTCAAGTGCTTGGTAAGATGCTAGGCACAGAGGAAGTGCTCAGTAGAGAGTACTGTTTGAAGTGCTGAGGATGAATTTAAAAAATAAACAAGTGGAAATATTGCTGCTTTTAGAAAATTGCTGCTCTAGAAAATGATCCCCAAATTAAGCTGAAAGGGCACTCAGATATCTAAGTTGGCAATGTCGTATGAAAGTGTTAGTCGCTCAGATGTGTTTGACTCTTTGCGACCCCATGGACTGTGGCCCGCCAACTGTCCAGGCAAGAATACTGTAGTGGGTTGCCATTTCCTTCTCCAGGGGATCTTCTTGAACAAGGGATTGAACCCAGGTCTCCTGCACTGCAGGCAGATTTTTTACCGTCTGAGCCACCCGGGAAGCCCCTATGTTGTATGATTCTTTGGTTAAATATTCTTTTGTCATGTTTATCTCATACTTTATTTTTCCTTGACCCATGTCCTCAAAAGAAGCATTCTATAATTATCAAAAAGAATCATATCAATAAATTAGTCCATGGTATATTTATTACTCCTCATTTTAAACTGTGAAGTTGAGTATACTTTGACCTATATTTACACCCATGAAACCTTCAGCACAATCAAAATAATAAATATATCCATCACTCTTCAAAGTTTAATTGTGCATTTCTGCAATCTCTCTTTTTACCCTCCCATCCTCACCAGCACCAAGCCCCTTCCCATCCCCAGACAGCCAGTGATATGTTATCTTTCACTATAGATTAGTTTGCATTTTCTAGAATTTTATATAAATGGAATCATATAGCATGTGCTCTTTCTTTTTTGGTGTTTTGATCTGGCTTCTTTCATTTAGCATAGTTATTTTGAATTTTATTTTCAAGGTAAGCAAAGGCATGTTTCTATCCAAACAGCATTCATGTTGTTGTGTCTATTAATAATTTATTCCTTCTTTTTGCCAAGTAGTATTTTATTCTATATTTATACCACAATTTACGTATTCATTCAATAATAAATGTTGATAAGCATTTGGATCATTTCCAGGTTTCAATTGTTACAACTAAATTTGCTATGAAATCAAATATAAGTCTCTGTATGGACATATGCTTTCCTTTTTCTGGCAGAAATATGTAGGAGTGAAATGACTAAATCATAGAGTAAGTGTACGTTAAATTTTTGTCATGCTGTTTTCCAAAGTGGTTGTAGCATTTCATACTCTATCAGCGTAAGAGTTGTAGCTGCTCCATTCCTTTACCAACAGTAAGTCAGCTTGGCCTTTTTAATTTTAGTCACTTAAAGAGTGATACAGTGACGTCTCATTGTGATTTTAATTTACTTAATGACCATCAGGTGCCTTTTTGACACTCTTTATCCTCTTTGGTGAAGTGACTATTTAAATATTTTGCTCCACTCATAAATTGAGTTATTAATGATTTTGACAATTATTTATATATTTTAGATACAAATCCTGTAACAGAAATGTGATTTGCAAATATTTTTTCCTGTTGTGGCTGCCTTTTCATTCTATTTGTGATGTCTTTGAAGGGACAATCAATTTTGATAAAGTTTATCATTTATCAATTTATCACACATGAGTCATGGATCTTTGCTTAAGTCAAGGCTACAAAATTTTTCAGTTCTTCCTTCTAGAAGTTTTATGGATTTCAGTTCAATTCAGTCACTCAGTCATGTCCAACTCTTTGTGACCCCATGAACCAACAGCACGCCAGGCCTCCCGGTCTATCACCAACTCCTGGAGTTTACTCAAACTTATGTCCATCGAGTTGGTGATGCCATCCAGCCATCTCATTCTCTGTCATCCCCTTCTCATTCTGCCTTCAATCTCTCCCAACATCAGAGTCTTTTCAAATGAGTCAGCTCTTCGGATCAGGTGGCAAAAATATTAGAGTTTCAGCTTCAACATCAGTCTTTCCAATGAACACCCAGGACTGATCTCCTTTAGGATGAACTGTTTGGATCTCCTTGCAGTCCAAGGGACTCTCAAGAGTCTTCTCCAACACCACGGTTCAAAAGCATCAATTCTTCTGCGCCTCAGCTTTCTTTATAGTCCAACACTCACATCCACACATGACCACTGGAAAAACCATAGCCTTGACTAGATGGACCTTTGTTGACAAAGTAATGTCTCTGCTTTTTAATATGCTGTCTAGGTTGGTCATAACTTTCCTTCCAAGGAGTAAGCATCTTTTAATTTCATGGCTGTGATAACCATCTGCAGTGATTTTGGAGACCCAGAAAAATAAAGTCAGCCACTGCTTCCACTGTTTCCCCATCTATTTCCCATGAAGTGATGGGACCAGATGCCATGATCTTTGTTTTCTGAATGTTGAGCTTTAAGCCAACTTTCTCACTCTCCTCTTTCACTTTCATCAAGAGGCTCTTTAATTCTTCTTCACTTTCTGCCATAAGGGTGGTATCATCTGCATATCTGAGGTGATTGATATTTCTCCCAGCAATCTTGATTCCAGCTTGTGCTTCATCCAGCCCAGTGTTTCTCATGATGTACTCTGCATATAATTTAAATAAGCAAGGTGACAATATACAGCCTTGGTGTACTCCTTTTCCTATTTGGAACCAGTCTGTTGTTCCATGTCCAGTTCTAACTGTTGCTTCCTGACCTGCATACAAATTTCTCAAGAGGCAGGTCAGGTGGTCTGGTACGCCCATCTCTTTCAGAATTTTCCACAGTTTATTGTGATCCACACAGTCAAAGGCTTTGGCATAGTCAAGAAAGCAGAAATAGATGTTTTTCTGGAACTCTCTTGCTTTTTCAGTGATCCAGCGGATGTTGGCAATTTGATCTCTGGTTCCTCTGCCTTTTCTAAAACCAGCTTGAACATCTGGAATTTCACAGTTCACATATTGCTGAAGCCTGGCTTGGAGAATTTTGAGCATTACTTTACTAACATGTGAGTTGAATGCAGTTGTGCGGTAGTTTGAGCATTCTTTGGCATTGCCTTTCTTTGAGATTGGAATGAAAACTGACCTTTCCCAGTCCTGTGGCCACTGCTGAGTTTTCTAAATTTGCTGGCATATTAAGTGCAGCACTTTCACAGCATCATCTTTCAGGATTTGAAATAGCTCAACTGGAATTCCATCACCTCCACTAGCTTTGTTTGTAGTGATACTTCCTAAGGCCCACTTGACTTCACATTCCAGGATGTCTGGCTCTAGGTGAGTGATCACACCATCCTGATTATCTGGGTCGTGAAGATCTCTTTTTGTACAGTTCTTCTGTGTATTCTTGCCACCTCTTCTTAATATTTTCTGCTTCTATTAGGTCCATACCATTTCTGTTCTTTATTGAGCCCATCTTTGCATGAATGTTCCCTTGGTATCTCTAATATTCTTGAAGAGATCTCTAGTCTTTCCTATATTATTGTTTTCCTCTATTTCTTTGCATTGATCGCTGAGGAAGTCTTTCTTATCTCTCTTTGCTCTTCTTTGAAACTCTGCATTCAAGAGGGTATATCTTTCCTTTTCTCCTTCGCTTTTTGCTTTTCTTCTTTTCACAGCTATTTGTAAGGCCTCCTCAGCAGCCATTTTGCTTTTTTGCATTACTTTCTCTTGAGGATGGTCTTTATCCTTCTCTCCTGTACAATGTCAGGAACCTCCGTCCATAGCTCATCAGGCACTCTGTCTATCGGATCTAGTCCCTTAAATCTATTTCTCACTTCCATTTAGGTTTTACATTTAGGTGTATGATACATTTTGAATAAAAATGCTCATTTGCTGAGACATCAATACTCATCTTTTTGGATATGAATATTCAATTGTCACTGTACCTTTTGTTGAGAAAATTATTTTGTTTGTACCTGATTGCCTTTGTACCTTTGTCAAAAATCAGTTGATCATATATGTATGGATCTACTTCTGGACTCTCCATCTTGCTCCATTTGTCTATTTTTAAGGCTGTGTTATTTTGTGTAACCTTTTAAGTCTCAAAGCAGTTTGCTGAGCTCCATTCCATCAGTCTCCTCATCCATCTCTGTAGCTCAACTAGAAAATTCAGTTTAACTTTCTCTTTTAGTGAAATTTATCCAAGGTGAATTTAGCCAGTGATTTAAAATGGATCTAAGTCCTCTCTCTATCCTTTAACAGTTTCGTTTCATTTTAATTTTCATGTTGTTTGTGCTTTTGGTGGTGGTGGGGGAAGGTTGTGTGATAAAAATACCTTGACAAATTGTTTTATATTACATACAAACCTATAGAAATTAGCATGAATCATCAAATCGCTCAAGATGGGGTGGGAAGTGGCAGTGGAAGAATCAAATGAAGAACCTAAAGTAAACACCAAACCCTTTCTAAAGGATTCCTGCTAATGAATGTGTCCATTCCTAGATTATAGCTCATTTTTATCCATTCTCTGCAATACACAGAGAAGGAAAATGTTCACTTTTGCTTTAGACATTCTCAAAAGCAGAGGCAGACCAGAAATCACAGGACAAGATCCAACTGAGCCTGCTTGAGAACAGGGCTTTCTCAGGTAGGATTCCCCTTGTAAATCCCAGCTGTCAAGCTGTGACAGATAGTCTCAAAAGAGGAAAGAGCTTCTAAGTCTAAGGGAGGAATCAGGAGAGTGTGTGTTGCTAAGTGTAAGGCCACCGAAGGTGGTTATCAGCCCTTTAATAGGTCCAAGCTGATTGGCGAGCTTCCTGTTGATGCTAATGAGGCTATTTTTATACTGATAGCTATATTATTCCCAGCAATTGTCATGGTTACATGTACAAAAGAAGAAGGCGAATGATAAACTTTCTGAATAAAGGAGATGGCATGAAATTGGAATCATTTAATCATTTATTCTAACAACAAAAACAGATCCTTTCTAAGGTGAGTTAATGAACTCTGTGTTACCCTGGAGGCTATAATCCTCCACTGACACCAGTCTCCTCATCTGTTAAAATGAGAGGGTTGGACTAGATGGTCTCTAAGGTCCCTTCCAGCACTGAAAATTCTATGAATCTGTGATTACTTAATGTTTTTCTCCATGGCTGGAGGTTTTGCATTCTTTGTAAGAACAAAGGGGACTTTTAACTTGGAAAATTTGAATTTTGTTTGCATCACAAATTGTATTTCAAAAGAAAGAAAAAACGGAGATGTTTGAGTTAAAGAAATTGGTCTCTAATATACTTTAGACCATGTATAATAACCCATTACTGTACCATAACCTGTAGTAAGCCTATTCAGTGATAGGTTGTGGGGATAGGGCATGGAAGCCTTAACAGCCTTCTGTGTGTGTGCTAAGTCGCTTCAGTCATGTCCGACTCTCTGCGACCCTACAGACCATAGCTCACCAGGCTCCTCTGTCCTTGGGATTCTCCAGGCAAGAATACTGGAGTGGGTTGCCATGCTCTTCTCCAGGTGATCCTCCCAACCCAGGGATCAATCCTGCATCTCTCATGTCTCCTGCATTCGCAGGCTGGTTCTTTACCACTAGCACCACCAGGGAAGCCTCTCAAATCCTGCTAGTTCTGGTTAAAGGTGCAATTTCAAATTTATGATAACTGAGTTCTTCTCTCAAGAATAGTATAATATCTGTGCTAATTCTACTCCTTTTTCAAAATGGTTCTTAAGCACAATTTGGCAGCATGCCTGAAACTAATAGGTAGATGTGTTCTTTTCTTACCATTTGTCAGAGTTGTGCCAGACCAAATCAGGGAGCTCATCCCCCAACCTGAGCAGACCCTGTGCAGACATTAAAA
Organism: Bos indicus x Bos taurus; assembly: GCF_003369695.1. NCBI lineage: Eukaryota > Metazoa > Chordata > Mammalia > Artiodactyla > Bovidae > Bos > Bos indicus x Bos taurus. The sequence continues at coordinate 31,714,493 of NC_040077.1, forward strand.
TAAAGCATCAGAATACTCTCAGACAGGAATCTGCAAGAATATTACTGAGGTTGTTATATATCTGGGCCAAAAATGGGTAGGATTTTATTTTATCATGTTTGCATATCATAGAATCAATAGAGAATGATCATAATGCTAAAAATCAACTACCTGAAACTGTTAGTAGATATTCTCCTATTTCTATTTATAGACTTACCTACGTTTCTTCCAGTCTACCTACTAGTTTAGGGGGAAGGGCCCAAAGTTTAGAGTCTATGCATATAGTCTATGCATACAGTTTTAGCCTTAGCATAGTTCCTGTCCTCCAGGAACTTAGAGTCTACTTGGAGACAGAAGACCTGATTAGTGGTGCATGATACTAAGTGTCTTGGGGGGTGGAGATTGGGACTGGAGGAGAGGACATGTTCATACTTTAGGCTCTTGGTGCACCTTATGCCAAGTACTGGGCATAACATGGGGTTCCCAGGTGGTGCTGGTGGTAACACACCCTGCAGTGAAGGAAACATAAGAGATGCAGGTTTGATCTCTGGTCAGGAAGATCCTCTGGAGGAGGGCATGGCAACCCACTCCAGTATTCTTGCCTGGAGAATCCCATGAACAGAGCAGCCTGGCAGGCTACAGTCCATGGGGTCACAAAGATTTGAACATGACCGTAGTAACTTAGCTCGCATGCACAGGCATAACGCACACTGTGAAAAAAGATCATATCATTTCTGTTCTTTGGATTAAAACACTGAGTCTCGGGATTAAGAAAAGAAACACAAAAGCCGTGGTTGCATATCTACTAAACATTTTTATCTGGGGTTTGAATCCTGGTTCGTCTGATGCCAAGGCTTGTCCTAATTCCTCAGCACATAGCCAACAGGTTTCACCTGCCAGTACTAAGTGATGGAACCACCGGGAGGATTGATTGAGAAAGTGTGTGTGTATCTAAGATCAGAGGGAAGTGCCTTGGTCTATTGTCTACTGTGATGGAGCATGGCTTCTCGAAGTTTCCCATTCTGCCCTGGCACCTGCTGGCCAAAAGAGTAAGAAACACCTCAATTACTGAAGAATGAAAAGAAAGCTTTTTAGCAGAATTTGCATGTCCAAGGAAGTTTTCTTTAAAAAGCTGGGAGATAAGCCAGTGTTGCTAAATGGGTAGAAGAATTTGGACAAGCGGACAGAAAGCAAACCAGCATTCCAAAAGTTTGAGAAGTGGAGCAAAAGCGAGCAGACCTTTAAGGCAAAGAATGTGTAGTTTCTACGAAGCTGAGACACTTGCCTTCATGCCTGTGTTAACCGTGGGGCGATGGAATAAAGGCAGATTATTTAAACAAGTTCAAAGCCCTTTCGCATTTGCACTGCTTGAACAATTTTTCTGTGTTTCATTAGTTGCCAATAAGTTATCCCTTTGTTTCTGTGTTTGGTTTTATGGATTCTATTGTTGGAATGATGAGAGCGCAGGGAAACCATGTAATGACAGGGGGAAGCACTCGCTGGAGGAAAGAAAAAACACTTTGAAGCTGTGGCGCTCCCAGGCTCCATCTGGGCACAATGCCAGCTTTTCTCTAGCAGAGGAACTTACCACAGAAACAGCTGGCGGTGGCTACATTTAACCCGTAATAAAGACGACTCAGCACACTAATCAATGATTTAATAATTGTATCAGTGAAACAGATTATTGGATTGGTTTCGGGGGATTCAAGCCTCCCTCTGCAGTTAGATGCTGGCTTTCAGAATGGCCTCACCTTCTTCAACAGACTCACACATTTCCCTCCAGTGTTTTTATTTTAAGACTCTCCTGGTTACAACTATTTCACCAAAATATATTGGAACATCATATAACCCTTAGATGGGTGTTTATTGACACTTACAGAAGCTCTACAAAATTCCAGTGAGTGAATAGAGCCTTTCCCTACTCTGTCCATCTAGGTTTGTAGAATCTGTCCCTGGCTGGCAGGACTGTCCCCTTGGGGGTCGTAGAATATCTTTTCTTCAAAAGAGCGGAGCTGCTGTTTCCCAGGATGCGTCATAGTTTGTTCTGGCTGAGCGGGTTTTGTTAGAGTACAGATTAGGTTCCATTGCATTTTGGGTTTTCTTTACTCTCTCCTTCTTTCTCTTGTGAGGTATTCTCAAACTCAGTCAAGGTTTTTGTCAGTCACGAGTAGAGTTTCCTACAGAGGCTCTGGATGACTTTATTTCTCTCCATTTACCAGCGGTCAAATGAACAGACGCAATAAACGTAGGGACACTCATTCTTCGCTTGTCCGGATGTGCACAGCAGGCTCCAGGCACGCGGTGTCGTGTGGAGTGGCTGGTGTCAGGGATGTTCTTATGATCACACTGCTGCCAGTCCCTCAGCAAGGAGTTCTCACAGTACTTTTTTACCATATCGTCTTCATCTCACGCAAAATGATCTAGTTGTCTATCATCTAGTGTCTCCCATGTAAGTTCAGATTTTAGAAATCTCACAGATTTTAGAAATCTAAGCACTACTGATATTAGATCAGTTAAAATGAGGTCCTCCTTGGTGGCAAGCCTATCATGACATTTGGGTTTTAGGAGGCACACAGTAAGCAGTAAACGTCACTGTGTACCCAGCTCTATTTGTAGGTAGATATGAGTCAGACAAGGACTCAGACATTAAAAAAAAAAAAAAAATCAGGACCTTGTGCCCACCAGAGAATATTATAAAGAGGCTTAAATTTTTATTTAAGCATAAAGATATGCTCAGGGTCCCCTTTCCAAAAGCAGGTTCCAGTGGTTTGTTAAATATACCACACTCCTGCAGTCCTGGGATCAGGCTGCCTGGCCCCAGTTGCTGGTGATTCCCTTTATAATTTGAGAACTTTTTTTTTTTTGGTCTGTTAGGTTCAACTGTGGATCCTAATGCCCAAATAGAAAAGTCCCACTCCACATTCTGATATGTATAATGGCCCCAGGCATATTTTCCATATCTGGAAGTATATTTGTGTTCTATTATTTTAAAAACACACTCTGCTATCATTCTCCTCATCCCTGGTTTATCCTGGGTCCCATTAATTAAGGGTCTAATCTGCAAGAAGATTGTGTCACTTTTGAGAGTATATGCATTTTAATAGGTTTGCTTAAGGCCTGAAACAGATTCAAGACACAAAGGATTGAGTCGATAATGGTGGGATTTCCAGGCAGTTTGACAGGTATTGAGGGATATACTTTTGGCCAGAGGCCCTGCCTCACTCCATTCAAATTTCACAAAATAGACAGTTGTCTACTCCATAAGCAAATGGGCAGTATCCTTTTCTTCTTTTTTTCCTTCATAATTTTGACATAAGCTGTGCAGTAGAAAGAAGGTACTGACTGGTAGTATCCATTATGTATGGGGACCAATTTTATTAAGGATCTAGAAAATCCCTCCCTTGGTGGCATATTTAGAAAGTACTATTGGCATCCTGTCCCTCTGTGTTACCAGTGAATGACATGTCAATGTCTTGATGCCCGATCTTAATTATTCACTCTCTGCCATTTCCAGAGCCCTGAGATGACTTTTGTCTGTGCTGACACATGGAATATAGCAAAAAGCATTAGTGGATTCCAAATGTGGCTAGGAAAATGAACAGAAATTATATGTGTATTTATAAAAAATATACATGTATACACACATACCCACATGTATATATGTACACAAATATATATGTATATACATATGTGTATATATGCGTGTTATAGGTTGATCATAAAATCAATTTAGTGGCATCCAGCATATATAGTAAGAGCATCATACTGTTCACACATGTAAGAAACCACAGTGACTTTTCTTTCCTGACCATCTCCCAGAGAGCAAACTGGAGTATGTAAAAGTTATCTATTAAATATTCATGCAATATTTTCTATTACATAATTTGTAGAGCATTCTTTTGAGGGTAAACTAAGGTGATAGAAAATATTTCAAAGATGATAAATTGTAAACTGAAAAATATATGTCATTATAATGACAACTATGATGATTTTCATGTCATCCATTTGGTCTCAAGTTTTAGATTGCAACTTCCTGGGCAGCAGGGCTAATGTAGTTCAATTTTCGCTGTGAGTACCAAAGTGGCACAATAATGAAAAAGGCTCAAACACAGTGAAGCTTAGAAAACAGTGAATGCCAAAGAGCTTGTGTGTTATTCCCAACTCTCTGCTAACAAATTATGCCTTGAGCAAATCATTTAATATGACTAAGTCTTTGTATCCTTATCCTTAAAACGAAGGAGTGGATCAACCAATATTCCATCTAGATCAAATTTTAACGGATCATTGAAAGAACTTAAAAAAATATATATGAAGTCAATCAGGAAAAAAATGCTACTACAAAGTCTTTCAACCTGACAAAGTTTTCAAATTGGCATATATTTTTCAGTTTACAATTTATCATCTTCAAAATATTTTCTAATCTGTCACCTTACTTTTTCCTCAAGAGAATGCCCTACAAATTATGTAAAAAATTAGCCTTGGTCCAGGTCCCATAACATGATAGGTTGTAAAAATATAACAAAGCTGCAATGTTTTCTAGAAATTGTTTTAATGCCAAGAGGCTGTTATCAGTTGAATTGCTGCCAAGACATTATAATGTGTGGGAAGACCCAGTATAAAATAAGAACACAAACAAAAACAAAAGCTTGGAGGGAAATCTTTTGCTGCTCAGTGAATTTTTGTTGTCAGTCTGATTTATCTGATTATAAGACAGTAGTAAATAAATTTTTTCTTTCTTTAAATTTTTTCCTTTCTCTTCTAACCTTCCCTCCAGAGCCTGTTCCTGGTAGGAAAAATGGAGTCAATAAAATCAATGTTCAAAGGTAATTTGGAGTAGTAGAAACCATTTCAGGTAGTTGTCAAAAGCCTTCTGAGAACTCTTTTTTAGGCATTCTCACCACTTGTGGAAGGTGAAAGGAATGCAGCAACAAGAAACTCATTTTCAGCAGCCTCCTACTAGGAAGCCATAGCTGTTCCACACTGTGTGCCCATATTATTCATCAAACCATGTCAATGTTTGGATTTTCCTTGGATGTGGTTGTATTCTGTAAGCCATGTACAACTTTTATGTTTTCTCCATTTTAAAACTGTCTTGCTAAATTAACTGGATTAAATTAGTTATAGAATAAACATATTCCTACATCTCTAAAGTTCTTAATAAAGGTCTAAAGGTGATGTTTGGAGAAGGCAACGGCACCCCACTCCAGTACTCTTTCCTGGAAAATCCCATGGACGGAGAAGCCTGGTGGGCTGCAGTCCATGGGGTCGTGAAGAGTCGGGCACGACTGAGCGACTTCACTTTCACTTTTCACTTTATTGCATTGGAGAAGGCAATGGCAACCCACTCCAGTGTTCTTGCCTGGAGAATCCCAGGGACAGAGGAGCCTGGTAGGAGGCCATCTATGGGGTCACGCAGACTCGGACACTACTGAAGTGACTTAGCAGCAGCAGCAAAGGTGATGTTTGAACCTCTCCTCCCATCTATGTTGGTGAAAAGCAATCCAAGCTGAGGGAAGAACATGTGCCAAGGCCCAAAGGCATCTCTTGAGGCAGGTGAGTGCCTGGTTGGAAGAAGTGCAAGAAGGCCAGAATAACTGGGGACAGTAAGAGACAGGTGGGGTAGTAGAGGATGATGAGGAAGACGAGAAGGGGTAGGTGGATCTTGTAGGAAAATATAGGCCATTGTGGTGAAATTGGAGGTACTAGAGGATTTGGGCAGAGGAATGACTTCAACCAAGTGATATAGTAATGGGGTATTTCTGGCAGTAAACAGAGAGGGATCTTAGGAGCCAGTTAGAGTGATCTTAGGGAGTGGATAATGGTACCTTGGTAGTAGTGGAAGTGGTGAGAAATGGTCTGGATCTATTTTGACAGAGAGCTGACAAAAATCTGTTGGTGGATAGGATCAAGGGGTATGAGAAAAAGAGGTACGTCCAAGAAGATTCAGATATTATGGCCTGAGATGATGAAACTATGAAATTTTCATCAACTGAGATGGGAAGAACAGGAACTTGTGGGTGTAAGTTTTTGACCCCCATACAACAAAGAAATGTTTTGTAAACACTGTATCAGTACAGTTGTGTTGGATAGCAATGTTCCTTCTATTTAAATTTAAGAAAGGAGATTGAGAAAAGGGAAAAAAAATGTAGGACTAGCTCATTCTATTGATTTCATCCATCCATTCATTCATTCTTTCAGTTAATATGTACTGTAGACTCTTACGCATTTAAAGCTAGATGCTAGGTGCTGAGAGAGGTAGCTGCTGCTGCTGCTGCTAAGTCGCTTCAGTCGTGTCTGACTCTATGCGACCCCAGAGACGGCAGCCCACCAGGCTTCCCCATCCTGGGATTCTCCAGGCAAGAATATTGGAGTGGGTTGCCATTTCCTTCTCCAATGCATGAAAGTGAAAAGTGAAAGTGAAGTCGCTCAGTCATGTCCAACTCTTAGCGACCCCATGGACTGCAGCCTACCAGGCTCCTCCATCCATGGGATTTTCCAGGCAAGAGTACTGGAGTGGGTTGCCATTGCCTTCTCTGGAGAGAAGTAGAAAGGTATTCAAATGTGAATTATGCTATCAAAATGCATATAATTTTCTATTTAACCTGATAGAGGGTGGAAATGTGTGTCACTAACACAAGTAAGGTGTCCTGATGTTTGGGTATACAGGAATGATTATGAGAGATAGCATGTGAGATAGCCTTATAAATTGGTTAGAACTTTATATTCCAGGAGGAAAGTTGTTACATCAATAGATTCAGAAAGCCCATAGAAGAGGGAAATAATTTTTTTTTAAAAATTGTAAATGACTTTGTGAGATTGTTAAAGGTCATCTGAAAAAACAGTCCAAATCAGAATTTTTCAAGATGTTCTGCATATTAAGACCTAATGTTCATTTCTGGTAATGAATTTGTTTATCTCATATGCATCTAGCATACAACTAGCCTCCTTGGGAGTATTAAGTCAATTGTTCCATGGTTGAAGAAGGCTGAGCTAGTCTGTACAGGTTCTAAATTCAAGGTTATATTTAATTAGTACAAAATATCTCAGCTTCTTGTCAAACTTTCACATCTGACTCAGAAAGCAAATAAGATGGGTGGTGGACCTGATGTCTGGCTGAGTTTGATAGCAGGTAAGAGGCTATGTAGGTAACTGAAAATAGCAAAAGAAATAAAAGACATTTCTCTTACTCTTGAGGATCCTATAATCTAATTGGGAGGATAAATACAAGGACAAGTAAATGAGAATAGCTTCACAGCACCATCTAAATGTGGTCCAGTGATCTCATAGTCTGAGTGTAGACAAAGGGGAGGGTAGTGATTTGCATTAAAGAATAATTGAGGCTGTCTGGGTGGAAGCAGAGAAGATATCCTTGGGGATCTGAATCTTAAGAGAATATTGGCAAGTCATTGATTAATTCATTTTTAAAAATTGATGTTTGAGTGGGGATTTTATGAGTTAAACAATTGAGACTCTGTAGGAATGCTGATATTCAGGGGGCTTTCCTTGATTTTCAGAATATACCTTCACGAACAAAAATTGGTGCTTCTCAAGTCTGCTGGATTTTCCTCTCCCAAAGGCTGACATCTGTCTAATACTTGAGTGGTGAAAAATGTCTCCTCTGGTAAGGCTCTTTTCATTGACAGTTATAAAATTTCCTTTTGAAAACCACTGAGTACTATCTTCCCAAAAGGAATGCTCTAATATGATGAAAACATCTAAGGAAGTACAGCTCCCATCAAGACAAATTCCCCACCCCTAGTGTGTGGATAAATGACTGGTAACCCCTTTTCTCTCCGAACGGGGGAGTTGGCAAGGGATTTTGAGGTACTACTGTCTGGACTCAGCAGAGCGTTTGAACCTTGATGCTCTCCATGCCAGTCTGGACACATCGTAAACACATCCAGAGAGCAGGAAATCACACTGTATTTTTCCAGCACCCCTTTGTGGAATATGTTGCCAAACCCACAATTTGTACTGTAACATCTCCAGGTGAAATGTGAGAGGGCAGGAGCTGGTGCAGATTGTGATGCTTTCAGAAGGCACATGGAGGGAGGCTGGACTAATGTGACAGCGTCCGTGTTACCTGAGCACAGCACGGCGAAATATCACAGAAGTGATGCCAAGCATTTAATGAGTCGGGACTGAAAACTTTAATTAGCTTGTAGGGCTTTTTATTATTTTATTTTTTGTTCATTATATTTTCTGCTCAGTCTCTGTGGATGTCCTGCATTTTCATCATCAAATGACTGTCTGGTTATTTTTGTCAAACAAGAAGCCTGAAACCATCAAGTCTGAGTGCAGAGACAGTCTGCCTGCTCTGTCAACAGGATGAAAGTGAGTCTCGGGCTTTTTTAATTACAAGGATAACATGTTCGCTCATCTAATAATGAAGATGGTTAGCAATTTTAAATTTTAATAATCAATTACTGAAAGTAATTCTCCATTAAACCACAAGAGAGCCATTAAATCTCAAAAGATGGAACATGCTGTATGTAACAGTAGCAAATTTTCTATTTTTAAATATCATTAGGGAATATCTGATTGTTTCATTTCTCTGCATTTCTTTTACCTTTTTCCTCATGCAGACCATCTCATTTTCCACAGGAAGACAGCACATGATCTTATAAATAATAAAAGAAAACCCTTGCAAGACTTTATCCAGGGGTGTGAAATATGTGCTAAGAATGTAATTTATTTCAGTCTGGCATATTTTGACTGAATAATAAGGACGGTGACTAATTAATATTATACTATGCTGTGGGCAAGACAGCACAGTGGGCTAAATTCATGCTCCTTTCACCTCTGGAGACTGGCATGCCAGCCTTAGAGGAGCCATAACTGCTGAGCACAGTTTGGGGGAGGGGAAGAGATGGCATAAGATGTCTTTTCCTGGCTGTGGAGACCCTGTCCATATTCTAAAACCACCCTGAGCATCAGCTTCTGCTCTGAAGAGATGGGGGAAAAGACAAATGATTGCTACTTGACTATGGCAATTTGGCTGACTTCTGTGTCGAGGGAAGATAACTCCCTGACAGCTCCAGCTGTCCTGCTCTAGCCAGGTTCAGCCAGCTCGCTTTCATCTGCTTAAATATTTGGAAATAAATGGAATAAAAGAAAAGGGGTGAGAGAGACAGAGAGAGAGACAGAGAATGCTTTTAGATAGAAGATTGGATAAGGGTGGGAGCACCATAATGAGATGACCAGAAACAGTGAATTATTTAGAATCAAATTACCCTAGGTCTCCACTAGGCGCAGTTGATTCCATTTTTGCAGTATCTATAGCTCACAGAGTAGAAAGGTACTGGGCTTTACTTCTAAGGCATTTGATTAGTTTTCAGATAATGGGAAGATCACTTTGAATCTAACAAGTGGTTCTACACTGGGCACTACCCCCACCATACATACAGTAGGGGGGTTTGAAAGAACATGAGTACCATAAGCAACAAAGCCAGAGATGAGGTTCTTATCATCTTGATTGTTTTCCTGGTGGGGAATGTGCCTGTTTTATGAATTACACTGGCCTTTCCACGGAGCAGTCTCTTGCTTCCCTCAGAAGGATTAACGCAGAAACCCTGCCAAGCCAGGTGGGCTGGGAATGGGTAAGGTTTCAGTGTACTGATAATTAAGCTGTAGTTCCTTTGTATTTGTTCATAGAAAACTTTAAGTTTCTGAATATTGGAGGGTTTCTGTCTCTCTCTCATTCTACTACTTGGACTTGGATCATCGTCAGCACCACTGCCAGGGAGACGTTGGTCTGGTGGCGATAAGAGAATGCTGACTCTCAGTATAAACCTTACTCTCAGGTAAAATTGGAAACTGACCCCAGGACACTGAAGAAAAAGAATGACCACTCCAGACTGGTGGGTAGCAGTTTCAGTAAGCTAGGAAACTTACATCTGAGGTTTGTCTTGAGTGACTGCGAGATGAGTAGTCTCTGCATCCACCTGCTGGAATCCTAGGAATTTATAGAGAGGTCTGTATGGGCTTCAGTCTCTCCCTTGGTCCAGGTGGTCTCAGAAACACCTTAGTTTCCCAAAGCTGTGTCCTCCTCAGAGTAGCTCTGAGTACAGGAATGGTGGGCAGGGAGTAAGGAGCTTCAATTGCTGGGGACCAGTTTTGGGATCAACTTGTGGTCATGTCCTCTTTGTTGACCTCCACAAACAAGGAAATACAGTCCACACTGGATAATTTTGGCCTTTGTTAACACATCTAAGAGGTGACTTAGGAAGATAAGAAGAAACTATTTGTTGAAGTTCGGGTCCTCATGTAAATTCCAATATCTAGTTATGATGCCTACTCTGTGTTCTACCTGTTTACTATTACTATGTGTAACTGGATATGAGGATGGCATATTTTTTAAACTTTCAAACATTTATTTACTTTCCCAGATTATTATCCAATCATGGATTATTATGAATGAACTATGCCAAAGCCTTTGACTGTGCAGATCACAACAAACTGTGGAAAATTCTGAAAGAGATGGGAACACCAGGCCACCTCACCTGCCTCTTGAGAAATCTGTATGCAAGTCAAGAAGCAATAATAATAATTAGAACTGGACATGGAACAAGACACTGGTTCCAAATTGGGAAAGAAGTACATCAAGGCTGTATCTTGTCACCCTGCTTATTTAACTTATAATCAGAGTATATCATGAGAAATGCTGGGCTGGATGAAGCACAAGCTGGAATCAAGATTGCTGGGAGAAATATCAATAACCTCAGATATGCAGATAACATTACCCTTATAGCAGAAAGTGAAGAACTAAAGAGCCTCTTGATGAAAGTGAAAGAGGAGAGTGAGAGAGTTGGCTTAAAGCTCAACATTCAGAAAACAAAGATCATGGCATCCGGTCCCATCACTTCATGGGAAATAGATGGGGAAACAGTGTCAGACTTTATTTTTTTGGGCTCCAAAATTACTGCAGATGGTGACTGCAGCCATGAAATTAAAAGACGCTTACTCCTCGGAAGAAAAGTTATGACCAACCTAGATAGCATACTGAAAAGAAGAGACATTACCTTGCCAACAAAGGTCCATCTAGTCAAGGCTATGGTTTTTCCTGTGGTCATGTATGGATGTGAGAGTTGGACTGTGAAGAAGGCTGAGCGCCGAAGAATTGATGCTTTTGAACTGTGGTGTTGGGGAAGACTCTTGAGAGTCCCTTGGACTGCAAGGAGATCCAACCAATCCATCCTGAAGGAGATCAGCCCTGGGATTTCTTTGGAAGGAATGATGCTAAAGCTGAAACTCTAGTACTTTGGCCACCTCATGCTAAGAGTTGACTCATTGGAAAAGACTCTGATGCTGGGAGGAATTGGGGGCAAGAGGAGAAGGGGACAACAGAGGATGAGATGGCTGGATGGCATCACTGACTCGATGGACGTGAGTATGAGTGAACTCCGGGAGTTGGTGATAGACAGGGAGGCCTGGCCTGCTGCGATTCATGGGGTCGCAAAGAGTCAGACACGACTGAGCGACTGAACTGAACTGAACTGAATAGGAAATATTGTGTCTTTTATTGTAAATCTATTATTTAGAGACAAATTACAGCTCCTGGTGCTGTGCATTAGTGAAGCTGCTGTATCAGGAGCATGTATTTACTTCTGTGATGGGTGTAAAAACAAGGTGACCCAAGGGCATAAAGAATCTAGCTTCATATTGTTTGCTAGCTTTGTCTGGGATGTTTTATATTGGTCCCTGGGGTGCATGCAGGTCACTGAGCAACCTACACTGGGTCCTCAGTTATTTGGTGTGGAGGTCAGGCTGTAGATTCCTCCCCCCAGGAGTCTTGACTACTTTGAAGTGGGAGAGAATCAACTCTTCGTGGTTTCCCTGAGGAATATGTGATACTCCATAGACAGCTGGAGGGAAAGGGCAATGCCAAATCCTCCTTACCTCCCCAGTGGTATTTGGATTGTTCTCTAGAGGTGGATCATTGAAAACGTGAGAGTTCCAGAAAAACATCTGCTTCTGCTTTATTGACTATGCCAAAGCCTTTGTGTGGATCACAACAAACTGTGGAAAATTCTAAAAGAGATGGGGATACCAGACCACCTCACCTGCCTCCTGAGAAAACTGTATGTAGGTCAAGAAGCAACAGGTAGAACTGGACATGAAACAACAGACTGGTTCCAAATCAGGAAAGGAGTGTGTCAAGGCTGTATATTGTCACCCTGCTTATTTAACTTATATGCAGAGTACATAATGCAAAATGCCGGGCTGGATGAAGCACAAGCTGAAATCAAGATTGCCAGGAGAAATAATAATAACCTCAGATACACAGATGACACCACCCTTATGCAGAAAGCAAAGAAGAAATAGTAAAAGTGAAAGAAGAGAGTGAAAAAGTTGGCTTAACCCTCAGCATTCCGATAACTTAAGATCATGGCATCTGGTCCCATCACTTTATGGCAAATAGGTGCGGAAACAATGGAAACAGTGACTGAATTTATTTTTTTGGGCTCCAAAATCACTGCAGATGGTGACTGTAGCTATGAAATTAAAAGACACTTGCTCCTTGGAAGAAAAGTTATGACCAACCTAGACAACATATTAAAAAGCAGAGACATTACTTTGTCAACAAAGGTCCATCTAGTCAGTAGTCAGGTATGGATGTGAGAGTTGGACTATAAAGAAAGCTGAGCACCAAAGAATTGATGCTTTTGAACTGTGGTGTTGGAGAAGACTCTTGAGAGTCTCTTGGACTGCAAGGAGATCCAACCAGTCCATCCTAAAGGAAATCAGTTCTGAATATCCATTGGAAGCACCAATGCTGAAGGTGAAGCTCCAATACTTGGGCCACCTGATGCAAAGAGCTGACTCATTTGAAAAGACCCTGATGCTGGGAAAGATTGAAGGTGGGAGGAGAAGTGGATGACAGAGGATGAGATGGTTGGATGGTATCACTGATTAAATGGACGTGAGTTTGGGCAAGCTCCAGGTGTTGGTGATGGAAAGGGAGGCCTTGTGTCCAGCAGTCCATGGGTTCCCCAAGAGTCGGATATGACTGAGCAACTGAACTGAACTGAATTAGAGGTCAAAAAGGTCATCTGTAGCATTGCTGAAGGCAGAATTGTATTCCACAGAGAAAGTGGCAGAGTCAGCAGGGGGCAACTCCAGGGAATCCTCCAGTGCTGGCTGGGAAGCAGAGAACAGAATAAGGTTGAAGCCTAAGAGAGGTCCACTCTAAGACCCCATGGAGGGATGCAGAGGCAATCAGGTAACCTTGCTAGAAAGCTTGGGGCTAGAGTCATAGCCAGCTGGAGGAAACATGTAAGAAAGATCTAGCTGGAAGCCCCCAGATTACTGATATTAACTGGATGACTCCTGAAGATCAAACAGGTAGAGAGCAGCCCTACTTATACCAAATCCTAGGATCTCTGATTCAAAGCACTAGGTTTGCTGCATTATGAGATCATGTTCAGGGAGACAAATTATTTTCCAACGAGGTGCAGTGCAGCAAGAATGTGACATGGTAGAGAGACTGTGGGATCTGGAGCACACAAAATGCAGGGTTTGAGGTCTACCTCAGCCACTTATTAGCTCTCTTACCTTGAACAGTGTTTGTTTAATTAGTATTTATTTAAAATACCTTCTATTTATTTAATCTCTTTCAGCCTATTTTTTTTTCTAATCTGTTAAGTGAAGATAAAAGTAGGGCAAGGCTTTTTAACCTCTGCATGATTGCCATGTTGGACTGGATAATTTTTTGTTGCAGAAGCTGCCATTTATTGAAGGATATTTAGCAGGATCCCTGGCCTCTATCCCTTATACACCAATGGTACAATCCCTCTGTTCTATGTTCTGACAACCAAAAATGATTCCAGACATTGCAAAATGTCCCATTAGGGTCACAAAGTTCCCATCTGAGAACACTGCAATAGTGTACTAGTGAGAATAATGAGGTTCCATGCAAAACACTTGTATAGTATCTGACATGTAATTATTGTTCAATATACTAGATATTTTTGCTATTGTTGTTTAGTTACTAAGTTGTGTCTGCCTCTTTTGTGACCCCACAGACTATAGGCCACCAGGCTTCTCTGTCCATGGGATTTCCCAGGCAAGCATACTAGAGTGGGTTGCCATTTCCTTCTCCAAGAGATCTTCCTGACCCAGGGATTGAACCCATGTCTCCTGCATTGGCAGGTGGATTCTTTACCACTGAGCCAACGGGGAAATCCCATTAGATATTTTTATTCATTGATAAAAATGTGAGCAATATTTTTATCAGTATTAAATAAAACTAGTTATAAGGAGAAAGCATTCACTCTCAGGCCATGTGTGAATACTTAGTTTAGTTGTAACTTGCCCTGTTGTCTTTTACTTTGAGCAAGGGAAAGCAGGTTAAAAACAGGCATTTTTTTCTGTGTTCATATTCTTAGTTCATGTACACTATGCAGATACACTCACAGCTTACAGTTTGAAGAACAGTAACTGCATGATTATTTGATTAAAACTGCAGTGTCATTAACATATTCTGGGAGAACAATTACAAATTTCCCAATGTAATATATGTCTTGAGTTGAGTAGCTGCCCTCAATATTCTTATTTAGAAAGATATTCATGATAGTTATATGTGGGCTTCCATTAAAAATGTGTTTATGTTGCTTTCAAACTATAGAATATTCAGTTGCTCTGTTGATAAAATCTAGAGAGGAAAGAAGATACTTATTTCTGTTTATCATGCACATTAATGTCCCATCTTATTTGGTTAGTATTTGATATCATGTACAATCACATAATCATTCAAAATGCAATTCTAGCTTCCACTTGAATTCAGTGATTTCAAACAAGCCATTCAACATGATCCACTGAGTCTTGGCTCACGTCAAGCTCCTACCTCTTTGCAGCACAAGCAAACTTCAAGTTGTTAATAGGAACAGGCATGACTAACCAAAGTAATTTCTTCCTGCATTAATCTTAAACTCTTTAGGAGTCATCAAGGTTTTCTTTCTCTAGCTCAAGATGGAACTGCTGAATTTTGCAGAAAGCATTACAAAGTTACACAAATGAGATTAAATGAAAACAAAAGATACAATTGTCATTAAGACTACATTAAAGCAGGGTCGAAGAAAATCTAAAGTATATAAGTATGTATTTTTCTAAAAGAAAACTTTGGGCTAAAAATGCACCTTTCAGCTTGCATTGGCAATATTTGGATTTGGTTCTCTCATTTGATTTGTTTATATTGTAATGCATAGACTAACTTATATAACGCTGATTTGATACATACTTTAGACAGTTTGGGGCAACAGTACATTAGAATTAGAAATTTTGTCTTCTGAATTGCAAAAGCAACTTGAAGAAGCAAATCAAAATAAAGTTGTTTATTCATATAATCTGTGTTGTATGCTCTTTGAGGTTATCTGTCAATTGCCCTGTCTCAAGTTCCCAACTCTTATTTCGTCTACAACTTTATTAGCCCAAATATACATTTTGGGCTTCCCTGGTGGCTCAGGTGGTAAAGAATTTGCCTGCAATTTGGGAGACCCAGGTTTGATCCCTGGGTTGGGAAGATCCCATGCAGAATGACATGGCAATCCACTCCAGTGTTCTTGCCTGGAGAATTTCATGGACAAAGGAGCCTGGTGGGCTACAGTCCATGGGGTCACTAAGAGTCGGACACAACTGAGCGACTAACACAGCACAATACAATACATTCTCATGCTTCCCTACCTTTTCCCTTTGGATGTCTGTCTTCATCACTTCCTTGATGTTCTGGGTCAAAACCCATCTTTTCAACTCTCTTTTCTAACTGTACCTATGTGCATTGATTATGCTTTTATTCAATAACTCTTCATTATTTAGGTGATTGCTTTTACTATATTATTTTCTCTGGTCTCTATGCTGCTGCTGCTGCTGCTGCTAAGTCGCTTCAGTCGTGTCCGACTCTGTGCAACCCCATAGATGGCAGCCCACTAGGCTCCCCCGTCCCTGGGATTCTCCAGGCAAGAACACTGGAGTGGGCTGCCATTTCCTTCTCCAATGCATAAAAGTGAAAAGTGAAAGTGAAGTTGCTCAGTCGTGTCCAACTCTTCGTGACCCCATGGACTGCAGCCTTCCAGGCTCCTCCATCCATGGGATTTTCCAGGCAAGAGTACTGGAGTGGGGTGCCATTGACTGCTTAGAAATTATGTGTTGGCTACATGCATTTCTTATTTTTCCAAGTAGATTGATATAACATGGAAAGCATAGAATGTGTTTGACATTTTTTTTTTCAAAGTACCCACCAAGCTCTTTACAATGTGTAACATGTATATGTCGTGTGAATAAATGAAAGCTATATTGAACTATCTTAAAGAGAGTTTTTATGAAGGGCTTGTTATTTAAATGTTTAAAATTATCTGATGAATCTGTAAAATAACCAGTTACAACATCAGAAATACCACTTAAAATGGTATACTAGGGCAATCTAATCTAATTCTCATTTTGCAGGTGGAAAAACTGCATAGATAAATGGCTCACTTGGTTAAAAACTTAATGACTGGCCCAGAAGGATAACTGGATACTCCCACTCAAAGCCTCCAGTTTTCACCTCTTAGTGTCACCTCTCTCATTATTTAAATATTGCCAATGAAAAGACACGCTGATCCAAAGTAAATATAAATGTATCAGCTCACGTTTTACTTTGCTGAAGGGGCCATATATAGAGCATTCTGGGGTCAAGCTCATGCTCAAAAGACACACAGATTGGAGATAAAGGTCTGGCTTTGCCACTCCTGAGCCTGGAGAACTCAGATGCGCTGCTCCACACTTCGTTTATTCATTAGTAAACTGAAACTAATAACTGTGTTTACCTCAAAGTACCTAAAACATCTGATATGTTTTGTGTGGCATCTAAAAAGCTGTTAGTAAATGTTACCTATACTTATTAACACTCTGAGGCTTTACATTTGACAAAAATTTTTAATTTTATTAATACAGTTGTTTATAGATAGTGAATATGGATTCTAATCCATATATTTTATAGTATACTTTAAGAAATGTGTTTCTTTATAGTCTGTCAGTGTTCCCAGCAAAATTTTTTTTAGAAATAGTTTTTTTTTAATAAATTAGTTAGAGAAAAAAATTCTTCTTTTGAATGTTTCATTTAGATAATTTTGATGTTATAGAGAGTTTTGTTTTCATTTTCAAGAGAACTCTCCTGATCCTCATTTTAAAAAGTAGCTGTCAACATCTTTAGAAATTACTTTATAGTTTTAGGTTATGTATCTCCTTGAATAATTACCTTTTTCTGTCAAAAAGTGAAGTGATAGAAAAATGCTGAGATTAAGTTGTTTGTTTTATTCTTATGTATCACAATACTTTACAGTTACTATTATACTTTTGAAATCATGGGTTGAATATAACATTTGCTGCTGCTGCTGCTGCTGCTGCTAAGTCGCTTCAGTCGTGTCCGATTCTGTGCGACCCCATAGATAGCAGCCCACCAGGCTCCCCCGTCCCTGGGATTCTCCAGGCAAGAACACTTACGCAAGGACAAAACTGTAGATTTCCTTGACTAATTTCATATCTTGCCTTGTTGTAATTTCAACCCACACTTCTTTTCTTAGATGAATGAAAAAAGAACTTTTGGAAAATGAGTTACATAACATTAATGTTTTAAAACGTTGGCTATTTGCTATTATCTAAGATCATACTAGCACACATGCCTTTTCTTGGTCACAAGTAGGTTTGAAGTATGGCTGTACCAGGGCAAACTCCAAGTACCTACTCTACATAAATTAATTTCCCAAAGGAAAATGCATTATGCTTATAATTGAAGTTATCGTTTCTAATACCACCATTAATGCTGATTGAATCTTAAATTTGTGTTGGGATCATTTATTTGAAGACACTATATCTCTTAAAAATTCATGTCAAGTACACCCTATAAAGGTTAATCTATAGTTTGAAGCTATTTCTTAGGCTTTGGCAACCTGGAGAAGGTCAGATTATCAATCTATGCAAAAATAAGAGCCTATTTTTTTTTAATGGGTTAAGAGCAATATCTATTTTACAGAAAGATAGGGTAGACAATTTAGCTTAAGGATTTTATTTTTAAAATATAGAAAATTGATAGATCTATTCATAATATCATCCTTTCTTTAAGCTCATTTTTTATTTTGATTTAAACCATTTCCTGTACTCTTGGAATATGGAGTTCTGGGAATATGTAAAGTCCTTCAATCAGTCCATTTCTCTGTCTCTTTCTGTCTCTTTCTTTCTCTTTCTTTCACTTGTTTTCATGTTTAGATGGGTACCCTCACTATCTACCCAGATGCTATTTTTGGAAACTTTGAGGAGGGTCCCTCTCTGTGCCTTCTTTTCTTTCTCTTTGCTGTATCCAATCAATCTTCAAATCTATGCCTGCTCAAAAATAGCTACAGATGATTTAGAAAGCATCTATATATTTCCATTCTCCCATCATGGCTTTAGTGCAGGCAGCAGCTGCCTAATCAGTAGATCGAACCCTATGAAATTGGAATCTTTTTTAGACCAAAAATATTAATATATCCACAATTCAACCAAAATACTTTTCTTTTTGCCCTAATCCATGTTTCACATTAGTAAGAGAAATATTTCAAAACTACAAATCTGATGAGATTTCACCTTTGTTAACCCCCTTTAATTGTTCTCCATCGTCCTTACGATAATGTCTGAATTCCTTTCTATGACCTACGAGGGCCTACATGAGCTGGTCTCTGTTGATGTCTTTAGCATCATTTTTTGAAACTTTATACCTTTGCGATTTTGTTCATCTTATCTCTGGTCTTTTGAATGTATTTTCTATACCGTCTGTCTCCATTACCTCTGCTTTGCTGAATCCAATTCATCTTTTAGATTTCAGTGTATCTAGCACCGTGTTTAATTCCTCAGGTCTATGTTAGAAGCTGTCTTAGGTGCTTAGTTACTGTAACACTCATCACACTGTGTTTTATTTCATATTTACTTTTTTATCTCCTTTACTAAGTATGTTCCATGGAGGTAAAGGCCATTTCCTCTGGTTGAGCCCTGGGCTTCTAATGCTAATGCATCACAGGTATCCAATACATCCTTGGTTAAATTATTTATTCTCTCAGGCTAGCCTCAATTTCCACATATCAAAGGTGGGATAACTTCATTGGGAGACGGTGAAGACTGAATAATAGGACTTCTTTGGCAGGCTATTCTTATTATAGGACTTCCCTAGGGGCTCAGACAGTAAAGCATCTGCCTGCAATGCGGGAGACTTGGGTTCAGTTCCTGGGTTGGGAAGATCCCCTGGAGAAGGAAATGGCAACTCACTCCAATACTCTTGCCTGGAAAATCCTATGGATGGAGGAGCCTAGTAGGCTACAGTCCACAGGGTCGCAGAGAGTCAGATGCTACTGAGTGACTTGAGTTTATTCTTATTTTAGATCTTTGTACTTCCCATCCCCATTTACTTCCTTAGTATTTTTTGTTTGTTTGCTTCCTTTCCTTTGGGAGATTTATTTTCTCACTGGTGAAGGAGAGATTCGGTGCATTATGTAGGAAGGATAGAGGATGGGAAACAAAATGGAGTCAGTTTTCCTTCCTGCTGGCAACTCACATCCCTGGAACTGGATTTCTACAACTATAGAGAGAGGCAGCAGTGTTGAGATTCTTTAGGGCTGCACTGTACTTAGGCGATAAAGTGGGCACAGAGTTTGGAAGGAGACCTTTATGCCCTCTTGCATAGGGCCCAGTATTTTGTGACTCCCAGAGGATTGGGACCTTAAGTTTGCCAGGCTCAGGTCATAGGGATTTATTGTGAGACTATACCTGACAGTAAGGAAGGCAGCATTTATCTCATGGGAATAAAGATCAGTAAACATAGCGTGCCACCCTTTGCCGAGACTGCAACTAGATTCAAGAATCTCTGAGGGATTTTTACTTTATGTATTTTCATTTTTGTGTGCTCCTGTTAATGACCCTCGAAGCATCCCCAAGGTTGTTTTGGTTTTGTCTGTCTGCTTCTTTTTCCTCTTCCTGTTAGCTCTTTCATACATCTTCTACTCTGAATGTCCTTTGATCTATATCAAAGTGTTAATCTAGTCAAAACATCTATTCAATAGCTGAAATTATCTTCATTACACCTTGAAAGAGATGGCTAAATAGGAAGTCAGCTCATCATTTGACTTTGAACTTAATTTCTGATTCTGTGCCTCTGCAAGCATCATTGTTTTTACTTATTCATTCATTCAACAGCTATTCACTTGAGTGTCTTCCTCCTTTTTGGCACACTTCTTGATACTGGTAATAATACCTAGATCTTATATACAAAAACAATCCTGTGTTCAAGATACTCATATTCTAGCAACATTCAAACTATCGGAAGTGGGAGAGAAGCTGAGACTTGAGTAGAATTAAAGTAGTTACTAGTATGATATCATTTTGAAAGTGATCAGAAAAATAGCAGATGAGAACATTGTGTCATTTCCAAGGTTCTTTGAGACAGTTCCATGCTTTCATTGATCATTTGTAAGCATATGTAAGATACCTTATACATTTTCTCCCATCACACTTCTCCCTCCTGTATCCTACCGCCCTATAGAACCACTCTATTTCCGTAGGTAATGGGTAACTTATCTATGAAGTTAATTTACGGGCTGAGGTGTGCTCATGGATTAATGCTTATGATGTCCGGGTATTGTTTGTATTTCAGCAGGGCGTTTCCCTCATCTTAACTCACCAACTACAAAGCACCTTTGTGGATAATTTTAGAACTTTTTTTTAAAAGGCTAATAGACAACAGAGGAACTTTTGATTGCTCCTCAAATCTCCGCATCTATCTGGCTAATTGGTAAATACTCTCTAAAAGCCCAATCAAATAAGAAATAAGCTAGAATCATTTCTGTTTTTCTGTCAACTGTTGCGTATGTCCTACACTCTTTTTATAAAAAAACAGTGTGAGTCAAAATACGATGAGATTGTTCCCACATTATGCTCATTCATGACAAAATTTCTTGTGTTTGACATTATAAAGAAGCAGCCCTGGGTAAGATCTTTTTTTTTTTTTTTTTCCTGGGTAAGATCTTTAAGTGAGTTAGAACAAGCCATCATCAGTGAATAGCTGTTTAAGTAGACTTGCAACCCAATAACAGTGCTACATTACTTTTCAGGCTGTTATGACCATTCCTTTTAGCATTCTTTTACCTTAATATTAGTGCAATGAACCCCAAGATTCACCACCCTGGGAGTTATTGGCTGCTTGGTGGGCAGAGCCAGCTTTCAAAAGCAATAGAAGCCTAGATCTTACTGTTTCCCAACTGTCATTCTCCTGCCAAGGCCCTTTTAAATAGGGTTTGGGGTCCGCCTTTGCATTACATATGCATAACTTCCATTAGTGTTAATCACATGCTCCATTTTAGAGCTGTTTTGGCCCCTCCGGTTAAATGGGCGTTTAAACAGTTTTTAATGCATTATATGTACTTATTTTTTAAACGAGTATTATATGCCCAATTGACTGGAATTAATACAAAGTCCATCAGGTGAATACAGATTTATAATTGTTTTTAAAGCATGTATTATTTACTCAACCAACCATGACAGCCCTTTTGGAGTCATTCCAGCTGAGAGGGGAACTACATGTGTATGTCAATACTGAATAAGCCTTTATGAAATCTTTTAGTGAGGTTCTCTCACTTAAGCTTAAAGCTTATCCAGCTAATTTTTTCCTCTCACTTTCTTTCTCTCTTTTCACAAACAAATTCTCAAAATATTGTTCACTATTTTTAGCTTGCATCATCAGCATCAGTGAACTAAGTAAAAGCAATGCAAAGGCCCATTCGGTTCAAATAAACTCAACAAATTCAACAAGATATACAGTGTCTACAAAGCATTAGGCCCTGATACCGAAAAAGGAAAGATACACTCAGTTCTCAAGTCATATATAATTGGCCTTCATCAAGAGTAGAATTTAATAAATTATTTCATTTTGCAAATTATCCAATCTGTCAAAAAATTACTATAGCCAAGCAACTGAAAAGAAATTAAATAGCTCCTTGTTCTAGTCTCGGACATACAGTTAAACTCCAGTCCACTCTTCTTTTATAGCATTAAGCATGTTATGTATCTTTTTCCCCCATTCCTTGGGTTAGTAAGATTATTCCAAAATTGTTTTCCAAACTTCAACATATTTTTATTTTTATAGCATCATCCCTTTTTTACTATAATAGTGATTGACTAATTAGTAGGACACTGGAATTCATTTCTATTAGCTTTTAAAACTCAGGACAGATACATCATGCAATTTTAGGGATGTATTCAGACCCTATACCAGACGAAAGATGATTGCTTTAGACTATAATATAACCTTGTCTTATGGTTGGTAGAATTGAAATCCATATTATTTGTGAGAAGGAAATGCACTGCTTATTACCAGAAAAGAGCAGTACATAGACTTTCAGTTTCTGACAATGAAATTTAAGACTTTAAAATTTTCAATAGTACTTTAGGGAGATCCTGACATTCTTTGTAGGTCAAAAATGAATGCACAAGAAAGACTGCATTTACTGAAGCAACCAAGAGTAATTCTTTCCTTGAAGATTGTTCGTGGGATGAGCACTGTAGCCTCTGTTCCAGAAACTGACCGTGTTTGCAACTTCCCCTCCAACTGGAGATTAGTCTAAGACTCTTGCTGGTGGAGTCTTCCTAGGTAGCAGGGCTCTGAACGCAGGTATGGCTGCTGCTGTTGTCTGGAGGTTCCTAAGGGGACTGTTTATTGGTGGTTCATAAGAACACCTTTGGGTGTTCTTGTATGGCTTTCACAGAAGGAAACTTAGTTTTGATAATGTGGTTCAGAAACTAGACAGCAGTGGGTGGATGGAATGTGTTCTCTTTATTTGAAAAAACAAAACAAAACATAAACTCATCTTCACAAAATGTGTCCTTGGAGAATGGTAATGAAGTAAGGTGAGCTTACATAATAGAAAAACATGTTGAAGTTCTCAAGCATAGATAAATAATAAGTCCAGCAACCATATTTACATCTGTATGACTTAGAGATTAATGCTTTTCCTTGTCTGATAGCAAAGGCTGCTAAACTTAATATCGTTACATATTGTATACATTCCTTTTCTTTGGGGTTGTCTTATTTAGCTTTTTTGTTCAAGCCTGTCCATTTTTCCTTTTCTCCTTTTCTTTCGTTCTTTCCATTCTCTTCTTCCACAAATACTGACTGTAAATTTGCTACATGAATTAGGCTCTGAATGAAATATGGTTCAGTCTTTAAATACTTCATAGTTTAATAAGAACTATGAAAGTGCAAGTGAAGTTGCTGAGTCGTGTCTGACTCTTTGTGACCCCATGGACTGTAGCCTACCAGGCTTCTCCGTCCATGGGATTCTCCAGGCAAGAATACTGGAGTGGGTTACCATTTCCTTCTCCAGGGGATCTTCCCTACCCAGGGATTGAATCCGGGTCTCCCGCATTGGAGGCAAACTCTTTAACCTCTGAGCCATATGAAAAAGATAATAATTCATGATAAGTGTATAAGTATAGTTAATTATCAGTAGGATGATGTTAGCTGGGATTCATTGGTGGCTTGAATATATTTTTTATTTGTTTGAAATGGGCTTTTATACATTGGTCAACTTTTAGCAGAGTCTTCCTTAAATTGAAAAAAGACATTTTCCTGGAAGGATCAAAATGATTATATTAAAAATTATGGAAAAGTTCCCCAAATGCCTCTGAGTGTGTATCTTGGTAATAGATATGCGTTTTCAAGATTATAAAACATGTAGCTGACAAATTCTATATGGTAAAAGTATTATATATATAGATACCTATATATATATGTATATATATATGTGTGTACATATATATATATAATATATATATATATGTATTATGTATGTAATAGCTTGACCTCATGTTGGGAAGTATTATCATTAACAAACCTAACCCACCAAAGTATAATTTACAAAAAGTAAAATAAAACTTTGCATGATATTGTAAGAAGATGGTAAAAAATATTTGCTCTGCATTTCCTCCCCATCTAAAGAAAAAGCTTTTTGAAATTGGTCATAACTTAGGGGAAATACATCTGGAGAAGAGAAATCTCTTTTAAAATCTCTCATATTGTCAGCATTTTGTCTCTATTTTATAAGCAACTGAGTTCCATTTCTATACCCTTGTCTCACGGTGCAAAGTCCTTTGCGAACGGGCCACATTCTTCTCACACATACAGGTCCCCACAGCATAATCACGTTGATTAACTGACCTGGATCAGTAATTGTTACACTTGAAGAACTCTATAAACTTGAACAGAGAAGTGACTGGTAATGTGACATTGGCCACAGAGACTGACATTTTCTTTTTTTGTTGTTGTTTGCTTGCTTGTATTTTAAAATTGTTTTACAGTCTCTAGTCATTTCCCACTTGAAAGAAATGTTACTAAAATGTTTTATTAAAATAAACTGTTTCACATTCAGCATTAGCTGGAATAAACTCGAGATTATGCTGAATTCTTATATTAGGTAGGCAGCAAAGTGATAATTTCTTCTACAGGCCTTCTCTGCTGAGTTTAAGTAAATATAGTTCAGTAAATAAAAGCATCAGCATCAAAGCAGTGCTGCTGTTGCATTTTAGAAAAGGAATTTAGATGAAATTGTGATTATTTTTATTTACTGATTATCAATACTTGGTACATGTCTTCCCTCTGTTATGCAGATAGTGGCTGCCATGAAAGCTTTGCTGGCTATAGGACAGAACAGAACACATAGAACCTAACAAACCAGAAGGATATTTTACAAAAGAATAAAATAAGACAGCATCTATATGGCTGTAAAAATTATTTCCACTTCATTTTCTCACCACCTTTTTTAAAATCCACTTTTTTAAAAAGTGTACACATTTCTATAAAGTTTTTTTCTGAAAATATATATCTTTGAATATCTTACTCTATTTTTAAACATTTCTAAATGTTTGTCAAATTATTAACAGCTACCAAGCTGATTTGAACAAAAAGAAATATAAGTTGGATATGATTAGATATATCCTCCAAAAGTCGTTTCCTTGAGAAATGAGAAAACACATTCAGGGTTTCAGAGAACAGAAACAGCAACTACATTTTAAGGAGTTGAAGTATTTTCTTTCTTTCTCGCTCTCTCAGAAGCCCCTGAAGTCGACTCTGCAGCTGAGCTGATTTCATGTTAGAAAGCTGTCCTAAATACGCACTGACAGAGGGGCCGTGAGAATGGACACAGAGCTGTCTGCTCTCTCACACATGCCACCGCACACGCTCTCAGCTTCTGAATTGTTTAAGAACACTGAGCAAGGAGTCCTCAAGCCTGTTGTTAAAATACAGTCTTAGCAGTAGCAGCAAGATGAATGTAGGTGCCTATGCCTAGACAAATGTATATCTGGAGTCTGAAAACAGTCTACCTGATATATAGGTGATGCATATTAGAAAACTATAGAATCACTGCTAGCATCTTTGTTGGTTAAATAAACATTCTGGTGAATAATGTGATTGACCCAGGGGAAAAAATACTGGTATAAAAAGGGAGCAGATACGCTTCAACTTGGTATGACTGCTTTGGAAGGTGCTTTCTTAATTTCTATGCATGGTACAATGAAGCGCTGAGAAGAATCTACAGAGATACAAAGAAACAGAGTTCCTATATATCTTTATTGAATGTAACACAATATAATCAAAGAATCCACATAATTAAGTGCCTAAGCTCAAAGCATCTTTAAAGCAGGAATTCTGCTGAATTTTATTTTATGTGATTGCTTACGGATTAGTTCTCTATTTGCTCCTAAAGAATATACTTAAACACTCAATCAATGAATAACCTACAGCAGTTTGTTGTAGATTCAATAATGGGGAATGGTGCATTGTACCAGGATAGTCAGATATACCCAAAGGGAGTGTCAGTGGTCAAAATGCTTCCATTGCCAGAAGGTAGTCTGAAAATGGTCTGGAAATTCAATACAGCATTGACCCTACATTGTATACATGATCCACAGTCAGTTTCTCAAGCATACTTGTAGTTTTAAAAAAGAACCATTGAAAAAAAAAAAAAAAAAACTGGAACTTAAAAAAAAACAAAAAACCTATTTTAAATGAGTTGGTTTTTGTGAATAGTTGATTTGAAATGTATTTGTCCAAATGAGCTAAACGGAAAAATCATTTTTATTTCAGGTTAAATGCTTCTAAAATTTTTATTTTCTTTAAAAATAATATAATATTATAAAGTTTTAAAAATAACAAAATTTTCAAGTTATGTACTGATATTTCTATTTGTGAGAGTATAGTTAAATGCTCATCTATTCCATCCTCATAAAGCCTCCTAATTATCAAACAATAGCCATATATGAATATATACCTTGTGATATTGATAGTTATATAATGTCTGTCCTTTCTGAGATTGCACCGAAGTACTACATTTCAGACTCTTTTGTTGACTATGAGGGCTACTCCATTTCTTCTTCGGGATTCTTGCCCACAGTAGTAATGTAATGTAATGTCATGGTCATCTGAATTAAATTCACCCATTCTCGTCAATTTTAATTCAATGATTCATAAGATGTTGATGTTTTCTCTTGCCAGCTCCTGCTTGACCATTTACCTTGATTCATGCACCTAACATTCCAGGTTCTTATGCAATATTGTTCTTTACAGCATTGGACTTTACTTTCCCCACCAAACATCCACAACTCGGTGTCGTTTGGGCTTTGCCCAGCCTCTTCATTCTTTCTGGAGCTCTTAGTAATTGTCCTCTGCTCTTCCCCAGTAGCATATTAGATACCTTCCAACCTGGGGGGGAGGGGGAGGCGTGTCTTATCTTTCAGTGTCATATCTTTTTGCCTTCTTACACTGTTCATGGGGTTCTTGTAGCAAAAATATTGGAGTGGTTTGCCATTCCTTCCTGCAGTGGGCCACGTTTGCTCAGAACACTCCACTATGACCTGTCCATCTTTCATGGCCCTGCTCATAGCTTCACTGAGTTGCACAAGCCCCTTTGCCACGACAAGGCAGTGTCTGTGTATACATATATGTTTAATAAGCATATGCTTCATTATTTTACCTGGAGGATAATAATTGTGTACATGAGATGGAAATTCAATATAATTTGGAAGCTGGTACTAAAATCATAGTTTTGCATTTATGGCTATTTGATCAAATGGCACATCAAAATGGCACAGATGAATCATAGAATCATCCTGTGATGTTGATGAAAATAAAATTCCTTGTTACACTTTAGACAGCATACTGATTTTTGTCATGTAGATTTCATATATTAAATTTCAACAAAGCTTGGTTATCACAATTTGAAGACTGATTTTTTCCAGATTTACTTTTTGCATTAGATCTTATAGCTCACCAATTGATATAGTTCATTAAGACCCCTGTACAAAATCTGCATAAGAAAGGTACTATTTATGCAATTACTGATGGAGAAACAGTGGTATTATAAAGTTAATCATTCCACACACTGAAATAAGTTAATTTTAATGATTCATTGGTTTTTCTATTTGACTTTTTTCTACTTTTAAGATAAAGGCTATTCTTGTCTATAAAATGATTTAGTTGATCTTAATCTGCCTTTGAAAGATGTGAATGTGAAAAAATATGCAAAGTGCCTGGAATTGGGCTAGGCTCATGGTTAGACATGTAACAAATGCTAACCCTCTTTCCCTATTTATCATAAGAATTCTAATGTTTTGTGCCTTTTTGTGAGAAAAGACTAGATTTTGTAGTTTGGACAAATCACCTGGGATATTATAATGTCCCTTGAAAATTACACAGGCTATAGTACAAAATTTGCAGGAGGGTTAAGAACTTAAAGTACCAGAAAATCTTCACTTTTACCTTAACTCCTAACCATAACTTGATAATAATGATCCTGAATCTGTTTTTTTCTAGTTCTAAACACAATGATAGGTTCCAAGAGGGCAGGGATGTGAATGTGTCCTGTTCACAACTGTTTATCCAGTTCCAAGCATACAGTAGGTACTTAATAAATATCAGTTACATGAATGAGCAAAAACACTGTAATTTTTCTTTATTTTCCATCTTTATAAAGTCATATAAATTAATTAAAATTGGTTTACTAATCTTGTGATTTTTTAAAATAATTAAAACATTCTATTTCAACACTGACTAATTTCTCCAATTACTGATTTCCATAAGAGTGAAACTAAATCTTCTACGGTCATGATTCAGGTTCTTTATTCTAAGGAATCTCTAACCTGCATTTCTTATTTTCTGCTCACCCCACTGAATGGTATTATACCTAGCACAATATTCCTACCTCAACTGCTGGACTTGTAAGAGCTTAATGATATTGATTTATGCATCACCATTTTTTAAATAGCTCTTTTTAAAACAAAGACCTTATCATCAATGTTTGCAGATAGGACCTTCCAAATGATTCTTCATGTACCTAGAAATTAGTGTCTGCTCTACTTTCACTGATGCAAATATTTACTAAGAGGAGAGAGAAAGAAAATAACCTTTTGCCCTTTATTTTCCTTTTCTGAAACCTAAAAGCATTTTGTTTTCTAGAGCTCTATAAAAGTTCAACGCATAAAAGGTTAGGAGCCTGACTTTTTTCTGTCGTGTATATCTTTGAAAAATTGGTTTACAAAGAGTCATACATCATGTAGCCAGACATATGGGAATAGTTAAAGATTAAGGTAAATAGACAAATTGAACTGCTTTAAATCATTTTCCTCGTTTCAGTTTTATGAAGGAGCTTATGAACAAAAGCTGACATTAAGCAATCACAATGGGCTCTTCTCTATGTTTTAGACAGTGGTAAAGACTTTAGTGTCAAAGAGTGTTGCATCACCAATACTTACATCAATTTGATTGGTGTCCAGATTTCAAAAATGTTACCTTGTCAAACCATAACCTTTTCCAAGTCTTTCATTTGTCATGGTTTTGTAGATTATATCATTTGTTTTATATTACCTGTATCAGAAAGCATGGATCATGGATTATAAGATTTTTTTATTATATATTGGTTGTTTTTGTTTTTTAAATAAAATTAATACTGTAGGCATTTATGTTCAAAAGAGACTAATCAAATATTTTGGAAGGAAGTTTGATTTCATGCAACAAACATTATAGTAACTCTGCCTAAGGAGACCTTTGGTTCCTTTTCACTAAAAAAGGAATTTTCAGAACCATTAGGTTAACATTTTTAATAAATTGAATAAATATACTGAACTTTTCCAAGGTACCTAATACACTAGTATCCTGTGGAGAGAAGCTGGCTGTTGGACTTTAAGGTAAGTTGCAGGAATTTGCCTAGTGGCATGGTGACAAGCCCCTACTCTTATGAAAAGTGCTATGGGATCTTTAATGTCCACGCAGGGGAGTAGGATTTAAGATTTTGTGGTCTCATTTGAAAGACCCCTACATAGTAAACTGCATGGAACTCAATTTATCTACCTAGAAAGGAAAGAAGGCTTTGTAGCCCCGGTACCTATAAATCTAAGAAATGCTGTGAATATATGCCTTCATATTCATGCAGCACCAATCCCCTTCTTAAAAAATAATAAAAATAACAAGGTCTATGATCATCAGGTTGATATAGATAAAAATCCATTAACTTTTCATCATTATCACAGCTCTTATATCAAAGTGCAGACATTCATGGGGCTAGCTCACCTCCCCTGGTAGCTGTGCAAAGAGCCAGATGAAGATCTTTTACATACTTCTTTGTTGGTTCGCCTTTTAAAGCGTATGTGGTCGATTTAGGAACTGCTGATGGTCAAAATGTAATTTAAGAAGACTACAAATATTTGCACAGGTATGTGAGCCCAGCTTATAAGACATCCAGCTAATAAGTTTTCTCATGCCCTTAAGTAATGCATCTGATAGGAAAAAGAATAACTTCTAGAAAATGTTGACCAAGTTTATTGCTGAGCTTGGTGTGATTCTCTGTGGGATAACACATATGTTTATGCCTAGTCTGGAGACTAACATATATATTAGGCATTTCAGAAATGTTAGGTTTTTTCCCTTTTGGAATATTCCAGTTGCCACAAAAATATATATAAGAAACAGCCTTGTAAAGCTTGCTGAGATATCTCAGGATGTAAATGTATGAACAGTTTCTCAATAAGAAATTTGATGTAAAGGAGAAAAACACCATCATGTGTGTTTGATAAAACAGCATTTTTGTGGTGGGGACTCTTTCTGGGATTGCATACTTCTAGTAATTTTGTCCTTAGTCTCTCTTTGTCATATCTACAAGCACACACACACACACACACACATTAAGGGTGTATGGGTTTTCTTTTTTTTTTTTAATATTTTTTTGAAGTAAACCATTTTAAAACAAGTATTTATTGAATTTGTTATAATATTCCTCTGTTTTATATTTTAGTTTGTTGGACCTGAGGCATGTGGGATCTTAGCTCCCTGACCACCGTCTGCATTGGAAGGGGAAGTCTTAACCACTGACTTGCCAAGACACACACACACACACACATGCTCACACACGTGTGTGCACTCACATACACAGTTTTGATTCACTTAAAGGATGAGATATTTGTGTGTTTGTTTTTTAGGTCAGGTGAGCTAAGTGACTTCTTTATATGATACAGTTTATGCCAGCATAACATATGACAATAAATCCATGATTTCTGATTTCTCTGCTACACATTCCGCACATCAACCCAGAAAGATATATCCATTATCTAAAGTTGAATACACTTGTCTTCTCTGTAGCGTTCCTTCTGACCATGAAATTCTATTTCAAAAAATAAGTAAAACCAGTATTTTACAGAATTTCTTTCATTTTTCCACCAGGCCCATTCTGGTCCAAAGTACTCATGACTATAATGGGATTTATTGGTGAAATGGGAGTTGAAGCTAAGAGAAAACAAAAATGCTTACTTACTCATTTGATTGGATCTTTATTGCTCACCTTTAAAATTAGTTGTTTTTACAGACAAGTCAGATTCACCAAAATTCCCACTGTTAGTGAGAACAATGTAAGTTCAATATTTCATTGTACATTACGGTATTGAGCATAAACCACCTTTCTTTTTAAGGTGTGGTCATTAGTTAAGTTTTTCTCAACTATCCCAGCAATTTAAACTATTAAAACATATCCTGAAATACTATAAAATTGGACAACATATCACTGAAGCAACAGTCTAATAACATTAATGCACTATTTTACCTGTAAAAACCTTAGATCATTGTACATTTCTCGGGTATGCTTGATCACAGAATGATATTCAAACATTTTTAAGTTTAAGAACACATTTAGGTCATTTGTGATGATGACTATACTTTTATAAAGCAAATGTCAATGAGCTTGCATGCATACAAATGGCTTTTCCACCTTCCACGAGGTGTTTCAGGGCAGTGGGCACTAGAGGGTGCTGTTGGAGCTGATACTAACCTAACACACCTGAAGTTGTGCTTTCAAAATCAGTCCTACCCAGATCCAAAAATGTTTCTCATGAAATACTATATTATTATTAGTCTTTAACATTGGGTTCTGTGAATGTCATCAGCATAACTTCCGAAACAAGTTACAAGGCAGTAAAGAAAGCAAAGCTCTCTATAACTTGGCAATTATTTATTGTTGTTGAAATCAGGATTATCCTCTCCCACCTTTAATAATACTCTTCCAGGTTTTCTTCAGGATGTGTATTTTGGCTGGTAATACATTTTTATAAATGGCAAGAAAAATAGGCTTGTCAGGCAATTAACATTTTCTCTGGACTTTAAACATGCATAGCCACCAAAGATTGTTTCTTAAAAGAAATGTGTCAAGAGGCTGCCGGTCTAACTTTTCTCCTGGTGTTTGTGAGAAACCGCGGGCATTCAAAAGAGGCTGGCACTAGAGAATACACAAATCTTATGTCAAAAATGTTGCTTTATATGAAAACGGAAGAATTATCTCCTCCCCCTGCCCCCACCCCCCTGGTAGTTATTTATAAAGGCGTTACTGTAGTTGCCTTTCTTAGACCTTCCCTGAAGGCATGCTCAGACTCAAGCAGGCAGCTATTTCCCTTTAATTTTCCACAGCAAACCAGTAATGCTTATGATTATTGTGAAGTCAGGAAAAGTTTAGTTTCATCAAGTGACATGTAGTGATACAATTAGTTACTTAAGCGCTTCTCAAAAACGTTTCGCGGTGGAACCAGTTTGTCAGATGCAGCTAAATATTAGCATCTCATATTAAACACAAGAGTAGAGCTGCCTCGTGGAAAGCACAGCTGACAGCTCTCAACATGAGCTGAATGATCACTCTCAATTGTAATCGATTCTGTAAGTACTAAACACAAACCCCCAGGCAATTGAAGAAAATAGGATGATGAAGGACTGCAAACTAATATGTTACACATCTTCATTGATTAGACATTGATTAACCATTATTTTCCTGAATGACAAACAGCTAGTGGTAAAGTAACTGAGGCTTGTGATTTATTTACATCTTAGACAGAGATGACTTCTTTATTCAACTGATTGTGAGCTGGTGCTAAACCAGGGGACAGTGAGAATTTGACAGTCTGAGCTGCTATTTTCTTCCTTTTTTCTCTATTTTCTCCTTTCTTTCCTCCCTCCCTCCATCCCTTCCTTCTCTCTCTCTCTCCCTATTTCTTTCTTTCCTTCATTCTTTCCTGCCTTCCTTCTTTTTTATTATCCTCTCTGGTGGTCTTAAATTTCTGGCACATTTCCATTTGAAACAAATTTAACTAGACTTAACTGGATTCCAAAATATATAACATATACCTGTGGTTTAAATACATTTAAAGAGAAGATCATTTTATAGACTTGGTATTTACAAGCATATTGACCAGTGTTTATTGAATTTTTAATTTACTTCTCTCTTTTCTTCAATGCCTTATTGGCAGTTATACACAATTTTAGAATGAGTGGAATAGGAGTTTGTTGGTATCTGTTGCTTATTTTTCTTCTGGGAAGCATTTTGCTTTAGAACTGTGTGATTCATACAAGGAGGCAAATATTTTACAGTTTAAATGATTTTGGGTTCATCTAAAACTGATAAATTTATTATGGACAAACTTGGATTTATGTAGCAAAATCCTGTGGCAGTATAGTCAAAATTTTAAAATCTATTTCAATAGCTGTTAAACAATACACAATGGAAAACTTTGCTCCTAAGTTTTCAGGCAATCTCTTTTCTATTATAAAATAGTAAAGAGAGCAAGATATTCAATGAAATGAACTGCACTATTAATAAGTTAAAACTAAATTATAGTAAGACTAGCATTATTATTTGGAAAAGGCAATGGCACCCCACTCCAGTACTCTTGCCTGGAAAATCCCATGGACGGAGGAGCCTGGTAGGCTGCAGTCCATGGGGTCGCTAGGAGTCAGACACCACTGAGAGACTTCACTTTCACTTTTCACTTTCATGCATTTGAGAAGGAAATGGCAATCCAGTTCAGTGTTCTTGGCTGGAGAATCCCAGGGACAGGGGAGCCTGGTGGGCTGCCATCTCTGGGGTCTCACAGAATCGGACACGACTGAAGCGACTTAGCAGCAGCAGCAGAGCATTCTTGTGCATTTTGAAGGTTTGTGGGAAACTTTATTTATAAGCAGAAATAATTAAAATATTCTGGCATTCTTCATCATAATGGTCATAATAAAGACTTTTGATGTTCAAGAAAGCATAATTTGCTTCTCCACTGGAATTTGATTGTAAATTAGCACTAATTAATGTTCACTTAAGTGTTACAGATGTATGATATATCTAGTTAGTTACCAAAGGGGTAACAGTAGAAAATTTGTTGTATAAAAGTATATGAGTTTAGAATAATGATTAGATTGTCACTTAAAAAAATAAGAGAAATTCATTATAATTTCTAGTGTTACAAGTCAATTTTAGCACTTGCATAACTTAGGAAAAATTAGTAAACCATATCACTTCAATTAATATAGAGATGCATTCAACACCACCCTTATTAGTTACTGAATTATTAGACATGTAATTATGGAATTTCATTGTCATTTTCCCTTTAATGTAATTCTATCTCTAGGTTAATAAATCAAATGTTCTTTATGGACATTACCCTCTTTATCATGATATAACTATGTGGATATGCTTTTCCCAGAGCAAGTTCTGTTAGCTTCATCTAAGACACAGGGTCTCTGTGCACAGGTATATTAACTCAAGTCTTTTAAAGATTTGTTTTACAGTTTCAGAATTTTAATCATGGGGTAGAGAGAAAAATATGTGACCTTTGCATCCATATCTTTAAAGTTAACAATTGGAAGCCTGGTCTAATTGTTAAAGATATCCAGCTGTATTTCAAGGAAAACAGTCTTAAGTTTTAAAAGAGGAAAACCATCAGTTGGGAAATATGTGGTGCTTAAACTTTTACAAAGTTTGAGGATGAGCCTGACTCATCAGTTGCCCTTAGTTAAAATACATCAATGGACCCATGCTAATTATGAGTCAACTCCTCAGTATTATTTTTGAGGCTATATTCCCTTTTAGCTTTATACAATGCTCAGAACGTAGGGAAGGGAAATAGTTGATTGGCTAGTGGAGCATGAAGAAAGAACAAATGAAAAACCATCCAACAGCCATATCCCAGAGGGAGCTCGGAACCCTAGAAAGCAGTCTAATAGTGTGTTGTTTCCTTGTCCATCTGTGTGCAGGTGAGAGCATCACTGCAGGGGTCTGTGTGTAAATGTAACAATCAGAAACCTGAAATTTCACAGAAGCAACCATGGTGTGATGTTTGCACAACAACTCCCTTTCGGAAAAATAAAAAGCGCCTTCTTGGGTGTTGGCTGTCTTTTCTTCTAAGTGTGTGTGTCCGCATATGCATGCACACACACAGAGAGGCTTATGCGGAGCTGAGTGTGCTTCAGTTTTCTCAAGCATATTTAATATCTTTAAAATTTTAAATGAAAATGTAGCTGTCAATTTTAAACTAATTTGGATGGACAGCAATAAAATGCAAACCTCACTTCAAATTAGAATTTTCAGTGAGGATTTCTAATGGAAAGTAATTGCTGACAATAGGAAATGACAAATTACTAATTACTTAGTTCAATTAGACTTTTGTGCCTTTGGTCCTAAGTGGCAAGCATACAGCAAATCTTGCACTTTTCTAACAATTAATGACACTAAAACTATTTAAACTGCCAACAGATGTGAGTAAGGAGACATGAATTGAAACTTACTTAATTTACATACTATCCCTATTTTATATCAAGTAAATGGTGTTTAATTTTTATGCTACAATTAAATATTACTGGTACAGTGCAATTTTCACAGAACTTCATAGGCCAAAATATCACTGCTCAAAAGCTGGTCAGTGCTAATGCTTCCTTTTCTCTTATCACAGCAGTATTTCTTTTTAAAAGATTCTTGGAGTATAAGTTTCTATCTATGTGGTATTCATGGCTACATATCAGTGTTAATTAAACAGCATTCTCACTTTTTTGCTTTTCTTCTCTTTATTTTTTTTGTCTATTC
Organism: Bos indicus x Bos taurus; assembly: GCF_003369695.1. Lineage (NCBI taxonomy): Eukaryota > Metazoa > Chordata > Mammalia > Artiodactyla > Bovidae > Bos > Bos indicus x Bos taurus. The sequence continues at coordinate 31,749,895 of NC_040077.1, forward strand.
TGTTCACCTTTAATATCCTAATGATTTATGTAGAATCCATATATTTTTCAATCCCTATCTTCCCCTAAAGACTAACTCAGGTGTGATTTTGGGAGAGAATTTTTCTTTAAAAGTAAACTCCCTTATTAATTGCCTCTGGACTATTAACTTCTGACGGTAGCTTACAGGGAACTTAACTTGGTATTTGTAGTGCTATCATCTTGGGTCATTTTGATTTTGCAAATATAGGATTGTTTTAATGTTCCCAGTTATAATCAGAAAGATTTTTTTCTCTGTTAGGTCAGCAGCTCAGTAAACCTATTGAAGATACATGTGGAGTGTAAAGAAAAAAAAGGCAAGGGATCCAGTTATGTTTATAATGATTCACTTCCTTATTAATACCTAAAATATATTCTTTATTCAAAGCATGTATAAAAGTATTTGCTTGTGAAATGAAAATAAAAATGCTGATCACTATTGAGGCAAATTCACCTAACATTTTGAGCCTACAGAGGAAGGGCAATAATTTTAGGCAACCAAACTAGCCATAAAAGTAAACAAAACAGGATGCTATAGAAAAACAAGATACATAACAACACGGGTCAAATTAAAGGCTTTAAAACTCACTGCATAGCTAAGCAAAGAAGTGAATCAAGTATAGAAGCCCGAACTGGCTGTTAAATTCCACAATTCTCCTCTGGGAATTCCTTTAGCCCATAAGATTCTCTGGATGTCACTAAGAACTCAGACATCAGTTACCCAATTGCCTTCCCCAGTGTTCTTAATAAGACTGCAAACATCCTACTCAAATTAAATATATCTTATATTTATCTCTTAAAGATTAACATGGCATGTATTCTGTATCTTATTAATATTGCACCTTTAGTTCATTAATTGGATGAACTGAAGCTTTTTTGATTTAATTCTCCTGTAAATAAAGAAAAATGTAAATAGATTTTGTTTTATCATATTGATGCAAGGATAAGGCAAATTGGAGGGGCCTGAGTCTTGAGAATAGACATATAACAAATGCTTTTTCCAAGGCTTCTGCTTGATTTTTGCAGCTTTTTTTTTTCCCCTCTGAGATTCCTGCAATTAAGCTATTGTTTGGAGGCAACACTGTAAATTAGATTCAAATAACCAAGGGTAGTTTTTGGATAAACCTCTGTTGTTTCACCACAGCTGTGGTTTTCTTTTCTCATGAGCCCTGTGAACTTTAAGGGCTAGAAATATAACAGAGAGCATTGTAGATAATAGAGGAAAAAGGAAAAGCTTAGGCAGGGGGTAGGAGGCCTGGGCAGGGACAGAGGAAAGAAAGACTTTTTACAAATCATAAGAAAAATGGCACTGGCATTGTGCCTAAAAAAAGATAACTTGGAGAAGAGGCAACAGCAGCGATAGACTTAGCAAGTATATTTAGAGCAAGAATGATAGGAAGAAAGAAGTGGCCTAATTAGAAGAGAGGGAAAGGGGGAGAGGGCGAGAGGGAGAGGGAGCAAGAGTGCAAAGAAGTGTCAGAAAAACCCAGAAAGTAATGAACCTAGGGAAATTAGCAAAATGTATGTGGAGCTTGAGGATGTATCCTCACTCACGCCACAATGCATCATGAGAATAGACTGTTTCAGTTGATTTAAACATCCAAGGAATGCATCATTTCTTTCATAGCTTCCAGCATCATTATTGAGACACAGACAACATGTAAGTGTCACTTTAGTAATCCAGATTCCTTTTTTGTAGCTACGTGAGAAATTGAAAGGTATGACATATCCACATATTATGTTTTATGAATTATTTGAAAGTGCTGTTTACTTACTTCTGCATACTTTGTATTAAGTACAGATCATCCTGGACTTCCAGGGTGGCGCTAGCAGTAAGAACTCACCTGGCAATGCAGGAGACATAAGAGATGGGGGTTTGATCCCTGGGTGAGGAAGATCCCCTGGAGAAGACAATGGCAACCCACTCCAATATTCTTGCCTGGAGAATCCCACGGACAGAGAAGTCTGGAGAGCTACAGTCCATAGGGTCACAAGTCAGACATGACTGAAGTGACTTAGCATGCACATGCATCATCCTAGACTTAATATCATCCTAGACTTAAAATGATCAATCTATCATAAGTTGAAAAATTAATAAGCTGAAAAGTGAAAGTGAAGTCTCTCAGTCATGTCTGACTCTTTGTGACCCTATGGACAATAGCCTACCAGGCTTCTCCATCCATGGGATTTTCCAGGCAAGAGTACTGGAGTGGGTTGCCATTAATAAGCTGAAAATGCATTTAATACACCTAACCTACCAAACATCATTGCTTAGCCTGGCCTACCTTAAATGTACTGAAAGCACTAACATTAGTCTACAGTTTGGCAAATACCATCTAACACAAAGCCTATTTTATAATAGTGTTGAAAATCTCATGTGATTTATTGAGTGTAATACTGGAAGTGAAAAACTGTATGCTGTGTGGGTACAGAATGTTTGTAAGTGTATCAGTTGCTTACCTTCATGGTGGGAGTTGCTGACTGGGAGCTGTTGCTCGCCACCCCACCCAGCATCAAAAGAAAGCACTGTACCGCATAGGGCTAACCCGGGAAAGGATCACAACTCAAAATCTGAACTACAGTTTCTGCTGAATGTGTATCACTTTCTCGCCATGGCTAAAGTTGAAAAATCATAAATTGAACAAATTCAAGTCAGGGACAGTCTTGTACATGGTTCACCCACATTCTGTACTCGGTGAAAATTTTGAAAAAGTTTTGAAGCTCCAAAACTTTTGAACTCGTAATTACATTTTTAAAATATGGAAGCATGTTGAATTTTCCAGAAGGTTTTGAGAGAATTGTTTAGTTTTTCTAAGATTGATATTTTGATGAATATATATTTATATATATGTAAACTTATAGGAAGAAAATTTTCTTAAGTTGCATTTTCCGTATGAAGACCTTACTTAGATAATTATGCTTTCTGTTTTGTTGTTAATTGTATTTCAGTTTAGGAATGCTAAAGCGGATCCTGATCAGTTGTATGATCTTTCTAGACAGGCACCCAGAAGCTGAAAAGATTGTCGTCAGTCATTTCCTTCCTCCTTTCTTCCATTGTTCCTTCCTTCTTTATCTACCTTCTTTCCCTTATTTCTGTATGCACTGGGCTTGTTTGCATGACTTGCTCACTGAAGAGATTGGATGTTATTCCAAATATATTTTTGTACATTCATGGGATGAATGGATAAGGGCAAGATTTCCTTGAAATGATCTTTGGGAGGTGCTATAGAATGTTCATTAATTTGTATCACTAAAGCAGCTCTAGCCATGTAGATGCTGGTTAGCGGTAGATTTATTCTTGATATGTCTGCTTCAGGTTTAGTGTCAGGAAGCCTTTGAACAGTTGGGATAATGTCCTGGCAATTTGTGTAATATGCAGTAACTTGACTTGTCCCATGGATGGTTGATTCACCTAAAAAGCTGGCTGGACACTGGCTGCAACTGGTGAATTTCTTATTGGAAAGTTGTCCAGTGTGAGCACACATTTTGATGGAATTTCTGTATCTCTCAGAGGCTGAGGGTTAACATAGCAAGTACTAAGATGCCTACCAATTGGTTAAGTATCTTATCATCTATCATTTTTGTTTTCTTAGAAACTATGATATGCCTTCTTTAGAGTTTTCCTTTTTTGGGGGTATTAACAAAGGAAAAACAGAGAAATCATGTATATGTTCTAAACAGTGCACAGTTTTTACTGTTGAGAATTGTGTACACATACGTGTGTTTGTGTGTCTAGCTGTCTATTTATCTACCTATTCTAGCAGAATAAATTTTCTAGTCCACTTCTAAATATTCTTGCAAAACCATTAAGGCTATTTCAAATTTCCTATATTGATTTCCTCAATTGTTTGCATATCTTGGAAAATTTTGATTACTTGAATTAAAATATATACAGACTTCAGTTTCAAAATCCTCATTTTCACTTTATTTCTACTGTGAAATTAATGAAAAATCTATTGTTCAGATCAGATCAGATGCTCAGTCGTGTCCGACTCTTTGCGACCCCATGAATCACAGCACGCCAGGCCTCCCTGTCCATCACCAATTCCCGGAGTTCACTCAGACTCACGTCCATCGAGTCAGTGATGCCATCCAGCCATCTCATCCTCTGTTGTCACCTTCTCCTCCTGCCCCCAATCCCTCCCAGCATCAGAGTCTTTTCTAATGAGTCAACCCTTCGCATGAGGTGGCCAAAGTACTGGAGTTTCAGCTTTAGCATCATTCCTTCCAGAGAACACCCAGGGCTGATCTCCTTCAGAATGGACTGGTTGGATCTCCTTGCAGTCCAAGGGACTCTCAAGAGTCTTCTCCAACACCACAGTTCAAAAGCATCAATTCTTCGGCGCTCAGCCTTCTTCACAGTCCAACTCTCACATCCATACCTGACCACAGGAAAAACCATAGCCTTGACTAGACGAACCTTTGTTGGGAAAGTAATGTCTCTGCTTTTGAATATGCTATGTAGGTTGGTCATAACTTTCCTTCCAAGGAGTAAGTGTCTTTTAATTTCATGGCTGCAATCACTATCTGCAGTGATTTTGGAGCCCAGAAAAATAAAGTCTGACACTGTTTCCACATTCTCCCCATCTATTTCCCATGAAGTAATGAGACCAGATGCCATGATCTTCGTTTTCTGAATCTTGAGCTTTAAGCCAACTTTTTCACTCTACATTTTCACTTTCCTCAAGAGGCTTTTTAGTTCCTCTTTACTTTCTGCCATAAGGCTGGTGTCATCTGCATATCTGAGGTTATTGATATTTCTCCCAGCAATCTTGATTCCAGCTTGGGCTTCTTCCAGTCCAGTGTTTCTCATGATGTACTCTGCATATTTAGTTTAACAAAAAGGGTGACAATATACAGCCTTGACTGTATATTGTCAAAAATATACTCCTTTTCCTATTTGGAACCAGTCTGTTGTTCCATGGCCAGTTCTAACTGTTGCTTCCTGACCTGCATACAAATTTCTCAAGAGGAAGATCAGGTGGTCTGGTATTCCCATCTCTTGAAGAATTTCCCACAGTTTATTGTGATCCACACAGTCAAAGGCTTTGGCATAGTCAATAAAGCAGAAATAGATGTTTTTCTGGAACTCTCTTGCTTTTTCCATGATCCAGCGGATGTTGGCATTTGATCTCTGGTTCCTCTGCTTTTTCTAAAACCAGCTTGAACATCTGGAAGTTCATGGTTCACATATTGCTGAAGCCTGGCTTGGAGAATATTGAGCCTTACTTTACTAGCGTGTGAGATGAGTGCAATTGTGCAGTAGTTTGAGCATTCTTTGGCATTGCCTTTTATTGATTAGTGTCATGCAAATATTTTAGTAGGAAAATATATCAATTTATCATAAGCATAGAAAAAGGAATTTGAAATAATAAGAATACTTTGAAGGAACATTCTCTTAGTTTTTACAGGTTCCTGAACTTCAAAATTGATGCCTCAGAAAAGACTTGTGCTCTTAACTTATAGTCATGCATATTTTTATTAATTTCTTGCTAATAGTGACTGACACAGAGAATAACTGGGCTTATTTTATATTGAAATAAGGCAAACTTTTGCATAACAAAGAGCAGAAAAAAATTTAGCCAATAAACTCTATGTGGGTTTTTAATTTGGATGATTTTAAGTTATATTAAATTTCTTTAAAATCAAGAACAGAAAAGGTCTCCTACCAGATGGCAATTCACATGTTAAGATTGCATTCTAGAGATTAAGGTCAAAGTGAGAGAAACTTGAAAGAAAAAAAATGTTAGTGGGTTACTGAAATTCAAATACTAAATATTATATTTACCTAAGGATTTCTTCTGGCTTTGGGGATAACTAGTAAATTAAAATTTTTAATTTCAAGAAATATTAAATATATTTTCTTTGCTTAGTTTAGGAAAACAAAAACAAATTTATGTCTTAAATAAGTCAAAGGAAATTCTTAAAAATTTTCTCTCCATTAGTAGACCCTGGAAGTTAGATATGTAGGTTTGAAATGTAGTGAACTCTGGGCTAAAATCAGGAGAAAATTCTACTTCTCAATTTGCCATAACTTGCTATGTAATCTTTTACAAATCATTGAAACCTTCTGTACTAGAACACTCATTATAGAATGAAAAAATTCTTTTTTTTCTAGGTTTGGTATTGTTTTTTTACAATAAAATAAGACAATGTAATTACTTGTAAAATGTGTTGCACAGTAACAGTATCAGTAGAAGCAAAATTTTTGTATTTTTTATAATCACTAAGGTATTTTGAAATAAAGCTGTTACTCTTGAAACATTAACACTATAATAATTAAATACACATTTTATAAAAAATAAAATTCAGTATTAAAATATGCTTCTAAATTCCAAACATCTTAAAATAATAAAAATTACACAACTATTCGAATAAAGCAGTTATTTAATTTAAAATTTGATAAAAGGAGGGGGAGAGGAGATAAAACAATGGTTAAGAGCCAATGGAAAAATATCACTAGTAATAACAGTTTAGAATTTAAATGTTTTTGTTATTTCAAAGCTCAGCTTGTTAATATAAAAAGTGTATACAAATAGATTGAGACCTTTAAATTAAAAATATATTTTGACTATAAAGTCACTCAGATTACGTAGACAAATGTGTTCACTACAGATTTATAGTTGACTTTGCATTTAATCCTTAAATTTTACTCATATCGTGCTAAATTAGATAGAACAATACAGTCAAAAACTGCCATAAATTGCAAAAAAGAAAAGAAAAAATAGAGAATGATTTTCTCTGATCAGTGAATACATTTTTTTTTCAGATCTTGAGGGTTCTTCTAGTCTAATTTCCCATGTAGTTCAAGGATCTTTTAAGATTCCCTGAGCTTTGATTATCCAGGCTCTGCCCAAATTCCCCCGGTAATGGGAGGCTCATACTCTCCTGTGGCTATTTTGGCACAATATTTGAGATCTACTTTCCATAAGCTGGATAACGAATATCAATGACAATTTTAGCTCACACTAAAGCTTTTGGAAAATTAGATCCTTCTAGATTTTTTTTAAAATATAGATTCAATTACATTTGAAAATCAGTTGTATAACATAGACATGGGGGTGTCAAATACAGCAGATTGTTGACATGAATCTTAATATCCAGAAACTCATAGCTTTTTAGGAGAAAGACTCAAAACAAATAATTGCAACTTGGTGTAATAGGGGCAATGATAGAAGTATGAACATACTACAGAGATAGCATAGAAGAGGTTTTAATAGATTTAAAGACTCATAACAAATGAGTCTTCATTGAGCCACTGAGATGGGTGATAGAGATGGAAATGGAAGGTAGAACCAAAAGCACATACAAAGGCACTGAGGTCCAGATTACATAGTACATGTGGGAAACTGCAAGAGAGAGCCCAAATTAGGTCCCTCCTTTATTTCTATAATTGGCTTTCTTAAGAGTTTTATTGAAGTATATTTGATATATAAAAAATCATACATATTTAGTGTTTGCAATTTGTTGTGTTTGGACATATATATACCTATGAGGGCTTCTCAGGTGGTTCAGATGGTAAAGAATCTGCCTGCAATGGGTTGGGAAGATCTCCTGGAGAAGGGGATGGCTTCTTCTCCCACTTCTTCCAAGTGGCTGAAGTGAAATTAGCAAAGAAGAGATTAGGATGAGTTCAGAAAGAAAAATTGACTTTATATAGTCACTGCAGGAATTTTGAGCTTTAGTTTGGAAAGTCCCTGAATTTTGAGTGGAGGAACGACACAAGAGACTTTTACATTATAATAGCTTATTTTGGCTGCTGAATTGAAAATAGACCAGAGCTGGCCAAGGGAAAAGAAAGGCTTGGTTTTTTTTTTTTTGTTTATTTGTTTGTTTTGTTTTGTTTTAGTTTGTTTTGTTGTATTTTGAGGAAGGGAAGATTGCTACTGCAGGTATTCGTGGCTTGGATTATAATTGTAGGAGTGGCTGTGGTTAAAATCAGTTCTCTTCTGGATAATTTTGAAGGTAGGATTAGCTGAAGGATTGGATATAGAATATGATAGAAAGTCATGGAATACTGTATACTTTTCACCTGAAATAGCAGATTTGAAATTTTCCTAAATGGAGAAGAGGAGCAAGTGAGTCTAGATAACATGGCTGTGAATAGTTAGTTGTAGTCATCTACATTCATGTGTAGGTTTAAATGTAGAAGGTGTACGTTCATCCAGGAAAGCCAGGGAGAGACAAGAGCTAAGAGCTTTTACCGAGAATGGTTGCAGTGACTGAATCATGGAATTTAAACTCGCTGAGGAGAGTAGTGGGGCTTCCCTGGTGGCTCAGCTGGTAAAGAATCTCCCTGCAATGCAGGAGATGCAGGTTTGATCCCTGGGTTGGGAAGAGACCTTAGAGAAGGGAAAGGCAACCCACTCCAGTATTCCTGCCTGGAGAATTCCATGGGCAGAGGAGCCTGGTGAGCCACAGTCCATGGGATTGCAAATAGCTGGACATAAGTGAGCAACACACACACGAGAGTAGTGAGGGCATCAGAGAGTGGAAGGTCAGTGAAAGGTGATGGGAATAATGACTGTAGATCTCATTCTGAGGATATCAAAAGACTTCAGACTTGTGGTACTGCCCGGAAGTGAACTGGAAAGATTATTCTGGTTATGTATTACAGTATGTGTCAGCTAAATTCTACTAAATTATTAATCACATCTTGATTTTTTTAACTGCTTTGTTAAGATAGTAGTATTACCCCATTCCCTTAATGTCAGTGTGACATTATTAAAAAAGACAAATCAAGTCAGTTGTGCAAGTTATTTTTACAAAAGTCATCTTGCTTTCTAATGATCACTATATGCTTTTCATTATATCAACATTTCTTTTCAAATGTTCACAAAATACATTGATTCTAGAAATTCTGCTTTAACTTGGTATCTATAATGAGGGAAATATTAAAGAACAGAGCTCTATATTTTATTGTGAGATTCTAAGATCTAGAAAAGAAGAAGAATTATTTTATATTTTTGATGCATTCATTTTAAAGAATAAAAGTCATTTGATTTTTAAATTAAAAAAAAAGTTCCTGTTTATTGATATTAGCCTCATAGATCTACTTGTAGGATTTATATCCTCTCCATCAATTCTTTCAAATTTTTCTTTAAGTGTTTGGAAACTTTTTAAAAAAAAGATGTATTTATTTGTTTATGGCTATGCTGGGTTTTCCTTGCTGCATGCAGGCTTTCTTTAGTTGTGGTATGCAGGCTTCTCATCGTGCTTCTCATTTTTCTTGTTGTGGAGCACAGGTTCTAGGCATATGGGCTTCAGTTGCAGCATGTGGGCTCAGTAGTGGTGGCTCTCAGGCTCTAGAGTTATGGTTTAGTAGCTGTGACTCACGGGCTTAGCTGTCCTGTAGTATGTGGATCTTTCCAGACCAGGGATGGAACGCAAGTCTCCTGCATTGGCATGTGGATTCTTTACAACTGCTGCTGCTGCTAAGTCACTTCAGTCGTGTCCAACTCTGTGTGACCCCGTAGATGGCAGCCCACTAAGCTCCTCTGTCCCTGGGATTCTCCAGGCAAGAACACTGGAGTGGGTTGCCATTTCCTTCTCCAATGCATGAAAGTGAAAAGTGAAAGTAAAGTCGCTCAGTCATGTTCGACTCTTAGCGACCCCATGGACTGCAGTCTACGAGGCTCCTCCATCCATGGGATTTTCCAGGGTTGCCATTGCCTTCTCTGTCTTTACAACTGAGCCACCAGGAAAACCCTCAAATGCTTTTGATAGTGTGCACCTTTCAGTAAAATATTTCTGTGGATTTGTATCCCAACATGTGGTTATGCATAAATTATGTTCTTCAAATATAATCAAGTACAAATATGATACATATATTATAAATCTTGGCTAGTTATAGGAACTGAAACAGAATGAAGTTGAATGCGATGTTGTTTATTTTTATTTTTTTAGGATAAACACTTTTCTCACTTAAGTAATAATGGTTAATATTACTACTAGCAGTATTTTAGTAATAGTGACATGGTTGTATTAGATCTGATGATTTTATCATTGTCATTGACTTTTCACTCATAAATGTTTGATAGGAAATATGCCCAAAGGGGAAGAGGAATCTTAGCATTACCATTTTCTAATTGTTCAGTTGTACCTGTGATAAGAGAACTGCCTTTGATGACTCCTTTGCAAGAGACTTTTTTGAATTTCTTGTTCATTTTGTGAGGGCAAATTTCATTAAGACTGGACAATGTAATCTGTAAATCTGTTTAACTGGTACACTTAAATTGGAAAAGTTTAAATATGAGCAAAGTCTCCTGTCTTAATGACGTCCTACTGTTCCATTAGAATGTTTCCATAAACTAGTACAGCACGTATAATGGTCTCATATTCGGGCTCAATGAGGATGGTCTTGCCAATCTGTATTTTAAATATTAGAAGAGCTCCATATCCTGACATCCTTCTTGTAGGCACTAGTTTTCCATCACAGGAAAAAAATTAACAAAAAGGACATATGATAAATACTTATTTAGTGAAGTACATGGAAGCTGAAATTCCTCATGCCTCTAAAACTTCACTCTTTAGCATGTGTCCATCACTTCATTCATTTTTGCCAAAGAGGTAAGGAAACTCTTGGTATAACTCCCTTACTTGCTTCACTGTGGTTTTTACCTCCACTCCTATGATACCTACGGACATCTTTGGGGTGCTTTTAAAAAATTTTTTGAGGTAACATTGGTTTTGTAACAGTATATAAGATTTATGTGTACAACATATGTCTACTTCTGTAGGGGACTTCCCTAGTGGCTCAGTGTTGAAGAATCTGCCTGCTAATGCAGGAAACTTGGGTTCGATCCTAGAGCTGGGAAGATCCCCTGGAGAAGGAAATGGCAACCCACTCCAGTATTCTTGCCTGGAGAATCCCATGGACAGAGGAGTCTGGTGGGCTATGGTCCATGGGGTCACAAAGAGTCAGACATGACCGACTGAGCATGCACACACACAATGTAAAATTCTCCCTTTTGTACAGATTTATGACATTTGACAAACCTGCAGCCTGTAGCTACCACTATGATCAATAATAGAACAATTCTATCACTCCAAGAATTACCCTTAAACACCACTTCATCTGTTCCTCCTTCACCCCCACCCTAAGCCACAACTTGTCTGTTTTATACCTTATAGTTTTGCCTTTCCAGAATATTACATACTTGGAATCAGATAGTATGCATTCTTTTGAATCTGCCTTTTTCCATTTACCATATTGCAGTTGAGGTTCATCCATGTTTCTATGTGTATCAGTAGTTTGTTTCCTTTTTCAGTTGACTAGTATTCCACTATATTGGAGAAGGAAATGGCAACACACTCCAGTGTTCTTGCCTGGAGAATCCCAGGGACAGGGGAGCCTGGTGGGCTGCCGGCTACGGGGTCGCAGAGAGTTGGACACGACTGAAGTGACTTGGCAGCAGCAGCAGCAGCAGCAGCAGTATTCCATTGTATGGATGTCCCATTCAGTGATTAGCTGAAGGACATTTGAGTTTTTCCCAAGTTTTAATAATCAGAAATAAAGCTGCTATAATAATTAGTACATAGTTTTTTTGAGTGAACATGAGGAACAACCCCATGTCCAAGGAGCAGTGGCTGAACAGGTGCAGGAGGGCTGAGAGGAGTCACTCCACGTACAAGGTCAGGAGGGGCGGCGGTGACGAGATACCAGTCGTCAAAGGTAAGAGAAACCCAAGTAAGACGGTAAGTTTTGTGAAAGGGCATCAGAGGGCAAACAAACTGAAACCATAATCACAGAAAACTAGTCAGTCTAATCACACATACCACAGCCTGGTCTAACTCAATGAAATTAAGCCATGCCCTGTGGGGCCACACAAGATGGGCAGGTCAAGGTGGAGAGGTCTGACAGAATGTGGCCCACTGGAGAAGGGAATGGAAAACCACTCCAGTATTCTTGCCATGAGAACCCCATGAACAGTATGAAAAGGCAAATGATATATAGGATACTGAAAGAGGAACTCCCCAGGTCAGTAGGTGCCCAATATGCTACTGGAGATCAGTGGAGAAATACCTCCAGAAAGAATGAAGGGATGGAGCCAAAGCAAAACAATATCCAGTTGTGGATGTGACTGGTGATAAGCAAGGTCTGATGCTGTAACGAGCAATATTGCATAGGAACCTGGAATGTCAGGTCCATGAATCAAGGCAAATTGAAAGTGGTCAAACAGGAGATGGCAAGAGTGAACATTGACATTCTAGGAATCAGCGAACTAAGATGGACTGGAATGGGTGAATTTAACTCAGATGACCATTATATCTACTACTGTGGGCAGGAATCCCTTAGAAGAAATGGAGTAGCCATCATGGTCAACAAAAGAGTTCAAAACGCGGTACTTGGATACAATCTCAAAAACGACAGAATGATCTCTGTTCATTTCCAAGGCAAACCATTCAATATCACAGTAATCCAAGTCTATGCCCCAACCAGTAACGCTGAAGAAGCTGAAGTTGAACGGTTCCCTGAAGACCTACAAGACCTTTTAGAACTAACACCCAAAAAAGATGTCCTTTTCTATATAGGGGACTGGAATGCAAAAGTAGAAAGTCAAGAAACACCTGGAGTAACAGGCAAATTTGGCCTTGGAATACGGAATGAAGCAGGGCAAAGGCTAATAGAGTTTTGCCAAGAAAATGCACTGGTCATAGCAAACACCCTCTTCCAACAACACAAGAGAAGACTCTACACGGACATCACCAGATGGTCAACACTGAAATCAGATTGATTATATTCTTTGCAGCCAAAGATGGAGAAGCTCTATACTGTCAGCAAAAACAAGACCAGGAGCTGACTATGGCTCAGACCATTAACTCCTTATTGCCAAATTCAGAATTAAATTGAAGAAAGTAGGGAAAACCACTAGAGCATTCAGGTATGACCTAAATCAAATCCCTTATGATTATACAGTGGAAGTGAGAAATAGATTTAAGGGCCTAGATCTGATAGAGTGCCTGATGAACTATGGAATGAGGTTCGTGACATTGTACAGGAGACAGGGATCAAGACACTCCCCAGGAAAAGAAATGCAAAAAAGCAAAATGGCTGTCTGGGGAGGCCTTACATATAGCTGTGAAAAGAAGAGAAATGAAAAGCAAAGGAGAAAAGGAAAGATATAAGCACCTGAATGCAGAGTTCCAAAGAAGAGCAAGAAGAGATAAGAAAGCCTTCCTCAGTGATAAATGCAAAGAAATAGAGAAAAACAACTGAATGGGAAAGACCAGAGATCTCTTCAAGAAAATTAGAGATACCAAGGGAACATTTCATGCAAAGATGGGCTCGATAAAGGACAGAAATGGTATGGACCTAACAGAAGCAGAAGATATTAAGAAGAGGTGGCAAGAATACACAGAAGCACTGTACAAAAAAGATCTTCATGACCCAGATAATCACGATGGTGTGATCACTGACCTAGAGCCAGACATCCTGGAATGTGAAGTTAAGTGGGCCTTAGAAAGCATCACTACTAACAAAGCTAGTGGAGGTGATGGAATTCCAGTTGAGCTATTTCAAATCCTGAAAGATGATGCTGTGAAAGTGCTGCACTCAATATGCCAGCAAATTTGGAAAACTCAGCAGTGGCCACAGGACTGGAAAGGGTCAGTTTTCATTCCAATCCCAAAGAAAGGCAATGCCAAGGAATGTTCAAACTACCACACAATTGCACTCATCTCACATGCTAGTAAAGTAATGCTTAAAATTCTCCAAGCCAGGCTTCAGCAATATGTGAACCGTGAACTTCCAGATGTTAAATCTGGTTTAAGAAAAGGCAGAGGAACCAGAGATCAAATTGCCAACATCTGTTGGATCATGGAAAAAGCAAGAGAGTTCCAGAAAAACATATATTTCTCTTAATTGACTATGGCAAAGACTTTGTGTGGATCACAATAAACTGTGGAAAATTCTGAAAGAGATGGGAATACCAGACCACTTGACCTGCCTCTTGAGAAATTTGTATGCAGGTCAGGAAGCAACAGTTAGAACTGGCCATGGAACAACAGACTGGTTCCAAATTGGGAAAGGAGTACTTCAAGGCTGTATATTGTCACCTTGCTTATTTAACTTATATGCAGAGTATATCATGAGAAATGCTGGGCTGGATGAAGCAGAAGCTAGAATCAAGATTGCCAGGAGAAATATCGATAACCTCAGATATGCAGATGACACCACCCTTATGGCAGAAAATGAAAAGGAACTCAAAAGCCTCTTGATGAAAGTGAAAGTGGAGAGTGGAAAAGTTGGCTTAAAGCTCACTTCAGAAAACAAAGATCATGGCATCTGGTCCCATCACTTCATGGGAAATAGATGGGAAAACAGTGTCAGACTTTATTTTTTTGTGTTCCAAGATCACTGCAGATGGTGACTGCGGCCATGAAATTAAAAGACGCTTACTCCTTGGAAGGAAACTTATGACCCACCTAGATAGCATATTCAAAAGCAGAGACATTACTTTGCCAACAAAAGTCTGTCTAGTCAAGGCTATGGTTTTTCCAGTAGTCATGTATGGATGTGAGAGTTGGACTGTGAAGAAAGCTGAGTGCCAAAGAATTGATGCTTTTGAACTGTGGTGTTGAAAAAGACTCTTGAGAGTCCCTTGGACTGCAAGGAGATCCAACCAGTCCATCCTGAAGGAGATCAGTCCTGGAATTTCTTTGGAAGGACTGATGCTGAAGCTGAAACTCCAGTACTTTGGCCACCTCATGCGAAGAGTTGACTTATTGGAAAAGACCTTGATGCTGGGAGGGATTGGGGGCAGGATGAGAAGGGGACGACAGAGGATGAGATGGCTGGATGGCATCACCGACTCAATGGACATGAGTTTGAGTGAACTCTGGGAGTTGGTGATGGATAGGGAGGCCTGGCGTGCTGCAATTCATGGGGTCGCAGAGTCAGACATGACTGAGTGACTGAAATGAACTGAACTGAATGTCATTTCTCTTGGATAAATACAGAGAAGACAGTGCTACTACTTAATGAGTAGTAATTTATGTACGGGTATGAATATTGTATTAATATAAGTATATTATTAAACAGACTTTCACTAGAACCCAGAAACACTATTATGATGTGTAAAAGTAACCTTCAAATTCTTTAAGCCAGCTCATTTCTCAACACTAAATTTCAGGTTAAAACCTTTGTCCTTTCTTCACTTTAAAAGGTATTGGGTTGGCCAAAAAGTTCGTTAGGGTTTTTCATAAGATATTACAGAAAACCCCAAATGAACTGTTTGGCAAACCCAGTAGAAATTAACATATGCAAATTCTATCATTTTCCCACCACAATCTAAAATCCTTTTTACCTCTGTGCCAATTTCCTCCTCATTAAAAAAGGAGAAACTCCCACTGTCTTCACAAAACAGTTTATTACAAAGCTGTTTTAATTTCTCTAATACATATTTACAACCCTCTCTATTTACATTTTGTTTCCACTCTCAATACCCAATGGAAACTACTTTCAACAAAACCACCGATGTCCTTGATGTTGCTAAATTCAATGAATTTTTGTTCTTGGTCTCTAACCTCTTGTGTATTTGTCATTGATTATTACTTTTGTCTATTTTAAAGCCTTTTGTTTCTAAAGCTGAAATACTTAATAGAGTCAAATTTAATTATTTTGAGACATTTGGAGCAGTCCTAGAGTATGATGCAGTGTTTTTCTTTTTCAGTTTCAGTTTGACTCTTTTATTATGTTCTCCTGCAAGCTTAAATTTAAAATTTCCAAACTGAAAGAAAACTTTTAGGAAAAGTGAAAAGAACATCCATATATTTCTCTTTGATTCTTCAACTGTTAACAATTTGCCAAATTTGATCTGTCTCTCTAAGTCTGTTTCTCTCTACAAAGAGAGATCAATATCAATCTATATTTTAATATAATCCAAGCAAAACATTTTTCTGTGTTATATCTTACAATTGAAATAATTTGATCTTGTATATTTAGGTCTATGATTGATTTCAAGTTAATTCTTGTGTGAAATGTAAAGTAAGGGTTGGGGTTCTTTTTTTTCCTAAGTTTTTGGTTTTGTAAGAAATAGACTTTACTTGTTAAGAGCTATTTTAGGTTGATAGCAAAATTGAGAAGTAGGTACAGAGATTTCCCATATATACCTTGTCCCCATGCATGCATAGCCTCCCATATTATCAACATCCCTCACCAGAGTAATGCATTTGTTACAATTGAGAATCTACATTGCTATATCATTATTCCAAAGACTATAGTTTACATTGGGATTTACTTTTGGTGTTGTATATATTACGGTTTTGGACAAATCCTTAAAATACACAATGACATGTATCCACCATTATAGTATCATACAGAGTATTTTCACCTTAAAAATCCTGTGCCTTTTCTTCCATTCTTCCCCCCTAAACACTGGGAACTGCTGATCTTTATACTGTCTCTATACTTTTGCCTTTTCCAAAATGTCAGAATCATTGAGTATTTCAGATTGGCTCTTTTGTCCTTGAAATTTGCACTTAAGATTCCTCTTTTTTTTTTTTTTTTGGTGGCTTGATAGCTCATTTCTTTTTAGAGCTGAATAAAATTCCATTTTCCTGATGTACCAGTATGTATTCATTTTCCTACTGAAGGATATCTTGGTTCCCTCCAAGTTTTGGCAATTATGAATAAAGCTGCTATATATCACTGTGTGGGGGGCTTCCCTGGTGGCTTGGTGGTAAAGAATCTGCCTGCCAATGCAGGAGACGTGGGTTTAATCCCTGGGTCAGGAAGATCCCCTGGAGGAAGGCAAGGCAACCCACTCCAGTAGTTTTTCCTTGGAAATCCTGGTGGACAGAGAAGCCTGGTAGATTATAGTCCATGGGGTGGCAAAAGAGTTGGACATGACTTAGTGACTAAATAACAACAACAAATACATCTATGCACAGGTTTCTGTGTTAACATAAATTTATACTCCTTTGGGTAAATACTAAGAAATGTGATTGCTGGATCATATGATGAGAATATGTTCAGTTTTGTAAGAAGCTACCAAATTATCTTCCAAAGTGGCTGCATCATTTTGCATTCATGCTAGCAATGCATGAGAATTCCTGTTGCTCTACATCCTCCCAACATTTGGTGTTGTCATTGTTCTGGGTTTCAATCATTCTACTATGTGAGTAAGGGTATCTCATTGTTGTTTCAATTTGCATTTTCCTGAGACATACGATGTGGAGCATATTTTCATATTCTTACTTCCCATCTGTATATCTTTGGTGAAATATCTGTTAAGGTCTTTGGCCCATTTTCAAATGGGTTTATTTGTTTTTTAGCATTAAGTTTTATAAGTTCTTTTTATATTTAGCATAACATATTTTTATCAGTTGTGTCTTCTGCAAATATTTTCTCTGAGTCTGTGGTTTGTATCTTCACTCGTTTGACATTGTCCTTTTCACAGCAGAAATTTTAAATTTTAATGAAATCCAGCTTATCATGTCCTTCTTTAATGGATTGTGCCTTTGGTGTCCTATCCAAAAAGTGAAAAGTGAAAGTGAAGTCACTCAATTGTCTTTGTGATCCCCTGGACTGTAGCCTGCCAGGCTCTTCCATCCACGGGATTCTCCAGGCAAGAATACTGGAGTGGGCTGCCATTTTCTTCTCCAGATAGAAGATCCCTGGGTCAGGAAGATCCCTTGGAAAAGGGATAGGCTACTCACTACAGTAGTTTTGGGCTTCTCTTGTGGCTTTGCTGGTAAAGAATCTGCCTGCAATGCATGAGACCTGGGTTCGATCCCCTGGAGAAGTTAAAGGCTACCCTCTCCAGTATTCTGGCCTAGAGAATTCCATGAATCGACCCTGGGATTCCTGCATCACAGATGGAGTCTTCACCACTGAGCCACCAGGGAAGTGCTCCCCCCACCACGACCTTATATACAAGTATGGTGGCTAAAAAAATGATGCCTAAACCAAAAGTTATCTAGATTTTCCCCCATATCTTTTCTTCTAGGAGTTTTATAATTTTATGTTTCATATTTAGGTCCATGATCCATTTCTGAATAATTTTTGTGAAAGTTGTAAAGTTTGTATTTAGATATATATTTTATGTGTGTGTATATGTATATATATATGTATGTATGTGTGTATGTATAAGGGGCTTCCCTGATGGCTCAGCAGTAAGGAACCTGCCTACAATGCATGAGATGCAGGAGATGCGGGTTTGAGCCCTGGATTGGGAAGATTCCCTGGAGGAGGAAATGGTAACCCATTCTAATATTCTTGCCTGGGAAATCCATGGACAGAGAGGCCTGGTGGGCTACAGTCCATAGGGTCGCAAAGAGCTGGACACGATCAAGCACGGGAGCACTGGCGTGGGTAGCCTATCCCTTCTCCAGGGGATCTTCCTGATGCAGGAATTGAACCAGGATCTTCTGAATTACAGGCAGATTCTTTACCAACTAAGCTTTGAGGGAAGTCTTAATTAATGTAATGTATTATACCAATTGATTTTTGAATGTTGAACCAGTCTTGCATATCTAAAATAATCCCACTTGGCTGTAGTGTAATCTTTTGTATATTATTAGATTCACTTTGCTAATACCTTGTTGAGGATTTTTTGCATCAATTCTCATTAGAGATATGGTTTTATTTTCTTGTAATGTCTTTGTCTAGTTTAGGTATCTGGGTAATGCTGGCCTCATAGAATTAGTTATGAAGTAGTCCCTATGTGTCTACCTGCTGAAAGAAGCTGTACAGATTTGGTGTAACTTTTTCCTTAAATGTTTGTAGAATTCACCAGTAAACCCATCTGGGTCCAATGCTTTCTCTTTTAAAAGTTTTTAATTATTGACTCAATGTATTTTATATATATAGTCTTATTCATATTATGTTTTTCTTCTTGTGTGAATTTTGGAGGGTGTGTCTTTCAAAGAATTGGTCCACTTTATCTTGGTTATCAAGTTTGTGGACAATGAGATATTCATAGTATTCCATTCAGTGTCTATAAGATCTGCAGTGATGTACCCTCTTTCATTTTTGATGTTAATAATTGTGTCCTTCTTTTCTTTCTTAGCTTAGGTAGGTGCTTATTGAGCTCATTAGCCTTTTCAAAGAACCAGCTTTTCATTTCATTGGTTTCCTCTATTGATTTCCTATTTTCAATTTTATTGATTTCCGCTCTAATTTTTATTATATCTTCTCTTTTGCTTACTTTGGATTTACTTTCTTGTTCTTTTTTCTAGTTTCTTCAAGCGGAAGCTTAGATTATTAGTTTTTCTTCTTTTCTAATCAAAGCATTCACTGCTATAAGTTCCCTTTAAACATTGTTTTTATTGTATCACACTAATTTTGATTAGCTGTGTTTTCATTTTCATTGAACTAAAAATATTTTTAAATTTCTCCTGATTTCTTCTTTGACTAATGTGTTCAAGGTTCATTTTTGTGCATATGAATATCCAATTTTTCCCTCACTGTTTTTTTTTTTTTTCCTCACTGTTTATTGAAAGACTATTTTTTTCACTGAATTTCCTTATCATCATTCTTGAAAATCAGTTGATCATATTAGTGAGAATATATTTGTGAACTCTCTTTTTTGTTTCATTGTTTTGTTTATTTGTCTTAATGCTAATACCATGCTGCCTTTATTAATATACCTTAAATCACTGCAGATAGTGACTGCAGCCATGAAATTAAAAGACGCTTACTCCTTGGAAGAAAAGTTATGACCAACCTAGATAGCATATTCAAAAGCAGAGACATTACTTTGCCAACAAAGGTCCGCCTAGTCAAGGCTATGGTTTTTCCTGTGGTCAAGTATGGATGTGAGAGTTGGACTGTGAAGAAAGCTGAGTGCCGAAGAATTGATACCTTTAAACTGTGGTGTTGGGGAAGACTCTTGAGAGTCCCTTGGACTGCAAGGAGATCCAACCAGTCCATTCTGAAGGAGATCAACCCTGGGATTTCTTTGGAAGGAATGATGCTAAAGCTGAAACTCCAGTTCTTTGGCCACCTCATGCGAAGAGTTGACTCATTGGAAAAGACTCTGATGCTGGGAGGGATTGGGGGCAGGAGGAGAAGGGGACGACAGAGGATGAGATGGCTGGATGGCATCACTGACTCGATGGATGTGAGTCTGAGTGAACTCCAGGAGTTGGTGATAGACAGGGAGACCTGGCGTGCTGTGATTCATGGGGTCACAAAGAGTCGGACATGACTGAGCGACTGAACTGAACTGAACTGAACTGATAGTATTATAAAAGTATATAATAATATATACATTTATCTGAGTATTATAAGTAATCTGAGTATTAGAAGTTTTCCAAACTTGCTCTTTTCTGAGATGAACTTCATTTTAAAGCAGTTTTAAATTTATACAAATTATGAAAAGATAGAGTGCCTATATATTCCACACTCAGTTTCTTCTATTGTTAATATATGATACTAATATAGAATTTTATCACAATTCATGTGATACTGTTGAAACATAATGTTTATGCTTTATTCAGATTTCCTAAGTTTTGTTAGTGTCTTTCTTCTGTCCTTTCTATAGGATATCACTCAGGTTACCACACTGTATTTAGTAATCATGTATCCTTAGGTTTTTCTTAGCTGTGACAGTTTATCAGAGTTTTCTTCTTATGAGTACCTTGGCAGGACTGTATACTAAGACTCTTCCTATCTGGCCATGCCATTTTATATTTCTATCAGCAATTCATAAGTGTCCTTATTGGTCTGCATCCTAACCAGCGGTTGGTATCCATTCTATTAGGCATGTAGTGGTTTTGTATTTTCCTAAGGATGAATCATGTTGAGCATCTTTGCATATGCTTATTGACATCGGTATATCTTTGGTGTAGTATCAGTTAATATCTCTTGTTAATTTTTAAATTGCATTGCTTTTTCTTTTATTGTTGAATTTTATGAGCTCTTTGAATAATTTGATATAATTCCCTTATAGATATGTGTTTTGCAGATATTTTCTCCCAGTCTGTGACTTGTATGCTACATTGTCTTTCTCAGAGCAGAAGTCTTAATTTTAATGTCTAATTTATCATTTTTTAATTTTATGGATCATAATTATAATGTCATATCTAAGAACTCATCACCAAACCCAAGGCCACATAGATTTTCTGCTATGCTTTCTTCAAGTAGTTTATTGTTGTTGTTGCATTGTTAGTTTTTCATATTATACTTAACTTTATAGTCTGTTATAAATTAATTTAGTAAAAGGTATAATTATATATTTTTTATAAAATAATCTTTATTTTATTTTCATATAAATGTCTAATTAATTCAGCACTATTTGTTAAAAAGTCTACCATTTCTTCATTGAATTGCCTTTGAAACTTTGTGAAAAATGAATTAACTATATTTGTGAGGATCTATTTCTAGGTCTTGTATTCTGATATATTATTCTATATATCTATTTTTTGCCAATACCATGCTGCATTAGTTACTTTATATTTATGATGTCCTTAAATAAATTTCTGTTATTGCTTTTTAAAGAAATATTTTATTGACTATTCCAAGTCTTTTGCCTTCCCATATCAAATTTAGAATCTGTTCTTTGGTATCAATAATTTAGCTTCCTGGTCTTTACATGGAGATTTCACTGAACTTATAAATCAAGTTAGGGATAATTGACATCTTAACAATATTGAGTCTTCTAATATATAAACATGGGACACCATTCCATTAAAAAAAGAAAAACTTTCATTTCTTCCATCAGTGTTTTTTGTTTTCAACATACAAACCCTATACATAGTGTTTTGATTTATATCTAAGTATTGCATTATTTCAGAGAAGGCAATGGCACCCTACTCTTGCCTAGAAAATCCCATGGACGGAGGAGCCCGGTGGGCTGCAGTCCATGGGGTCGCTAAGAGTCAGACACGACTAAGCGACTTTACTTTCACTTTTCACTTTCATGCATTGGAGAAGGAAATGGCAACCCACTCCAGTGTTCTTGCCTGGAGAATCCCAGGGACAGGGGCGCCTGGTGGGCTGCCGTCTATGTGGTCGCACAGAGTCGGACACAACTGAAGCGACTTAGCAGCAGCAGCATTGCATTATTTTAGGCTATTGTAAATGGTATTGTTTTATAACTTCAAATTCCACTTGTTCCTTGTTGGTATATATGAATATAATTGATCTGTGTGTTGCCCTTATATTCTATGAACTTGCAATCATTATTTTCACGGTTTTTTTTTTTTTTTGGTTTTCTACATAAGTCATGCTATCAATTTAATTCTTTTTTTAAAATCTATTAATTTTTAATTGAAGGATAATTGCTTTATATAATTTTGTTGTTTTGTATCAAACCTAAACAAGAATCAGCTATAAGTATACATATGTCCCCTCCCTCTTGACCATCCCTCCCATCTTCCTCCCCATCTACCCCTCTGGGTTGATACAGAGCCCCTGTTTGAATTCCCTCAGATATACAGCAAATTCCCATTGGATATCTATTTTACATATGGTAATGTAAATTTCCATGTTACTCTTTTCATACATGTAACCCTCCCCTCACTTTTCCCTGTGTCCATGAGTCTGTTCTCTATGTCTGTTTCTCCATTGCTGCCCTGCAAATAAATTCTTTGGTACCATCTTTTCAGATTCCATATGTATGCTTTAGTATACAATATTTGTCTTTCTTTTTCTGACTTAACATCACTCTGTATAATAGGCTCTAGGTTCATCCACCTCATTAGAACTGACTCAAACACATTCCTTTTTATGGCTGAGTAATATTCCATTGTGTATATGTATCACAACTTACTCATTCATCTGTCAATGGACATCTAGATTGCTTCCATGTTCTAGTTATTGTAAACAGTGCTGCAAAGAACACTGGGGGTACATGGGTCTTTTTAAAATTGTGTTTCCTCAGGGCATATACCTGGGAGTGGGATTGCTGGGTCGTATGGTTGCTTTATGCCTAATTTTTAAAGAAATCTCCATACCATCTTCTATAATGGCTGTATCAATTTACATGACTAGAAGATCATGGCATCCAGTGCCATCACTTCATGGAAAATAGATGGGGAACAATGGAAACAGTGACAGACTTTATTTTGGGGGGCTCCAAAATCACTGCAGATGGTGATTGCAGCCATAAAATTAAAAGATGCTTGCTAATTGAAAGAAAAGCTATGACCAACATAGGCAGCATATTAAAAAGCAGAGACCTTACTTTACCAACAAAGGTCCATCTAGTCCAAGCTATGGTTTTTCCAGCAGTCATGTATGGATGTGAGAGTCAGACTATAAAGAAAGCTGAGCACCAAAGAACTGATGCTTTTGAACTGTGGTGTTGGAGAAGACTCTTGAGAGTCTTTTGGACTGCAAGGAGATCCAACCAGTCCATCCTAAAGGAGATCGGTGCTGGGTGTTCTTGGAAGGACTAATGTTGAAGCTGAGACTCCAATACTTTGGCCACCTGATGTGAAGAATTGACTCATTTGAAAAGACCCCGATGCTGGGAAAGATTGAAGGTGGGAGGAGAAGGGGACAACAGAGGATGAGATGGTTGGTTTGTATCACTGACGCAACGGACATGAGTTTGGGTAGGCTGCGGGAGTTGGGGATGGACAGGGAAATCTGACGTGCTGCAGTCAATGGGGTTGCAAGGAGTAGGACACGACTGAATGACTGAACTGAACTGAACTGAATCTTTACTATTGTTTCTTTCATTTCTTTTTCATTTATTTCTGCTCTGATCTTTATGATTTCTTTCCTTCTGCTAATTTTGAGGGGTTTTTGTTCTTTTTCCAGTTGTTTTAGGTGTTTTAGGTTGTCTATTTGATGTTTTTCTTGTTTCTTGAGGTATGATTGTATTGCTATGAACTTCCTCTTAGAACTGCTTTTGCTACATCCCATAGATTTTGAGCTGTCATATTTTCATTGTCATTTGTTTCCAGGAATTATTTGATTTCCCTTTTGATTTCTTCAGTAACCTGTTAATTATTTAGAAACATATTATTTAACCTCCATGTGTTTGTGTTTTTTACAGTTTTTTCTTGTAATTGATATCTAGTCTCACAGCATTGTGGTCAGAAAAGATGCTTGGAATGATTTCAATTTTCTTAAATTTACTTGTTTGATTTATGATGCAAGATGTGGTCTATTCTGGAGAACATTCCATGTGCACTTGAGAAGAAGGTATATTCTTCTGCGTTTGGATGGAATGTCCTGAAGATATCAATGAGATTCATCTCATCTAATGTGTCATTTAAGACTTGTGTTTCCTTATTAATTTTCATTTGATGATCTGTCCATTGATGTAAGTGGGGTGTTAGTATTCTATTATTATTGCATTATTGTAAATTTCTCCTTTTATGTCCGTTAGTTTTTGTTTTATGTATTGAGGTGCTCCTATGTTGGGTGCATAGATATTTACAATTGCTATGTTGTCTTCCTCTTGGATTGATCCCTTGGTCATTAGGTAGTATTCTTCCTTATCTCTTTTAATATTTTTTTGTTTTAAAGTCTATTTTGTCTGATATGAGGATTGCTACTCCAGCTTTCTTCTGCTTTCCATTTATGTGGAATATATGTTTCCATCCACTCACTTTCATTCTATATGTGTCTTTAGGTCTAAAGTGGGTTTTTTGTAGACAGCATATATATGGGTCTTGATTTGTATCCATTAAGCCAGTCTGTGTCTTTTGGTTGGAACAATTAATCCATTCACATTTAAAGTAATTATTGATATATATGTTCCTATTGCCATTTTCTTAATTGTTTGGGGTTTGTTTTTGAAGGTCTTTTTCTTCTCTTGTATTTCCTGACTATATAAATCCCTTTAACATTTGTTGTAAAGCTGGTTTGGTGGTACTGAATTCTCTTAACTTTTGCTTGTCTGGGCTCCAAAATCACTGCAGATGGTGACTGCAGCCATGAAATTAAAAGATGCTTACTCCTTGGAAGGAAAGTTATGACCAATCTAGACAGCATATTCAAAAGCAGAGACATTACTTTGCCAACAAAGGTCCATCTAGTCAAGGCTATGGTTTTTCCAGTGGTCATGTATGGATGTGAGAGTTGGACTGTGAAGAAAGCTGAGTGCCGAAGAATTGATGCTTTTGAACTGTGGTGTTGGAGAAGACTCTTGAGAGTCCCTTGGACTGCAAGGAGATCCAACCAATCAACCATAAAGGAGATCAGTCCTGGGTGTTCATTGGAAGGACTGATGTTGAAGCTGAAACTCCAATACTTTGGCCACTTGATGTGAAGAGCTGACTCATTTGAAAAGACCCTGATGCTGGGAAAGATTGAAGACAAGAGGAGAAGGGGACGACAGAGGATGAGATGGCTGGATGGCATCACCGACTCAATGGACATGGGTTTGGATGGACTCCAGGAGTTGGTGATGGACAGGGAGGCCTGGTGTGCTACAGTCCATGGGGTTGCAAAGAGTCAGACACGACTGAGTGACTGAACTGAACTGAACTGAAAGCTTTTGATTTCTCCATCAGTTTTGAATGAGGTCCTTTCTGGGTAATCTTGGTTATAGATTTTTCCCTTTCAGTACTTTAATATATACTGCCATTCCCTTCTTACCTGAAGCATTTTTGCTAAAAGATCAGCTATTAAACATATGGGGTTTCCCTTGTGTGTTACTTGTTGCTTTTCCCTTGCTGCTTTTAATATACTTTCTTTGTGTTTAATCTTTGCTAGTTTGATTAGTATGTGTCTTGGTGTGTTTCTCTTTGGGTTTATCCTGTGTAGGACTCTTTGTGCCTCTTGGACTTAAATAACTATTTCCTTTTCCGTTTTGGGGAAATTTTCAACTATAATTTCTTCAAATTTTTCTCATGCTCTTTCTTTTTTTCTTCTTCTCCTGGGACTGCTATAATTTGAATGTTGGTGCATTTAATATTGTCTATGAGGCTATCATCATTCTTTTCATTCTTTTACTTTGTTCTACTCTTGAGCAGTTATTTCCATCATTTGATCTTCCAACTCACTGATCCATTCTTCTGCTTCAGATAATTATGCTATTGACTCCTTTTAGAGTATTTTTAATTTCAGTAATTGTGTTTGTCTCTGTATGTTTATTCTTGAATTCTTCTAGGTCTTTGTTAATTGATTCTTGCACTTTCTCCATTCTATTTTCAAGGTTTTTGATCATCTTCACTATCACTATTCTGAATTCCTTTTCAATGTATATGCCTTTTGTTTCTTTTTTCTTGTCTTAATATAATAATTAAAATTTCAATATAATTTTAAATAGAAGTGTTAAGACATTGTTAATTTATTCCCGATCTTAGAAAATGTTTAGTCATTTCCCATTAAGTTGGATGCTAGTTGTAGGCCGGTAGGCTGTTTTAAATGTTTTTTTTTTTTTTTTATTGATTTGAAGACATTTACTGAGTTGAAGTAGGGATAGTGTTACTTCTGCTGAATTGTATAAATTGAAGTGCTAATAGAAGTCACTTAATTAGAAAAGAAAAATTATAGGCCAACTCTTAATGAAAAGAATTTCAAAGAATATGCAGTCATTTTAAATTCACCATTGTCTGCCCTGAACCACAAATTGTTTATATTTCTGTTAAGTATAAACTCATTGTTTTTATAAAAAAAGTGAAAATAAACTCTCTCAAAATCCCACAAATTCTTGTCCTATTGCCATATTATTTCAGATTCCAAGACCTCATGCTCAAAATCAAGTCCACGCAGTTGCAAAATCATTTGTACATGCAGTTCTTTGGGCATGGTTTCTCTTCATCTTAACCTTTGTATAAGATATGAGTTATGTATTTCCCATAACCAACACACAATGATGAGTTAGGCACAAGATACTGGCAATAGGCACTCCTTTCAAAAAGGCACTCCTTCAGACAGAAGGCATATGGCAATCTCTGGTCCATAGCAATTCTGAAATTCAGTCAGCCTGTGTTGTCATTAAAAAATATGTATATATAAAACTGCTCCATAGAAATACTCTCTGTGCCTATTGGCTTCTCCCTTTTAGCTGTTGGTTTCAACATTAAATTCACACTTCCTTCCTATATGAAATAACCTATGTTTCTAGCTGAGTAGCTTTCTCAGCCATCTTTTTGTCTGCTGGAAATTAGGAGCCTCAATGCCTTTTTAATTCTGTAATATCTCTTTTCCAGTTTAAGTTGTATAATTCTTTCAAAAATTCTGTAGACTTTATGTGTATCAATTTACTATGCATTTCAACAGACAACACTACAGCCATAAATATCTTCAAAATAAGCTCTTCTGTATATTGGACACTCTGCTTGAGTCAATGCCCTGAAGATTCTAGAAGCCCAAAATTTTAAAAGAGGTAGTCTGTAAGAGTTTCCTAAGAACACTTTTCTCCTTAAAAGGCCTTTTTTTCTAGCTGAAAGGGTCTACAAAACACCATCTTAAGTCTCTGTGAGATCTTAAAAATAGTTTTATACTTTCACCCTTGACTTCAATTTTACTCTTAGACTATGCTTTACTAAACAGGGAACTGAATTAAATCTTTTTTCTGACGCGATTTCTTTTTGCAGTTTTTGATTTGGTATTTTTTGTTTGTTGGTTGGTTTTGGCTTGAAAGACTGTCCTGAGCTTTTAGTATGTTCTCTGTGTTAGAAAGCTTAAAGATTTCTTTCTGAGTTTGTCTCCCTCAGCTTTCATTTTGTTATGCATGGCTAGAAAAACTTTTGCCAGCAAATCTCTTTAGCAAGATATCTGAGATCATTAGGTTGCTTTTCTATTTTCCATATTGCTGCAGGCAACAGTTTTGCTAAGTGTTCTGTCTGTATATAACACAGCTGACCTTTTCACTGGCCTCCAAAAGCATTTTGCTCTTTTTCCTTGAAGCCCTAATAGTCTTCCTAAGGCCATTTAAAGTTTCACCAGTAGTTCCTTCCAGTTCCTGCCCATGACCCTGTCCCAGCCAACACTACTTTTTTTTTATGATTTTTTGTTATCATAACATCTTACCTACTTAATTCTGCCCCTGTTATCTATTGCTACATAACGAATCACCTCAAAACTTGGAAGCTTAAAGCAGGAAATGAGTTATTATATCTCATGATTATGTGACTTAATAATTTGGGCAGGGCTCAGCTGGCTCATATTACTATTCTATACAATATTCAATGATACGACTTGGTAGTATTCAGCCACTCAATGGGATAGTCTAGAGGGTCAGGATGACTTCACACACATTTCTGGTGCCTGACTAACCAAGGGTGGCCAAATGACTAAATTCATCTGAGATTTTTGAGAACAGCATCTATATCTGGTTTCTTTGGCATAGCAGTTTCAAGAGGTGGATGGTTTGCAAACCAAGTCAAGGCTCACAGACAAAGAAGGTGTTCTAAGAACCAAGTAGTTCAAGATGGAATCTCTTAAAGCTCTGGATGAAATACTGACTTGGGTTTATATTAACTATATTCTATTAGTCAAAAATGTCACAGACCTCACTCAGATTCCAGGTCAGTGATCATAGAGTCCCTTCTCCTTGGAAGTAATTTCAAAGAATTTTTAGTTATTCCTAATCTGCCACATCTTATATTTTCAACTATAATAAACTGTGATTCTCAAGGTTTGGGTAAATTTTTCTTGTAGCACATGTTTGGAAAAATTGAAACTTAGTTGCTAATTAATAGACATTTTATTAGGGAAAACCCCTCTTATTAAGAATTAAAATATATCCTGAAAATGACCTAGTTCTGTTCTTTGGAAGAAGATGCCTTTAATATTGAAGAATCACAGGCTTCCCATTAATTATCAGTCCTATCATTTATCAGTTGCATAATTCCAGCAGAACGTCTTGGTTTTCTCAATTATAAAATTAGGGAAGAAATGTTACACCTATGGTATGCATCTAATTTGGTTTAAACTGGAGCACTTTGGGAAATACTAAAAATGAAGTGGCTGTATCTTCTTGGTAGAAACCTAAAACTGGGGCTAGGCTGGGTAAGTGAAGATCCATTTGCATTTCTATTTCTCAAGGTTTTTATGAAGATCAAATAAGGCTTTATGTATCAGTGGACATTCAAAATTATAAAATGTGTAACAGAGACAAGATATTCAGAAGTATTCAAATATTTGGGGAATATGATTTATGTCCTTAATTTAGACACTTCTAAAATGGTTTCTAACTCTATTTGATCTGCCTTCGATATTGGATAATACAAATATATGCTACTTTTCCTTAATTGTAGAACTGGCATGATATAGTTTAAGACAATTTCTACTTACTCTGTTCCCAGGGAATTCTGAAGAGAGTTGATCACTACCTACTTTGCACAATATGCTTCCCCACTATTGCAGCTATTCTTGTGTCTTTTTAGTTGGTCATTTTTAGACTAAGTATTATCAGGTCCTTTATGTCTCATGTTTTCTCTTGTTAATACAGTTTGATATTCATCATAGTAACTCCTCAACAGTTTTAAGTCATAAATCTCAGGGTAGTTTAGGTAGGTAGACCACCTATCAGGACTTCCTTGCTGGCCTAGTGGTTGAGACTCCACACTTCCACTTCAGGGGGTGTGGGTTTGATCCCTGGTCGGGGAACTAAGATCCCACATGCCTCACAGAATGGCCAAAAAGCAAACAGGCAAGCAAACAAACAAAAAACCTGATTACCTATTAAATAAAGTTAACCTTTCACTTGAATATAGTGAAAATCTTTAGCTTAGCATTTACAAATAAAAATCACTCTAAAACACACTAATTCAGAGTGGTTTATTTATACAGTATCAATATTCACTCTGATTTTCCAGGCCCAGGATATTATATCCAACTCTCTGGCATTATGCCTCATGAATTCTTGCCTAACTCTAGATCTAGTTATATGTTGCTGGTATCACTTTTTGGTTCAGATAAAAAAGAAACAGTATCCAAGCAGCACTGTTGCTGCTACTGCTAAGTCGCTTCAGTCGTGTCCGACTCTGTGCGACCCCATAGACGGCAGCCCAACAGGCTCCCCCATCCCTGGGATTCTCCAGGCAAGAACACTGGAGTGGGTTGCCATTTCCTTCTCCAATGCATGAAAGTGGAAAGTGAAAGTGAAGTCGCTCAGTCGTGTCCGACTCTTCACGACCCCATGGACTGCAGCCTACCAGGCTCCTCCGTCCATGGGATTTTCCAGGCAAGAGTACTGGAGTGGGGTGCCATTGCCTTCTCTGCTACCCTTGGTAATTCTAAGGTAATAGAAACCTGGAAGAAGAGTCCTGAACAAAGTCTGAAATAAGATTTTCTCCAGAATAAAACTGGTCTTCAAAGACAGGAAACTTCTTCCTTGTGGGAACTGGAAATATCAGATAAGAGCTCAGTCATTGGCTAGAATTCAGTTATGGGAGAACTAAGGAACAAGTTCAAATCCTTTGTAGCAACAATTTTGACTGAATCAGTCATTAAGAAAGTAGTGAGTGATTAATTCATAACTTTTTATATTCTTCTGTCACAGGTCTAAAATCAGACCTTGGTTTGGATTTATTTGTTGAGAACTTTACCATAAGAAAAATGGAGTGCAATCGCTGTGTTCAAAAACTGTACAATATAATAAGAAGCATGGTCAAATTTGCCAAATGTGCTATAAAGAGAAATGAATACTTATAAAATTAAGAACACTGAGAAGAAAGGATGTGTTAACAGGTCAAGAAGACGTAGATTCAAGTCTAGAGCAGGAAACGTCTATCAGAGGGTTTAATGTTTATACGTGGGTGGAGGAATCTCATTGAGGCAGTAGCAATCAAAGCCTGGGAAATGCTATCATCCTCAAGTACAAAATATACATATCTATGATACTGAACTGCTTCAAGAAAATATTTAAAAATCATGACATAACCACTATCCTTTCAGGATTTTATGCACTCATCACTTTAAATTTAATGTTATAATAGTTGAACACCCTTTGGATTATGTTTAGAAATATAATTTTGGTACACATTTCTCCTACTTCTATAGTGGACTTTTATATTACTGTAGATCTTGAATATTTTCTTGCAGATTATTACAAAGTATCAGTAGTGCTTGACTAATTGACATCATTCTGAATGGAAGAAATTCCAATATTGCACATAGTGTCAACAGTAGACTTAATTATGCTTTGAATTTTGAGCTTCCACTATTGTATTAAGAATGAAAATTATAAGCACTCTCTTTTCTTCTCTTTTTTAAGTATTCCCAAAAGAAACAATAATTAAAGAAACACTTCACAGTGCATAGTTTCATGGCTGTATTCAGCAGAGAGTCATTTGTTTTGATAAATTCTTTAACAATAATTCTGATTACAAGAATCACTTATTTGAAAGTGATTATAATAGTCACAGGAAATGGCAACCCACTCCAGTGTTCTTGCCTGGAGAATCCCAGGGATGGGGGAGAGCCTGGTGGGCTGCCGTCTCAGGGGTCACACAGAGTCGGACACGACTGAAGCAACTTAGCAGCAGCAGCAGCAGCAGCATAATAGTCACAAGACAGAATTCATTATTTTTATTTTTGCAGCAGTTGCATTATGGGGGATGAAATAGACTTTATCTCTCTGAGTTTCCTTGTCTTTAGATTATTTTATGCTTGCAATATAATTGTATATAACTATGTTTTTATTATATGTTATTCAAAGATGCTAAAATAAAATTTCAAAGTCTTCAAAAGTTTTTAAAAATAATACTTAAAAATTCTAGCTGATGGTTTTTGATGTTAAGAACATAATCAAAAACAACAGTATTTATTGGTATAATTCAGCTGTGAGTTAAATATATTTTATTCTTTAAACATAATGCCATTCAACATTAAGTCCTGAGACAATAAAACAAATGTTATTGCAGTAACAATCCTTCCTTTATTGAACTTATAGATGAATTATGGCTAATTACAGAAGGCTTTTGCCTATTGCAAATTTTAAATCATTATAAGTAAAAATATCCTTTTCTAACTACATTTATACTCATCATGTTTTAACTTGACCAACTAGTCTTCCAACTGCCTTTAGACCTTTTAGCCTTCCTTCTTAGTTTCCTATCTTTTCTCAAAGATTTTCTTAACTTCCTCAAAATAAGAAATTCCTAACCTGATATTTTAGGTATTTATACTATGGGTGAAAATGCTTTAGAGTTTAAATACTGAGTTCTCAGTTACAGTAACTTTAGAGATGTTAGTTACCGTATACCTTAATAATATTTTACATCAAATATTTGCTTCTTTTCCTATACTGTTGAATTTTGTCTACTCTTAGGTTTCCCTTGATAAGCGTCACAGTCATATTTTTACATAATATTTTTGCTTATTATTTAACCAGTTCTTATCTAATATTTTTCATTATTATGCCCTATATATCTTTAGTATGTTTTGATAAAATGATGTTTATTTGCTCAATCTTAATTTTGCTCATATCACTCACAAGACAGAGGTAATGCTACTCTACATAATTTTTAAAAGATTATTTGTGCAAAAGTAATTCTAAAAATAAGATGACCACTGGGATTGAGGGGTCATAGTATCATAAAAGGACATAGGAGACAAAGGACCATTTTTCTTCTTTACTACTGATAATAATTGGGACTTGTGGCATTTTATTTTTTGTGCCAGAGGTTCAGTGAACACATTTATAAGATGGGAAAAACTAATAATTATTTGAAAGCAGAAAACTTTCCTGAGCTACATTCTTGTCCTAAGATCTTAGATTCCCTGATCATTGATTTCCTTTTTGGTCTGGAGCTTCCTCAAATGGCGCTAGTGGTAAAGAACCCAGCTGCCAGTGCAGGAGGTACAAGAGAAGAGGGTTTGATTCCTGGGTCAGGAAGATCCCCTGGAGGAGAACAGGACAACCCACTCCAGTATTGTTGCCTGGATAATTCTATGGACAGAGGAGTCTGGCAGACTAGAGTCCTTGGGGTCATAAAGAGTTGGACATGACTAAAGTGACTTAACATTTGGAATTTAAATCAATAGATAGACTCAGGATTATGCCTATGAATCTCTTGGTAGATGATTTCTAGTAAACTTTGGCCATTATCCTCTATGGATTTCTACCATACTTTACTGTGTGTTTATATAACATCTACTGTACCAACCAGTCCATCCTAAAGGAGACCAGTCCTGGGTGTTCATTGGAAGGGCTGATGCTGAGGCTGAAACTCCAATACTTTGGCCACCTCATGGGAAGAGTTGACTCACTGGAAAAGACCCTGATGCAGGGAGGGATTTGGGGGCATGAGGAGAAGGGGACGACAGAGGATGAGATGGCTAGATGGCATCACCGACTCGATGCACATGAATTTGGGTGAACTCCGGGAGTTGGTGATGGACAGGGAGGCCTGGCGTGTTGGGATTCATGGGGTCGCAAAGAGTCAGACACGACTGAGCGACTGAACTAAACTGAACTGAATGTAAAATTGTTGGGATGTGGTCAGAACCACTTCATTAAAGGAATCAAGTGTGAGATGATAATCAAAGCATACAAAAGAAGAGGCTATGAGACACATAGGGCTTCCCTCATAGCTCAGTTGGTAAAGAATCTGACCGCAATGCGGGAGACCCTGGTTCAATTCCTAGGTCGGGAAGATCCGCTGGAGAAGGGATAGGCTACCCAGTCCAGTATCCTTGGGCTTTCCTTGTGGCTCAGCTAGTAAAGAATCTGCCTGCAATGTGGGAGGCCTGGGTTTGATCCCTGGGTTGTAAAGATCCCCTGGAGAAGGGAAAGGCTACCCACTCCAGTATTCTGGCCTAGAGAATTCCGTGGACTGTATAGTCCATGGGGTCACAAAGAGTCAGCCATGACTGAGGGACTTTCAGTTTCATCTCTAACCACGAGACACATATTGAATGAGGAGTTTTGAAAGAATGCTAATTCTATGATCTGTCATAAAAAGAATTATCTTAAGTTGGGATCAACCCTCTCAACCTTTACACTGCTTCCTATAGCTTTTTGTAGAAAATGAAAGAGAGGTGCAGGAGGGAATAACACTTGGCTCAAAGAATATATATAATTCTCTCCCAGAGCACTGAAGAATATATTCTATTCCACTGTACATATAATATTTTCAAGTAGTTGATACATTAATGATTAGTACTGATTACTATAGAACATGGTGCCCTTTAAGTTCATAGTTAATCACTGATGGCATCTGCTTGACTTCCCTCCAACTGTACTTAGACTTGTGAAAATTTTAAGAGTCTCATGGCTATTCCCTTCTCCAGGGGATCATCTCGACCCAGGGATTGAAACCGGGTGTCCTGCACTGTGGCATATGCTTTACCATCTGAGCCCCAGGGAAGCCCAGTATCATGAACACTATATCATTATTAATTTTTCTCTATTAGTTTTGTTTTTCCTTTTGATGTAACAAAAAGATTATGGAGTATTATTAAACAGGTTCTAGTACTGGTATTGTCATATTTTGCATAACTACATCAACTGTACTTTATATATTATGTTTACATATAATATTTTGCATAAATAACAATTCTCAGAAAAGTACATATTGTGAGTGGACAATTACATTCAATAACATTTTACAATACTTCAGTTAGATTTCAGGGAAACAAACCTTAGGAATTTGGAAATTAGACATGGAATACATCATATAAGAAAAAATTTAAACAAAAATTACGTGAATGAATGAGGCTTATCAGGAAAATAAGAATGAAATTACATTCTAAGGAAGGAGGAATAGCATGTACAAAGGTTTGGAAATGAGAGAGCAGAGTATAGTTAAGGTATATTGTATTGTAAAGTTGGAGACTGGAACAGGGACAAATCATCGGGCTAGAAATTAGTGACACTCGTTAAGAACTGTCAATACTATGTCCTGTTTAGTCAATATTTTAGAAAAAATGAAAAGAAAAAAGTGTTACTTGTGTTCAATATAATCTTAGATTTATTTTTTATTTAGATTTCTTATCATTGAAATTGCTATTATATATTTAGATTATATATATACACATAACATTTTGACATTATGTATTTTATATTTAGATATCTAAAATGTAATTTATAGTCAATAAATGGATAATACATTTATTAATTATCAATTTTCTATGTGGTACATAGAAATTTTTTATAGGTGAATCTGCTGTTTATGCAGCTATTGCTTCCATAAATTTGTGGTTTACTTTATATGAGCCAAAGAAAACTGTTTTCTTAATATATGAATTCAGGGAAATTAATACCATATCTCAGTGCAAATCCATCAGTAGAAACTGCATAATCCATTAAATGATAGCAACATGATGCACTGTTTTATTTTTTTTAATTTAATTTAATTTTATTTTTTAACTTTACAATATTGTATTGGTTTTGCCATATATCGAAATGAATCCGCCACAGGTATACATGTGTTCCCCATCCTGAACCCTCCTCCCTCCTCCCTCCCCATACCATCCCTCTGGGTCATCCCAGTGTACCAGCCCCAAGCATTCAGTATTGTGCATCGAACCTGGACTGGCGACTCGTTTCATATATGATATTATACATGTTTCAATGCCATTCTCCCAAATCATCCCACCCTCTCCCTCTCCCACAGAGTCATATCAGTGTCTCTTTTGTTGTCTCGTATACAGGGTTATTGTTACCATCTTTCTAAATTCCATATATATGTGTCAGTATACTGTATTGGTGTTTTTCTTTCTGGCTTA
Organism: Bos indicus x Bos taurus; assembly: GCF_003369695.1. NCBI lineage: Eukaryota > Metazoa > Chordata > Mammalia > Artiodactyla > Bovidae > Bos > Bos indicus x Bos taurus. Next base: position 31,785,442 of record NC_040077.1, read on the forward strand.
CTTCACTCTGCATAATAGGTTCCAGTTTCATCTACCTCATTAGAACTGATTCAAATGTATTCTTTTTAATGGCTGAGTAATACTCCATTGTGTATATGTACCACAGCTTTCTTATCCATTCGTCTGCTGATGGACATCTAGGTTGCTTCCATATCCTGGCTATTATAAACAGTGCTGTGATGAACATTGGGGTACACGTGTCTCTTTCCCTTCTGGTTTCCTCAGTGTGTATGCCCAGCAGTGGGATTGCTGGATCATAAGGCAGTTCTATTTCCAGTTTTTTTAAGGAATCTCCACACTGTTCTCCATAGTGGCTGTACTAGTTTGCATTCCCACCAACAGTGTAAGAGGGTTCCCTTTTCTCCACACCCTCTCCAGCATTTATTGCTTGTAGACTTTTGGATCGCAGCCATTCTGACTGGTGTGAAATGGTACCTCATTGTGGTTTTGATTTGCATTTCTCTGATAATGAATGATGTTGAGCATCTTTTCATGTGTTTGTTAGCCATCTGTATGTCTTCTTTGGAGAAATGTCTATTTAGTTCTTTGGCCCATTTTTTGATTGGGTCATTTATTTTTCTGGAATTGAGCTGTAGGAGTTGCTTGTATATTTTTGAGATTAGTTGTTTGTCAGTTGCTTCATTTGCTATTATTTTCTCCCATTCTGAAGATTGTCTTTTCACCTTGCTGATAGTTTCCTTTGTGGTGCAGAAGCTTTTAAGTTTAATTAGGTCCCATTTGTTTATTTTTGCTTTTATTTCCAGTGGAGGTGGGTCATAGAGGATCCTGCTGTGATGTATGTCGGAGAGTGTTTTGCCTATGTTTCCTCTAGGAGTTTTATAGTTTCTGGTCTTACGTTTAGATCTTTAATCCATTTTGAGTTTATTTTTGTGTAAGGTGTTAGAAACTGTTCTAGTTTCATTCTTTTACAAGTGGTTGACCAGTTTTCCCAGCACAACTTGTTAAAGAGATTATCTTTAATCCATTGTATATTCTTGCCTCCTTTGTCAAAGATAAGGTGTCCATATGTGCATGGATTTATCTCTGGGCTTTCTTTTTTGTTCTGTTGATCTATATTTCTGTCTTTGTGCCAGTACCATACTCTCTTGATGACTGTGGCTTTGTAGTAGAGCCTGAAGTCAGGCAGGTTGATTCCTCCAGTTCCATTCTTCTTTCTCAAGATTGCTTTGGCTGTTTGAGGTTTTTTGTACTTCCATACAAATTGTGAAATTATTTGTTCTAGCTCTGTGAAGAATACCATTGGTAGCTTGATAGGGATTGCATTGAATCTATAAATTGCTTTGAGTAGTATACTCATTTTCACTCTATTGATTCTTCTGATCCATGAACATGGTATATTTCTCCATCTATTAGTGTCCTCTTTGATTTCTTTCACCAGTGTTTTATAGTTTTCTATATATAGGTCTTTAGTTTCTTTAGGTAGATATATTCCTAAGTATTTTATTCTTTTCATTGCAATGGTGAATGGAATTGTTTCCTTAATTTCTCTTTCTATTTTCTCATTATTAGTGTATAGGAATGCAAGGGATTTCTGTATGTTGATTTTATATCTTGCAACTTTACTATATTCATTGATTAGCTCTAGTAATTTTCTGGTGGAGTCTTTAGGGTTTTCTATGTAGAGGATCATGTCATCTGCAAATAGTGAGAATTTTACTTCTTCTTTTCCAATTTGGATTCCTTTTATTTCTTTTTCCGCTCTGATTGCTGTGGCCAAAACTTCCAAAACTATGTTGAATAGTAGTGGTGAAAGTGGGCACCCTTGTCTTGTTCCTGACTTTAGAGGGAATGCTTTCAATTTTTCACCATTGAGGATAATGTTTGCTGTGGGTTTGTCATATATAGCTTTTATTATGTTGAGGTACAATCCTTCTATTCCTGCTTTCTGGAGAGTTTTTATCATAAATGGATGTTGAATTTTGTCAAAGGCTTTTACTGCATCTATTGAGATTATCATATGGTTTTTATTTTTCAATTTGTTAATGTGGTGTATTACATTGATTGATTTGAGGATATTGAAGAATCCTTGCATCCCTGGGATAAAGCCCACTTGGTCATGGTGTATGATCTTTTTAATGTGTTGTTGGATTCTGATTGCTAGAATTTTGTTAAGGATTTTTGCATCTATGTTAATCAGTGATATTGGCCTGTAGTTTTCTTTTTTTGTGGCATCTTTGTCAGGTTTTAGTATTAGGGTGATGGTGGCCTCATAGAATGAGTTTGGAAGTTCACCTTCCTCTGCAATTTTCTGGAAGAGTTTGAGTAGGATAGGTGTTAGCTCTTCTCTAAATTTTTGGTAGAATTCAGCTGTGAAGCCGTCTGGACCTGGGCTTTTGTTTGCTGGAAGATTTTTGATTACAGTTTCAATTTCTGTGCTTGTGATGAGTCTGTTAAGATTTTCTATTTCTTCCTAGTTCAGTTTTGGAAAGTTGTACTTTTCTAAGAATTTGTCCATTTCTTCCATGTTGTCCATTTTATTGGCATATAATTGTTGATAGTAGTCTCTTATGATCCTTTGTATTTCTGTGTTGTCTGTTGTGATCTCTCCATTTTCATTTCTAATTTTATTGATTTGAGTTTTCTCCCTTTGTTTCTTGATGAGTCTGGCTAATGGTTTGTCAATTTTATTTATCCTTTCAAAGAACCAGCTTTTGGCTTTGTTGATTTTTGCTATGGTCTCCTTTGTTTCTTTTGCATTTATTTGTGCCCTAATTTTTAAGATTTCTTTCCTTCTACTAACCCTGGGGTTCTTCATTTCTTCCTTTTCTAGTTGCTTTAGGTGTAGAGTTAGGTTATTTATTTGACTTTTTTCTTGTTTCTTGAGGTATGCCTGTATTGCTATGAACTTTCCCCTTAGGACTGCTTTTACAGTGTTCCACAGGTTTTGGGTTCTTGTGTTTTCATTTTCATTCGTTTCTATGCAAATTTTGATTTCTTTTTTGATTTCTTCTGTGATTTGTTGGTTATTCAGCAGCGTGTTGTTCAGCCTCCATATGTTGGAATTTTTAATAGTTTTTCTCCTGTAATTGAGATCTAATCTTACTGCATTGTGGTCAGAAAAGATGCTTGGAATTAGTTCAATTTTTATGAATTTACCAAGGCTAGATTTATGGCCCAGGATGTGATCTATCCTGGAGAAGGTTCTGTGTGCACTTGAGAAAAAGGTGAAATTCATTGTTTTGGGATGAAATGTCCTATAGATATCAATTAAGTCTAACTGGTCTATTATATTGTTTAAAGTTTGTGTTTCCTTGTTAATTTTCTGTTTAGTTGATCTATCCATAGGTGTGAGTGGGGTATTAAAGTCTCCCACTATTATTGTGTTATTGTTAATTTCTCTTTTCATACTTGTTAGCATTTGTCTTACATATTGTGATGCTCCTATGTTGGGTGCATATATATTTATAATTGTTATATCTTCTTCTTGGATTGATCCTTTGATCATTATGTAGTGACCTTCTTTGTCTCTTTTCACAGCCTTTGTTTTAAAGTCTATTTTATCTGATATGACTATTGCTACTCCTGCTTTCTTTTGGTCCCTATTTGCATGGAAAATCTTTTTCCAGCCCTTCACTTTCAGTCTGTATGTGTCCCCTGTTTTGAGGTGGGTCTCTCGTAGACAACATATGTAGGTGTCTTGTTTTTGTATCCATTCAGCCAGTCTTTGTCTTTTGGTTGGGGCATTCAACCCATTTACATTTAAGGTAATTATTGCTAAGTATGATCCCATTGACATTTACTTTATTGTTTTGGGTTCGAATTTATACACCCTTTTTGTGTTTCCTGTCTAGAGAAGATCCTTTAGCATTTGTTGGAGAGCTGGTTTGGTGGTGCGAATTCTCTCAGCTTTTGCTTGTCTCTGAAGCTTTTGATTTCTCCTTCATATTTGAATGAGATCCTTGCTGGGTACAATAATCTGGGCTGTAGGTTATTTTCTCTCATCACTGTAAGTATGTCTTGCCATTCCCTCCTGGCTTGAAGAGTTTCTATTGAAAGATCAGCTGTTATCCTTATGGGAATTCCCTTGTGTGTTATTTGTTGTGTTTCCCTTGCTGCTTTTAATATCTGTTCTTTGTGTTTGATCATTGTTAATTTGATTAATATGTGTCTTGGGGTGTTTCGCCTTGGGTTTATCCTGTTTGGGACTCTCTGGGTTTCTTGGACTTGAGTGATTATTTCCTTCCCCATTTTAGGGACATTTTCAACTATTATCTCCTTAAGTATTTTCTCATGGTCTTTCTTTTTGTATTCTTCTTCTGGGACTCCTATGATTCGAATGTTGTAGCGTTTAATATTGTCCTGGAGGTCTCTGAGATTGTCCTCATTTCTTTTAATTTGTTTTTCTTTTTTCCTCTGTGATTCATTTATTTCTATCATTCTATCTTCTAATTCACTAATCCTATCTTCTGCCTCTGTTATTCTACTATTTGTTGCCTCCAGAGTGTTTTTGATCTCATTTATTACATTATTCATTGTATATTGACTTTTTTATTTCTTCTAGGTCCTTGTTAAACCTTTCTTGCATCTTCTCAATCCTTGTCTCCAGGCTATTTATCTGTGATTCCATTTTGATTTCAAGATTTTGGATCAATTTCACTATCATTATTCAGAATTCTTTATCAGGTAGATTCCCTATCTCTTCCTCTTTTGTTTGGTTTGGTGGGCATTTATCCTGTTCCTTTATCTGCTGGGCATTCCTCTGTCTCTTCATCTTGTTTAAATTGCTGATTTTGGGGTGTCCTTTCTATATTCTGGCAGTTTGTGGAGTTCTCTTTATTGTGGCATTTCCTCGCTGTGTGTGGGTTTGTACAGGTGGCTTGTCAAAGTTTCTTGGTTAGGGAAGCTTGTGTCGGTGTTCTGGTTGGTGGGGCTGGATTTCTTCTCTCTGGAGTGCAATGGAGTGTCCAGTAATGAGCTATGAGATGTCTATGGTTTTGTAGTAACTTTGGGCAGCCTGTTTATTGGAGCTCAGGGCTGTGTTCCTGTATTGCTGGAGAATTTGCTTGGTATGTCTTGCCCTGGAACTTGTTGGCCCTTGTGTGGTGCTTGGTTTCAGTGTAGGTATGGAGGCATTTGATGAGCTCCTGTCAGTTAATGTTCCTTGGAGTCAGGAGTTCCCTGGAGTCAGGGTTTGGACTTAAGCCTCCTGCTTCCAGTTATCGGTCTTATTTTTACAGTAGTCTCAAAACTTCTCCTTCTATACAGCACCATTGATAAAACATCTAGGTTAAAGATGAAAAGTTTCTCCACCGTGAGGGTCACCCAGAGAGGTTCAGTGTTACATGAAGAGAAGAGGGAGGAGGGAGTTAGAGGTGGCCCTAATGAGATGAGGTAGAATCAATAGAGGAGAGAGCGGGCTAGCCAGTAATCACTTCCTTATGTGCACTCCACAACTGGACCACTCAGAGATGTTCACAGAGTTATACAGAGAAGAGAAGAGGGAGGAAGGAGACAGAGGTGGCCAGGAGGATAAAAGGGGGGAATGAAAAGGAGGGAGACAGATCCAGCCAGTAATCAGTTCCCTAGGTGTTCTCCACTGTCTGGAACACACAGAAATTCACAGAGTTGAGTAGAGTGGAGAAGGGTTAGGGAGGAGACACAAGTGACCTGGTGGAGAAAAAGGAATCCAAATGGGGAGAGAGCAGTTAAGCCAGTAATCTCGCTCCCAAGTAAAAAAATGGGTACTGAAGATTGGGTTCTTAAAGGTACAAAATTGGTAACAAATACCTAAAAGCAAAAATTAAAAATCTAGAGTAGAGTTTGGAATTTCAAAAATACAATGTTAAAGAAAAGAAGAAGGAAAAGAGAAAGAGAGAAAAAAAAACAAAGTCACAAAAATGATAAAGAAAATATAGGTACAAAATTGATAACAAATACCAAAAAGCAAAAGTTAAAAATCTAGAGTTTGGAATTTCAGAAATACAATGTTAAGAAAAGAAGAGAAAGAAAGAAAGAAAGAAAAAAAGTCCAAAAATTATAAAAAAATATATAGGTACAAAATGTATAACAAATACCAAAAAGCTAAAATTAAAAATCTAGAGTAGAGTTTGGAATTTCAAAAATACAATGTTAAAGAAAAGAAGAAGAAAAAAAGGAAAGAGAAAAAGAGAAAGAAAAAACAAGGTCACAAAAATTATAAAATATATATATATGAAGTTTGCTTTTAAAAAAAATAGGGTCTTTTTTTTTTTTGCAAAGTAATAGTAGGTTATAAAAGTGAAAATTAAGCAGTAATAGAGGGCTTAAAATTTTCAAAAAAATAAAAAAAAAGAAAGAATGATCATAAAAATAGTAAAAATATATCTAGGACTTTCTCTGGTGTTGTTGTGGGTATTGTGGGGTCAGTTCATTTTTGGCTAGTTCCTTGGTCCAGCTTATATTTCTCAAGATCTATAGGCTCCTTCCTATGTAGTCAGTACTAACGACAGGGTTTTAATCTATTGCTTGTCTCTTCCAAGGCGGTTCCCTCTGTTATAGCTTCTTCTGTTTGCTGGTCTCTTCAGTGTCTGGTTTCCGCCCTGAAACAAAGGGGGCGGTGGTGGACACTTTTTTTTTTTAGGCTCACTTGTTCAGTCACGCTGTGGGGAGGGAGGGTCGCTGCAAACAAATAACACTGGCGTGTGTTCGCAGTGCCTCAGCCACATTGGGCCTGCCCCTGCTCACATCACATGTAGCCTCCCTGCCCACATTGCTCAGGCTCTAGGTTCATGCCCTCAAATATTAAATCTTTCACCCCCTCTTATAGTCTGAATATAGATTAATTAATTGTCAAATATTTCTTTTCCCAATAAAGGATTTTATTAACATAATCTTGTTCAATATTTATATTATATTACCTCGTATGTCATAATTCTTATAATTTAATGGTTGCATCTTGAAATCATATCTTTCCATAAAGCCTCCAAATCCATTCAGATAAACAAGAGAATAAATAACATTGCCTATAACTTATGGGTAGTATAACTAGGAGACAGAGATGACTTCAAACTACAATTCGCACAGACTGAGTGACATTCACAATAAACAAAAGTAAGTTCTGAAACTTTTAAAGAAATAAAAAATCAACAAAGATAGAAAAGAGGAAAGAGTGGGGAGGAATCCTACTGGGGAAAAAATTCAGATCACATCAACCCTGGTACAGTTTAACTTTGGTAGAAGAGTGTCCTACTCTCAGTGGAGAAATACTGTGAAGAATTCTCTTAAGTGGTGGACTAGATTAAAATAAGGGACTTGGAAAGCATATGAGACCAGAGGAGGTTACAATCATGGGAATATACTACATTTAAGAACTAGGGCAGCCATGTAGAAGAGGGATGTATCAGTTAGAAGCTTGGTTATGAAAGAACAAAAAACATTTGAAGATAAAGAGCTAATGAAAACAAGGAATGACTTTAATATGAATTAGACTAATTGCAAATATAAAAGAAAACTATGCAATTCAAAATGGATATATATCAAAATGATGCAATATAAGAGGTGACTGAACTAAAGAATTGGTTGAAGAAAAAGACAAAGTCATATTAGTAATAAAAATTAATCACAAGTTAAAGTAGATGTGTTCAACAATAGTAAAAGATACAGACAATAAGAATGAACAAAGCCAAGAGAATAAAAATAACAAGGATGAAGAAAGATCAAAGAGAATAAGTTGATATGACTGGAGCCCAAGAAGAACAAAAACAAAACAATGAAACAGGACTAATATTTAAAATGACAATCTAAGAAAGCATCCCTGATATAAATAAAGGCTTGGTTTTATATATATTGAAAAAGCCTTCCATGTGCTGGCAAAAATTTACTTTGAAATATATTCTAGTAAAAATGCTGGACTTTAAAGATAAAAAAATTTCTTTCAGGCTTTCAGATTGAAAACAAAAAACAAAAAAGCAAGCCATTTACAAAAGAAAGAAAAATAACTTGGCATCAGAATTCTCAATGGCAACATATAAATGAAGACAACAGTGGGATAGTGTTTTCAAAAAATTCAAAGACAAAATGACAAGGATTTTACATCCATTCAAGATATCTTCTAAGAATTTGGTTAAAACAAAGCAGCTTAACACTGTAAAAATGCAAGGAATATTATACCCTCAAGCTTGTCTCAAGGAATCCAATATGGACCAAATTATATCCAGTTTTCAAATGCCAGGGACTTTTTGCCAAATAGACTGATAATGAGGATTGAAAATATTTAGGTAGGTATATGTATGAAAGATAGTATGTAACTTTCGTATGTGCTGACAAAGTAGAAATAATGCAAATAAAAAGCAAATGAGAGGAGAAGGGAGAAAGTCTCAAATAGGAAAAATCCATGAAATGTCATGTAATTATCATTTTGGGGTCCAAAATTTTAATTTCAAGCTAAGAAACTGAAAAAGAGAAGTTTATGTAAGGAGAAGGAAGACTAAGATGACTATGCAGAAGTATTAGTATAAAAGTAACCACTAGAAAAAATGCAAATCTTCTTTTTCGAACAATGCAAAAATAAGCAAGAAAAATGGAAAGCACAATGAAAACCAAAATGAACATATCATAATGCAGTTAATTGTACCTGTATAAGTCTACTTTCCTGTTTAACTGATTGAGCTGAGACTAAATGTATCCACTATATTAATTCATTTAAGTGGGATTAGTCACTTATTAAAAAAGTTTTTCTGATTGGCTTACAAAGTAAAACCCAACTCTGTTATGTGCAAGTTACATACCTGAAACAAAGTGACCCATAAAGACTAAAAATAAATAATATTAGTAAAGCTTTACCTTGTGTATTGGGTACTTCTGTGCACCATTTATAATCCTTTTAGGTCCTCTTCTAACTCGAGAAGCAGATGGGGCTATTGGTTTCAAATAAGCTTTGCATCTGTGTAAACTTGATAATGCCTCACTCTGAACATATGCCATCTACTTCACTTCAGGCACAAGGAATTCTATTATGTCATGGCGAGAAACATCTAAGACAGCCTGCTCAGCAATCATGAACTACTCAAAAGTGTAGAGGAATTAACACTTGTGAAATCACCCTTGAAAAGGAGAGAGTGGGCAAGTATAGACAGGTTTCTCCCTTATATCCCCCACATGAATGGTTATGAGAACCAGGTTATCTGTAACTGTAGCCAATTTGATAAGCCAATATAATTTGATTGTGTTTGTTTTATTTCCTTCCTTATTTCACCTGCTCCATCCCTTGCTTTCTGGGCTTCCCAGATAGCTCAGTAGTAAAGAATCTCCCTGCCAATACAGGAAACACAGGAGATGGGGGTTCCATCCCTGGGTTGGGAAGATCCCCTGGAGAAGGAAATACCCACTCCAGTATTCTTGCCTGGGAAATTCCACGGACAGAGGACCCTGGTTTTGCGTCCATGGGGTCTCAAAAGAGTTGACTTAGTGACTAAACAACAACATCCTTTCCTTTAGCTCTTTGGGAGTGTTTGCCCAAGGCTATGTTTTGGCCTGAACCACCAGGCAGATTGAAACCAAAACAAAACAGGGATCACATCCTTTGTATTTGATAAGCTTGAGCTCAAGACAAAGTATTAAACAATGCATGAAAGGACTTTGATAGAACTAAAAACTACAATTCACAATGTTATATAAGCATAACGAATATATATATGCCAAGTAGCACAGCCCCTGCAGAACATGCAAAGAGAGACTCTGTAACAACATCAGCTTTTATATACTGCATTCACAGTCCATTTAAGTGTAAAAAATATATAGGCCTACAGAAGACTTGAAATACAAAATTAATATCTTCAATTTTATGAATAAATGTTAAAGTTGAAGACCTGAAAGTTGAGAAAACACCATTTTCCAAGTGCACAATAATCATGATTGTATCTTAAGTCTAACTGTACACCAATAGTTAAACAACAACTATTTGGGTTGAATGAAAGAAAGACAATATGAGCAGCATTCTATGGTCAAATGCCTATGGTCATAGGCATTTAATGATGAAAGTTTTAGAAGTCTACAAAGCTCATTGTTAAATAATACTTGGTCAAAGGGGAAACACAAACATCCAAAAATGATGGTAATAGAAACAGTATACAACAGTTTCTCTGGGAATCATCAAAACAATGATTAGAGAAATCCAGTAATTAGGCCAATAAAAATGAAAATAAAGGAGTTCTGGTTTCCTATTTGCCAATAAGAAGCTTGAAAATGGCCTCTCTGTCCTCACAACAAATAAAAAACCAAATAGACTGAAATATCAATAACTCTTCAGATCTGTAAGAGAAGGGAAGGATACAGGAATAACTGCTGTCCTCAAGATTGAAGAGACAGACAGGTGAAAACAGGGAGTCATGGATTACCACAATAGAGACTCTCGAGTGAAAATTTCCACAGAAACCAGGGCTGGGATAGGAAAACCTGAACTATACTTGTTAAATTGATGGAGGGTCAGTGTGGAGAACTCTGAGATGTAAAAACTCCAGAAGGATCCAGTCATTGGAAGAGCAGTGGAGGAAGGCATTATACTGAAATTTACCTCCATTAGACTAAGTTCCTACACTAAGTATCAGAGGAAAACCCCTTATGCTTCAGGCAAGGGGAGGAAAAAGAAACCATTTTAAAATACACCAGAGTGCTCTCTTCTCAACAACACCTGCCCTCTGGGGGAACTAGTGAACCAGAGTTTAAACTCTGGGGGTGTTAGCAGAGCATTACTGACCTGGAAGAAGGGAAATAACCAACTCTAGTCTCCTCTAGCCATCCTGTACCATCTAAAGTCAGGGAGGGAAGAGGAACTGAGCAACACTTAAGTTCACTATCCAGAGGCATAGGCTCACTAAAAGACTGAGACCAAATCTTAGGACTGGAGAATTGTTCTCCTCCCATAACAGAGTACTACATCACTAAAGGTCTGTTTATACCACTTCCTTTTATCAATCATATCTGGCTATGAAGAAAAAAAATTACAAACCTCAATTTAAAGAGACACAGCAAGCATCAGAACTAGTTAGAACCAGACATGGCAGGTATGCTGGAATTTTCCTACCTGGAATTTAAAAGATTAAGGGCAGGAGGAGAAGCAGGCAACAGAGGATGAATGGTTGGATAGCATCACCAGCTCAATGGACGTGAGTTTGACAAAACTCTGGTAGATAGTGAAGGACAGGGAAGCCCGGTGTGCTGTAGTCCACGGGGTCACAAAGAATTGGACACCAGTTAGCGACTGAACAAAACAATGTGCTAAGGACTCTAATGGATAAAGTAGATAGCATGTAAGCACCAAAAAGAAATGTTAGAGATAAAAAAAAAAAACACTAACAAAATGAAAAGTGCCTTTGATGGGCTTATTAGTAAATTGAAAATGGCTGAGGAAAGAATTTTTGAGCTAGAGAGTATATCAACAGAATCCTCAAAAACCAAAAAGAAAGAACAACAGCTGAAAAAAAGAATGTCTAAGTTCTGCAAAAGTTATATAACATACATATAGTGGGAATATTAGAAGGAGAAGAAAGAGTGAAAGGAACAGATGAAATATTTGACAATAAGTACTGAGACTTTCCCCCAAATTAATATCTGACACCAGACCTCAGGTCCAGGAAGCTCAGAGAGCTCCAAGCAGGATAAATGTCAAAACAAAAACAAACAAAAAATCAAACCAAACCTAATCGTATTATTTTTGACTACAGAAAAATCAAAGGAAAACTCCAGAGGAAAAGAATACCTTAACTATGTAAGAACAAAGATAAGAATTGCAACTTCTTTCTTCTCAGAAACCATACGAGTAAGAAAAGTGCAGTGAAATATTTGAGTGTTGAGAGAAAATGCCTTACTAACCTAGAATTCTGTACTTGCAAAATTATCCTTCAAAACTGAAGATGAAATAAAAACTTTCACAGACAAACGAAGTTAAGAGAATCTGTTGCTAGTAGATCTGCCTTGCAAAAAACGTTAAAAGACATACAGATGGCTAACAAACACATGAAAAGATGCTCAACATCACTCATTATCAGAGAAATGCAAATCAAAACCACTATGAGGTACCATTTCACGCCAGTCAGAATGGCTGCGATCCAAAAGTCTACAAGCAATAAATGCTGGAGAGGGTGTGGAGAAAAGGGAGCCCTCTTACACTGTTGGTGGGAATGCAAACTAGTACAGCCACTATGGAGAACAGTGTGGAGATTCCTTAAAAAAACTGGAAATAGAGCTGCCTTATGATCCAGCAATCCCACTGCTGGGCATACACACTGAGGAAACCAGAAGGGAAAGAGACACGTGTACCCCAATGTTCATCGCAGCACTGTTTATAATAGCCAGGACATGGAGGCAACCTAGTTGTCCATCAGCAGACGAATGGATAAGAAAGCTGTGGTACATATACACAATGGAGTATTACTCAGCCATTAAAAAGAATACATTTGAATCAGTTCTAATGAGGTGGATGAAACTGGAACCAATATGCAGAGTGAAGTAAGCCAGAAAGAAAAACACCAATACAGTATACTAATGCATATATACGGAATTTAGAAAGATGGTAACAATAACCCTGTGTACGAGACAGCAAAAGAGACACTGATGTATAGAACAGTCTTATGGACTCTGTGGGGAGGGTGGGATTATTTGGGAGAATGGCATTGAAACATGTATAATATCATATATGAAACGAGTCACCAGTCCAGGTTCGATGCACGATACTGGATGCATGGGGCTGGTGCACTGGGACGACCTAGAGGGATGGTATGGGGAGGGAGGAGGGAGGAGGCTTCAAGATGGGGAACACGTGTATACCTGTGGCAGATTCATGTTGATATATGGCAAAACCAATACAATATTGTAAATTTAAAAAATAAAATAAAATTTAAAAAATAAATAAATAAAAATTTAAAAAAAGAACTAATTTAGAAAGAAGGAAAATAACATAGATCAGAAATGAATCTACGTAAAGTAAGGAAGTGCATGAAGAAGGAAAAAGTGAAGGTATAATACAAATTTTTGTTTGTCTTATTCTTAATATGTGCTTATGTATGCTTGTGTAAAATGAAATGAAGGACAGCAGTGATACAAGAGGAAGAGATTTGGGTTATTTTGGTATTATAAGGGACTCACACTACCTATGGTGTTATTTGAAAGTGAACTTATGTATTGTAAACTCTAGGAAAACCAGTAAAAAAAAATAAAAAACAAAAAAAGAAATACGACATGTTAAGAAAAGAGAGAAAGTGAAATAATATAAAAATCTAAATTATCATCACAAAAGGCATAAAAAGGTAGAAGACAAAAATTGGAACAGAGAACAAGGACAGCAACTAGAAAACATTAATAACTATTGTAGACAGTAATCCAGCTATATGCTGTATACCAGCAATGCACAAGTGGAATTTGAAATTAAGAACACAATACCATTAGCACCCACAAAATGAAGTACTTAGGTATAAATCTAACAAATATGTACAAGACTCTGATGGATAAAATCACAGAAAAACTAAATAATTGGAGATAATATTTCATACCCATGGAAAGTTAGACTTAGTATTTTCAAGAGTTCTTCCCACCTTGGTCTATAATTGAATGCAATTCCAATTGAAATCCCAGCAAATTATTTTGCTGACATAGACAAACTTATTCTAAAGTTCATGTGAAGAGGCAAAACTAGAGAACAGCCAATACAGTTTTGCAGAAGAAAAGCAAAGTTGGAGGACTGACACTTCCAAGATCTACTGTAAAGTTATGATAATTAAGTCAGTGTAGTACCAGTGAATGAATGAAAAAGTAGATCAATGGGATAGAATAGAAAGCCCAGAATAGATGCACATAGATGAATCTAATTGATCTTTGACAAAGGAACAAAGGCAACATAATGGGGCAAAGATAATATTTTCAATAAATAGTGTTGCAACATTGGGACATCCACATGCAAAGAACTGAATCTACGCACAGACTTTGTTGTTGTTACTTGGTCACTAAGTCATGTCTGACTCTTTTGAAACCACCTGGACTGTAGCTTGCCAGGTTGCACTGTCTGTGGGATTTTCCAGGCAATAATACTGGAGTGGGTTGCCATTTCCTTCTCCAGGGGATCTTCCGAACCCAGGGATCAAACCCACATCTCCTGCATTGGCAGGCAGATTCTTTACTACTGAGCACCAGGGAAGCCCACACACAGACTTATAGTTCAGTTCAGATCAGTCGCTCAGTCGTGTCCAACTCTTTGCGACCCCATGAAGCACAGCACGCCAGGCCTCCCTGTCCATCACCAACTCCTGGAGATCACCCAAACTCACATGCATCAAGTTGGTGATACCATCAAGCCATTTCATCCTCTGTTGTCTCCTTCTTCCCCTGCCCCCAATCCCTCCCAGCATCAGAGTCTTTTCCAATGAGTCAACTCTTCGCATGAGGTGGCCAGAGTATTGGAGTTTCAGCCTCAGCATCATTCCTTCCAATGAACACTCAGGACTGATCTCCTTTAGGATGGACTGGTTGGACCTTCTTGCAGCCCAAGGGACTCTCAAGAGTCTTCTCCAATATCACAATTCAAAAGCATCAATTCTTTGGTGCTCAGCTTTCTTCACAGTTCAACTCTCACATCCATGCATGACCACTGGAAAAACCATAGCCTTGACTAGATGGACCTTTGTTGGCAAAGTAATATCTCTGCTTTTGAATATGCTATCTAGGTTGCTCATAACTTTCCTTCCAAGGAGTAAGCGTCTTTTAATTTCATGGCTGCAATCATCATTTGCAGTGATCTTGGAGCCCAAAAAAATAAAGTCTGACATTGTTTCCACTGTTTCCGCATCTATTTCCCATGAAGTGATGGGACCAGATGCCATGATCTTCGTTTTCTGAATCTTGAGCTTTAAGCCAGCTTTTTCACTCTCCTCTTTCACTTTCATCAAGAGGCCCTTTAGTTCCTCTTCACTCTGACATAAGGGTGGTGTCATCTGCATATTTGAGGTTATTGATATTTCTCCCTGCAATCTTGATTCCAGCTTGTGCTTCTTCCAGCTCAGTGTTTCTCATGATGTACTCTGCATAGAAGTTAAATAAGCAGGGTGATAATATATAGCCTTGACATACTCCTTTCCCTATTTGGAACCAGTCTGTTGTTCCATGGCCAGTTCTAACTGTTGCTTCCTGACCTGCATATAGGTTTTTCAAGAGGCAGGTCAGATGGTCTGGTATTCCCATCTCTTGAAGAATTTTCCACAGTTTATTGTGATCCACAGAGTCAAAGGCTTTGGCATAGTCAATAGAGAAGAAATAGATGTTTTTCTGAAACTCTCTTGCTTTTTCCCACACAGACTTTACACCGTCAGGAAAGTTGACTCCAAATATGTAAAATATGTAGCAAACCTGTCATAGCAATAAATAAATAAATAACCTTATTTAAAAATGGGTAAAGGACTCTAATCAGAGAAGGTGATGGCACCCCACTCCAGTACTCTTGCCTGGAAAATCCCGTGGATGGAGGAGCCGGGTAGGCTGCAGTCCATGAGGGTCGCTAAGAGTCGGACACGACTGAGCGACTTCACTTTCACTTTTCACTTGCATGCATTGGAGAAGGAAATGGCAACCCACTCCAGTGTTCTTGCCTGGAGAATCCCAGGGACAGGGGAGCCTGGTGGGCTGCCGTCTATGGAGTCACACAGAGTCAGACACGACTGAAGTAACTTAGCAGCAGCAGCAAAGGACTCTAATAAGCATTTATTTTTAATTACATTCTGCTTAAAAAAATTTTTTTTTATTGCGATATAGTTGATTTACAATGGTGGGTTATTTCTTGCAGTACTGAAAATTAATATTATGCATATACATATATCTACTTGTTAAAGATTCTTTTCCTACATAGGTCATTACAGAGTATTGACTAGACTTCCCTGTCCTATACAGTAGGTTCTCATTAGTTTTGTTTTTTTTTTTCTATTATATAGTAGTGTTTATATGTCAATCCCAGTCTCCCAATTTTAATAAGCATTTCTTTTAACATGTATGTGGCCAACATATATGTGAAAAGATGTTCAACATCTCTAATCCTCAGGGATATGCAAATCAAAACCAAATTATATATCATCTCACACTGTTAGGATGGGCATTATCAAAACAAAAACATGAAATAAGTGTTGGTGAGAATCTGGAGAAGCTGGAATTTTTGTCCACTGTTGGTGAGGATGTAAAAATCATCCAGCCACTATGGAAATAGTATAGAGATTCCTCAAAATATATAGTAAAAAATAGGACCATATGATAGTAATTTGATTTCTGAGTATTTAACCAAAAGCATTGTAGTCAGAATCTCAAAGGGATCTTTGCACTCCCATGTTCATAGCAGCATTATTCATAATAGCCAAGATGAAGAAATAACCTAAATATCCATCAATGGATGAATGCATAAAGAAAATGTAGCATGTACATATAATGGAATATGATTCAGCCTTAAAAAGTGAATTTTGCTATATGTGAAAACTTGAGTAAATCAGTCTTGAGGAAATCATGCTGAGTGAAATAAGCTAGTCACTGAAAAACAGGTATTGCATATGCTATTTGTTTTACATATATAAATTGGTAAAACATTTAGAGGTAGAGAGTTGAATGATAATTACCAGGGACTGTGGGCAAGGAGAAATAGGGATTTACTATTCAGTGGGCATGAAGCTTCAGTTATGCATGATGATTAAGTAAGTTCTAGAGATCTTCTGTATAACATTGTGTCTATAGTTTAGTTTATTTTACATTAAAAAATTTGTAAAGAGGGTAGATCTCATGTTACATATTTTACACTACAAAAAATGATGATAAAGCATCATTAAAACAAAAGTTATATTTTAAAAGGGAGATAATGTTGTCCTATCCTATGTATACAAATTTGACAACCTTGGTAAGATGACTAATTTTCTAGGAAAATATAATTAACTAAAATGGAACACATTAGAGATAGAAAGTTTAAAAAAAACGGTTTCCATAAAAGAAACAGATGGTTTATCAATGAACCCTCCACACAAAAACATCAGGCTTGTATATCTGCAAAACCTTCAAAGACAAGTGAATCCCTGTTCTACTTAAATTGTTTCAGATCACAGAAAAGGAGAAAAACTTCCAAATTTGTTATATGCTGCTGGTAAGTCGCTTCAGTTGTGTCCGACTCTGTTCGACCCCATAGACAGCAGCCCATCAGGCTCCTCTGTTTCTGGGATTCTCCAGGCAAGAACACTGGAGTGGGTTGCCATTTCCTTCTCAATGCATGAAAGTGAAATGTGAAAGTGAAGTCATTCAGTCATGTCTGACTCTTTGCAACCCCATGGACTATAGCCTACCAGGCTCCTCTGTCCATGGGATTTTCCAGGCAAGAGTACTGGAGTGGGGTGCCATTGCCTTCTCCAGTGATAGTCATTAGTGCTACCCATTGAACTTGTTATATGAAGCAACTATAACATTGGTACTTATACCTGATAGAAATCTGTGGAAAGAAAAACAACCAAAGACCAATATTACTTATGAATAGTGATATAAATATTCTAAGATAATAATAACAAATAGTATCCAAAAGTACATTTAAAATAAACCATAAGTAATAAGATTTATTTCACAAATGTAAATCTAGATTTATATTAAGAAATCTATCAATATAGTTCAACATAATAATAGATCAATGGAGGAAAAATAATATGATCATTCCTATATCTCCATAGATGCTCAAACTCTTCTCACAAAATTTCACGATCCTTAATACAAACATTTAATGAAATAGGCATCATATTAGTTGTGTAAAGCAACCATTTTATTCTGCTCACAGATCCTGTGGGTCAGAATTCAAACCAGGCTGAGGGAGCATGTACTGTGTCTGTTCCTTGATGTCTGGGCCTCAGCTGGGGACATGAATGTATGGAGATGACTCAAAACCTGGGTCCCGGTATCAGGCTTGGTATTTGGTTTGAGATGACTCAAAGGCTGGGTTCACTTGACTGCTGATCAGAGTGCCCACGTATGGTTTCATCATTTGGTATGGGCTCTCACAGCTTGGTGGCTGGGTTGTCACAGGGTATGTCCTGAGAGACAGCATTCTCAGGAGAGGTATCTTTCCAAGAGTTAGAAGGCTTCATTTGACCTAGGCTCACAGGTCACATGCCTTCACATCCGATTGGTGTCAGTTAAATCACTAAGGCTGACAGTACTCATGGAGACCAGAATTCAACTTCATTCCTTGATGGGGAAGTGACAGGGTCACACTGCATAAAGGCATTTGGGATGGGAGGTAATTTTATGGCAACTGTTGTTGTTCAGTATCTCAGTCATGTCTGACTCTTTGCAACACCGTGGACTGCAGCACACCAGGCTTCCTGGTCCTTCACCATGTCCTTGAGTTTTCTCAAACATGTCCATTGAATCAATGATGCCATCCAACCATCTCATCCTCTGGCATCCCCTTCTTTTCCTGCCTTCAATCTTTTCAAGCATCAGGGTCTTTTCAAATGAGTCAGCTCTTCACATCAGGTGGCCGAAGTATTGGAGTTTCAGCTTCACCATCAGTCCTTCCAATGAATATTCAGGACTGATTTCCTTTAGGATGGACTGGTTGGATCTCCTTGCAGTCCAAGGGACTCTCAAGTCTTCTCCAACACCACAGTTCAAAAGCATCAATTCTTCAGAGCACAGTTTCTTTATAGTTCAACTCTCACACCCATACATGACTACTGGAAAAACCACAGCTTTGACTAGATGGACTTTCGTTAGCAAAGTGATGTCTCTGCTTTTCAATACTCTGTCTAGATTTGACATAGCTTTTCTTCCAGTGAGCAAGTGTCTTTTAATTTCGTGGTTGCAGTCACCTTTTGAGGTGATTTTGGAGCCTAAGAAGATAAAGTTTGTCATTATTTTCATTGTTTCCCCATCTATTTGCCATGAAGTGATGGGACCAGATGCCATGATCTTTGTTTACTGAATGTTGAATTTTGAGCCAGCTTTTTCACTCTCCTCTTTCACTTTCATCAAGAGGTTCTTTAGTTCCTCTTCACTTTCTGCCATAAGGGTGGTGTCATCTGTATGTCTGAGGTTATTGATATTTCTCCTGGCAATCTTGATTCCAGCTTGTGCTTCATCCAGCTTGGCATTTCACATGATGTACTCTGCATACAAGCTAAATAAGCAGGGTGACAGTATACAGTCTTGACGTATTCCTTTCCTGATTTGAAACCAGTCTCTTGTTCCACATCCCGTTCTAACTGTTGCTTCTTGACCTGCATACAGGTTTTGCAGGAGGCAGGTAAGGTGGTTTGGTATTCCCATCTCTTTAAGAATTTTCCACAATTTGTTGTGATCCACATGGTCAAAGGCTTTTGTGTAGTCAATGAAGCAGAAGTACATGTTTTTCTGGAATTCTCTTGCTTTTTCTATTATCCAATGGATGTTGGCAATTCGATCTCTGGTTCCTTGCCTTTTCTAAATCAAGCTTGAATATGTGGAAATTTTTGGTTCATGTACTGTTGAAGCCTGGCTTGGAGAATCTTGAATGTTACTTTGCTAGCGTGTGAGATGAGTGCAACTGTGTGGTAGTTTGGATAAGGCAATGGCACCCCACTCCAGTACTCTTGCCTGGAAAATCCCATGGACGGAGGAGCCTGGAAGGCTGCAGTCCATGGGGTTGCTAGGAGTCGGACATGACTGAGTGACTTCACTTTCACTTTTCACTTTCATGCATTGGAGAAGGAAATGGCAACCCACTCCAGTGTTCTTGCCTGGAGAATCCCAGGGATGGGGGAGACTGGTGGGCTTCTGTCTATGGGGTCACACAGAGTTGCACACGACTGAAGCGACTTAGCAGCAGCAGCAGCAGTGTGGTAGTTTGAACATTCTTTGGCATTGCCTTTCTTTGGGATTGGAATGACAACTGACCTTTTCTAGTCCTGTGACCACTGCTGAGTTTTCCATATTTGCTGGCATATTGAGTGAGGCACTTTCATAGCATTATCTTTTAGGATTTGAAATAGCTCAGCTGGAATTCCATCACCTCCACGAGCTTCGTTCATAGTGATGCTTCCTAAGGCCCACTTGACTTTGCATTCCAGGATGTCTGGCTCTAGGTGAGTGATCACACCTTTGTGGTTATCTAGGTCATGATCTTTTTTGTACAGTTCTTCTGTGTATTCTTGTCACCTCTTCTAAATATCTTCAGCTTCTCTTAGGTCATACCATTTCTGTCCTTTATTGTGCCCATCTTTGCATGAAATATTCCCTTGGTATCTCTAATTTTCTTGAAGAGATCTCTAGTCTTTCCCATTCTATTGTTTTCTTCTATTTCTTCACATTGTTCACTTAGGAAGGCTTTCTTAACTCTTCTTGCTATTCTTCGGAACTCTGCATTAAGATGGATATATTTTTCCTTTTCTCCTTTTTCTTTAGCTTCTCTTCTTTTCTCAGCTATTTGTAAGACCTCATCAGACAGCCATTCTGCCTTTTTGAGAATTTTTTATTGGGGATGGTTTTTATCACTGCCCCTGTACAATGTTATGAACCTCCATCCATAGTTCTGCAGGGATGCTCTCTATCAGATCTAATCCCTTGAATCTATTTTTCACTTCCACTATATAATAATAAGAGATTTGATTTAGGTCATACCTTAATGGCCTAGTGATTTCCCCTACTTTCTTCAATTTAAGTCTGAATTTTGCAATGAGGAATTCATGATCTGAGTCACAGTCAGTTCCTGGTCTTATTTTGACTGTACAGAGCATCTCTATCTTGCCTGCAAGGAATATAAACAGTCTGATTTCAGTACTAACCATCTGATTATGTCCATGTGTAGAGTTGTTGCTTGCGTTGTTGGAAGAGGGTGTTTGCTATGGCCAGTGTGTTCTCTTGGTAAAACTCTGTTAGCCTTTGTCCAACTTCATTTTGTACTCCAAGGCCAAATTTTCCTGTTACTCCAGTTATCTCCTGACTTCCTACTTTTGCATTCTAGTCCCCTATCATGAAAAGGACATCTGTTTTTGATGTTAGTTCTAGAAGGTCTTATAGGTCTTCATAGCACTGTTCAACTACAGCTTCCTTGGCATTACTCGTTGGGGCATAGACTTGGATTACTATGATAGTGAATGGTTTGCCTTGGAAACTAACAGAGTTCATTCTGTTCGTTACTGCAATTACTGGAAAATATAATGTCACATTTGGTGTCTTATTAATGGCGAGATATTAGAGGTGTATATGCTAAAATGATAAAGGCAAGATGCTCCCCATCTTCACTACTGTTTAACAGTTTAGCATATATCCCTTATATTGAGGTTTTTACCTGTGTAATTAGAATAAAGAAACATTAAAAACAGCGTACTAATGGAAAAGGACAATCTCGTGTGTATGTGAGAGGGAGAGAGGGAGAAAGAAAGAGAAATTGAGAGAATGTTAAATATAGCACAAAATTGGATGGAAAGTATACAGATGCTTATAGCCTTATTATTTATTAGGAACTCAAGATATGGACAATATTGTATCAGCCATACAAAGAGTGTATTATTAATAAAAACAGACTTGTTTTTTTGCCCTCTAGATACCTGTGATGTGATAAAATATACAAACAGACCAAATAAACAATCAACAAAGCAATATCATTATATTCTAAGACTACCTCTTACAAGAAGCTAAAATATGATCGTTGGCAAATTAAGGATGGATAACCCTAATACAGCAGGCTTCCCCGGTGGCTCAGTGATAAAGACCTTGCCTGCCAATGCCAGAGAAGCAAGAGATGCAGGTTCAATCCCTGGGTTGGGGAGATCCCCTGGAGGAGGGCATGGCAACCCACTTCAGTATTCTTGTCTGGAGAATCCCATGGACAGAGGAGCCTGGTGGGCTACAGTCCATGGGGTTGCAAAGAGTCGGACCCAGTTGAAGCGACTTAGCATGTACGCTTGCACAACGCTAATACAAAAAGTTTCTGAGAAGAGGTGGAGCATGAAGGAACATGTGACAGCCTATATGAGTGGCAAGCAGGAGCGGGGAGGAAAATGAAGCATGAGGACCAACTTGGGCAAAATGTGGCTATTTATGTGAAAAGCACCATATTGCTGGGTTAGTAGCAGGAGCTCATGTGCACAAGAAATAACCTTGTAAACAAGTTCAGACATTTCAACTCAGGGTGAACAATTAAGAAAGGGAAAGGGGTGCCTATAAAATATCATTTCCCTCCATCTCTATGTTTATACTGTTCAAAACTCCACAGAGGTTTGTAGTTGAAAACATACAATAACAGTAATATTAATAATGATGAAGTTAACCTTTATTAAGCCCTACTGTATACTAACCGTTTTGCTAAGTAAGGAATGCTAGCTTCAGCACCTGCAGTGTTCTTTCCTACTGCTCGGTTACTCTCTCAAAATTCATATGGGCTCTCTGCTGTCACAGAAGCCTGAGTAGAGAGCACTCAGGGGATTGTATTCTGCCTCCCAGTCAGTCATAAGTGGGGGGCACACCGTGGCCCACCTCCCATCTGTGTCCGAAGCCCAAAGACACTGAGAGCTCAGGAGGTATTACTGTGCATGCCCTTTTCATTAGCATTCAGTTTTGGTCTGTTGCTTATGATGAGATAGGACAAGCATTTTCAGGGTGCTCCATTAAATTTCTTCCTAACGCCTGAATCTCTTTATGATGGTGGGAAGATAAGATGTCCTTGTCCTCCATGTCCTTTTATTATTCACTCTAACCTGGTTCTCTAGTGTCTCCATTCACCCATTCTGAAGTCTTCTTTTCCTAATCTTTGTAGATTATTTCTCCATTCTTTTGAAGACCGGGTAGTTGGTTCTTAAATGTTTTCTGAGGTCCTTTCATTTCACTGAATTTTAAATATTTCAGCCAATTTGAAGAGTTCATAATGATGAATAAGATTAAGCTTGGAGCTTAACCTTTTGAAACTGGGTGACGCGTTAACTCGGCTGGAACGCTGGTTAATTTAACAGCAGGAGTTGAATTAACTTGTCACAGCTCTGCCATTGTTAAATTTCCTGCTTCTGATCCTTGTCCCAATCTTGCAGAGCTCAGTTGTCCTGGGACTGGGGGATGAGTCAGGGTGAAGAAGAGAGTGGAAATGGGGAAAGAAAGATGGCATGCATTGTTAGGAGGGGAGCAGCCTGACTAGAAACAGCTAGATGAAAAAATCCGTTTTAGTTGGGGAAGACTAGAAGAGAAAAAGTGGAGGGGGAGGAAGTTTGAGAAATAAAAGGCAAAGCAAGCGGGTCATGGGGAGGGGGAAGTGAGAAATAGAGACAGGATGAGACAGAGAGAGAGGAATATGTTATGAGGAGGCAATGGGAGATGTGACTTGAATTTCTTGGAAATGCGTTGCATTCAGCACACTAGAAGCCTTTAATAGTGGCAGTCTAGCACTCAAAAATAAAATCACCTGCTTAAAAATACCCCGTGCATTAGGCAAAGCTGAAAATATTGAATCACAGGATAATTTCACAGGTGAAAAAAGAGAAAAGAGTTTTTCTAAATTTGGCTCAGCAGAAATTTCTCTAAATTTGTAGATCCATGTCAAACATTTTTGTTCAACACAATTTATTCAGAAAGGAAGAGAGTAAAAGGTTGAGAGTGGCAGGGAAGGAATAGTTCAGAGAGCAATGAGTCCAAGGAGAGAAGGGGAGGGAGCATGGTGGTCTTTCCCCAGGGAAGAAGGGGAGCACATTTGTGGAGGTTGGGGACAGAAAGCAAAAAACAGAAGCAGCTGCAGCGGTTACATTGACAGTTATCTTTTACTTCAACAAAGTATCGGGCATTGATGGGCTGTGATCCTCTGTGCACATATTGCCTACCCTATGAATAACTCTCAAACATGCATCATCTCAGGTTTGCTATTCTCGCCCTGACAGGAAGCTGCATGCACTAGAGTAAGCATCCGGGCCTTTAGGGCAGGGGCCTAATAACACCTGAAATGCAGGCAAAATAACCAGCCTGCTTCTAAGCACCAGCCACTTTGAGGTTCATCAATAGAGATCACCTGGAGCCTGTCTTCCTTTCGATTGTTTCAGCAGTGCCTTAACACTGAAGGGACATTTTCTTTTCTATTTGTATGATTTTGTCTCAGGGCTCACATTATTTTACCGATGCTCTAACAGGTTTTCAATTTTCAAGGTAGTTGCCTGAAAAGACTGTTGGCTGTTCAGGAGCCTAACCAACGCTCAGTAGCTGGATCTGAAGCAGATTACTAAGGATTCTGGGGCTTTTTGCTTCTGTCCAAAATTACTTTAAGGTATAGCTAGCAGACAGCTGGGCTGTGTCTGATGGATCAAGAGAATGAGGCAAATGGAGAGAAGGTGAAAGGGATAAGTCAGAGATAGAGGACAAGAGGAAGGTAAAAAAAAAAGCACAACAAAAGAGTTAAAGAGTGAAGGGTTTCTTGTTTAGTTTCAGGATAGAAACTAAACTCTCAAGGCGTTTTTAAATTCACCAGTTGATGTTAAAAGGAACTAAGAAAGTTTGAATCTGGGAAGCCAGAGAGCAATACACTGAAAAGTAACTGCAGTGATTCGATGAATTACCAGGTAAGATTGAACGTCTCTCCTACATCAAAGCAGTTGGCTGGATTTTTGATTGCTTTCACTTCAGATATTCCAAGCAGAGGTACCATCATTGGTGAAGTTTGGGCAGAATTTGAGGGTATAAATTTGCATAGTAGTGTTAACCACATGCTTCCTTTTTCAGTGGAGGTAAATTAAAATTTTTCTCACCATCCAAAGTGTACATAAGTCTCATAGTAAAAGCAACAGTAGTGGGAGGTGGATTTGTCTTCTTCTCCAGAATGAGGACTTAATTTTTCAAGCTCTAAGGGGTCTTTAAACTAGTGTCTAGATAATCACCTCCAAGGGCAGCACTATATAGAAACTCTAATGCCTTCCTTGAACACAATGGGTCTCAATATTGGCACACCTGAGTTTGATTGGCCTTAGCATTTCCTTTAGATAATGAAAACGAAGTAGGGGAAATTCAAATGTAAAAAGAGAGGCATGAAACTTTCTACTCTCTTAGATGAATAAGACAGAGAAGGCAATGGCACCCCACTCCAGTACTCTTGCCTGGAAAATCTCACAGATGGAGGAGCCTGGAAGGCTGCAGTCCATGGGGTCGCTGAGGGTCAGACACGACTGAGCGACTTCACTTTCACTTTTCACTTGCATGCATTGGAGAAGGAAATGGCAACCCACTCCAGTGTTCTTGCCTGGAGAATCCCAGGGACAGGGGAGCCTGGTGGGCTGCCGTCTATGGGGTTGCACAGAGTCTGACACGACTGAAGTGACTCAGCAGCAGCAGCAGCAGCAGATAAATAAGACAATGATTTCCACTATGTTTCATGGAACATTATATTACATGAGAAAGATATTTCAATGAACTTATTTTCAAAATGGAAATAGAGTCAAGAGGGTAAAAAACAAACTTATGGTTACGGGGGAGGGGGGAGGGGGAAAGATGGGAAAAGATAAATTGGGAGATTGGGATTGACAAATACATACTACTGTATGAAAAATAGATAACTAGTAAATACCTGCTGTAGAGCACAGGGAACTCTATACTCTGTAATGACCTATATGGGAAGAGAATCTAAAAAAGATTTATGCATATGTATAACTGGATATATGGATATATGCATATGTATAACTGATTCACTTTGCTGTACAGCTGAAACTAATACAGCTTTGTAAATAAACTATACTCCAATAAAATAAAATAAATAAATAAGAAAAGTACTTTAATACTGTACATTTCCAGGATGTGAAAAAAAAAAAAAACTTTCCAGACATATTGACTAGGGAATAATTTTCTTTACAGACTATCAATCCTTACACTTTAGAATATAGCTATTTCTTCTTAAGAATATTATATTAATAGTCACTGTTTCACCAAGCTTTCATGAACATTCCCAGAAATAATTCACCTACAATCTATTCAGATGCAGGACAGAATCTGACCTTCCCAGTGCCACGAATATGATTTGGGGGAATTGCTCTGACACAAGGGACGTTTAGCTCTTTTCGTCACGCTAGCTTAGGCAGCACCTTCAGCTTGTTGTGACTTCTGTTTGCTCTGGACAGTGATGGCCCACAATTTTAGGGGTACAAGGTAAAGAGGGTCCACAGAGTTGCTACCAGGAAAACCAGTTCTCAAGGTTTCAGAGTTTCAGTGAGCTGAGAGGGTATATTCTGTAACCACAGAGAGGGGGAGATGCGGGCTTCTCTACTGCACTGGGACAGGACATCTGTACTCCTAGTCAAATGGCTACCCAGGCACCTCAGTGCTACTTTATGTAATTTCCATTATGCCTTTAGACTGTCATCTTTCAGCATATTTTCATTTATTGTTTTTAGCTACGATTAGGGCAGTAATAGGAGAGCAATTCTAGGGAGTGAGAACACAGATAAAATATGTAGACCCGGCACCAGTGGGGTCTACTTAGCCACACCTCATATTTCAGTTCACAGAAATGTGCGCGGGGACTGACATAAGTACTCCCTGTTGTGTTATTGCTTCTGGCTCAGTAGCCCTTTGAGAAGAACGCAGAATAAAGGACTGCAGAGAACGGGTGCCATCAAAATGGCAGTGCTAGAGACGGTACCTGCAAGCACCCGATAGAGTTTTATGTTTTTTAACAAATGTTTTCTTGATGTTACCTTTAAATCCCACCTGCAATTCCTTCTCTTGCCATCGACATCAGTCGCCTCTCTGCTTTTCAGGCTTCTTTTTGAGGCATCAATGAACCTAAAGGAAACCAGCACGATGGGAATTTCATGACAACTTGCAGCACATAGCGCTTTCTTGGCGAGCGATGTTATTGAATGGCATTCAGACTCTCACGGCAGGGCCATGACTGATCAATAATTTCCAGGAGACCCTTTTGATTGTGTCAGAAGCAAAACCCAAGGAATGTGACTAGACCAGTTAGAAATAGCACCCTGACAGGAAAATTTCAGGGCAGTCAAAGGATAAATTGTAACATTTGGTTATATTACTATGTGCTAAGGCTCTTTCTTGACAGGAGACATTTGGTTCCTATTTTCAGGCTATAGAAGACTTTAACTAAGCATAAAGATATGAGTGTCACAAAGGAGTGTTTCAAACAGCTACATTAAGAAATTGAGGTTGTCAAATCTCCCCTTGTGATTAAAGATGAGAAATGATCATCTAGGTATGCACTAAAAAGTTCCATTAGAAAACTCTTTTAAATGCTGTTTTCCTGGTAAAGCCTCCGCACATGAAATGGAAATGATGTTATGATTCCTAAACTATTTTTTTCTCATTTTTCTAGCAGGAAAGTTTTTCAACTTGCAATATAGTATAGTTACATTTCTTTAGCTTATTATTTTCTTTGGTAGTAGTAGTAGTAGTTCTACTCATATAAACAGTTGTTGCATGATTAGCCAGAAATTCCAACAGTTTATTAACTTTTAAAATGCATGTCCAGAATACTGCTAAAATATGGGAGACCTCGATAAATATTTTTGGGTGATGAAGAACACAAAACCCTCTCTCTTCCTTTGTGTTATGCATGTAGAGAGCAGAAGACATCAACTTTTCCAAACATCACCATCATCAGTGCTATTTATTGATGGCTGCATGCATTGAATACAATATGACTGGGGAGAGGGAAAAGGAAGGCTTCCTAAGTGGTGCTGGTGATAAATATTTTGTCTTCCAATGCAGGAGATGCAAGAGACTTGGGTTCGATCTCTAGATTGGGAAGATCCCCTGGAGTAGGAAATGGCATCCACACTCCAATATTCTTGCCTGGGCAATCCCATGGACAGAGGAGCCTGGCAGGTTACATCTATGGGGCTACAAAAGAGTCGGACACAACTGAGCAAGGAAAAGGATCTTGGGCTTCTTATTCTCTTGTAAATTTTCAAATTGAAGGTCAGACTGGCTGCATGAGTATTTTTTAAGTCATACATGGTCATTGTAGAATTCAGAAGAAGATCTCCTAGACTCCAAAGACCTTGTTCACTCTTTAATACAAGACTGTGGCCTAGTCAATGACAAAAAGTTGGAGCTAACAGGTTATTTTGTTTTCAGCTTCAGTTATTGATCTGTAAAATGTGAATAATGTTGTATTCATTCCATACATTTCAAAACTATTGTAAATAAAAGAGATAATTGATATGCAGAAATTAATATAATAGGCTTCTAGTTACTGCCATTCATCATCATCATCATCATTATCCTCTTCAACCAGTTTGTAATGTGATATGTAGAGTTGTGGTAATAAGTCTTCTTAAAGGGATAAAGTTTATATTGATCAGCACTCTGAAAGGGTCTGACTTGACAGAGAAGAGGAAAGGTCATTGAAGTTTAGAGGAGATGTACGTGCCATAACTTGGAGGTGAGATAATTTTAATTTAGTTTTATAGAGGATCTTTTAATCAAAACTCACTGGCTAGGGTTGAGAGGAGTGGCATATGTGTGATGGTAGTGGCAATAATCGTAGTTAGTAGTTTTCATTCATTTATTTATCAATAACCTCAGATATGGAGATGACACAATCCTTATGGCAGAAAACAAAGAAGAACTAAAGAGCCTCTTGAAATTCAGGAGGAGAGTGAAAAAGTTGGCTTAAAACTTAACACTCAAAAAACTAAGATCATGCATGGTATCTGATTCCATCAATTCATGGCAAATAGATGGGGAAACAAGGGAAACAGTGAGAAACTTTATTTTGGGGGGCTCCAAAATCATGGCAGATGGTGACTGCAGCCATGAAATTAAAAGACACTTGCTCCTTGGAAGAAAAGCTATGACCAACCTAGACAGTATATTAAAAAACAGTATATTACTTTGCCAATGAAGGTCCGTCTAGTCAACGTTATGGTTTTTCCAGTACTCATGTATGGATGTGAGAGTCAGACTACAAAGAAGGCTGAATGCCAAAGAATTGATGCTTTTGAACTATAGTGTTGTAGGAGACTCTTCAGAGTCCCTTGGACAGCAAGAAGATCCAACCAGTCAATCCTAAAGAAAATAAATCCTGAATATTCATTAGAAGGATGATGTTGAAGCTGAAACTCCAATACTTCGGCCACCTGATGTGAAGAACTGATTCACTGGAAAAGACCCTGATGTTGGGAGAGACTGAAGGCAGGAGGAGAAGGGGACTCCAGAGGTTGAGATGGTTGGATGGCCTCACTGACTCGATGGACATGAATTTGAGCAAGCTCCAGGAACTAGTGATGAACAGGGAAGCCTGGTGTGCTGCAGTCCATGGGGTCACAAAGAGTCGGACACAACTGAGCGACTGCACTGAACTGAACTGAATTCAATAAACAGTTAATGAGTACCACTTTATGCCAAACAAAATAGTAGTTGTTTGATGTGTGATTTATATAAAACTGATTTCTGCAAGTAATGAACCTCTACTCTTCAGAGTAGAAAAGAGAATGGAAAGTGTTGGAAAATAGAGCTGTGTACTTATACAGTGGTAGCAATGAGCAAGAAGAAGCTAGTTTTCTTGAGAAGACTGAGAAAGTTTTTCTAAAGGATGATGCTCAAAATAGCACTTTTGAAATTATAGTTTGAATTTCAGATGTGTGGTCCAAGAGCTGACCAGAGAAGTGAACTAACATGGTCAAAATTCACGCTAAAGAAATTCCTTTATCTGTAGGATGGAATGGAGACTGGGGATGCAGAAATATATGAAAAATGCTGTTTTGCATCATTTAGGTAAAGGATAGGGCCCAACAATGGATGTATTTTAAGGAATTAATGGGTGAGGGACTCTGTGTCAAAGGTAAAATAAGAGACATGGAAAATCTGATATTATATTTACAAGCTTGAATGTTGTCAGAGATAATCACGCCTTTGATATATACACAGAAAGATGAAGAGCCATACAAAATGTCAGCTTGAGTGGGAGTTAATTATTCCCAGCATGGAGAGAATTTCAAGAAGATATCAGCCAATAGGACTGACTGGCAAAATTTAACGGCCTACAAGCATTTTCTGAATTAAGCTTATTTTGTTTCCAGTATCCACAAATCACTGCAATGGATAAATCTGAGAGATGATAAAACTGATTTTCTTTCCTTTTTGAGTTTGTTAAGAGTACAGAAATAAAAATAAAAACAGTCACTGTATCAAAAAGGAAATATTCAATCATACTTATTTCAGGACCCAGAGTGACTTTGGGATCATTCCTTTCTACTGTCCTTGATTAGTATTAACGAGTGCACTAGCCCTGTTTATGGATGTTGTTGTTGTTGTTCAGTCACTCAGTCATGTCCAACCCTTTGCTACCCCATAGACTGCAGCATGCCAGGCTTCCCTGTCCTTCACCATCTCCCGGAGCTTGTTCAAACTCATGTCCATTGAGTCAGTGATGCCATCCAACCATCTCATCCTCTATTGCCCCCTTCTTCTACTGCTCTCAATCTTTCCCAGCATCAGGGTCTTTTCCAATGAGTCTCCTCTTTGCATCAGGTGGCCAAAGTATTGGAACTTAGGCTTCAATCAGTCTTTCCAATGACTACTTAGGGTTGATTTCCTTTAAGCTTGACTGGTTTGATCTTGCTATCCAAGGGACTCTCAAGAGTCTTCTCCAACACCACATTTCAAAAGCATCAATTCTTCGGCGCTCAGCCTTCTTTATGGTCCAACTCACATCCATGCATGACTACTGGAAATATCATAGCTCTGACGAGACAGACCTTTGTCAGCAAAGTGATATCTTTGCTTTTAATATGCTATTTAGTTTGGTCATAGCCTTTCTTCCAAGGGCAAGCGTCTTCTAATTTTATGGTTGCAGTCACTGTTTGCAGTGATTTTAGAGTTCAAGAATAGAAAATCTGTTACTGCTTCTACTTTTCCCCATTCTATTTGCCATGAAGTGATGGGACTGGGTGCCATGATCTTAGTTTTATGAATGTTGAGTTTTAAGCCAGCTTTTTCACTTTCTTCTTTCACCCTCCTCAAGAGTCTCTTTAAATTATGTCTAAATTACTAATAACCGATGCAATGACTTCCCTGGTGGCTAAGACAGTAAAGCATCTGCTTACAATGTGTGAGACCCAGGTTCAATCTCTGGGTAGGGAAGATCTCCTGGAGAAGGAAATGGCAACCCACTCCAGTATTCTTGCCTGGAAAATCCCATGGGAGGAACCTGGTAGGCTACAGTCCATGGGGCTGCAAAGAGTTGAACACGACTGAGTGACTTCACTTTTCACTTAATACAATGTAAATGTTATATAAATAGGTGCCAGTGTGGGGCATATTTAAGTTTTGCCTTTTGGAACTTCCTGGAATTAAAAAAAACTTTTTTTCTATCCATGGTTATGCCCATTGATGTGAAACCTATGGGTATGGAGGCCCAGCTGTGGTTGTTGGGCATGCTAGCCTGAGGCCTTGTTCCTACTGCCTTTATATGGGGGCCTTTGTCTGCCCCTGTAGACTTCAGTCCTTTTCCCCTTTCTCTTCTATCTAGCTCTTTGGAAGATGGAGAACAAGAGTGAATTTACATCTCTAATCCCTGATATGGGGCTATTGACTGCCTTTCCACAGAGGAGTTGAGTTTACT
Organism: Bos indicus x Bos taurus; assembly: GCF_003369695.1. Lineage (NCBI taxonomy): Eukaryota > Metazoa > Chordata > Mammalia > Artiodactyla > Bovidae > Bos > Bos indicus x Bos taurus. The sequence continues at coordinate 31,816,952 of NC_040077.1, forward strand.
CAGCCAAATGAAGTTCTAAATAATGCCTGTCAATGTCTTACCTCCAGTGTGCTCCTTGCAGGGGGAACTGGCAGACCCTTCTTAGATTTAGGTCAAGTGTGTTAAGTAAACACATTTCTGCCCCATCTTAAAATTTCAACCATAAAAGAGGAGGGGAATTCCTTTGCCCCAGCACAAGCCTTACAGGACAGCATTACCTGAGGCTATTTGGTCACGTGTGTGCTAAGTCTCTTGACATGTATCCAACTCTTTTCTGCCCTATGGACTGAAACCACCAGCCTCTCTGTCCATGGGATTCTACAGGCAAGAATATTGGAGTGTGTTGCCACGCCCTACTCCAGGGGATCTTCCCTACCCAGGGATCAAACCCACATCTCTTATATTTCCTGCATTGGCAGGCAGATTCTTTATTAATAGCAACCACTTGAGAAGCCCTTGCTTGAGCAAGGCTGCATACCAATATGCAACTTGTACTGAAGCAACTGACACTAGTGACTACTCCTCTTAGTACTGTTGAGAGCATTGCCCTGTGGAACTAGAGATTCCAGTGACTTAGTCTCCTAGAGGGATCAGAAGTCACTCAGTCATGTCCGACTTTTTGCGACCCCATGAATTGCAGCTTGCCAGGCCTCCCTGTCCATCAGCAACTCCCGGAGTTCACCCAAACTCATGTCCATCGAGTCGGTGATGCCATCCAGCAATCTCATCTTCTGTCGTCCCCTTCTCCTCCTGCCCCCAATCCCTCCCAGAATCAGAGTCTTTTCCAATAAGTCAACTCTTGGCATGAGGTGGCCAAAGTATTGGAGTTTCAGCTTCAGCATCATTCCTTCCAAAGAACACCCAGGACTGATCTCCTTTAGAATGGACTGGTTGGATCTCCTTGCAGTCCAAGGGACTCTCAAAAGTCTTCTCCAACACCACAGTTCAAAAGCATCAATTCTTTGGCACTCAGCTTTCTTCACAGTCCAACTCTCACATCCATACATGACCACTGGAAAAACCATAGCCTTGACTAGATGGACCTTTTGTTGGCAAAGTAATGTCTCTTCTTTTGAATATGCCATCTAGGTTGGTCATAACTTTCCTTCCAAGGAGTAAGCGTCTTTTAATTTCATGGCTGCAATCACCATCTGCAGTGATTTTGGAGCCCCCAAAAATAAAGTCTGACACTGTTTCCACTGTTTCCCCATCTATTTCCCACTAAGTGATGGGACCAGATGCCATGATCTTAGTTTTCTGAATGTTTAGCTTTAGGCCAACTTTTTCACTCTCCACTTTCACTTCCATCAAGAGGCTTTTGAGTTCCTCTTCACTTTCTGCCATAAGGGTGGTGTCATCTGCATATCTGAGGTTTGATATTTCTCCCGGCAATCTTGATTCCAGCTTGTGCTTCTTCCAGCCCTGCGTTTCTCATGATGTACTCTGCATATAAGTTATATAAGCAGGGGACAATATACAGCCTTGATGTACTCCTTTTCCTATTTGGAACCAGTCTGTTGCTCCATGTCCAGTTCTGACTGTTGCTTCCTGACCCGCATATAGGTTTCTCAAGAGGCAGGTCAGGTGGTCTGATATTCCCATCTCTTTAAGAATTTTCCACAGTTTATTGTGATGCACACAGTCAAAGGCTTTGGCATAGTCAATAAAGCAGAAATAGATGTTTTTCTGGAACTCTCTTGCTTTTTCAATGATCCAGCGAATGTTGACAATTTGATCTCTGGTTCCTCTGCCTTTCCTAAAACCAGCTTGAACAATACAGCATTATCCCAGAACCTATCTAGTCTGAATTCATGGATTCAGAACACTGTAAACATGGGACAGATTTCTTGCAGATAAACTCCAAAAAGGTAGCAGGTTGCAAAGATTTGATATGAAAGGAATCACATTTTCAGAAGCTTGGAATCAGCTTCTCGAACTGGTTTTTCAGATATTCATGTCAATTCAGAGTCCCCAGGGGATTTACAACCAAAGAATGGAAAATAGCAGTCTCTTCCACTTGGAATTTGTCATTTGTATTATTTACATTACTAAACAGAGTCAATCTGACATGTTACCATAATGACAAAGTGAATTAATGTAGGTCTTAGAACAAGTGGAACACTTAATGCTGCCTAAGAATTTGGCTCATTAAGAAAAAACAAAGAACCACTTCTTATCTTGTAACAATTTCTTAGATTTTACACTTTTCCTTTGAGGAATGGAAAATGTAAAACTGATACGGCAGTCATTTGAAATTAATTTCAAAAGCCTACTCAGTTTACTACTTAAGATCAAAGTACATTTTCCTGACAATTTTTGGTACTAATTACCATTACAGCTTAATTGACTTCCATTTGGGGAAGTATATATATGTGTGTATATATATGTATAACATACATGCACACACACATAATCATGCAATGCTGTTTTGTGGATACATGTGTTTATGTGTATATACATATATTAATGCACATACATATTAAAATATGACTAATAAGAATTGACTTATTAGAACATATTAAAGGTGTTTTACACAATGAAATATAATAGAAACCAAGCATGAAAGTGATTTAAAGATTTTTGTGTAAGAAAAATTCTATTCTAGATATCTTGCAACACTGTGTAAGACCTTTTCAAAATGTGGAAGCAAAAGCACAAACCATTCTCCCAGCTTTCTCTTTCTCTTTTTTTCTTCACATTTTATAAAACTGCAGTTTTATTGCTAGATAATATGGTAAAAAAGATTCATCATAAGGGTTACCTAACAACGTTGGTGGTGTTGATGAATAGTTGCAATTAATACATTCCCTTAATTAGTCTGATACCCAGAAGATGCACCTGGCAGGTCATTTTAATACTACAATTGATTTATAGCTGCTAGAAATGATTTTACCAGCTATCTTCAGAGAGTACAATTAGAGCGGATTTCATTTTTTTATGCATTTTCACTGAGGAATAAACATAAAAGGTCTATGTAATTCAGAACAAAGCAGCTATAATGTACTAATGGTTTATGGATTTTATTAATATTCAGCTAACATTAGAGGCAATTTTATGGGAAAGCAACCTATTTTCCTTATGAAGTATTCAGTTTTTTAGTATCTGAGTGCTTTGTTTAAAAAATAAACGTTGATATTTTCCAATAAGTTGCTTCTATTTCTTATAGCAAAAATGCTCTATGTTACAAAGTATGAAAAAAGAAAATAAGAATTTTAGGCGCTGTTCATTAATTGCATGCATTTATATACTGCATATTTACTTCTTAAATACATGTAAATTCTAAAGTAAGTCATTAAGCATTCGTGTGATTTAAATAGTGCTTCCATTAATATAATTGTTGAGCTAATGGATGAACTCTATCACTAATGGAGGGAGTTGCACTCTGTGGTTGAACAGGTAACAGAATATTTTAAGATCCTGATTACATATCTGGCTTTTCATCCCCTGTTTATCTGGGATATTAATTTTGATAATCCGGAATCTTTGTCCTTCTCACTCACTATCCATGACATGGGACAAGTTTACTCGTTTAGTTTAAGATACTAGGATAATGAGAAATCAGCTCCACTGATAAAGCTAATAGTCCTGTGAAAAGTATTAATATTTAAATATACCATTTCCATGAATGAAATGAACTCTACCTGAAAAATGTCTTTATCAAAGTGTCAGTGAACTTCCGGTAGCTCAAGGAAATTTTTCATATTAAACAATTCAAAATTTCTTTAAAATTTACTCTATGACTAGTTAATGAAAGTCTACTATGTGTAAGGTGCCAGGCTTAGGAAGTGCTGTGAATTCAAGAAGGAAAGAACAAAAGGTCTCTGTCAACATGGAATTAGAGTCTAGTGGGGAAAGGCAGGAGGATTCAACTGATCCACAAATACAAAATCATAAGCATCATCTCGTGAAGGAAAAGCTGAGGAGCTTGTGAAAGGATATCACAGGAAAGCCTGGTTACTGCTTCATTTCTGTATTACAGATTCTAAACTAGAAATTGGCAGCCTGGTCTAAACCACAGAGAAAAATCACAGCCCCCATAATGTCCCGTAAGAGTATTTGTCCTCTTTCAAATGTGAAAATTCTTCTGAACCTCCATCAGTAGGTGGGCTTAGATTTTTTGCTTGGTTTTGTTTTCAGTAGTTAGTAATCGATTTGCAAAGTCATTCAAGCTCTTGTCCAAATTTCCCTCTTAACTAACACTACACCTTGGAAAGATAGCAATAGAGTTCAGAATTAAGTGTTCTAATTTTCTGGAATTCTATTGTCTACATAGAGTATCATTTATCAAATCTTACCACATGTTTATGTGTTCATCTTTAACATTTTTTTAAATTTATTTTATTTTTTAACTTTACAATATTGTATTGGTTTTGCCATATATCAACATGAATCTGCCACAGGTATACACGTGTTCCCCATCCTGAACCCTCCTCCCTCCTCCCTCCCCGTATCATCCCTCTGGGTTGTCCCAGTGCACCAGCCCCAAGCATTCAGTATCATGCATGGAACCTGGACTGGCAACTCGTTTCATATATGATATTATACATGTTTCAATGCCATAAAATTAAAGTATAGTTAATATTGTTGCTGTTGTTTAGTTTCTAAGTCATGTCTGACTCTTTTGTAATTTCCGTGGACTATAGCCCACCAGGCTCCTATGTCCATGGGATTTCCTAGGCAAGAATACTAGAGTGAGTTGCCATTTCCCTCTCCAGGGGGCCCCTGATCCAGGGATCAAACTTGTGTCTCCTGGCTTGTCGGAGTTGTGCCGGCAGGAGTGGGTGGGGGTGGTTCTTTACCACTGAGCTACCAGGGAAGCTCATAGTTGATGTACAATATTATATCAGGTGTGCAACACAGGTGATTCACAATTTTAAAAGATTATATTCCATTTTGAGTTATTATAAGATACTGGCTTTATTCCCTGTGTTCTACAACATGTCCTCATAGCTTATTTGTTTTACATGCAGTAATTTGTACCTCTTCATCCTCTACTCTTATTTTGTCCTTTCCCTCATCCCTCTCCCCACTGGTAACTACTAGTTTGTTTTCTATATCTGTGAATCTGCTTCTTTTTTGTTATATTTTAAAATATTTTGTTATTTTTTATATGTCCTTGTTATATCACTAGGTAGTTTTTTTTTACATATAAGTGATAACATACAGTATTTGTCTTTCTCTGATATTTTACTTATATATCCTCCACATCCATTTATGTTGTTGCAAGTGGTAAAATTTCATTCCTTTGTGTGGCTGAATAGTATTTCAGTAGTATTCCACTTAAACACACACACACACACACACACATACACACACACATACACCACATCTTCTTTATCCATTCATCCATGATGGATACTTCCATGTCTTGGTAACTGTGAATAAGGCTGCTGTGAATATTGGGGTGCATGTATCTTTTCAGGATAGTGTTTTTGTTTTTGTTTTCAGATATGTATCCAGGAGTGGGATTGCTGGATCATATGGTCATTCCAGTTTCAGTTTTTTGAGAAACTTCCATACTGTTCTCCATAATGGCTACACCAACTTACAATCCAAGCAACAGTGGCAAAGGTTTCTTTTTCTCCACATCCTTGCCAACCTATGTTACTTGCGGATTTTTTGATGATAGCCATTCTGACAGGTATGAGATGATATCTCACTGTGGTTTTAATTTGCATTTCCCTGGTGATTAATGATGTTGAGCATCTTTTAATTTTACAACATGTATTTTTCAAAATAAAAATTTCTCAGCAAATACTGTTCTGCGTAACTGAAAATTATTCAAAATTAGCCTCAATTGATATGTCTGGAATCATTAAGGCAAGGTGATCTCTCAAGGTCTTTAATTCTGTATCTTTAAGATCTTTGATTCTGTACCTTTCCTGCAAAAACTACAAGTTAAAAAAAAAAATCTAGGCTTGTTACCAAACAGTGCAGTTACCCATAAAGATTCTGATAGTCCCTGGGGAATGAATGTCTTAATGCCTGTATGAAATTAAATGATGATTCCCACTAGGATTAAAGGGCCATGGGAATTTGGAAGTTTCTAGTTATTGAAAGCAAAAATGTTTTTCCCTGCTAACATTGTAGCATGTCTAACAGAGGGTTAAAATGTGTTGTCTTTTGGCTACCAGTGCCTGCTAACCCCTTTACCACCACTTCTGTGGTTCTGCTGGAGTCAGTAGCACTTCCTAAATTACAGGATTGGGACATCAAGAGGTCATTTTACCCATCCCGTGCTTCTGGGCAGGACAGTACTTAATTATCTTGGCTCACAAAGCTCTCTCTGAAACCAGTTGATGCATAGATGTAATCATTTGCCTTGGGGGAATACAGTGCTATGTAGATAGATTGTTTTTGTTTATTTGCGTTTTTGGCAAATGAACATTTAAAAGTGAAATTCTCTCCCACTTGATTTTGTTCACAATGTGGTCTAAATTATATTCTGCTCTGCTTCTCATGTTGCAGGAGGTTTTTAATGCCAAACAGGATCACTGACAGCCATTTGTGCCTGGCCACAGGCACAGGCTCTCCTAGGATATGTCTACACTCACCTGTTGGCACCACAGGTTTAGGCTGTTAATATCATTTGAACACTTTGCATTGAAAGAAACAGGAATAAAAAGGTAGTTTTCTGTCCTGTGAAACAGTCATTATTCTTACAACTTGCGGGGAAGTTCCTCCTTTCCAGCTTCTTCACTGCTGGCTCTTGACACAAATCATGTCACATTATGTTGTTTTTTAATTTTTATTTTTAAAGATCTAAAACTAACTTCTGATATAAATACTTAAAAGTTAGTTGTCCCTGATACTTTCTCTCCTTGTTTCCTATGAACACGCTTATGAAGACATAGGAAGTAATGCAAATCAAAACACAAAACCAATCTCTAGCTTGCAAATATTTTAAAACAAGAAACAGAACAGTCTCAATCACCTAAAAGAAAGTAGGTGGACTCTTTCTTCTTTCAAAGTGTGCTTCCAGACTCAGAAACCTACCATCTATATCAGCAGATGAGGGGGCATCTCACCTCTGAATGGGTGAGTTGTAGGAGCTGGAGAGAGACTGACAGCATCTTCATCCCCTGGGGGAGCTTGTGAGAATTGAGGGATCTCAGACCCAGCTCAGACCCACTCAGTGAGAATCTACACTTGAACAAGATCTGCTACGGGTGATTTGTGAACACATCAAAGTTTGCCAGAGCACCCCTTGAAATGTTAAGACTCTTTCCCAACATGCAGTATTGAGGAATGAACATGTTGAGAAAGATTATAGATGTTGAAAACATAGAAATTTTAACCAAATATTAGACTTTTAACCAAATAGTAATATGATGGTATTCTACTTCAGTTCATGCTCACAATTTTCAAGTTAGGAGGCCTGGTTTAAAAAGCATCTTTTTTTTCTCTTTACCTGCAAGAGGGTTGCATAGAACATGAAAATAACCTTTTTTATTTTTAAAAATTTCCATTTTAAATTTATGCATTTAATTAATGCATGTAATTAATTTATGCATATTTTAACATATTAAGGGATTCCTGGTGGCTCAGACGTTAAAGAATCTGTGTGCAATGCAGGAGACCTGGGTTCCATCCCTGGGTCAGGAAGATCCCCTGGAGAAAGGAATGGTAACTGACTCCAGTATTCCTGGAGAATTCCATGGACAGAGGAGTCTGGCAGGCTACAGTTTATGGGGTTGCAAAAAGTCAGACACGACTGAGTACTAACATGAAACAGATTAAATGATGTGAGACACAACATTGTGCTGTAATTTGACAGAGACTATGCAGTAGCAGACAGCAGTCACTGATTCTGTCATAACTTACTATCTGAGCCCTCTGATCAGCTGCGAATATACTTAAAAATCAGAACATACAAAGTAATCTCAACTGTTTAGGAGAAATTAAGAAAATATACCAATTGCTAATGATGATATGCATTAGGATTCTGGATGAGTCAACTTTTTCATTTTAAATCGACTTTTCATTTTCTGTATATCCCAGTATTGTTATAATAAATACGCATGGTGTCTGTGTGTGCAAGCTCAGTCATGACCAACTGCAACCGCATGCACTGTAGCCCACCAGGCTCCTCTGTCCATGGAATTTTCCAGGCAGAAATACTGGAGTGAGTTGTCATTTCCTTCTTCAGGGGATCTTCCCGATTCAGGGATTAAACCCTTGTCTCTTTCATCTCTTGCATTGGTAGGTGGATTCATTACCACTGAGCCACCTGGGACCTCCAAGTATATGTTATCTTTTAGTCAAATTATATTACTTAAAAATTAACTCATGCAATTTCGTTCATGCAAGATGTTGAAAGTATGTTAAAAGAGCAGAAAGTCTGGAAGTACACCAGAATATTATCTATGCTCTTCTGTATTTTTAGTTTTCTATATAGAAAATATTATTTCTTCTATAATGGCTGCTGCAACAGTTTCAATAAATGTCTAATAAGTAATTTTGAATGAATAAATGCATGGATGTAGAATTTATTCCATCACTAATGTTAACTGTGAGGTATTTGCATTATGAATTAGTATAGTATCACTTGTAAAGATTGAATTATGATGTTAATTTGTACACATACAATCAAGTCAGGTTAGTGATAGAAAACTAATCCCCAGTGCCCACTTGCTATTTCTTTTCTCCTAAACATCATGGCATTTTGTTAATGGCTTAACTAAACTTTCCCAAAATTTAGAAACATATTGTTTGATATATAGTTCCTTAAAAAGTATTTACATTTAAATTAATTAGCAATCCCAAATCTCTAGCATGTAATATAAGTGGTAATGTTGATAGAGTAATTGAATTTTGGCTGGTAGGTATAGACTACTGAATTCAGAGATTTTAAATATTTTCAGCTCTGGGATCCTTTATTGAAAGTATTCTTATTTTGAACATCAAAATTAAGTACACACAAGAAATTCCAGTTGTTTGTGGTTGGGGGAGTTCAAGTTCTTTTCTACCTATTAATCAGGGTCCCTAGAAGCCTGGATTTGGGAAGCATTTGGATCACAGGGTTAAAGTAGAATATTTTCCCCCAGGATGCAAAATGGTACACTAAAATTTTCTGATTACTTACCATATATATACCCATCACCTTTTGTGATCTTCTCTGAGCACTGAGAGTTTGTTGCTCATATTGCTAGTGAAGAAAGTTAGACATACCCAGTGGACTACCCAATTTGATACTTCCCTTGAGCACCAAAGCCAGGCTTTGATCCCAAGTTAAAAGAAGGCAAACCTCAAGTACTTTCAATACAAGATGATGCTGTACACATTGACATAAACAGCCATCAAGTTAGTAGTTATTATTAACTGGAGAGGCAGTATCCTGTTGTTTTAGTTAGTTAGAATAGGAAAAAGGAGTCCAAAATGGTGGTGGCTAAAAGACAACGAAGAGAGAAGCCCACCAAAATGGAACAAAGGAAGGTCTGAGGACTGGACTGAGAACTTCAGGTGAAACAAACAGCCCTCCTGGCTAACCCAGTTTACATAGGGCAGGATCAGGGAGAGGAGAAAAACACACACACACACAAAAAGAAGAGCCAAAATTGAGCCACTCACCTCTTCTTTTGGGTCAGCCTGCCCTCACACCTTGAGGATGTATTTTCTTTGTTTGCCAAACAAAACTGAACTGTAACTGAGCTGTAACACTGGTCCACTCTTTGAGCTGTAACCGAGCTGTAACACTGGTCCGGCCTTTCAAATTTTTGCTACAGCAAGACAGAACTGAGGAAATTATACACTCCTCCAACATATCCGGTGCCGTGACTCAATTTTAACCTGGCTGAAACAACCTCGGGTCAGCCCCCACAAGGTGGAGGCCAAGCACAGCAGAAGCCCAACTCCATGAGAGCTCACGCAGTGGAAGCTGAATGCGAAGAAAACGCCATGTAACAGAAGTGACAAGAAGCCGAGTGTGCTGGAAAGCAGGACATCAAAACAAACTCAGCATAAAGCTCATGAGGCTCAGTCTCAGATTCCAGAAGACCTCTGGTTAAGGTAGGAGGTCCTCACCCCTATGGCTGGAGGGACATATGGATAACAAAATTTTAATTCCTTTACAATCTCTTGTTTCTTGTTCCCTCGAACCCTCTGTGAACAGGCGAGTGGCGGTGGGTGCCATTGAGGAACTCTGCAGGGGCTACTCCCCAGTGTGTTCTGAAGGTTCCACTGTCTGTTGCATCTTAGTAGCTGTTGAGTGTACTTGAGGGTACTCAAGCAGGTGAGGGTTCTTTGTCCCCAATCTTCTTTGTGCCAAGGATCAGGCCAATGAAAACTGTGAGCACAGGTCAGGCATTTAGCAGATTTTTGAACAGGTTATGAAAGGGATCCCTCAGCACATTTTCCCCACTGCTTTTTCCTCCCATCCTTCAGCTCCTCTCTCCATCTATGCCACTGCTTACAAAGTATTGGGCAGGTCATCATCTTTCCATTTCTAAAAGTCGTGTTTGAAACTGTTTACGTGAGATTGGGGCTCAAACCCACGTGGCAGGGACTCTGTGCTATGCTTAGTCACTCAGTCGTATCTGACTAGGACTTGAGCCTGGCCAAAACCCATGGTGCCTGGTTTCAGGACCTAGTGAAGCTCAGGTTCTTGATGTCTCATGGCAAAAAATTCAGTGAGAGACACAGCAATAGGTAAGAGGTAGATCTGTTCAGATTCAGAGAGAAGCACAGTCCACAGAGTGTGTGATTTAATATGCTAATGAGTGGGAGAATCATTCCAATAATTGGGGAACCACCCATTCCTTGTTTTTTTGATAGTGCCTTGGAATAGTCCTGGTGCCTCTGGGTGTGTCATTTAGCTTGCAGACTGAGAATCAAGGTTTAGTTAAATTTGACTTGTCTGTCATCTTGGACCCATTTGATTTTAATTGGTTTGTTATGCCCTTGGTCAATGTCATTGCTTCAAAAGTCCTGCCCTGTCCCCTTCACTCCTGTTTCGTGCTCTTTTTCTGAGCCCTTTCTGGACACATTGTTGATGTTGCCTCTACAATCTTCTGGAGGGACAACCAGAAAATAGCTGGTCTTTGGGAGGGAAATACTGTATGATACCAAATCCCTCTAGATATTCAGACCTTCATCTTCCATATTTCCTACAGCATGTTCAACAACAGCATCTCTCAGTGAACACTCTAGGGTGGGTGACAGGCACACAATGCCTGCTAGAAGTGCATCTGTTGGTGGCATCCCTTCAAGGACAATTGGGCTTCCAGGGATAATGTTTGCCACTTTAGGAGTTAGCCCTGCAGACCCTTTGGGCCCAAACTTTACTACCCATCTCCTAAAGTTGCAAACATATTAGTGGATCAAATCTCCACTCCACTTTTATGGAACATCTGGTCTGTTGTCTTTTATCAATTTGTTCTTAAGCCACCTACAAACTCCTAAAACCAGGACCCTGCCCCTTTGTAGGCAACACCACTCTATCCCACTTATTAATAAAATACTCTTAATGCCCCAGATGGACGGGTCATGGTGGAGAGTTCTGACAAAATGTGGTCCACTGGAGAAGGGAATGGCAAACCACTTCAGTATTCTTGCCTTGAGAACCCCATTATCAGTATGAAAAGGCAAAAATATAGGACACTGAAAGATGAACTCTCCAGGTCGGTAGGTGCCCAATATGCTACTGGAGATCAGTGGAGAAATAGCTCCAAAAAGAAGAGACAGAGCCAAAGCAAAAACAACACCCAGTTGTGGATGAAACTAGTGATAGAAGCAAAGTCCGATGCTGTAAAGAGCAACATTGCATAGGAACCTGGAATGTTAGGTCTCTGAATCAAGGCAAATTGGAAGTGGTCAAACAGGAAATGGCAAGAGTGAACATTGGCATTTGAAAAATCAACGAATTAAAATGGACTGGAATGGGTGAATTTAACTCAGATGACCATTATATCTACTATTGCGAGCAGGAATCCCTCAGAAGAAATGGAGTAGCCATAATGATCAACAAAAGATTCTGAAATGCAATACTTGGATGCAATCTAGAAAATGACAGAATGATCTCTGTTCGTTTCCAAGGCAAACCATTCAATATCACAGTAATCCAAGTCTATGCCCTGACCAGTAATGCTGAAGAAGCTGAAGTTAAATGGTTCTATGAAGACTCACAAGACCTTTTTCAAACTAACACCCCAAAAAGATGTCCTTTTCATTATAGGGGACTAGAATGCAAAAGTAGGGATTCAAGAAACACTGGAGTAACAGGCAAATTGGGCCTTGGAGTACAGAATGAAGCAGGACAAAGGCTTTGCCAAGAGAATGCACTGGTCATAGCAAACACTCTTTTCCAACAACACTAGAGAAGACTCTACACATGGACATCACCAAATAACGAAATCAGATTGATTCTATTCTTTGCAGCCAAAGATGGAGAAGCTCTATACAGTCAGATAAAACAAGACCAGGAGCTGACTGTGGCTCAGGTCATGAATTCCCTATTGTCTTAAATTCAGACTTAAATTAAAGAAAGTAGGGAAAACCACCAGACAATTCAGGTATGACCTAAATCAAATCCCTTATGATTATACAGTGGAAGTGAGAAATAGATTCAAGGGATTAGATCTGATAGAATGCCTGATGAACCATGGGCAGAGGTTTGTGACATTGTACAGGATGCAGGGATCATGACCATCCCCAAGAAAAAGAAATGCAAAAAAGCAAAAAGGCTGTCTGAGGAGGGCTTAAAAATAGCTGTGAAAAGGAGAGAAGCAAAAAGCAAAGGAGAAAAGGAAAGATATATCCATTGGAATTCAAAGTTCCAAAGAATAGCAAGGAGAGATAAGAAAGCCTTCCTCAGTGATCAGTGCAAAGAAATAGAGAAAAACAACCAAATGGGAAAGACTAGCGATCTCTTCAAGAATATTAAAGATACCAAAGGAACATTTCATGCAAAGATGGGTTCAATAAAGGACAGAAATGTTATGGACTTAACAGAAACAGAAGATATTAAGAAGAGGTGGTAAGAATACACAGAAGAACTGTACAAAAAAGATATTCACCACCCAGATAATCACGATGATATGATCACTTACCTAGAGCCAGACATTCTGGAACGTGAAGTCAAGTAGGCCTTAGGAAGCATCACTATGGACAAAGCTAGTGGAGGTGATGGAATTTCAGTTGAGCTATTTCAAATCCTAAAAGATGATGCTGTGACAGTGCTGCCCTCAATATGCCAGAAAATTTGGAAAACTCAGCAATGGCCACGGGTTTGGAAGAGGTCAGTTGTCATTCCAATCCCAAAGAAAGGCAATGCCAAAGAATGTTCAAACTACCACACAATTGCACTCGTCTCACATGCTAGTAAAGTAATGCTCAAAATTCTCCAAGCCAGGCTTCAACAGTACATGAACCAAGAATTTCCAGATATTCAATCTGGATTTAGAAAAGGCAGAGGAAACAGAGATCAAAGTGCCAACATCTGTTGGATCATCAAAAAAGCAAGAGAGTTCCAGAAAAACATCTATTTCTGCTTTATTGACTATGCCAAAGCCTTTGACTGTGTGCATCACAATAAACTGTGGAAAATTCTGAAAGACATGGGAATGCCAGACCACCTGACCTGCCTCCTGAGAAGTCTATATGCAGGCCAGGAAGCAACAGTTAGAACTGGACATGGAACAACAGACTGGTTCCAAATTGGGAAAGGAGTACTTCAAGGCTATATATTGTCACCCTGCTTATTTAACTTATACGCAGAGTATATCATGAGAAATGCTGGGCTGGATGAAGCAGAAGCTAGAATCAAGATTTCCAGGAGAAATATCAATAACCTCAGATATGCAGATGACACCACCCTTATGGCAGAAAGCAAAGAACTAAAGAGCCTCTTGATGGAATTCAAAGAGGAGAGTGAAAAAGTTGGCCTAAATCTCAACATTCAGAAAACGAAGATCATGGCATGTGGTCCCATCACTTCATGGCAAATAAATGGGGAAACAGTGGAAACAGTGACAGACTTTATATTTTGGGGCTCCATAATCACTGCAGATAGTGTGTGCAGCCATGAAATTAAAAGATACTTGATCCTTGGAAGAAAACATGTGACCTCCTAGTTGGACTATAAAGAAAGCTCAGCACTGAAGGTTTTGAACTATGGTGTTGGAGAAGACTCTTGAGAGTCTCTTGGACTGCAAGGAGATCCAACCAGTCCATCCTAAAGGAAATCAGTCCTGAATATTCATTTGGAAGGACTGATGCTGAAGCTGAAACTCTAATACTTTGGCCACCTGATGCAAAGAACTGACTCATTTGAAAATACCCTGACTCATTTGAAAAGACCCACATATCAGGATAAATTTACAACAGCTTCAGCAGCAGGACCCTGCTGCCTTTTTAGATGAGATGGTCCAGTCAGCCACCAGTACCTTTTATAACAGAGAACAGGAGAGGAAGGCCAAGGGCCAGGAAAGGGATAAAAAGAGAGAGACAAGACATGCCCAGATGCTGGCTGCCCTCCAGGGAAGCCCTATTGCAAACCCTGAGTCCTTAAAGGACAAGGCATGAGGCAAGTGCCTAATCTTAGACAGGTGGGACATTGGCCCAAAGAGTGTCCAAACTGTGACAAGTCTCCTAAAACAGCTTGCTACAAATGCCATCAATTGGGACACTGGGTGGCACTCTGCCCTTGGAACCCAAGAGCCTCAAGGTCAAGTGACAAACCTTCCCTCATGATGGTCAGCAGGACTGAAATGGCCCACTCCAGCCAGCCCACCTGTCACAGATAACCATCATGGGGCTGGAGCCAAGGGTGCAACTGGATATGGCAGGTAGGTCTGTGAATTTCTTGGTTGACACAGAGTCTACCTACTGTGTCCTGACCTCCTACTCTGGAGACTTCTCCTCCCAAACCTGTACCATTTTGGGTTCTACAGGAAAAACAATTACAGAAAGATTCACTGGAGCATTTCTTTGTTGCTGGGATGGACAAATATTTCCCCACCAGTTTCTGGTGGTCCCTGAGTGTCCTACTCCCTTCCTGGGAAGACATCTTCCCCTGCCTTTGAAATCTTGCAGCTATTGCAGACCTGATAGAAGATGCTTTAAAACTCTCTTTTGGAGGCAAACTAACTATTTTTACCAGCCACCAAGTGAAACAACTCCTGAATGGGAGAGGCCATTTATGGATATCTGATCAAAGGATCCTCAGGTATCAAGTAGTGCTGATGGAAAATCCAAGCCTGACTATATCCCCTTGTGAGGTTCTTAACCCAGCTACCCTCTTGCCCACCCCGAGGGCTCTCTTCCCTTCACTCTTGCCTAGAAACCTTGGACCACTGGACAAAACCCCAAGAGGGATTGTCAGAAGAACCTCTGACCAATCCGGAAAAAATCCGATACACTGATGGAAGTAACTTTGTCTTGGATGGAAAAAGAAGAGCCAGATATGCAGTAATCTCCAGTTTTGAGACCATAAAGGCTAAACCTTTGCCACCAGTCAAGGTACCAGGGTACCACTCCTGGATTCACTACTTATGAGTCAAGCCATGGAAGAAAACAGGAGAGGATACTCAGTACACCTGTCAACAAGCTACAATATGCAGTGCCAGTTCAACAAGGATATATAAACTACACCCAATCATGGAAAATACCACTTACCCTTAGATGGACTCCATTATAAGGACTCCGAGGCTTGAGACCAGCAAGAGGGGGAGGCCCAATGCCCCTCTGCATCCCAGCTCAGCAGAAAGTAGCCAGAGAGACCTCAATGCCCCTACTCTCAAAGAACTGAGCTTCCCATCTCTTGAGGGGGGAAACGTTAGGCAGTTAGAATAGGAAAAATGAGTTTAAATTGGCAGTGGCTAAAAGACAAAGAAAGGAGAAACCTACAAAAATGGAACAAAGGAAGTTTTGAGGAATGGCCTGAGAACCTCAGGTGAAACAAACAGCCCTCCTGGCTAGCCCAAAGTACACAGGGGAGACTAATGGGGAGGGGGAAAATATATATAAAAAGAGGAGACAAAATTAGCAGCTCACCTCTTCTTTTGGTCAGCCTGCCCTCAGACCCCAAGGATGTATTTTCCTTTGCTTGCTAAATAAAATTGAAATGTAACCAAGCTGTAACACTGGTCCGCGATTTAAACTGAGATGTAACTGAGCTGTATCATTGGTCCGCTGTTTAAAGTGAGCTGTAACTAAGCTGTAACTGGTCCACTGTTACAAATTTTTGCTGCAAGGAGACAGAACTGAGGAAATTACACACTCCCCCAACAGTGTGGAACCCCAAAATTCAATCTCTTAAATTAGACCACCTGGGCTTAAATTCCGCCTATGCCACTCCGAATAGCCTTAGGCAGATTACCAAATTTCTCTGTTTCATTGTCTGTGAAATGTGTTTATCATACTGTTCACTTTTAGGTTTGTTTGGAGTTTAAATAATCTTATATAAGAAAAGTACTCAGAACACAGCCTACCAATACTAAGTACTCAATAAACTAGCTGTTTAGAGTCCTTAGAGTAAGCCAAGAGTGGTACCAGGCATTTTATATACACTGCTGCTGCTTCTGCTTAGTCACTTCAGTCAGGTCCAACTCTGTGTGATGCTATGGACTGTAGCCTGCCAGGCTCCTCTGTCCTGGTATTCTCCAGACAAGAATACTGGAGTGGTTGCCATTCCCTGCTCCAGGGGATCTTCCCAACTGGGGGTTCAAACCCATATCTCCTGAATTGTGCACAGATTCTTTAGGCAAGAGTACTAAAGTGGGTTGCCATGCCTTCCTTCGGGGGATCTTCCCAACCCAGGGATGGAATCCAGGTCTCCTGCATTCCAGGCAGATTCTTTACCACTGAGCCACCAGGGAAACCCCTTATATGTACTATTCATATTTAGTTTTAACCACAAAATAATGATGTATATTTTTTGAATTCTAATTTTATGAAAGAAAAAACTAAAACTCAACGATTATAAGAACTCAGTAAGGATAAGTCATGATTCTGGAATTTTAGTCCAAATCTCTCTAACTCTAAAGCCAATGCTCTGAATTATCTTTTTTTTTTTAATTTTAATCAGTGATAACTGGCTTTTAAGAATGGTAATATTTCATTGAATTATTTTCTCAAATTAGCAGTAACAATAATTCTTAGATTCATTTAATCTATTCCTCTAATGATTTTAAAGTATATGGCTTATAAGAGATGAGATATGTGAATATTATAATTTTGTATGACACCAGAAAGTTACTAAACACATGCTTATGCAGAAAGTATTTGCAGTAACATTTATATTGGGCTTCCCAGGTGGCTCAGTGGTGAAGAATACACCTGCCAAGCAGGAGATGTGGGTTTAATCCCTGGGTCAGCAAGATCCCCTGGAGAAGGAAATAGCAACCCACTCCAGTATTATTGGCTGGGAAATCCCATGGACAGAGGAGCCTGATGGGTTACAGTCTATAGGGTTACAAAAGAGTTGGACACAACTTAGGTATTCAACAACAATAACAATAGTATCCATATTAATGCCAAAATTATGAAAAAAATATTTCAGAATGTAAACCTCATTGTAGAGTGTGTTCTGTCTTCCTGGCAATCAGTTTTTCTATTTTGTATTTCATAGTCCTTAGAGAGTTTCATAGTTTTAGTTGCTTCTTTCCTCCTGGTGCATTACATAAAATACCTAGTAATATATAGAATAGCCAATTCCCCATAGTATTTCATCCCATATCATTGAAATTGATCTTTGTTTTCCTTTGATGGCAAAGTTATCAGAATACCCCCCACAGAGTTCACTTCCACAAAGTGTTAATTTCCATTACTTTTTAATTTAAGGAATTTAATTTAAGGAATAAGGATGGAAGAAACAGTTCAGAAGGCAGTGTATATTCTTATGATCAGCAATTATGAAATTAAAATAAAAATTTAAAAGCTTATTGGGATTGGAAATGGCAAATTGTACCCTAATAATTAGCAATTTGTCAACTTCAAAATAATTTATTAGAGCCTTGAATGAATATCCTATGAATGACTGTTAAATGATCTATTTTTAAGTAAGTCAATGAACTGAGTCTAATTTCAATTGACTAATCACAAACCTAACAAAAATTAGATATTATTTCTATCTTCTCCTGAAACTTGCTACTATTTAGCAAAGTGACCAAACTTTAATGGAGAAAACAACTGGCCTACTCTTTCACCAAAGAAGTTGTCTTTTTGGTTTGGGATTGAGGCATGTTTCCTTTATTGCAAAGGGCAGTTCATATTGAGGCTGTCATTTATATTGATGTTCTTTTTTCAAAATGACACCTCCATATAATTTTTTTCTATAGAAAAATTGGACTTCAGTGTTCAGGGTCATTGGTAAGAGATCTTTCACTGATTCAAAATTCATTTAAAATTTTAGGAAGAGAGGGAAAACAGAACAAAAACTCCCCAAGAGGAGTAATATGTACCTTACCTAGAAACCTTAGTGCATTTTATGTGGGGCTTATATACCAAATAGAAGACAAGTATTTTTCCTTTGCCAGTTTAATAACAACACATGGGAATTTCTGTCTCAGAATTTTGTGAAAATTTACAATTATCATAAGACTGAGTGTGGTTTGTTTGCTCCCCACAAAAGCAGAGATGATTTTTATTGACCAATCTTTGATCCAAGAGATTAAAGAAAGTACTGCATGAGCAGCGAGAAGGATAACACCACGGGGTCAATAGGCTTTACTGCTATTGGAAATGAAAGTGAATCATTCCACTGGGAGATGGGGTAATTTAGCATTCTTACTGGGAATTCAAGACTCTTTCTTTTCTCCCGTTTTTTGGAAAAAATATTCAACTTATGAATAGGTTTCTCCATGACTTAATACCACGGCCACACATGAGGTCATTTGGAGGGCACTAGATTCACCAACATAATTCTGCACAAGGCTGTTTAGCCCAAATGGGCTAGCTGTCACATTCTCACACCCTTGATTGAAATGTCCCTAGTAGACTTTTGGAATGCAGTCTGAAGGCTTAGTGACTCAATATTTTCACGGTGAATACATTTCCAATCTCATAGAAAGTTGCCACTAACTACTGCAGAGGTTATATCTCTTTCAGTTTTCCTCTGAAAGACTGTGAATGGAGTAAAATTCAAGTTTAGCTCAGTTTTGAGAAAACAGGATATCAAAAATCTACACTGCCATTATTTGCCATTATAATACGATTCTGTTCAAGGCAAAACTATTGAGCCTACCATCTTTGAACTGATGGTCTATAAAATAGTCACCTTTTTTCCTATTGCTATAAATATAAAGATAATTTTTTCCCCTTTCTTTTTACTATGAGCTACAGAATAAAGGTTGGAAGTATAACATCTGGTATGATTGTGACTGGTGATAATGTTGAAATGCCATTGTCTATAGAATATTCACCAAGACTCCTGAGACCTGAGAAAATGTTGACATTATGCTTCTTTATTTCCTTGAAATATTGCCAAAGAAATTTTATTGAATTATCCAATTGTATCTTCTTCTGATTTGCTAAAGGTGTATTTAAAGCTCTGGACAATTTATTTTAAATTTTGACCAATTATTTTTAATAGAGCTCTTATTTAAAAATGTCCTTATTCTCTTTAAAAGTTATTGGATGTAAGACAGGTCTCTTATAGTGATATAAGTAACTTGCCACCCAGAGCTATCCGGTTCTGGTCCATTTAGTTTCTAAAACTGATTTAACATTGGGTTACACTGACAAAGTTAAAATTTACAATCAAAACTACTCAATCTCCTCTCATTTCAAGACAACTGTCCTTTTTGCTTTCCTTAGCAGGAGCACACAACTATATTCTACATCCTATGCCTATCCCTTATCAGATCATTCCATTCCAGTTTAAAATATTCACTTTGCTATACTCCTGGAACTAACATAATATTGTAAATCAACTATACTACAATAAAAATTGTAAAAAGTTTGTTTTTGATGTTGTTGTTTTTATTAATAAGGAGCGTACTTCTCTTTTTCTTGGGGGAAAATAACATTTATTAATGTTAACTGTAAGTGTACATGGTATGATATGATTTTCCCCCACTTTTGCTAGCATACCGTTTTTGCTAGACTCATTTGTCTAGATTCTCCTGATACTATTCAGAAAACTGCTCTTGGCCATACCAAATGGTATTCAAGTGGACAGAAATACTGCATGCTTGTTTTAAAGCATTCATTTTGGTTATTAGTAAGAATCTGTGCAATGACAAAGACTACTTCTTTAAATGCTATTAACACATTAAATTTTGACCAGTGTCTTAGAATTAATAGGAAATAATAAGTGATTCAGGAGACCAATGTTTTTTTCTAAACTAAACATTGATTTATCCTTAACCTGTGAACCAGGTATACATAACTTAGAAAGAACCTTTACTTTGAAGAGAGACTCATGTGATATTTTACTGAAAATCAAAAAAGATTTATCATTCTTAAACTGGGAAAATTTTGATTCTGTCATTAGTGTGGAATAATGTTGCTTTTAGGCTTAAGTACCCAGTAGTTCTATCTAGCTAAGTGGTCTGGGCTCAAATCAATTACTGTTGCATGCCTGATCATGCAACAGTAAGCAATAGTATGGAGTTAATCTTAGTGCTATAGACCCTGTTGAGTTTCTGTATGCTAAAGTGTAGTGAGTGCAAATGTACTTACAATACTTAAAATTATAACAGCAATGATATTTTTTTAGAAGTGTGTGAGTTCCTGTATTGGAAGTACATTGCTAAGTCACTTCAGTCGTGTCTGACTTTGTGCGACCCCATAGATGGCAGCCCATCAGGCTCCCCTGTCCCTGGGATTCTCCAGGCAAGAACACTGGAGTGGGTTGCCATTTCCTTCTCCAATGCATGAAAGTGAAAAGTGAAAGTGAAGTCGCTCAGTCGTGTCCAACTCTTAGCGACCACGTGGACTGCAGCCTACCAGGCTCCTCCATCCATGGGATTTTCCAGGCAAGAGTACTGGAGTGGGGTGCCATTGCCTTCTCTGATGCGAAGTATAGTACTTACAATAATTAAAATCATAACAGCAATGAAACTGAACTGTCAGGCTTCCCTGTCCATCACCAACTCCTGGAGCTTGCTCAAACTCATGTCCATCGAGTCAGTGATGGCATCCAACCATCTTGTCCTCTGTCATCCCCTTCTCCTCTTGCCTTCAACCTTTCCCAGCAACAGGGTCTTTTCTAATGAGTCAGTTCCTCACATCCAGTGGCCAAAGTTTTGGAGTTTCAGCTTCAGCATCAGTCCTTGATTTGATTATTCAGGGTTGATTTCCTTTAGGATTGACTGCTTTGATCTCCCTGCAGTCCAAGGAACTCTCAGGAGTCTTCTCCAACACCACAGTTCAAAAGCATCAATTCTTTGGCACTCAGCTTTCTTTATAGTCCAACTCTCACATCCATACATGACTACTGGAAAAACCATAGCTTTGATTAGACCGACGTTTGTCGGCAAAGTAATGTCTCTGCTTTTTAATATGCTATCTAAGTTTGTCATAGCTTTTCTTCCAAGGAACAAGCATCTTTTAATTTCAAACCTGCAGTCATCATCTGCAGTGATTTTGGAGCCCAGGAAAATAAGGTCTCTTGATATTTCCTTGTTTTCCCATCTATTTGCCATGAAGTGATGGGACCGGATGCCATGATCTTAGTTTTTTGAATGTTGAGTTTTAAACCAGCTTTTCCCCTCTCCTCTTTCACTTTCATCAAGAGGTTCTTTAGTTCTTTGCTTTCTACCATAAGGGTGATATCATCTGCATATCTGAGGTTATTGATATTTCTCCTGGCAATCTTGATTCCAGCTTGTGCTTCATCCAGCCCAGAGTTTTGTATGATGTACACTTCATATAAGTTAAATAAGCAGGGTGACAATATACAGCCTTGATGTACTCCTTTCCCAATTTGGAACCAGTCCATTGTTCCATATTAAGTTTTAACTGTTGCTTCTTGATCTAAATACAGATTTCTTAGGAGGCAGGTAGGGTGGTCTGGCATTCCTATGTTTTAGAATTTTCCAGTTTGTTGTGATCCACACAGTCAAAGGCATTAGAGTAATCAATGAAGCAGCAGAAGATGTCTTTCTGGAATTCTCTTGCTTTTTCTATGATCCAACAGATGTTGGCAATTTGATTTCTGGTTCCTCTGCCTTTTCTAAATCCAGCTTGATGTTCTCCATTCACATACTGTTGAAGTCTAGATTGGAGAATTTTGAGCATTAATTTTCTAGCTTGTGAGATGAGTACAATTGTGCGATAGTTTGAACATTCTTTGGTGTTGCCTTTCTTTGGGATTGTAATGAAAACAGACCAATGATAATTGGTCCAACCAAAAATAGCAATGATAATTAGCTAATATTTATTGATTCCATCCCCATACCATCCCCAAGAAAAATAAATGCAAAAAAGCAAAAAAGCTGTCTGAGGAGGCATTACAAATAGCTGTGAAAAGAAGAAAAGTGAAAAGCAAAGGAGAAAAGGAAAGATATACCCATTTGAATACAGATTTCCAAAGAATAGCAAGGAGAGATAAGAAAGCCTTCCTCAGTGATCAGTGCAAAGAAATAGAAGAAAACAATACAATGGGAAAGACTAGAGATTTCTTCAAGAAAATTAGAGATACCAAGGGAATTTTCATGCAAAGATGGGCTCAATAAAGGACAGAAATGTTATGGACTTAGCAAAAGCAGAAGATATTAAGAAGAGGTGGCAAGAATACACAGAACTGTACAAAAAAGATCTTCACCACCCAGATAATCATGATGGTATGATCACTCACCTAGAGCCAGACATCCTGGAATTTGAAGTCAAGTGGACCTTAGGAAGCATCACTATGGACAAAGCTAGTGGAGGTGATAGAATTCCAGTTGAGCTATTTCAAATCCTGAAAGATGATGCTGTTAAAGTACTGCACTCAATATGCAAGCAGTTTTGGAAAACTCAGCAGTGGCCACAGGACTGGAAAAGGTCAGTTTTCATTCCAATCCCAAAGAAAGGCAATGCCAAAGAATGCTCAAACTACTGCACAATTGCACTCATCTCACACGCTAGTAAAGTAGTGCTCAAAATTCTCCAAGCCAGGCTTCAACAGTACATGAACTGTGAACTTCCAGATGTTCAAGCTGATTTTACAAAAGGCAGAGGAACCAGAGATCAAATTGTCAACATCTGCTGGATCATTGAAAAAGCAAGAGAGTTGCAGGAAAACATCTATTTCTGCTTTATTGACTATGCCAAAGCTTTTGACTGTGTGGATCACAATAAACTTTGGAAAATTCTGCAAGAGATGAGAATACCAGACCACCTGACCTGCCTCCTGAGAAATCTGTATGCAGGTCAGTAAGCAACAGTTAGAACTGGACATGGAACAACAGACTAGTTCCAAATAGGAAAAGGAGTATATCAAGGCTATATATTGTCACCATGCTTATTTAACTTATATGCAGAGTAGTACATCATGAGAAATGCTGGGCTGGATGAAGCACAAGCTGGAATCAAGATTGCTGGGAGAAATATTGATAATCTCAGATATGCAGATGACACCACCCTTATGGCCATAAGCAAAGAAGAACTAAAGAGCCTCATGATGAAAGTGAAAGAGAGTGAAAAAGTTGACTTAAGCTCAACATTTAGAAAACAAAAATCATGGCATCTGGTCCCATCACTTCATGGGAAATAGATGGGGAAACAGTGGAAACAGTGGCAGGCTTTATTTTGGGGGGCTCCAAAATCACTGCAGATGGTGACTGCAGTCACGAAATTAAAAGACATTTATTCCTTGGAAGGAAAGTTATGATCAACATAGACGGAATATTAAAAAACAGAGACATTACTTTGCCAACAAAGGTTCATCTAATCAAGGCTATGGTTTTTCCAGTGGTCATATATGGATGTGAGAGTTGAACTATAAAGAAAACTGAGCACTGAAGAATTGATGCTTTTGAACTGTGGTGTTGGAGAAGACTCTTGAGAGTCCGTTGGACTGCAAGGAGATCCAACCAGTCCATCCTAAAGGAAATCAGTCCTGAATATTTATTGGAAGGACTGATGCTGAAGCTGAAACTTCAATACTTTGGACACCTGATGCAAAGAGCTGACTCATTTGAAAAGACCCTGATACTGGTGAAGACTGAAGGCGGGAGGAGAAGGGGATGACAGAAGATGAGATGGTTGGATGGTATCACTGACTCAATGTGCATGAGTTTGAATAAACTCCTGGAGTTGGTGATGGCCAGGGAGGTATGGCGTGCTGCAGTCCATAGGGTTGCAAAGAGTCGGACACGGGGCCATTCTTTTCCATCTCTTGTAGTGACTAAGCTTTGGGACTTTAAAACACACAGTGCATATGTGGGTGCTCAGTAGCTTCAATCGTGTCCAGTGGTTTGTGACCCTATGGACTGTAGTCCGCCAGTCTCCTTTGTCCATAGAATTCTCCAGGCAAGAATACTGGAGTGGGTTGCCATGCCTTCCTCCATTGGATCTCCCTGACTTGGAATCAAACCTGTGAGTCTTGAATCTCTTTCATAGTAGGCAGATTCTTTACCCACTGAGTCTCCTGGGAAGCCCCAATCAGACAGACCTAGGTTCAAATCCTTGCTCTACTTCTTACAAGTTGCTAGGCCATTAATGCTAAACAATCTTGAGCGAGTAACTTAATATCTTTCCTCAATTATGATGGTTGGAAATAATGCTGCTTACCTAGTAGATCTATGATTAAGATTAGATGAAATAAGGTGTAAATATGCTGATCATATAGTTTTGGGCACTTAACAAATATCAATTGTCTTAATTTTTATTGTTATGAAATATAGAGATAGGACAAAGTCTTTGTCATAATAATTGAGATTATGGGGTCAGTGGGCATGGTTTGTACATCTGAAGACTCACAGAAGTCATTAAGTGAAAGGAGCAATAATTTGTCTCTGGCTACTGAAACTGCTAAGGGGAAGTCCTGGTCCTGCCCCCTTTTCATTCTACAGAACCAGCTTTGCACATTAGCTGTTAATAAGAACAGTGTTCTACTACAGAGGACCCCAGCTCAGTCCCAATCGTTTGATTTCTTTGCATCACCATAGGAAAATTCTACTAGTTTATAGAGGACTTAAAATGTTTTGAAGATTTGCTTGTTCTGTATCTATTTTCACTCTGTTTAAAATAAACACTCTGCATCATTAAATGGAAAATGGCGATTATATTACTTGACTCATTTCCCTTAGGGGATTTTTTTCTAAGGATTAAAAAATTCAGCCTTGATCTCAGCATGCATATCTACAATCTCTGTCATGTTATAGTTTAACTCCATAATTATGTTTTGATCTAGATATTTCTCAACTTTGGCAT
This sequence comes from Bos indicus x Bos taurus, assembly GCF_003369695.1. NCBI lineage: Eukaryota > Metazoa > Chordata > Mammalia > Artiodactyla > Bovidae > Bos > Bos indicus x Bos taurus. The sequence goes on from NC_040077.1 coordinate 31,842,230, forward strand.
TTTACAAAGCAAAACCAAAAAAAGTATGTTTTTTTTTTTTTTTAAAGGAGTAATTTCAGTGTTTTTAAGAATAGAGAATAGAAGGAACTTTTTGATGTGAACATGAAAACTTTCCCTCTTTAGCAGATTCAGGCCAATTTCTGAATTTTACTATCTCTGAGAACTATTTACAGTTACTTCCCCGAAATAAGCAACTTGAAGAATAAAAAATAGTTTTATAGTCAATTGATGTCCTTTTAAAGCTTTTCGTCTCTTTTCTCCAAGGTTTGATCTTAAAATTATTGTTTGAGTACAGGAGATATACAAATAAATTTTAAAGTTTTGCATTAAAATATGAAAAGCAAGAATAGTATACTGCATATAACTTCAAGTTTTATCTTTTCTATAGTTCAGTACAGGTAGGAATCATTTAGGTGATATTATTCTTCAACTTCTACAACTGCTGAGAAAAAATTGCTTTTCAGGGAGAATTTATGCTTTTATAAAAAGTTCATATAGAGCCTTTATAGAGTTAGAACTTCCATTGTTGAATATCATTTGGACGATCCCCAGAGTATATTGTACTTATTTTATCTGCTTCTGAATCTAAGTTGAATCTACTTGTGGTTAAACTTCAGTTTACAAATATAATATTATTCTGCTAGTGATGAAATTTTATATGGGTTTGGGCTTCCCTTGTAGCTCAAATGGTAAAGCGTCTGCCTACAATGGGGGAGACCTGGGTTCAATTCCTGGGTCAGGAAGACCTCCTGGAGAACAAAATGGCAACCCACTCCAGTATTCTTGCCTGGAAAATTCCATTGACAGAGGAGCCTGGTAGGCTACAATCCATGGGGTTGCAAAGAGTTGAACACGACTGAGCGACTTCACTTTCTTTCTTTCACTTTGGCTGATTAACAGTTGTCTGAGAAATGGGAATATTATTAAAATTCTTATAGCCAGATTAAAAAAAAAATTTAAGTTCATGGAGAATCAAGTTTTTCTATTGAATGCAATGTAATTTTCACACTAATTATCTAAAATTAGCTTTGACGTCTCAGGTTGAGGGCACTCTCCTCCACAATACACATGTCACTTTGGACACCAGCCATACACTCTAGAGTGTACAGGTTACCTTTGCTTCTGAACAACTGGCTACATAATCAAGTGTTGCCACTACCCCTCAGCTTTAATAATTCATGGAACTCAGGAAGTCCTATACTTATGATAATACTTTAATTAAAAAGGATACATATAAACCAAAGGAAGAGATACATAGGGAGATGTCTGGGAAAGTCTCAGATGTGAAGCTTCTGTGTCCCCAGGACCTTTCAGTCTCCCAGTAAATCCGCATCACTAGCTAAGATGCTCACCCAACCTTTATTATCATCTAGAGTTTTTATTAGAATTTTATTAGGTAGACATGAATGATTGAATCATTGGTCACTTGGTTAAATTCAGTCTCCAGCCCCTATCGTCTCCCTGAGGGTAGGAGAGTAATTGGGGCTCAGTCCCAACCTTCTATTCATCTGGCTAGTCCTTCTTGTACAACCAACTCCCATCTTGAAACTGTCTAGGAGCCCATCGTGAAAGTCACTTCATTAGCATAAACTTGTGTCCTTTGAGATGCTTGCAGTGAATAACAAAGACTCTCCTATCAATGGGAAACTTTAAAGATATAGGATCCCTCTCTCAGGTAAAAGGGAACAGAGAAAGACCAAATTTTTTATTATATAACATTAAAGTTTTAGAGATTGTGGGATTTTTGTGTACTTACTATACTATACTATGTATATATATATCTTATATGTGTATGTCATCCAATTCTTAAAAACACTGTGAAGAATTGAAGAATCTTAGTGGGGTAAATCAAACATGACTTGCTTAACTCCAGCTCATGCTGCCCCAACATGTGAATATCCTTTTACCACTCCTCTGTGAATCTGTATCTCATCATTTTCTTAACAATCTCTTCCAAGAAGCCCTTCTTCTTTAGTGCATTTTGTGCTAATGGTTTTCTTTTTTGCAATTCTACTTTTACAGTGAAATGTACCAGTATATGTGTATTATCATTTAGCTGCTTATTCTTTCTGGTGGACACTCGGTTCTTGACAACCAAAAAAAGCTGGGGAAGAAATTGGGACACATGGAATTAAAATGGGTTGGGCATAAAGGAAGATTCTAGATACAGGAGGGGTTTGATCCCAAGAAAGTACCAAATAACCTATGTTTTCATTTTTTATACAAATTCTGGTAGAATGAGGTTCTGCTCATATCTGGCACTGGTCATGGTTCTTAGACGCACTAGTACCCAAGATAAGTGAGCTCCCAGGGACAATGCATTTTTAGAGAGAGGAGAGAGAGAACAAGAAAACACAAGCAGATGTACAAGATATTGATGGGTGATGGGTGATGAGAAGGGTGGAAGAACACATGGGGCAGGGAGGTGGCTTCAGTTTGGCTGGTCTTCTCTGAGAATGTGATATATTGAACAGAATGATATGAAGGAGTCAGTCACACAGTGACCTGGGGCAGAGTGTTCCACGTAGAGGAAATAGTAGATGCAAATGTTCTAAGACCAGACTGCACTCTGAGTAGTTGAGGAACAAAAAAGCAGACAGAGAGTAACTTTCAGAAAGTGAGGGGGAGAGAAATGTTAAATGAAATCACAGAAGGTCGAAGCCAGGGCCATGGTAAGGGATAGATTTTATTCTGAGTTTACTGTAAAATATAACAACTACAAAAATATAAGAAAAAATACCCCATAGCACAATAAAAACACTAAGCATAGACAAAATTTCAACTCATTTCTCTTCAGTACTTTTTTTTATTGGATATGTAGAAGTACTGCTGCTGCTGCTGCTAAGTCGCTTCAGTCGTGTCCGACTCTGTGCGACCTCATAGACGGCAGCCCAACAGGCTCCCCGTCCCTGGAATTCTCCAGGCAAGAACATTGGAGTGGGTTGCCATTTCCCTCTCCAATGCATGAAAGTGAAAAGTACATATAAAAGCAAAGATTGAGGGTATAGATATAGTTTTATGACTTGCCTTTTTTTTTCACCCACCAATATACTATGGGCACTGTCTCATGTCAGTGCATATTGCTTTACAATGTGATGTTAATGGCAGCACATATTCCTGTATATGGATGTGCTGTGTTTATTCAGTCTACTATTTTTGAACATTCATTTTCTTATCTCCTTTTTCTCCGTTGCTTCAGAGGTTATTCTAATACTTAAAAGATTTCACATATTTCTGATTATTTGCTCTGATTAAATTCATTAAATGGAATTATTAGGTCAAATAGTATAAATACTTATAGGGTTTTCAATGTATAAATTTCCTCTGAAAGTGAGTGTTAGTTACTCAGTTGTGTCCAACTCTTTGCGACCCTATGGACTATAACCTGCCAGACTCCTCTGTCCATGGGAGTTTTCAGGCAAGAATACTGGAGTGGATTGCCATTCCCTTCTCCAGGGGATCTTCCCAACTCAGGAATCAAACCCGGGTCTCCTGTACTGCAGGTAGATTCTTTACGGTTTCCTCTAAAACATACCAATTTGCACTCCCAGTCAGTGGTTGAAGTTTCTGACTCACTGTACCCTCATTCAGGATGGGGAACACATGTATACCTGTGGTGGATTCATTTCGATAAAAACGAATACAATATTGTAAAGCTTAAAAATAAAATAAAATTAAAAAAGTAAAATAAAAATAAAAAGCACTTCAACTTTGAAAGGTAAAAAGCATACCTTGAAGTTTTTTTTTTTTTTTTTAACTTACTATGTTTAACAAGATTCGTGTATTTTCCACTTATTTATTGGCCTTTTTATTTTTTGTGTAAATTGAACTGGTACATTTTTCACAAAGTTTTCTTGGTTCACTAGGTGAAAATTTTTATCCTCTTCTGAACTTCCAGCGCATTTTATTTCTGCCTTATGGACTTAGAATCTTTCTTGTAGTGTAGCATTACATAATAAATTTCCTAGTTTTCCTCACAGATGTGAGGTTAGAATCTTTGTTTCTTTTCCTGGAACCTAGCACTAAGATAACACATAAAGCAAGTGCTTATATGTATTTGTTGAGTCAGTAATTGATCCTCATATTTAGTTTATCTGCTACTGTTAGAGCAGCTTATCTTGACTGGGGTGTTATTTTTATGCATATTCTTTAGGATAGTTTTCAAATAAAGTATCAGTTTTTGAAATGGTGCTGTGTTGATGAGTTTAATTTGCTAAAATCTAGTTTGCTTCATCATGAATTATATATTGTCATATTTCTTTCTCGTTTGCAATTATCATTGTGTACTTGATTCTACTCCAATCACAGATGTTCATCAAATGCAATAGTACTTGAGTTACTGCCTTAGTTTAGTTAGACAGTTTAAACCTTACTATGTATAAGAATCATAAGGAGTCCTTTCTTGTTCAAACAGAGAAATGGTCTCTGCCCTCAGAGTTTCTGATTCTATAGACCTGAGTTGGGGCCCAAGAATTTGCATTTCTAACATGTTGCCAGGTGATGCCGATGCTGCCGGCCTTCAGATCACATTTTGAGACCCACTAGTCTAAATGATATTCAGCACACTTAGTGTCCCCTTGAAAGGAAAGAGCAGCTGCTTCTTTTGCATAATTTTTCTTATGAAGTATGTCCTAACAGAGGACATAGAAATAGACTTTAAGAAGAAGAGAATTTTGCCTAGAGCTTTGGAAAGTGAACTGTCTTAGTGCCTTGCATTTTCTCTTGCTGGGAAATCCTCCTGTTGAGAGGGCCACCACAGTTACCATTTTAGAACTTGTTCCGCTTTAAAGAACCAAGTGAGTTCAGAAGAGAGAAGAGAGAACAGTGAGAAAGGACACCTATGAGGAACACGGGAGGGGGCTGCAGGTGTGATCAAATGAGTTCCATCAAATCACCAACTCTCCCAACCCCCCAAATACAGAAGTTGATGTGTTGGCTCTACCTAAGGCTGTCTCAGAAGGGAAATGTCATGAAAGTATAAGCTGCTGCTTAGGGCAGCACAAGTCCCGTGGGGGCATCAACTTCAACAAAATTGTTAAAACGTGTGCCAGCTTCAAGTTGGCAATTTCAAGTTCACTTCAGTATCGTCAATGACGCACCTTCACACAGTAAGCACAGTAGAGACAAAGAGGTGCCTTGCAACTGCCGGTGAGAGAAAAGAGTCCTCTGAGATGAAATGTTAACATAAGAAGTGGAAATGGTTTGTCATAGTTGCAAGCTGGCTCTTTGGGGTTCACTTTCCTATAGTGAGTGAACTGTAGTGTGGTCCCCTAGCAAAAGAGCCTCAATAAAATTAGAACGTTTAAAAAAGGGCAGAGAGAGAGAGAGGCTAGAGAGAGAAGGAGAGAGAGTTCTTTCTTTTGTGTGTATGTGATAAGAAGCTTAACAAAAGTGGAAAAATGCTTTATGTGGATGTGAGTTTTCATGGCAGTCTCAAGCCGACACTCAGTTGCCTTTATTATAGACTAAGCTACTTTAGCAAGCAAAGGATAATGGAGAGGCAGAATGCTGGAAACAACAGTCAGGTGGGAAGGGAGAGTGGAGAGACCTTTTGACAGGAAATGTGTAACTAAAGAGACAATACACATTTTCATACATGTTTTTCCATACACTCTACTACTTATAAGAAAGAAAAAGAATGTGTGAGTTTCTCCCTGAATCCTTGAAGCTCTTTTGAAATGTGATTTAATAGAAAATTACATTTTACTTATCATGTGATATTTCATGTTTAAGGGCCAAGAATATTCTGTATGTATAAGAGAAAAGCATAGCCAGAGTGTGTTGAAATATGAGTCATTTTATAAAGTTTGTTTCCAATATGTTAAGTGGAAAAACAGGAGAAATGTGTTCATCAGAAAATAAAGCAAAGAGGGAGGTGGTTTATGTGTAGGGAGTTCAGGTTGTTGTATAGCAGAAATCAACACGGTATTATAAAACAATTATATTCCAATTAAAAATTTAAAAAAATGTAAAGAGTTGCCTTCATAGGTGTGGATTCCTGATGTGTAATTAAGATGGCTTTTTAGGAGGAGAAGGGAATGAAGAGGATGAGATGGTTGGATGGCATGACCAATTCAATGGACATTAGTTTGAGCAAACTTTGGGAGATAGTGAAGGACAGGGAAGTCTGGCCTGCTGCAGTCCAATGGGGTCACAAAGAGTTGGGCAGGCCTGAGTGACTGGACAGCAAACAACAACAGTGGCTCAAAAAAAAGATACTCAGTAGAAGCCAAAAAAAGAAAGGAAGAAAATTAGTCAATCAGGCTCTTTGCTCTTTTACTCTCTGAAATATACATAGGGGTCAAACTAGTCCAGAATTTGTGGGAGGAATTGAGGGGCTCCATTAAATAACTTGCCACCTTATTTACATTGTCAGCTTAAATTTTACTCAAACTTTTAGGTTTGTTTTGTTTTTCTTCTACATGCATGAGATTCCACGGAGTCATAGAAAGTGAGATCTGTAAAATACATTAAATATGACCTATTGGCAGATGATGAGGTATGGTAATTACAAGGAGACAGATTTTTGGTTCAATTGAATAGTCAGAGGCCTTCAAACATATATCTGGTTGCATGCATGCATTTGCAGATGACTGAATCCATTGACAATACCTTCAACATGCTGTACTCCAGTCTCTTCTTGAATGATGGCATTCTAGTATTCTCATGAAGGCAACCAAGTGTATATTTGAAGGTATCTCACTAGTAAGTTGAAACAAAAATTTGTCTTGTAATTACCATACTTCATTCTTTCATTTAGGCCCATACTAAGCTAATCATATTCTTTCTCCTTGATATAGTAATATATCGAGACAACTATCACATCTTCTTTAATTCTAAAGGTTAAAATTTCCAGGACCTTCATCACTGATTGTGGTGTTTCTGGTGGTCTGATAAGTACAGAGTAGAGAGGGCTGTTATTTATATTGAAACAATTTCAATGACCACCTTACAGCACTGACTCCTGATAAAATAAGTATAACTCCTCGCCCCAAATCCTTTTTATTTTTATATATATTCCTCCTAAGGAGTTACACCTTTTTATATTCTATTTGTGCTGATGCTTCATTGGGTTCAAATATAGGGCAAGGCATTTATTTTTATCAACCTCTTATAATAGTTTAAGTTCTTTCCCATCTGTAGGGATCTTTTTGAATCTAAACTCTATCATTCAACATATTTTATAACACTCTAAACTTTGTGTAACTCAAAAATTAATTGTATATATGGACATGTGTGTATGTGTGTTGTTGTATGCATTTCTTCAGCCTGGGATAGTTGACAGCTCATTCTTTGAAATTAAATAGATAAAATTCAAATTCTAACTCTGTCTCTCACTAGCTGTGACATTTGCCAAATGAGTTAACCTTGCCAAATCCTGTTTTCTCTTCAGTGAAATGATCCCTACCTCAACGGGTAGTTAGGACAATGGAATATGATAATTTAATGCGTATAGAGCTTAGCATAATTCCTGGCACATAGTAGAAACTGGGAGAAAGTTTCTTAAGCTCACTAATTTTCAGTTTGCTGACTTATAAAATGGAGATAATAATAACACTTTTTTCATTGATTTGTTGCAGGAAATTAAGTGAGTTAATATATATAAGGGATTTAGAACTGTGTCTGGCAAATAGAAATTACTATAGGTTAGCTATTATCCTCAGCAGTATTATTAACAGTTATTAGTATTAGTCTTACTTAATTCATAAGTGCTCAAGATATGCTATTTGCTTGCCTTTTTGATACAAAATCGGTTAATTTCTTATATTCATAACTAAAATTCCAAACACAAACTCATTTGAGTCCCTATAATTTTGGTTAATACATTTTCAATATTTTCTTTAAAATATTCACTTCTTTCAATTTGTAGTTTATTCATTCTGATCACATGTGCATTTTGCAATGTACGAAGCTAAATGTTCCAATATAATTGATGTCTTTGAGAAGAATCACTGATTTCCAAGGAAACTGAAAATAAGTTTTTTCAAAGATTAACACCTTCTAACTAACTGTGAGCTTCTAATTTCCTTTTTATGAAAGATTAACATGTACCTTTACATCATAACATCTTTCTCCATTGTTACTGGAGAACTTATTCCAATGCCATGACTGAGTCCTTTCTTTGTGGGAAGTTTTCAAGAATACAGTTCCTCCCTCAGGAAGGCCTTACAAGGCAGTGGACTGGGATACATGACCTTCTTCAGTGAGACGACCTGAAAAATTAGGAGCAGTAAAATTAGAAGCAGTAAGACAATCTAGCAAAGTGATTATTACCTGCTTATCATGTGAACTCTGTTATTGTGCTTCAGAACAATATTGTACTTTTTGCAGGTGGAAATGGGTTGATAAAGCCGTTGAGGATGAGAGAGGCTACAGGGCCAGGTTGTGGAGGGAAATCAAAGGGGCAGTGTACCTTTGGTTGCAGGAGGAACTGGGGGTATGGATAATAAAGAATGAAGGTGGAAATCTATTTGGACCATTTTCTGGACTATTAACAAACACACAGAAAAAAAAAATTTTAATTATATACTCTGTAAGCTATTGCATTTTAATATACTTTTATTTTATTTATGTTTTCTCATGTTTTTACAACTAGAGACTACTTAAATCCACCATGCCAATTTTGTTTTTGCCTATATATTACATAGCAGAATGTACTGAAAAAATTATATGATAAACATATTAATATATTACCAGTTTCCTTATATAACAATGTTTAGTTGAAAATTTTTATTTTTTTTTTAAGATATGCTATCACACAAAGGGATTCTGAGTAATTATGTGGTTTCAAAACAATAAGCTTGTATATTCTGTTTTATATTTTCTTAAAAATTTCATGAGAATTTTTAACTTTTAAAAAATTTTCTATCTGTGTTTCAGTTAAAAAATTTTATGAAGTTTTACATTTTCAGTTCAGAAAAAAATGGGCTTTAGAAAAATTGTTTTGGGTAATATTATCCAGAAAACTTTTGTAAGACATGAGAATACTAGTTAACAGCAAACATAATTATAAATATTCTTGTACTTGCTCTATTTTCCAATAGCCAGCTTAATTCCTAGCACATTGTAGGCACTCAATAAAATGGTGTTTTGAACAAATAAGTAAATAAAACTAAAGTTGTGAGTCTATTTTCAAAAATACTCAGAAGCCTCATTCCCAGAAACATCCTAGTTTTTATCCTTAGACTGCTTTTCAATAAGCCATTTTAGAAATAGATGGTATAAATGCTAATGGAGATTCATTAACAGTATGTATAACTCATGGCAAAGTTAGGTTTATTAAGTAACATCAACTTTACTTACATATTTAAGTCAATTTTATAATTTCTAAACAATAATAGAACACAAAATTAAAATAGACCATAGATGTGGAAAGGATCTTAGAGACCATCTATTCCAGCTCACTACTTTTATCAGTGGAGAAAATGAAACTCATAATGATTTGACTCATTTGTAATTAATGTCCATGAATAGAAACCACATTTCCTGACTCCTAGTTCAGTGTCCTCTTTCCTCTTATATTTCCTTCCTATTGACAAGTTTTGTATATAATGATATAAAGTCCTCATTCACAGATTTAGCAATTGTTTTCTAAAGCTATGTTATGAAACTGTTGAATTTTCATTGGACCCTGATGTTAATAAACAAAACATATTGACTACTATTCTTTTCGCTACATTTGTTACATTTAAAATTGCTGAAATTGTGGCTATAGCCTCAGAATAAACTCCAAAGCTGAGGAATTGTGATCTATTGCTCCCTTTCCTTGCAAAACCACACGTAAGATAATTATCTTCACAGATCAGATCAGATCAGTCACTCAGTTGTGTCCGACTCTTTGTGACCCCATGAATTGCAGCACGCCAGGCCTCCCTGTCCATCACCAACTCCAGGAGTTCACCCAGACTCACGTCCATTGAGTCAGTGATGCCATCCAGCCATCTTATCCTCTGTCATCCCCTTCTCCTCCAGCCCCCAATCCCTCCCAGCATCAGAGTCTTTTCCAATGAGTCAACTCTTCCCATGAGGTGGCCAAAGTACTGGAGTTTCAGCTTTAGCATCATTCCTTCCAAAGAAATCCCAGGGCTGATCTCCTTCAGAATGGACTGGTTGGATCTCCTTGCAGTCCAAGGGACTCTCAAGAGTCTTCTCCAACACCACAGTTCAAAAGCATCAATTCTTCGGTGCTCAGCCTTCTTCACAGTCCAACTCTCATATCCATACATGACCACAGGAAAAACCATAGCCTTGACTAGACGGACCTTTGTTGGCAAAGTAATGTCTCTGCTTTTGAATATGCTATGTAGGTTGGTCATAACTTTCCTTCCAAGGAGTGAGCATCTTTTAATTTCATGGCTGCAATCACCATCTGCAGTGATTTTGGAGCCCCCAAAAATAAAGTCTGACACTGTTTCCACTGTTTCCCCATCTATTTCCCATGAAGTGATGGTACCAGATGCCATGATCTTTGTTTTCTGAATCTTGAGCTTTAAGCCAACTTTTTCACTCTCCTCTTTCACTTTCATCAAGAGGCTTTTGAGTTCCTCTTCACTTTCTGCCATAAGGGTGATGTCATCTGCATATCTGAGGTTATTGATATTTCTCCCGGCAATCTTGATTCCAGCTTGTGTTTCTTCCAGTCCAGCGTTTCTCATGATGTACTCTACATATAAGTTAAATAAACAGGGTGACAATATACAGCGTTGAAGTATCCTTTTCCTATTTGGAACCAGTCTGTTTTTCCATGTCCAGTTCTAACTGTTGCTTCCTGACCTGCATACAAATTTCTCAAGAGGCAGATCAGGTGGTCTGATATTCCCATCTCTTTCAGAATTTTCCACAGATTATTGTGATCCACACAGTCAAAGGCTTTGGCATAGTCAGGAAGGCCGGCAGTGAGGAGACACCCTTCATCCAAGGTAAGGAGCAGCGGCTGCGCTTTGATGGAGCAGCCATGAAGAGATACCCCACATCCAAGGTAAGAGAAACACAAGTAAGACAGTAGGTGTTGCAAGAGGGAATCAGAGGGCATCAGAGGGCAAACACACTGAAACCATACTCACAGAAAACTAGTCAATATAATCACACTAGGACCACAGCCTTGTCTAACTCAATGAAACTAAGCCATACCCGTGGGGCAACCCAAGATGGGTGGGTCATGGTGGAGAGGTCTGACAGAATGTGATCCACTGGAGAAGGGAATGGCAAATCACTTCAGTATTCTGGCCTTGAGAACCCCATGAACAGTATGAAAAGGCAAAATGATAGGATACTGAAAGAGAAACTCCCCAGGTCAGTAAGTGCCCAATATGCTACTGGAGATCAGTGGAGAAATAACTCCAGAAAGAATGAAGGGATGGAGCCAAAGCAAAAAGAATACCTGGCTGTGGATGTGACTGGTGATAGAAGCAAGGTCCAATACTGTAAAGAGCAGTATTGCATAGGAACCTGGAATGTCAGGTCCATGAGTCAAGGCAAATTGGAAGTGGTCAAACAAGAGATGGCAAGAGTGAATGTCGACATTCTAGGAATCAGCAAACTGAAATGGACTGGAATGGGTGAATTTAACTCAGATGACCATTATATCTACTACTGCGGACAGGAATCCCTCAGAAGAAATGGAGTAGCCATCATGGTCAACAAAAGAGTCCATAATGCAGTACTTGGATGCAATCTCAAAAACGACAGAATGATTTCTGTTCATTTCCAGGGCAAACCATTCAATATCACAGTAATCCAAGTCTATGCCCCAACCAGTAACGCTGAAGAAGCTGAAGTTGAACGGTTCTATGAAGACCTACAAGACCTTTTAGAACTAATACCCAAAAAAGATGTCCTTTTCATTGTAGGGGACTGGAATGCAAAAGTAGGGAGTCAAGAAACACCTGGAGTAACAGGCAAATTTGGCCTTGGAATACGGAATGAAGCAGGGCAAAGACTAATAGAGTTTTGCCAAGAAAATGCACTGGTCATAACAAACACCCTCTTCCAACAATACAAGAGAAGACTCTATACACGGAAATCACCAGATGGTCAACACCGAAATCAGATTGATTATATTCTTTGCAGCCAAAGATGGAGAAGCTCTATACAGTCAGCAAAAATAAGACCAGGAGCTGACTGTGGCTCAGATCATGAAATCCTTATTGCCAAATTCAGACTTAAATTGAAGAAAGTAGAGAAAACCACTAGACCATTCAGGTAAGACCTAAATCAAATCCCTTATGATTATACAGTGGAAGTGAGAAATAGATTTAAGGGCCTAGATCTGATAGATAGAGTGCCTGATGAACTATGGAATCAGGTTCGTGACATTGTACAGGAGACAGGGATCAAGACCATCCCCATGGAAAAGAAATGCAAAAAAGCAAAATGGCTGTCTGGGGAGGCCTTACAAATAGCTGTGAAAAGAAGACAAGCAAAAAGCAAAGGAGCAAAGGAAAGATATAAACATCTGAATGCAGAGTTCCAAAGAATAGCAAGAAGAGATAAGAAAGCCTTCTTCAGCGATCAATGCAAAGGAATAGAGGAAAACAACAGAATGGGAAAGACCAGAGATCTCTTCAAGAAAATCAGAGATACTAAAGGAACATTTCATGCAAAAATGGGCTTGATAAAGGACAGAAATTGTATGGACCTAACAGAAGCAGAAGATATTAAGAAGAGATGGCAAGAATACACAGAAGAACTGTACAAAAAAGATCTTCATGACCCAGATAATCACGATGGTGTGATCACTCATCTAGAGCCAGACATCCTGGAATGTGAAGTCAAGTGGGCCTTAGAAAGCATCACTACGAACAAAGCTAGTGGAGGTGATGGAATTCCAGTTGAGCTATTCCAAATCCTGAAAGATGATGCTGTGAAAGTGCTGCACTCAATATGCCAGCAAATTTGGAAAACTCAGCAGTGGCCACAGGACTGGAAAAGGTCAGTTTTCATTCCAATCCCAAAGAAAGGCAATGCCAAAGAATGCTCAAACTACTGCACAATTATCCTCACAGTAGTACAGTAAATAGTTGGTGAAAATGTATGATTTATTCAAGTCCTTAATCAAAGTACCTCATATTACACAATGTGTGTTTTATTCCACTGTCTGACATGCTTTTCTAGTATGAAACTAATATCCAAAGTATTTCATTTCTTACTTTGGACTCTGTACACTCATTCGTACTGACTGTTATCTGTTACTGCCAATTGCATCCCTTTGCAACTGCTGTGCTGTCACTTCAGTCATGTCCGACTCTTTGCGACCCTTTGTACTATAGCTCGCCAGACTCCTCTGTCCATGGGATTCTCCAGGCAAGAATACTGGAGTGGGTTGCTCTGCCCTCCTCCAGAGGATCTTCGTGGCCCAGGGATTGAACCCATGTCTCTTTGTCTCCTGAATTAGCAAACAGCCTCTTTACCATTAGCACCACCTGGAAATGAAAGCACTAGTGTTTGAGCTGAGATTTATAGAATGAGTGAATGAATAAATGATTGAATAGTGATCATCATTGCCTTTATTAGAGAAAGGATGCGTTCATTTCATGGTATATTGTAATGGTTTCAAGGGAATGGAGACTCTTACTATTAAAAGAAACCCAGTTTCTTGCCTGCAAAGATTAAACATTAATTTTTTTGCCAGACTATTAAACATACAATTATGTTTTTTTTTTTTTAATGTTTCTGCATCATGTTATGTTCTTGCCTTCATATGATGTCCAACCTGAATTAATGTGACTGGAACAGATGCTAAATTACTGTACCCAAGTCACTTGGGTCCTATTTTACACTTCACTTCATGAGCTGTGCTAGATCAAGAGAACAGTGGCTCTCCAGCTCCAAGTCACACCATATGTCTTCCAATTCATTAGATAGAGGCTTGCGATCAATTTACTGCCCACCTGATCTTACTGTTGCTTACTTAAAACTTACTGTTCCTTAATAGGAAGGAACATACTTAGCAATAAAAATTTAAGTTATAAGAATATGAGTTTTTATATTTAAGTTTTTAATAGAATTAATTTTTTGCTAGTATAGGTCAGGGAATAGATAGTAAGTTTTACTGGCTGAAGTATAAAACTGCAGGAAATCTGTCAGTTGGTTTTGTGCAGTGAGATGAAATTTGAGGTGTTTTTATTTATAAAGTTTATAAAATTCAGACTGGGTGAAAGTCATTTTTGTTATAAATAAAGGTGTGACTTTGAAACTATAATGTGACAGACTACCAGAGTAACAGGAGGAACTACCTTAAAATATTAAAAGGAGACTGGATGCCAGGTTCTCTCTGCATGTTGATGGCTTGGGAGGCAGTCTTCCATGGCTCTGTCCTTCTAACAGTAGTGGTCAAGAAATTCTGTGGTTACTTAATTTGCATTGGTCTTCTAAAGGTATTTTAATTTGCCTTCACAAACTGAACTTCGTTCAGAACAGTGAAGCACTGCTGATGACACTGGCAGGCAGGAGTGTGTCCTCTTTATACTCATGAAAACAGAAACTTTGGCTTGAAACAGTGCAGCAAATTCAGCCTCAGTGTACATCCCCAGCTCTAGGGACACTTGTAAACACTATGATCTGATTTTAGGGCAAAGGGCCACTCTGATTCTTGTGTGAAAACAGAAACGTGCATAGTGCTTTCCATGAAGACTGTTTTGAATGAAATACTCTGCTTCTATCAGTGAGGATACAATAGTCATGCTCCTGGAAAACCAAAAACAAGAATACATCCATAACAATGATTATGAAATAATCAGAAAGTCTTATCATTCATGGAGTGTTAAAGAGGTAAGAATCATTTCCTTCTCATTATGAAGAAAGGATTGAGGATGCGGCATATTTACTTAATTTGCAAACATATTCTGAGATTTGAACCAGCTCTGTGCCAGAAACTGGAGGTGATGAGCAGAGGTATTCTGCTTCTGGTGATGAGAAATTCCCCTCAGTGCTCTTCCCCTATGCTCTACAGGTACTGATTGTTGTTCTTTAGTCACTATGTCATGTCCAACTCTTTGGGACCCCATGGACTGTAGCCCACCAACTCCTCTGTCCATGGGATTTCCCAGTAAGAATACTGGAATGGCTTGTCATTTCCTTCTCCAGAGGATCTTCCTGACCCAGGGATGGAACCCGAGTCCCCTGCGTTGACAGGAGAATTCTTTACCATGGAGACACCATAGGAGCACTCAAATCAGATAGATTAAAATGAGAGACTTTGGGGTTAAAGGAATAAAAGCAGAGGTTATAGCTGTGTGACTTTGTGGTGATGAAATGACCAAGCAGACCTAGGTGAGAGGAGAAGCCTGGGGGAGAGGGGAACCAGTTGTCTAGCCTTATAGACGTGTCCTTTTCACTCATCTTTATTCCATGAGGAAAGTGGTAATAAAAAAGAGATAAACAATATATATATTCAGCTCATTTCTCCCATTTGAAGGTAATTAGAATTTATCCCAGATAAGAGAGGACATTGACTGGAATCTCTTAATGTACAAACACAACATTCTGTCTTCAAATATTTTAGATGACTAAATGTACTTTTATTTTACAGTAGAGCCAGAATATATTTTCCCCATATCTTTATTCCATTAGTGATGAAATATTTTTTAAAAAATTAAAGAAAGGAAAGTAACATATTATTGGATAAAACATTTATTCCTGGGTGCTTGTGCCCTGCATAGCACATGTTATTATTTGGCTAATTTATTTTTAAATATTCTGGGGAAAGTTAGGCCAACCGTTACTATTGGTGCAGTATATGCCTTGCTTTCTCTTGTATTCTGCCAGAATTTTCTTTTGCATTTAATTGCCTTATTTTTAATTTTACCTTCTTGCTCTAGGCTTTGTATTGACTTTGAGTTTTCAATGTTTACACACATTAGGTATTTGTAGACAATTCTCATGTTCCCATTAGTTAGCCAACTGCATGTACATTATTTATTCTTTTAATATTTCCTCTAGAGTAAACACCTCTAGTTCCTTAATTATTCCTGTTGATTTCTTCTGAACTTCCTGCAGCATGTCTCTCTTTTTCCCATAATGAGATCCCCAAACTAAACGCACATTCCTGCTTCAGTCTCTCTGGAATCACAAAGAGGGGACTCTTTTCCTCTGTTCCATACCATAGTTTTTTGCACATGCAGTTCAAGATAACAGTGACCTTCTTCACTTAACAAGTTTCAGTACAAACCTACTCATCATTACCTTCTGGTAATATTTAAAATATTTCAGAAATATCAGCTCACTTCCCCTCTTGTGACCACAGGTGTTCAGTGGATTTGGGAAATTATGATCTCTAGTTCTTTGAGGCTAGGGCTTTCAAATTACTGTGCTATTCTGCTTCATGACGATCCAGCAGACTGGTATCAGGTACAGCAGAAACTCCACTTCTGCAGTTTTTCCAGACTTTCCCTGCTTCATAATTGATGAAGGGTCAGGAAAGGAATGGGACTGGCAAAATGAATTCTTTTAGAAGAGAATGGGGGTTTAACATATGTGAAAAGACATTGTCCACCCTTTAGTTCATCCTCTAAAGAGACCTGATATGTTATTTCCATGATTTCCTTCCTTCCGTCATTTTCAATTCTGCCTTAATTAATTTCCCTGAAATATCATTTCAGAATGTTACTGTTAAATACTTTTATGTCTTCTCCTTGCTTATGTGACAAAACCCAAGCTTGTTAGCTTGGCATTTAAGGCTCTCTCCAAAGAGTTCAGCCTTGTGCCCCACTGTCCCCTTTTAGGAACCTTGACTTTGTGTGTAAATGTGTGTTTGTGTGCCTGTGTGTGTCTAGTGTACAGCTCACCACTTCTACATTTTTGGACAAAAATTCTGCTCATTGTACAGCTTTCTTTTTATAAAGTTTGATCATACTTGCAGAATCTTTCTAGAACTCCCTTATTCTTGTACTTAATGATATTTATTTGACCACATAATTTATATATCGTTTAAGAGATATCTCTTCATATATCTATGTATCTTCCTTCCAAAATTCCAAACTCTTTGAGCAAAAAGACAGTGCTTCTCTTTTGTTGTTATTGTTGTCTTGCTCAAAGTAAAACCGCTCAAAAAACAAACAAAAACAAAAACAAATGAAGCATGATTTCTCACACTATCCATAATGTTTAAAGGTAATGGAAATACTTGTATTAGTAGGTGTTAAGGGTTCAGCTGGGTCCCTCCCGAATTCATTTGCTGCAGTCCTAAACCCTAGTACTTCACAGTACAACCTGATTTGGAAACAGGGTTATTGAAGATACAATTGGTTAAGATGATGTCATACTGGAGTTGATTGGGTACCTAACCCAGTGTGACTGATGTCTTCATACAAAGGGGAAATTTGGACAGAAACAAAACACACATGGATGCTAGAAGAGAGGCTCAGAACTTCCCTGGCATCTTCAGAGGGAGCATGGCCCTGTGGGACCTTGATCTTGAACCTCCAGTCTCCATGAAATAATATATTTCTGTTGTTCAAGCTACTCAGTTTGTGTGTGTACTCTGTTACAGCAGCCCTACCAAACTGATACAGTGAAAAACTAAGATTACTTTATAAAAATAATGCCCAATTAGAAAACTACCATACATTGCCGTATTTTTTTCTCTATCTAAAAAAAATTGATATTAACTGAGAGACAACCATGTTAAGTTAGTAAAATGATCTTTACGTCTCTTTAGATACAGTGGGTTGTGGATCCTATCCTAAAAGACAAACCCTCTCATTATGACTACAGTAGACAATTTCCTAGGTATATTTTGTGCTTTCATGGCCTTGACTTGTGCATTTTTTTCCCTTTGAGATTCTCCACTCATGTTGACATAGATTTGTTGTGCATGATGAAGTGACAAAATCAATGAAAAAGGCATGTGACTCTTCTGCTTGCAAAAGGACTTTATTTTTGTTGCTTATTGTGGTAACTTAAGCCCTCCAAAGTATTTCTGTGAAGATGTAATTATTTCTTTGATCTGTTTTATTCTATCTGCTGCTTAGAGATTGTACTTGGAAATAGCACATGGGACATTTTCAAAATTTTTACTCTTATTGAAAAAATTTATGTGATCATAGATCCTAAAATTGTGCCCTCCCTGTTCTAATCTCCTAACCAGTAAGAAGCTTAAGTTAGTAATTCAACTGAAAGACCTACATCATTGTCTGTGCTTTCCTCTTCCTATAAAAAAAAAATCCTAATTTCATCCCACATTCCTCACACTTATCTAGAATCAATAATATTCAAAGCTGAAACTTCTAGTCCTAAAACTATCTATGTAAACAAAACAATGTCAAAACCCTAAGTATACAAAGTTAAAATCAGATTTTAAAACTCATTTCAGTTCAGTTCAGTCGCTCAGTCATGTCTAACTCTTTGTGACCCCGTGAATCGCAGCACACCAGGCCTCCCTGTCCATCACCAACTCCCGGAGTTCACCCAGACTCACGTCCATCAAGTCAGTGATGCCATCCAGCCATCTCATCCTCTGTCGTCCCCTTCTCCTCCTGCCCCCAATCCCTCCCAGCATCAGAGTCTTTTCCAATGAGTCAACTCTTCCCATGAGGTGGCCAAAGTACTGGAGTTTCAGCTTTAGCATCATTCCTTCCAAAGAAATCCCAGGACTGATCTCCTTCAGAATGGACTGGTTGGATCTCCTTGCAGTCACATTAATAGATATGTATTTTGAGGATGTAAGTGACCTGTGGAGAGAGAGTCCTAGGGATGTGGTATTGCCTAGGGTAAAAATAATGAGGGCTCTGATTAAGGTGATAGCTGTTTGGATGGTAAAGAAGGAGGGTAAGGTGGTCAAACTGATAGAAACTTGCTATCATTTAACTTGGATTGTAAGAAAGAAAGAGAACTTGTTGATAATTTCAACTTCATTTAATGGTTTGTGAGGCCACTGTCAGAGAAATCCACCAGGAATTCTGTAAGGAATTGCTATTGTTAAGAGAAAAAGAAAATTTATGTTTTCATTATGAAAAGAATTTAAATGTGAGTAGAATAAAAGAAGTTCAATATGAAGAGGTTTCCTAAAATGTTATTATCATTGGCTATGTCCATCCTAAAGGAGATCAGTCCTGGGTGTTCCTTGGAAGGAATGATGCTAAAGCTGAAACTCCAATACTTTGGCCACCTCATGCGAAGAGTTGACTCATTGGAAAAGACCTTGATGCTGGGAGGGATTGGGGGCAGGAGGAGAAGGGGACGACAGAGGATGAGATGGCTGGATGGCATCACCGACTCGATGGACGTGAGTTTGGGTAAATTCTGGGAGTTGGTGATGGACAGGGAGGCCTGGCGTGCTGTGATTCATGAGGTCGCAAAGAGTCAGACACGACTGAGCAACTGAACTGAACTGATGTACTTTGAAAGAAAATACTGTCCAAATACAGCTAAACATAAAAGTATAGGGGAAAAGAAAAATTTCAATACAAAAAAGAAAACTGTTAATAATTAAATTAGATAATTTATAATAAAATTTCAAGATGCCTTATACATAGTGGGAATAACCTGTGCTGCTGATATTCTACTATTCCTTTAAATTGACTGCCCACTGAGAGAGATCTTGCCTTGAATATTTTAACCATTCTTGAACCATTTTTATTATTTCATTATTGGATTCATTACTCAAAATTAATAATCTGAAAAAATTAATAATCTGGCTTTAGTCAACTATATACTACAACTGGTATGCAGTTGTAGATCTAGTGATCCCAGGTTAATATTTTGCATTCTGCTTTTGGATAAAAATGTGTTTTTTTTTGCTGGGTATGACACTAAACACATGAGTTTTCAATGACTTTTTATGAGGAAAGGGTAGCAGACTGTAATTGTAGATTTTTCATTTTTTTCTGTGATCCCCAAGGATCCACTAATAAAATGGATTTTTGCCAGTCTCAAATCAAGAAGATATAAAATTGAAAGAAAAATACTTAAAGAATCAAAGTAAGACACAAAAACCATAAATTAAAAAGTATTTTAAAAAGCAGTTTATACAAATAGCTATTATAGAAATAAAACAGAGTTTTTTTAAATTCTGTACTAGGCGTGCTGTGTGACTAACTTACTAAATATAACAAACATACAAGTTAGGTACTATTATTTTTACTTTAAGTTAGAAAACAGGTTTTGAGAAGTAGAGCAGTTGGCCCAAGATCACATATTAATAAAGAGTAGAGCTGCCTTTAAATTTTTATTGTTTTCTTTCTCCAGCTTACGTGTGTTTTCTTTATAGTCTGACACATGTCTACAAATATATAAGCACAGAAGATTACAGGAACTACATAAAGGCCTTTACCTTGGTCTCTTTTGTTCTTTTGAAAATAATTTCACTGAAGATTAGAAATGAGTAATAAAAACCTTACCTTTTGCTTCATTGCAACTGGTGTGTGTATTTGTAAAACAAAACTTTTTCTTAAAATTGAACTCAAGAGATAGGAAAGTAGATCAAAATCTATAGCTCAACATCTAGCACGTTTTATTATTTTTTTTATCAAAAATTGAAAAATGATATCGCTAAATCTTTATATTGTTATGTCTGGGTACACACAAAGATAGTAAGGATGATGTAATAGCTGATGGTGTTTATTTTTTTACTCTTGATACTGGTTCATCTGTCATGTGTTACAAAATCTTTCCGAATCTAATGCTTGTCTTTCAACGTTGTTTATAGTGTCTTTTGGCCAGGGGTACAAAAATAAATTCTATAACATAATTCTTCATTTTTTCCGGTATCTAAATTTTTATATGTAAGAATTTAATTCACCTGGTATTCTTTTTGCTGAATGTTGTGAAGTAGATATTTACTGATCTTTTATATGGATTTAACTGGAAATGCCTAACTCTTATGGCTTAATAATAATATTGACTTTATACAGAGTAACTGATAATTAGACTTTTCATTCATAATAAGGGATGCCAGAAAAAAGGGATACTATGAAATTGTAACTCTAAAATGCTGAGATAAATTGCTGTCAACTTAAACTTTTATGATCCACCAGAGTGTCATTAAAGAGGGAAAGCAAAATTAAAACTACCAAATATTAAGATATGTAAACAGATAAGCCACATCTACAAAAAAAGACAAAAATAAAACCTGTTAAATATGTTTTCAGTGAGTAAAGAAAAAGGTGAAAAAAGTAGACAAGCTGTGGCTAATGGAATAGTGAGCACAAACATTAATAAAATTTGCTGTTTAGATTTAATCCACTCGCTAATTAAAAAAAAAAGAAAACTAATGAATTTTGTAAAAGCAAAGAGATAAGTTTTAAAGAATTAAAAAATGTTTACCAAAAATCAGACTTGAGGGAGTATGTCTTTAAGAATAGTGAAAATATTTCCTTGTCATAGCCTAAAAGAGATTAGGATTACTAATACTGTCGATTTTAGAAAGTCTGTAATATTATATATCAAAAATAAAGGTAAACACTAAAAGATGAGAAAAATGACTTAAATTGCAAAAATCAGCAATAAAAAAAAGCATAGAATGTTTGTCAATCCATGTGAAAACACAGGAAAGAAATAGGACAAATAGTATGAACGGTAAGCAAAAAACATAAAATGATATGGAGAAAATATTTTTAAATATATTGGTAGCCATTTTTATTATTCAGTCTCTAATCGTGTCTGACTCTTCATGACCTCATGGATTGTAGCATGCCTGTCTCCTCTGTTCTCCACTATCTCCTGGAGTTTGCTCAAATTCATGTCCATTTAGTCGGTGACACTATCTAACCATTCCATCCTCTGCTGCCCCTTTCTCCTCCTGCCCTCAATTATTTCCAGCATTAAGGTCTTTTTCAATGAGTTGGCTCTTTGCATCAGGTGGCCAAAGTATTGGAGCTTCAGCTTCAGCATCAGTCCTTCCAATGAATATACAGAGTTGATTTCCTTTAGTATTGATTTGTTTGATCTCCTTTCAGTCCAAAGGACTCTCAAGAGTCTTTTCCAGCACCACAATTTGGGAACATCAATTCTTTGGTGCTCAGCCTTCGTTATGGTCCAGCTCTCACATCCATACATGACTGCTGGAAAAACCATAGCTTTGACTATATCGACCTTTGTCAGCAAAGTGATGTCTCTGCTTTTTAATATGCTGTCTAGATTCGTCATAGCTTTCATTCCAAGGAGCAAGCATCTTTTAATTTCATGGCTGCATCACTGTCCACAGTGATTATGGAGTCAAAGAAAATAAAATCTGTCAGTGCTTCCACTTTTCCCGCTTCTATTTGTCAGGAAATGATGGGACTGGAAGCCATAATACATATTAGCAAATTAAGTCTTTTTAAGTCCAAAGACCACCTATATGCTATGTATAAGTGATATACAAAGGCAAATTCCAAAGAAAAGTTAAAAATAAAATAATGTATAGTAATACAAAAGGCAAACAAAATTAGTAAAATTCATATGAAACAAAATGTTGGCATACTTCACAATTAAAAAGAGCAAAGTGGTCATTATATATGATAAAAATAAAAATACACTAAATGACATTTTATTCAGAAGTTTTTTGCACTTAAGAATATAGCTCAAAAATATATAGAGCAAACCAGGCAAAATGATAGTAAGGGATTCAAGAAACCATAATGATAGCTGCTACTGCTGCTAAGTCGATTCCGTCGTGTCCGACTCTGTGCGACCCCATAGACGGCAGCCCACCAGGCTCCCCCGTCCCTGGGATTCTCCAGGCAAGAACACTGGAGTGGGTTGCCATTTCCTTCTCCAATGCATGAAAGTGAAAAGCAAAAGTGAAGTCGCTCAGTCGTGTACTGACTCTTAGCGACCTCATGGACTTCAGCCTACCAGGCTCCTCCGTCCATGGGATTTTCCAGGCAAGAGTACTGGAGTGGGGTGCCATTGCCTTCTCCGATAATGATAGCAGGAAATTTTAATGCAGCTCTGTCAGAAACTCACTGACCAAACAGAGATAAGTATACATTTTTATATTATCTGTAAAAATATAATAAGGTCATAAGTAATTTGTAGATACTTTGGGCAAAAATATTTTAAAAATTTGAGCTGATAGCTATGATAGAAATATGCTTTTCCAAAATAGAAAATTCATATTTTTTGCCAGACTTTTAGAACATTTACTAAAATTTATCAGGTACTAGTTTGCAAAGAAGTTTTAGAGTTTAAACAATTTTTATCAAACATACCATATTCTTTAATAATGCAATTAAATTAAAAATCAACATTGAAAAGGTTGACCTTTTCTGTTAGGAGAGTTTATAATGAAGTCCTGAATAATTAATAGATTATTCAAAAAATCATAATAGGGATGAAAAAATAATTATGGCGTTTTGTAATTGAGGCAATTGAAAGTAATCAACATGTGCGTTTAATCCTGTGTCCCACAGTTACAGCGTGTGTTCATGTGCAGTTGCTTCCATCTTGTCTGACTCTTTGTGACCCAAAGGACTGTAGCCAGCCAGGATCCTCATTCCATGGGATTTTCCAGGCCAGAATACTGGAGCGGGTTCCTGTGTCCTCCTCAAAGGGATCTTCCCAACCCAGAGATCAAACCCATGTCTTCTGCATTACAGGTGGATTCTTTACTGCTGAACTTACTGGGAAAGTCCATTTAAAACGGTACCTTTATGTTAACTGACATCCTCAAATACTTTTGTTAAAAATATAAAAACTAATGAAAATAACTAATATCCATACCCACCCAAAGAAGCAAGAAGAAGTTACACCAAAGTGAACATAAACCTCTAGTAAGAGTGGAAATAATAAAAGCAATATTTAATAAAATATTAAATAATATAGAGAATAAAAAGATGTACAGTGGTCCAAATCCCAGGAAATAAAAACAGTACAAAAAGCATGTAATCCAAATAGCATGCCAGTGTAAGATGTGAAAAAAAAAATTGGAATGAGTTTGAAAACAATTAAATGCAAGAGTCTTCAAGTACCTTAATGAATAATATTCTCAAAGGCAAATCCACCCTCAAATGGCTGTTTCCAGTAATGATCCTAGTGAAATCTAAAAGCATTTGCATTCTATATAGAAACATTTTGTTTCAGCAGAACTAGAAATGGCATGTTTTATTAAACAGATGGATTCTAGAACTAGAACAGCCAGGGTAGATGCCTTGTTCCATGAGGTGCTAGTTCAGCAACCTAGGAAAATTTACCCTAAGACTCATCTACAAAATACAGAGAATAATGATATTATATAATCCATGTAGACCACACATGGCATGGTTTTTAGTACAGAAATAAGCAACGATTAAATATTATAACTGTCCTCCCCCCCTCATTTTTAGAGTAGAGAATAGAAATATATGATGGGGTTACAGGAATAAAGATTATACTTCTTCCTCCATGGCAACTTAAAAAAGGGCTTCCCTGGTGGCTCAGATGGTAAAGAATCTGCCTGCAATGTAGAAGACCTGGATTCGATCCCTGAGTTGGAAAGATCCTCTGGAGAAGAGAATGGCAACCCATTCCAGTATTCTTTTTTTTTTTTAATTAATTAATTCTAATTGGATACCTGGAGAATTCCACGGACAGAGGAACCTGGTGGGCTTCAGTCCGTGGGATTGCAGAGTCAGATATGAGTGAGTAACTAACACTTCACTTTCAACTTAGAAAATTTCTCTGACTTTATGTTTATTGGTCAGATAGAAACTAAAAGTCCTAGGAAGGATGGTTTCAGTTTATATAAGTGAGAAAGAGGAGAGGGAGGAGAGAAAAGGGGGGTGGGGAGAGGAGGGAGAGAAAGAGGAGGAAGAAAGAGATGAACAGGAGAATATGAATTATGTGTGTGTAGTTTTGTGCCTGAGTGTATGGTATATATGTACACACTTTGGAAATACTGTATTCTCAATTAAGGAAGATGTGTCACATCTCAGAGTCAAAAGGGTGAGCACTGTGGAACTTGGCACAGTGCTTGACATATAGGAAACATTAAATTAGTATCGTTGGACCTGAGTTGAAGTGATAGGAATATTCAGGTTGCTAAGTTTGTTATCAAAGAGTATACAAAATAATTGACAAAAAGCAAACCTAAAAAATGGACATAATTTCAGAAACCAATAAATTAAATAGAACTGTGTGTATATCTGCAGATTGGTGAAATTTCCTTTTCAGGAAAGCATGCTAAAGAAGTGAGAGCAAGGCTATTTTAAGGCTTTGCAAAAACTTGATCTAGTGTTATCTCTTGTCATTGCCCCTTTTCACATTTCTTTATATGCATAAACACAGGGTTCCTCCTTTTGTAGGAGAGAAAAAACTATGCTAAAATTGATCAGAATGTTCATTTCAACATTTGTAAGATTTGCCTTTAATTAGTTGAAGATAGTGAGAGGCTCCTAATGTGACATTAGTGGGAGGTGACTATGACTGAGGGCAATTTTTGGCCCCAAGATATTTCTAACAAGTATTGCAATATTTCTAAAATGTCATATATCCTATATATAGTGAATGAGTTTTAATTTAAGGTTCTTTTAAAATTTAAGAATAAAGAGAGCATAAGTCAAAGGAGTAAATCTTGGTTGAGTATGCAGATATTGGCAAGTGTTAAGCATGGAATCAGTCATTATGTTAATGAAGAGTTCCCTGTCCTCTACCTGTCAAGTATCCCTATCTGAGCTAAGAGACAGGCCTTGGAAACTTTATAAAATAGTCTGATTCTTTAAGAAGTGTCAGCTAATCCAGCGCTGAAGAGAGAACCACAGTGAATTTTCTATTTATTTTTAAACTTCGCTACTCCTAAAATGTAGTCACAAAACAATATTTTAAAACAGAAAAGATTAAATGTTTATTAGTTTTGATCTATAAAGATGATTGCTATTAGAGTTTCTTAAACTTCACTTGAGGCTTCCCTGGTGGCTCAGAGGGTAAAGCCTCTGCAATGCGGGAGACAGGGGTTCAATCCCTGGGTCGGGAAGATCCCCTGAAGAAGGAAATGGCATCCCACTCCAGTACTCTTGCCTGGAAAATCCCATAGACTCAGAAGCCTGGTAGGCTACAGTCCATGGGGTCACAAAGAGTCGGACACGACTGAGCAACTTCACTTCACTTCACTTCAAACTTCACTTGACATTAGAATTCTCTTTGAATAAATGTTGAAATGTAGAGTCTTACATACCAGGTCTAGGATTCAGGCACTGGAATGGGGACTGAAAATCTGTATTTTAAGATATATTGGATTGGCCAAAAAGTTCATTTGGGTTTTCATACCATCTTATGTGAAAACCTGAACAAACTTTTTGGCCAACCCCATAGATTATTCTAGAAAAACTTAGGTGGCATGTTAATTTGCTAGGGATATTATAACAAAATAACACAGTCCATGTGGCTCAAGTAACAGAATTTTATTTTCTTCTAGTCCTGGAGGCTGGAAGTCCAAGAGCCAAGTGTCAGCAGGTTTGTGTTTCTTGTGAGGTCTCTCTCCTTGCTGTGTCCTCCCATCATTTCTCTTTGTGTGTGCATGTTTGGTGTCTCTGAGATATTGAGGCTTAGACATCAGCATATAAATTTGGGACACAATTCAGCCCATAGCAGGTGGTATAAGAGAAAACACTCTAGAAAGCATCTCGATAATATTCTGCTTTAATATCCTAAATATATTATTGAGAATTCATTCTCTCCTAGAATGTTTTCTGAGAAATCTCTGGCTACTGATTAACTATTGTTGAAAACTTGCAAAAAGAAAATAGGAATTGGGTTGTTCTACTGCTGTTTAAAACGTAAATGTTTAGGTTTATGTCTGAGGCATGGTATTCTCTCCAGCCCTCCCCTAATCAAAGTTAATGAAATAAAAATTCCCTTATGCACACTGGGAAGTCCAATGAAAAGAGGAACCCCGGTCCAGGCTATTGATATGTAGGTTAAACCTATTTATCTTTTTCTGCACAAATACCACGGGAAGGGGGAGATCAAATTTGTCTTATGCACGAATTGTATTTCTAGGTTTTATGTAAAAAATTCTTTTGGAAAGTGCTTTTATCATTGACAGTGCTGCAGTATCAACTTATTAGAAAATTTAGAATCACATTTATGAATTTGGCCATGACTTTCACTTGATAATTTGTCTGTGAGCTGTCCTTTCATTATAGGGCATAAGAGTAGACTTTGCCACCATGTGATAGCAAATGCTTTCCAGATATTGTCAACAGAAGGTGACAATAAGTCCTTCCCATATCCTGTTAGTAGAGTTCTCCAGAACGGATTCTCTCACCAGCAGGGACAAAAAAACTCACCCACTAAAGGAACCTCTTAAGTGGGCAGCATGGAGTACTTCACAGGGCAAATATTTCTTGTTATTCAGAAGAGTGATAGGGATCTTTAATACATGAAATTCTTGTAGTTCACTGTAAATTGTGATTTATGTTATAATAACCATTAAATAAGTTCACAACTAAAACTAATTTGTTGTGCAAAAAGGTATAAGCACAAGTGATATAAATTTATATTTATTGTTGTTGTTGTTCAGCTGCTCAGTCGTGTCTGACTCTTTTTGGCCCCACAGACTGCACTACACTAGGCTTTCCTGTCCTTCACTCTCTACCAGAGTATACTAAAACTTACAACCATTGAGTCAATGATGCCACCCAACCATCTCATCCTCTGTCATCCCCTTCTCCTCCTGCCCTCAATCTTCCCCAGCATCAGGGGCTTTTCCAGTGAGTCAGCTCTTGGCATTAGGTGGCCAAAGTGTTGGAGCCTCAGCTTCAGCATGTCCTTCCAATGACTGTTCAGAGTTGATTTGCTTTAGGATTGACTCGTTTGATCTTCTTGTTGTCCAAGGGACCCTCAAGAGTCTTCTCCAGCCCCACAGTTCAAAAGGATCAGGTCTCAGCTCTCAGCCTTTATGGTCCAGCTCTCACATCTGTACATGACTACTGGGAAAACCATAGCTTTGATTTGTTGAAGGCTTTCCTCTGATACTGTATCAATTTCTATACTTTGGTTGAGTGTTAAATACTTCTGTGAGCAACATAGTAGTGAAATGAAGAATGAAGTCATGTCAAAATAATTCAGGGGAATGATATTTATTTCCCATGTAATAACCAAAGTATTTAAGCAGAATTCATATTTTCTCCCCATACACCATAAAGATAACTATGTATTTTTTCACATTATAAAACAAATGTATGTTTTGTTAGAAGACAGCTTTCCAAAAACATCTGCTAACAAGGATCATTGTTATTATTTTTGTGTATGTTTGTCAGTTTTTATGAAGGTGTTTTTCTTCTCTTTTCAATTTTTGTTACAAATCGGCTACAAAATTGCATTCACATCGTAGTTGACTTTGCATATGTAAAACCAAGTTTACACCTAATTCAACACCTCCATCAGGGAGTATTACTTAAAGGGAAAGGTCAACGTTATATATTTTATAAGCTTTTAAATGTCAGAAATTTGTCTTCTGCATCTTGTTACATTTGATAATTGGGAATGACAATAATTGAAATCAGAAACAAATGTTTTTTTCTACACCAGGAAAAGAAAATAAGTAGAATTATTTGGTTTGACAATGACTAAAATGTTCTAGTTTTCCTCTATTTCTTTGCATTGGTCACTGAGGAAGGCTTTCTTATCTCTCCTTGCTATGCTTTGGAACTCTGCATTCAGATGCTTATATCTTTCCTTTGCTCCTTTGCTTTTAGCTTGTATTCTTTTCACAGCTATTTGTAAGGCCTCCTCAGACAGCCATTTTGCTTTTTTTGCATTTCTTTTTCATGTGATGGTCTTGATCCCTGTCTCCTATACAATGTCACGAATCTCTGTCCATAGTTCATCAGGCACTCTATCAGATCTAGTCCCTTAAATCTATTTCTCACTTCCACTGTATAAGGGATTTGATTTAGGTCATACCTGAATGGTCTAGTGGTTTTCCCTACTTTCTTCAATTTAAGTCTGAATTTGGCAATAAGGAGTTCATGACCTGAGCCACAGTCAGCTCCTGGTCTTGTTTTTGCTGACTGTATAGAGCTTCTCCATCTTTGGCTGCGAAGAATATAATCAATCTGATTTTGGTGTTGACCATCTGGTGGTGTCCATGTGTAGAGTCTTCTCTTGTGTTGTTGGAAGAGGGTGTTTGTATGGATGTGAGAGTTGGACTGTGATGAAAGCTGAGTGCCAAAGAACTGATGCTTTTGAACTGTGGTGTTGGAGAAGACTCTTGAGAGTCCCTTGGACTGCAAGGAGATCCAACCAGTCCACTCTAATGGAGATCAGTCCTGGGTGTTCATTGGAAGGACTGATGCTAAAGCTGAAACTCCAATACTTTGGCCACCTCATGCGAAGAGTTGACTCATTGGAAAAGACTCTGATGCTGGGAGGGATGGGGGGCAGGAAGAGAAGGGGACAACAGAGGATGAGATGGCTGGATGGCATCACCGACTCGATGGACATGAGTTTGAGTGAACTCTGGGAGTTGGTGATGGACAGGGAGGCCTGGCATGCTGCGATTCATGGGGTCGCAAAGAGTCGGACACGACTGAGTGACTGAACGGAACTGAACTGAAAATTTTCTAAATAAAATTTATGGATTTCTAATCATCCTATCTGTATTTCATGCTTTCTATTTTTTTGTAGTGATCTTTTTCTTTCCATATTTTCCTCTATTACTTTTCTCTTTCTGATCTTCTGTTACTGTGTTCTTTTTAAAAATTTCTTTCCCATTCCTCTGGTATTCTTAAGACATGTGCTCAGTGACTGGAATTTAATGGATGTTCAGTCACTGGATGTTTTCTCTAGCTAAAGAAACAACATCAAAATATTTTACATGGTACTAAACTATGATATGAATTTAAATTCAGAAATACAGTGCTAGATCTGGGTGAAAATCTAGTAATTTTTTAATCAGAATAAGGAAATAGGTTTATTTCCAAGATTCCTCTGTAACTGACTGATGGGGGCCCTGTTTGTTACTAAGTTTGCATTTTTTCAATTACTCTGCATTCTCTAGGTAGGGGAGTTCATCAACCCCATTGATTTAGACGACAGCAACTTCATCTGCTCCTTTTGCTCATTCTCTGAAATCTTAAGACTAATGTCTAAATATGGCTTCTTGATCCCTGAGCCCATCACCTTTCTTATATGCTCCCCTCAAAGTATTTCTTTCAGGTAAATTTATCTAATCACAATTTACCCTGTTGCTTTAAAGTCAGAGAGTCACTCTTAACATCTTTCTCTCTCCTTTACCCTTCATATCCAAGCTACCAGAAAGTCCTTTTTATATCACTCAGGCAGGCTTTAGGTTTTTTCCAGAGGAAACTTGTTTCACATGTAGCTGTAGATGCAGTGTGTCTGGAGGAGGTAAATTCAGGATCTTTCTATATTGCCATCTTGAACTCGATCAGAAAATCCTTTTTTTGTTTGTTTTTATGAAATATTTAATGTTTTAGAACAATCTTAGGTTCACAGAAAAATTGAGAAGAAACAGAAACTTCTGCTGTCATGATTGTATTGAATCCTCCATTGCCGACATCTCCTACTGCTGCTGCTGCTGCTGCTGCTAAGTTGCTTTAGTCATGTCTGACTCTGTGCGACCCCATAGACGGCAGCCCACCAGGCTCCCCCATCCCTGGGATTCTCCAGGCAAGAACACTGGAGTGGGTTGCCATTTCCTTCTCCAGTGCATGAAAGTGAAAAGTGAAAGTGAAGTCGCTCTGTCGTGCCCGACTCTTAGCGACCCCATGGACTGCAGCCTTCCAGGCTCCTCCGTCCATGGGGTTTTCCAGGCAAGAGTACTGGAGTGGGGTGCCATTGCCTTCTCCGACATCTCCTACTAGCGTGGTTAAATGGTTATAACTGGTTAACCTACATGGGCACGTCATAATCACCCTAAGATTATAGCTTTCATTACAATTCACTCTTGGTGCTGTACATTTTATGGGCTTGGACAAATGTATAATGACATATATCCACTATTACATTATACAGAGTGGTTTCATTGCCCTTAAGATTCTCTCTGCTCTGCCAATTTTATCCCTCCCTGACTCCCAACTCCTGGCATCCACTGACTGTTTTACTGTCTTTATAGCTGTATCTTTTCTAAAATTTTATATATTTGGAATCAGATGGTATGTAATTCTTTTCAGAATGGCTTTTTTTCACTTAGTAATAGGCATTTAAGGTTTTTCTATGTCTTTTATTGGCTTGGTGCATGTGTGTGTGCTAAGTTGCTTCAGTCGTGTCCAATTCTTTGTGATACTATGGACTGTAACCCCCCAGACTCTTCTGTCCATGGAATTCTCCAGGCAAGAATACTGGAGTAGGTTGCTGTGTCCTTCTCCAGGGGATCTTCCTGACCCAGTGATTGAACCTGCATCCCTTATGTCTCCTGCATTGGCAGGCAAGTTCTTTACCACTAGCGCCACCTGGGAAGCCATCTCTTTTAAGCACTGAATAATATTACACTGTCTGGTTACACTGCAGTTCTTTTATCCATTCACTTACTGAAAGACATCTTGGTTGCTTCTAAGTTTTGATAATTTTGAATAAAGCTTCTATAAATATCCCTGTACAGGTTTTCTATTAGACATAAATTTTCAACTCCTTTGGGTAAATACCAACCTCTGCAATTGCTGAATCATTTGGAAGAACATATTTACTTTCGTAATAAGCCGCCAACTGTCTTCTAAAGTGGCTGTACCATTTTGTATTCCCTCCAGCAATGAATTCCCTCCAGCAATGTTGCTTCACATCTTTGTCAGTATTTGGTGTTAGTGTTTCAGATTTTGACCATTCTAATAGGTGTGGAATGATATCTCATTGCTGTTTTTTTTTTTTTAAGTTGCATTTCCCTGGTGATATATGATGTGCAGTATCTTTTCAGGTGCTTATATCCCACCTGTCTATCTTCTTTGGTAGGGTATATGTTAACATCTTTGGCCCACATTTTTATTTGAGTAGTTTGTTTTCTTATTGTTGAGTTTTGAGTTTTCAAAGTATATTATATTTTCGACAATAGTTCTTTATCAGATATGTATTTTGCAAATATTTTCTCCAGTGTCATCTCAAGTTCTTAATTTTGATGAAATCCAATGTTTCAGTGTTTCCTTTCATAGGTCATGCCACTGGTATTATATTTAAAAAATCACTTCTGTATCAAATTTATTCAGATTTTCTTAAGTTATCTTCAAGGATTTTAATAGCTATGCATTTATATTTAGATCTATGATCCATTTTGAGTCAATTTTTGTGAAGCATGTAAAGTCAGTCTAGATTCAGTTCTTTACACGCAGATGTCTGTTTCACTGTCATTTGTTGAAAAGGTGAGCTTTTCTCCAATGTATTGTCTTTGTTTTTTTGTCAAAAATCAGTTGACTACATGCATGTAAGTCTATTTCTGGGCTCTCTATTCTCTTCCATTAGTCTATGTATCTATTCTTTCACTAATACCATAGTGTCTTCATTATTATAGGTTTATAGTATGTCTTGTGGAGAAGGCAATGGCACCCCACTCCAGTACTCTTGCCTGGAAAATCCCATGGATGGAGGAGCCTGGTAGGCTGCAGTCCATGGGGTCGGGAAGAGTCAGACACTACTGAGCGACTTCACTTTCCCTTTTCACTTTCATGCATTGGAGAAGGAAATGGCAACCCACTCCAGTGTTCTTGCCTAGAGAATCCCAGGGATGGACGGCGGAACCTGGTGGGCTGCCATCTAAGGGGTTGCACAGAATCGGACACGACTGAAGCGACTTAGCAGCAGCAGCAGCATGTCTTGAAGCCAGGTAGTATCAGTCCTCCAACTTTGTTCTTCTTCAATATTGTACTGACTCTTATGAATATTTTTCTTTTTTATATAAACTTTAGAATCATTTCCTGTTATGAACAACATAACCTTCAGGGATTTTTAAAATTGAAATTTCATTAAATCTATAGATCAAGTTGGAAAGAACTGACATCTTGACAATATTGGCTTTCTTATCTATGAACATGCTTCCCAGATGGCCTAGTGGATAAAGAATCTGCCTGCAGTGCAGGTGACATAGGAGACACAGGTTCAGTCTGTGGGCTGGGAAGATTCCCTGGAGGAGGAAATGGCAACCCAATCCAGCATTCTTGCCTAAAAAATATCAAGGACAGAGGAGTTGGCAGGCTACCGTCCATGGGATCACAAAGAGTTGGACATAACTGAGTGACTAAATACACACAGACATCCATGAACATGGACTGTCTCTCCATTTATTTAGTCCTCTTTTGATTTTATTTATCAGTTTTATAGTTTTTTTATACAGATTTATATTTTATCATATTTATAAAAATTATTTCACTTTTGAAGGGTGTTTATGTAAATGGTACTATATGTTTAATGTCAAGTTCCACATACTAATTGCTGATATATAAGAAAGCAATTGACTTTTGCATATTAACCTTGTATTCTGCAACCTTGCTAATAATTGCTCATTAGTTCTGTTACTTTCTTTTGTTGGTTCTTTTAGATTTTGTACTTAGGTCGTTTCCTGATTGACATAATTTCTCATAGTTTGGGGAGTATTTTTGGTAAATTATTTCAGATTTTCAATGTAGTCAATCATGTCATCTGCAAACAAAGAGAGGTTTATTTTTTCATTCCCAGTTTATGTACATTTTATCTCCTCTCCTTGTCTTAGTGTATTAGCTGAACCTTCCATTGTTGAAATAAGTGGTGAGAGGAGACATTCTCCTAGGGAGAAAGCTTTGAGTTTCTCACCATTAGGTATGATATTGGCAGTAGGTTTTTTGGTAGATATTCTTCATCAAGTTGAGGAACTTCTCTATTCCTAGTTTCCTAAGAGTTTTTATCATGAATGAGTGTTGGATGTTTTCAAATGCTTTTGTATCTATTGATATGATCATGTGATTTTCCTTCTTTAGCTTGTTGTGGGATGGACCCAAGTGGCTCAGTGGTGAAGAATCCGCCTGCCAATGCAGGAGACACAGGAGACATGGATTCAATCCCTGGGTTGGGAAGATCCCCTGGAGAAGGAAATGGCAACCCACTCCAGTATTCTTGCCTGGAGAATCCCATGGACAAAGGAGCTTGGCAGGGTACAGTCCATGGGGTTGCCACGAGTCAGACACGACTGAGCAATTGAACATGCATGTATTACTCTGACTAATTTTTGAATTCTGAACCAGCCTTGCATGTTAGCATTGTGTATTTTCTCCATCCATTTTTTTTCAAATCGGTATGTATTTTATATTCAAAATGAATTTCTTGTAGACAACAGACACTTGGGTCTTGTTTCTTGATCATCACTGACAACCTCTTTTAATTTATGCATTTAAATCACTATATTCAATGTGCTGTTCATATAGTTTCACATCTACCATATTCATTACTGTTTTTTATTTATTGCACTTGTCTTTGTTCCTCTTTTTGTTTTCCACTCTTTTTCTGCCTTTTATTATTTCAAGTGAGCATCTTATATAATTCCATTTTCTCCCCTTTCTTAGCATACAGATTGTATGTTTTCACTTTTTAAAACACTTTCCTAGAGTTTGCAACAGATATTTGTAAGTAATCCAAGTTCACGCTCAAATAACACTATACAATTTTATGAATGTTATGTACTTTATATTAACAAAGTAATTTTAGTTTCTCCCATTTCTTGTATGATTGTTGTGATTTATCTTACTTATATATAAGCATGCACAAGTGTGTATATTATATTTCACAAGTACAGAATTCTAGGTTGGTAAGGGTTTTCTCACAATAGGGCTTCACTAGTAACTCAGCTGGTAAAGAATCCCCCTGCAATGCAGGAGGCCCCGGTTTGATTCCTGGGTCTGGAAGATCCCCTGGAGAAGGGAACCGCTATCCACTCCAGTATTCTGGCCTGGAGAATTCCATGGACTACAGTCCATGGGGTCACACACAAGGAGTCAGAAACGAAGAGCTACTTCCACTTTCACTTTTTCACAATACTTTAAAAAATATTTCACTCTACTCTTCTGCTGCTTGGTGGTTTCTCAGGAGAAGTTGGATGTAGCTCTTGCCTTTATTCTTGTATTAAGTAAGTATGGTATTTTTTCCCTTTGACTTTTTTCAGGATTTTCTTATCACTGATTTTTAGTAGTTTGAAAATGATATTTCTAAGTATAGTTTTTATTAATTATTATTATTGTTGTTGCCATTTATCCTATTTAATATTCTCTGAATTTCCTGGATCTGTGGTTCTGAAATTAATTTGGGGAATTTCTCAATCATAATTTATTTAAATATATCTTCTGTTCCTTTCTCTCTTTCTTCTTCTCCTGGTGTCCCCATTGTGTTACACTTTTTGTGGTTGTCTCACAGTCCTTGGATATTTTACTCTTTTCTTAGGCTTTGTTCCCTTTGCTCTTCAGTTTTCAACATTTCTGTTTGTATATCCTCAAGCTCAGAGATTGATTCTTCCCTTATCCATGTCCAGCATATTAGTAAGCTCATCAAAGGTATTCTTTATTTCTTTTACAGCATTTTTTATCTTTTTGATGGTTTCCTTATGGTTTACATCTCTCTGTTTATCTTTTTCTTCTGTTCTTACATGCCATCCGTCTACTTTATCCATGAAGACCCTTAGCATGTTACTCATCATTTGTTTTATTTCCAACCTGATACCTATAAAATCTCTGCCTGTCTGGTTCTGATGCTTATTCTTCTCTTCACATTGAATTCTTTGCCTTTTGACATGCATTGTAATTTTTATTGGTAACTGAACATAGTGCACCTGGTAAAAGGAACAGTTTTATATAGTCTTTTACTTGTTGTTGTTCAGTTGCTCAGTCATGTCCAACTCTTTGCAACCCCATGGACCACAGCATGCCAGGCTTCCCTGTCCTTCACCATTTCCTGGAGTTTGCTCAAACTCATGTCCATTGAGTCAGTGATGTCATCCAACCATCTCATCCTCTGTCATCCTTTCTCCTGCCTTTCCCAATGAGATGGCTCTTCACATCAGGTGGCCAAAGTATTGGAGCTTTAGCTTCAGCATCAGTCCTTCCAGTGAACATTCAATGTCACTTTCCTTTAGGATTGACTGGTTGGATCTTCTTGCAGTCCAAGGGACTCTCAAGAGTCTTCTCCAACACCACAGTTTGAAGGCATAAGTTCTTTGTCCCTCAGCCTTCTCTATGGTCCACCTCTCACATCCATATATATTGTTGTTTTTGTTCAATCACTCAGTCATGTCCAACTCTTTGTAACCCCATGTATTGCAGCACACCAGGCTTCCCTGTCCTTCACCATCTCCGGGAGCTTGTCCAAACTCATGTCCATTGAGTTGGTGATGCCATCCAACCATCTTATCCTCTGTCAATCCCTTCTTCTCCTGCCTTCAATCTTTCCCAACATCAGGGTCTTTTCTAATGAGTTGGCTCTTTGCATCAGGTGACCAAAGTATTGGAGCTTCATGACTACTGGAAAAGCTATAACTTTGACCATACAGATACTTATCAGCAAAATAATGTCTCTGCTTTTTAACATGCTGTCTAGGTTTGTCACAGCAGTTCTTCCAAGGAGCAAGCGTCTTTTAATTTCATGCCTTCAGTCACTGTCTGCAGTGATTTTGGAACCCAAGAAAATAGTCTGTCACTGTTTCCACTGTTTCCCCATCTATTTGCCATGAAGTGATGGGACTGGATGCCATGATCTTTGTTTTCTGAATGTTGAGTTTTAAGCCAGCTTTTTCACTCTCCTCTTTCACTTTCATTAAGAGGCTCTTTAGTTCCTCTTCACTTTCTGCCATAAGGGTGGTGTCATCTGCATATCTGAGGTTATTGATATTTCTCCCACTAATCTTGATTCCTGCTTTTACTAATGTTGTGGTAAAGTGTTGGGGGAAGGGAAGATATTCTATGTTCCTTAGATTAGATCTCAGACTTTAGTGAGCCCATGCCTTTGAACTGTGAACTTCACAAGTGTTTTCCAGTCTTTTTCCTCTCCTTTTGTAGGTGCGACGAAATGGTTAGAGTGGGTTGAAGTTGGGATACTTTCTTTCCCCCAGGTTACTTAGGTGTGATGGTGTCCCAGGAGGTTAAGGCTTTGGTTAAATAGTTTCTCCTGAGGGCAAGCCTTGTTCAGAAGAATAGTATGGTAGATTGTATTTTAAAATGTTTTTCTCCTTCTCTCTGCCAGAAACATGAGGGGGATTTTCTCTGATATTTACTATGGGAACTTAAAGTCTGCTTCACAAAGGTAAATCTCATGGTAGTGTGAGGTTTCCTCCTATGGTGAGGTCTTCCTGGAGCTTTTAAGTCTCAGAGTTGTCCACACTCAGCCTCCAGCAATTCATCAATTACAGTTTGGGTTCTTCTGTGCTGGCCCTGCTGTTTGTGGAGGTTTCCACTCATGAGTCTGCTTTAATAAACCATGACTCCCTATGTTTTCCTGCCTGTCCTGAATCTTAGGGGCAGCTGTTTTTCCTGCCTTACCTTCTCTTACAGATCCAAAAAGAGTTGACATTTTTTCAATCTGTTCAACTTTTTACTTGTTAAGATGGAATGGTGATATCCAAGCTCCTTATATGCAGAAATAGAAACTGGCCCTTGAATATCTTTTTAAAAGGTAATTGCCAGTCTTATTTTACACCCCCAAGTATATCCTGAGTCCATTCACTTACTTTCTTTTTCTACTGTCATGAATTTGGATCAGGCCACCATCATCTACTTCCTGGACTAGTACTATGGCTTCCAAATTGGTGCCTCCACTTCTGTTGGCCTCACTTTAATCAGTTTTTCACACTGTGGTAAGAATAATCTAACATGAGAATATGATTTCATTTTGCTACTTAAAGCCCTTCGATGGCTCTCTTAGGCACTTAGAGGAACACTCCTTAACATGCGTGGCCTGATACACCTGCTCACACTGCTGCCAGCTACTCTAAACTCATTCAGAGCTACTTCTACCCTTGCTCCAGTCACAAATTAGATAAATAATTGAGTCAAGCCTTCTTGTCTATCTATTTGGGATAAAAAAGGCTATTCCTCTGGAGAAGGTGAATGTCATAGTGTGTGCATGTGTGTGTGCTTAGTCACCCAGTCGTGACTGACTCTTTGTGATCCGATGGACTGTAGCCCACCAGGCTCTTCTGTCCATGGGATTATCCAGGCAAAAATACTGGAATGTGTTGGCATTTCCTATTCCAGGAGATCCTCCCAACCCGAGGGTCAAGCCTGCATCTCCTTCATTGGCACATGGATTCTTTACCACTGAGCCACCTGGGAAGCTGAAAGCTCACAGTAAGAGGTACATTAAAACACAGATTTTTTTTTTTTTAACAAAAAGAATGTGTTTATTTTTCCAGAACAATCTATTCAATACTTGCAAATAAAGGATTAAAATGCTTCTAACAGTCTTGGCAGTA
Organism: Bos indicus x Bos taurus; assembly: GCF_003369695.1. Classification (NCBI taxonomy): domain Eukaryota; kingdom Metazoa; phylum Chordata; class Mammalia; order Artiodactyla; family Bovidae; genus Bos; species Bos indicus x Bos taurus. Next base: position 31,880,496 of record NC_040077.1, read on the forward strand.
CTTACCCACTGTCTGTTCCTTGAGCCTTCAAGCTCTAGAAAGAGGATTTAAAAAAAAAATTAGTTTATTTTAATTGGAGGATAATTTATTTGCAATATTGTGTTGGTTTTTGCCATACATTGACATGAATCACCCATGGGTGCCCATGTGTCTCCCCATGCTGAATCCCTCTCCCACATCCCTTCCTACCCCATCCCTCTGGGTTGTCCCAGGGCACTGGCTTTGAGTGCCCTGCCTCATGCATTGAACTTACACTGGTGATCTGTTTTGCATACAGTAATATACATGTTTCAATGTTAATCTCTCAAATCATGCCACCCTTGCCTTCTCCCACATAGTCCAAAAGCCTGTTCTTTACATCTGTGTCTCTTTTGCTGCCTTGCATGTAGGATCGTTACCATCTTTTTAAATTCCATATATATGTGTTAATATACTGTATTGGTGTTTCTCTTTCTGACTTACTTCACTCTGTATAATAGGCTCCAGTTTCATCCACTTCATTAGAACTCACTCAAATGCATTCTTATGTTTTTTATAGCTGAGTAATATTCCATTGAAAACCCAGAGATTTAATCATAAGATTAGAGAACACTTTAGTTCGCCCATGTCTTATCTCCTCACCAACAGGACTCTAGTACAATAACAGTGAATTATAGCTGAAAGAACCGAATAGTGGAAGAGTAATCGTTGTGAAAAACATCCCAAGTGCTCTCCATACCAAAGGCCTTATCTCTTAGGAAAAAGACTGCCAGAGTATTATCAGGCAGGGAAAAAGCATGTCTCACACATTATTCCATTCCTATCTTCTTTTTTTTTTTTTGAGATAAAACAAGCAAACACATTCAATAGATGTCAAGACTCCTTAAGGAAATAATAGGGAATGATACAGTCAGGGAAAGGAAGTACTGGGGAGACATTGTGAAGGTCACAGCGCAAAACATATGTCCACTAAAAGACTAAAGTTTCTTATGTAATAAAATGCTCCTCATTTCCACATATCTTACCACCATGCTAACTTATCTCTAGTGTGATAAAAGCGTATTATAGTTTAAAAGCTGTAAAACACAGATTTTCATTGAAGACAGGAAAACACAAAATCTAGAGTGTAGTCAAAAAAAGCAAAGATAACACAGGAATTTAAAGCCTCCAACATCTGTAACTACAGAAATAATTACATACATCATACAAAAAATTTAAAATAACTATGATTACATGTTTAGGTCTCTAATGGAAAATATAGACAATATTTAAAAGCAGATGAGTAATGAATTTAAAAGTTAAATCAATAATTATATTTTTCCAAAATAGAAAGCACCAGAACCAGATCATTTTCATTGGAATTTTTGGCAAGTCATTAAGGAAGAAATTATATCAATTTTTAGAATCTTTTCTAGAAAAATAGAAGTAGAGGTAACACATTATTATTCTCTTGGGCCAGAAAATTTGGAAAAATCAGCTATGGCCACAAGACTGGAAAAGGTCAGTTTTCCTTCCAATCTCAAAGAAGGGCAATGCCAACCAATATTCCAGCTACTGTACAATTGTTTCATTTCTCATGCTAGCAAGGTTATGCTTAAAATTCTTCAAGCAAGGCCTCAGCAGAACATGAACCAAGAATTTATAGGTTTACCAGCTTGGGTTTAGAAAAGGCAAAGTAACCAAAGATCAAATTGGCTACATCCCTTGGATCAAAGAGAAAGCAAGGGAGTTTCAGAAAAACAGCTACTGCTTCATTGACTATTCTAAAACCTTTGACTGTGTGGGTCACAACAAACTGTGGAAAATTCTTAAAGAGATGGGAACACCAGACCACTTTACCTTCTTCTGAGAAAGCTGTATGCAGGTCAAGAAGCAACAGTTAGAACTGGACATGGAACAACAGACTGGTTCCAAATCAGGAAAGGAATATGATAAGGCTGTATATTGTGACCCTGCTTATTTAATTTCTATGCAGAATACATCATGTGAAATGCCATACTTGATGAATCACAAGCAAGAATCAAGATTGTTGGGAGAAAAAATAACAATCTAAGAGATGCAGATGATACCACTCTAATGGCAGAAGGTGAAGAGGAACTAAAGAGCCTCTTGATGAAGGTGAAAGAGGAGAGTAAAAAAAGCTGGCTTGAAGCTCAACATTTAACAAGTAAGATTATGGCATCTGGTCTCATCACTTCATGGCAAATAGATGGGGAAAAAGTGGAGCAGTGACAGCTTTGATTTTCTTGGTCTCCAAAATCACTGTGGATGGCAACTGCAGCCATGAAATTAGAAGACGCTTGCTCCTTGGAAGGAAAGCTATGACAAACCTAGACAGCGTGTTAAAAAGCAGAGACATCACTTTGCTGACAAAGGTCTGTATTGTCAAAGCTATGGTTTTTCCAGCAGTCATGTATGGATGTGAGAGTTGGACCACGACGAAGGCTGAGCACCAAAGAATTGATGCTTTTTGAATTGTGGTTAAGACTCTTGAGAGTCCCTTGGACACCAAGGAGATCAAACCAGTCAATCCTAAAAGGAATCAACCCTGAATATTCATTGGATGGACTGATGCTAAAGCTGAAGCTCCAGTACTTTGGCCACCTGATGTGAAGAGTTACCTGATGTCCAGAGACAACTCACTGGAAAAGACACCGATGCTGGGTAAGATTGAAGGCAAAAGGAGAAGAGGAAGGCAAAGGATGAGATGGTCAAGTAGCATCACAGACTCAATGTAAATGAATTTGAACACACTCCAGGACACAGTGGAAGTTAGAGGATGTTTGCACACAGGAGGAGTCAGACACTCAAAGAGTTAGACATAGTGACTCAACAACAACCATAAAGCATTATTCTAATATCAAAACTAGAGAAAGACCTTGTGAAACAACAAAAGTATGGAACAATACATCTCATAAATGCATATACAAGATTTTTCATTGAAATATGAGTAAATTAAATCAATATTATATAATGATACTTGTATCCCATGATCAAGTGAAATTTATTTCAGATATGCAATTCTAGTTCAACACTGAAAAATCTTTCTGTGTAATCTACAACATCAGTAAGCTAAATTTAAAAAATCACATGGTCTCATCAATTGAAGAACAGAAAGCATTTGAAAAAAATCTGTCACCCATTCATGATAAAAAAATTCTCAGCAAACTTGGAAGTGAAAGTAACTTCCTCATCTCCATAGAAACTGTCCATGAAAAATCCACTGTTAGCATCATAATTAATGGTGACAAACAATATGTTTTTCCCCTAACATTAGAAAAAAAGCAAGGATGTTTTCTGTCACTATTCCTTTATAACATCTACAACTAGTGCAATACACAAGAAAAGGAAATAAAATAGATACAAATTTCAATGAGAGAAAAAAATTGTCGTTTTTTTTGCAGATATGATTTTCTACATTGAAAATTAAAAAATAATTTACACACATGCAAAACCTCCTGGAATGAATATGCCAGTATATCAGGGTCACAAGGTTCACAGTTAATTTATAAAAGTTAATTACTTTCAAATATTCCAGAAATGAATTATTATAATTTAAAATTTTAAAAATATTATTATTATTAACACCCCCAAACAATTAGGAATAAATTTAGCAAAATATTTAAAGAATCTATATATCAAACCATAAATATTAAAAGAGAAAATTCACCAAAGAACTAAAAATAAAAGAATATGTATTTATGTTCTTATGAATCAGAAGACTCAATTTTTGTAAGGTGTAATTCTTTTCAATGTGATCAATAGACCCACTGATTCCTATCAACATTATAGCAAGCTCTATTTTAGGTCTCAACGAGCTGATTCTGCTGATTCTAATATTCATGTGAAATGGCAAAATATCTAGAATAGCTGACAAAATACTAAACAATATGAAGTAAAACAAAATCAGAGGATTCACACTACCAAAATTCAACAGTTGGAACAGGACATGGAACAACAGACTGGTTCCAAATAGGGAAAGGAGTACTTTAAGACTGTATATTGTCACCCTGCTTATTTAACTTATATGCAGAGTACATCATGAGAAATGCTGGGCTGAATGAAGCACAAGCTGGAATCAAGATTGCCAGGAGAAATATTAATAACCTCAGATATACAGATGACACCACCCTTATGGCAGAAAGCGAAAATGAACTAAAAAGCCTCATGATGAAATTCAAAGAGGAGAGTGAAAAAAGTTGGCCTAAATATCAACATTCAGAAACTAAGATCATGGCATCCAGTCCCATCACTTCATGGCAAATAGATGGGGAAACAGTGGAAACAGTGACTGACTTTACTTTCTTGGGACCCAAAATCACTGCAGATGGTGACTGCAGACATGAAATTAAAAGACGTTTGCTCCTTAGAAGAAAAGTTATGACCAACCTAGACAGCATATTAAAAAGCAGAGACATTACTTTGTCGACAAATGTCCATCTAGTCAAGGCTATGGTTTTTCTAGTAGTCATGTATGGATGTGAGAGTTGGACTATAAAGAAAGCTGAGCACCAAATAATTGATGCTTTTGAACTGTGGTGTTGGAGAAGACTCTTGAGAGTCCCTTGGACTGCAAGGAGATCCAATCAGTCCATCCTAAAGAAAATCAGTCCTGAATATTCATTGGAAGGACTGATGCTGAAGCCAAAACTCCAATACTTTGGCCACTTCATGACAAGAGCTGACTCATCTGAAAAGACTCTGATGCTGAGAATGAATGAAGGTAGGAGGAAAAGGGGACAACAGAAGATAAGATGGTTGGATGGCATCACCGACTCAATGGACATGAGTTTGAGTAAATTCTGGGAGTTGGCAATGGCCAGGGAGGCCTGGCATTAAGCAGTCCATGGGGTCGCAAAGAGTCAGACATGACTGAGCGACTGAACTGAACTGAAGCGCACACCAGTGGGACAGAATAGAGGGTCTGGAAGATCTTTACAATTATACTCAATTGATGTTTTTAAAGAAGCAAAGCAACTCAGTGGAAAAAGAATAATCTTTCTCAGTGAATAGTACCAGAAATGTTGATGTCTATGTACAAATAAAATTAAACTAGATGTATACTTTAGACATTTTACATAAATCATCTCAAAATGTATAAGAAAATTAAATGCAAAATATGACAATAAAACTGTTTGAAAAAAATTAATAGAAAATCTATATGACCTTGATTTTTTAAATGTATCAAAAGCATGATCCATGAAAGAAAAACTTGATGAGTATACTTTTCTTAAAATTTAAAACTTCAGAGGCTTCTCTGGCAGTCCGGTGTTTAAGTCTCCACACTTCCATTACAGGGGTAATGGTATAAACCTTCCACTCTGCAAAATATATTGTTAAGGGAATGAAAAGGAAAGCTTCAGTCTGCTAATAAGTATTTGCAAATGGGCATATGAGAAAGGACCATTATCCAAAACATATAAGAACTTTTAAAACTAAGCTATAAGAAAACAACCCAATTTAAAAAATAGCCCAAAAGAGCTATAGAGAAATCTCACCAAAGGGAATTCTCTGGTGGTCCTCTGGTTAGGACTCAATGGTTTCACTGTCCTGGGCCTCAGTTTAGTCCCTGGGCAGGAAACTAAGATCCTGCAAGCCTCAGGGCACAGCTAAAAAAATAAAAGGTCACTGAAGATGATATGATGTGTCAGTGCAGGCTCATCAATTGTAACAAATATTCTACTCTGGTGGAAGTTTTATTGGTAAAATATTGTCACCCTGCTTATTTAACTTATATGCAGAGTACATCATGAGAAATGCTGGGCTGGAAGAAGCACAAGCTGGAATCAAGATTGCCGGGAGAAATATCAATAACCTCAGATATGCAGATGACACCACCCTTATTGCAGAAAGTGAAGAGGAACTAAAAAGCCTCTTGATGAAAGTGAAAGTGGAGAGTGAAAAAGTTGGCTTAAAGATCAACATTCAGAAAACAAAGATCATGGCATCCGGTCCCATCACTTCATGGGAAATAGATGGGGAAACAGTGGAAACAGTGTCAGACTTTATTTTTTTGGGCTCCAAAATCACTGCAGATGGTGACTGCAGCCATGAAATTAAAAGATGCTTACTCCTTGGAAGGAAAGTTATGACCAACCTAGATAGCACATTCAAAAGCAGAGACATTACTTTGCCAACAAAGGTCTGTCTAGTCAAGGCTATGGTTTTTCCAGTGGTCATGTATGGATGTGAGAGTTGGACTGTGAAGAAGGCTGAGTGCCGAAGAATTGATGCTTTTGAACCGTGGTGGTGGAGAAGACTCTTGAGAGTCCCTTGGACTGCAAGGCGATGCAACCAGTCCATTCTGAAGGAGATCAGCCCTGGGATTTCTTTGGAGGGAATGATGCTAAAGCTGAAACTCCAGTACTTTGGCCACCTCATGCGAAGAGTTGACTCATTGGAAAAGACTCTGATGCTGGGAGGGATTGGGGGCAGGAGGGGAAGGGGACGACAGAGGATGAGATGGCTGGATGGCATCACTGACTCGATGGACGTGAGTCTGAGTGAACTCCAGGAGTTGGTGATGGACAGGGAGGCCTGGCGTGCTGCGATTCAAGGGGTTGCAAAGAGTCGGACACGACTGAGCAACTGAACTGAACTGAACTGAAAGTGGTAGAATAAATAAATAAATGGAGAATAACCAAATCTCCTATGCAGAAGAATTCCAAATAATTTATGTAATTACTCTGTCTTCAAGGAAGTGGAGCATAACTTCCTATTTTTTTAAGGTAGGTTGTGCATAGTGACTTTATAGAGTACGAAAGGGGAAAAGAAAATTTTACAGTAGAGAAACCTGACAAACACCAACTCAGATAATCAAGATTAATATCAGCAGCAATAAATCATGCTGATAGTGTGTACTCTTGATATGATATTATGAAAACATGCTTTACCTTTGTGGTCTTTCTCTCTCAAATAAAAAACTCCAGTGTAATCATGAAGAAAAGATCAGACAAACCCTAATTTAGGGATGTTCTACAAAATGCCCAACCAGTACTTTCCAAAATGTCAAGGTCACCTTAAACAAGGAGCCTGAAAAACTCTCACAGCTAAGAGGAAACTAAGACATGACTTCTAAATGTAATGTAGTATCCAAGATAAGTTCCTGAACAGGAAATGGTATCAGGCAAATATTAACATTTCTGAATAAATTACAGACTTTAGTTAATAGTAATGTATCACTTGGGCTTCGCTGGTGACTCACTAATTGTAATCAATGTGTCATACCAGTGTACTATGTTGATAATAGGGATGTATGGATTTGCCTTATATGGGAACTCTGCATACTGTCTGAAATTTGTCTGTAGCTCTTAAACTGTTCTAAAATAAAAAAGTTTAAATTTTAAACAAAGAATATGGGAGACTTGTACTAAATATTTGTCAAGTTAATGGTTAGTGGCTGCCTAGTGGACTGAACTACAAGTATTCTGAGCCCCAGTGGAAGATAGCAAAGTGTTTCTTACAGATTAAAGCTGTGTTAATATTTTGAAGTGTGAGGTGTCAGGGATCAGGATTATATTAGGAGTGGCATAAACTTGTTATTGTTAAGTCGTGTCCGACTCTTTGCAACCCCATAGACTATAGCATGCCAGGCTCCTAAGTCCTCCACTATTTCCCGGATTTTGCTCAAATTCATGTCTATTGAGCCAGTGATGCTATCTAACCATATCATCCTCTGCCACCCTCTTCTCCTTTTGCCTTCGATCTTTCCCAGTGTCAAGATCTTTTCCAGTGAGTCAGCTCTTTGCATTAGGTATCCGGAGTATTGGAGCTTCAGCATCAGCATCAGTATTTTCAATGAATATTCAGAGTTGATTTCCTTTAGGATTGACTAATTTGATCTTGCTGTCCAAGGGACTCTCAAGAGTATTCTGCAGTACCATAATTTGAAAAACATCAATTCTTTGGTGCTCAGCCTTCTTTATAGCCCAACACTCATATCCATACATGAGTACTGGAAAAACCATAGCTTTGACTATACAGACTTTTGTTGGCAAAGTGATGTCTCTGCTTTTTAATACGCTGTTTAGGTTTGTCATAGCTTTCCTTCCAAGGAACAAGCACCTGTTAATTTCATGGCTGTAGTCACCGTACACAGTGATTTTTAGCCCAAGAAAATAAAATGCTGTCACTGCTTCCACTTTTTCCCTTTCTCTTTTCCATGAAATGATGGGATAAGATGTCATGATATTAGTTTTTTAATGTTGAGTTTTAAGCAAGCTTTTTCACTCTCCTCTTTCACCCTCATCGAGAGGCTCTTTAGTGCCTCCTCACTTTCTGCCATTAGAGTGGTGTCATCTGTATATCTTAGGTTGTCAATATTTCTCCTGGAAATCTCAATTCCATCTTGTGATTCATCTAGCCTGGCTTTCGCATAATGTACTCTGTACAGACATGAAATAAGCAGACTGCCAATATACAGCCTTGTGGTACTTATTTCCCAATTTTGAACTAGTCAGTTGCCATGAATCTACATGATAATAAAATGCCCTTAATTCATACATGAAGCAACTGAGGCACATATAGGCTATGGGTATGTAATGTAGCAAAGCTGGGAGAATCCCTAACATTGATCAGATATAGTACAGTTGAAGATTTTTATCTAGTTTGGGCTCCTACTACAACACCTACTGACTGAGTGACCTTGAGTAAGTGCCCTGCAAGTATTGGTCATTGTAATACATTGATAATGTACTGGGTGCTGAGTTCTATGCACTGTTCTGAACACTTTATTATATATTGACTCATTTTAGGTATAGACACATACATGTGCATGTACAAACACACACGCAAAGAAAATTTATGACACCGGTAGTATTATTTCTCTGGAGAAGGCAATGGCACCCCACTCCAGTACTCTTGCCTGGAAAATCCCATGGACGTAGGAGCTTGGTAGGCTGCAGTCCATGGGGTCACGAAGAGTCGGACACGACTTAGCGACTTCACTTTCCCTTTTCACTTTCATGCATTGGAGAAGGAAATGGCAACCCACTCCAGTGTTCTTGCCTGGAGAATCCCAGGGACAGGGGAGCCTGGTGGGCTGCCGTCTATGGGGTCGCACAGAGTCGGACACGACTGAAGCGACTTAGCAGCAGCAGCAGCAGCAGTATTATTTCTCTGTTTTACAAAGAGGTGAAATAACTTCCTTTAGATCACCAAGTGCACAAATAACAGAGCCAGTACTCAAACCTTAGCAACCTGGGTCCAGTGTATATGACATTAAGCCATAAAAAAAAGAACTGTTTTGAGAGCCTTTATAAAATATAATCTTTAGTGTTATTGGGATCTTGAAATGAGCTAATCAATATAAGATAATGTAAGATCATGCACTCCTTATTGCAAAATTCAGACTTAAATTGAGGAAAGTAGGGAAAACCACAAGACCATTCAAGTATGACCTAAATCAAATCCCTTATGATTATACAGTGGAAGTGACAAATAGGCTTAAGGGATTATATCTGATAGAAATGGAAAAAGGCAAAATGGTTGCCTGAGGAGGCCTTACAAATAGCCAAGAAGAGAAGAAAGGCAGAAGGAAAAGGAGAAAAGCAAAAGGACTGGAGAAAAGGAAAGATAAACCCATCTGAATGTTGAGTTGAGAATAGCAAGGAGAGATAAGAAAAGTGATCAATGCGAAGAAATGGAGGAAAACAATAGGATAGGAAAGACTAGAGATCTCAAGAAAATTAGAGATAAACAAGGGAATATATCATGCAAAGATGGGCACAATAAAGGAAAGGAACAGTATGGGCCTAACAGAAGCAGAAGATATTAAAAGGTGACAAGAATAAACATAAGAACTATACAAAAAAGATCTTCATGACCCAAATAACCACGATGGTGTGATCACTCACCTACAAGCAGAAATCCTGGAGTGTGAAGTCAAGTGGGCCTTAGGAAGCATCACTATGATCAAAGCTAGTGGAGGTGATGGAATCCAATCTGAGCTATTTCAGATCCTAAAAGATGATGCTGTGAAAGTGCTGCACTCAATATGCCAGCAAATTTGGAAAACTCCACAATGGCCACAGGACTGGAAAAGGTCAGCTTTCATTCCAATCCCAAAGAAAGGCAATGCCAAAGAATCCTCAAACTACTGCACAATTGCAGTCATCTCACATGCTAGGAAAGTAATGCTTAAAATTCCCCAAGTTAGGCTTCAACAGTACATGAACTGAGAACTTCTAGATATTCAAGCTGGATTCAGAAAAGGCAAAGGAACCAGAGACCAAATTGCCTACATCCTTTGGATCATAGAAAAAGCAACAAAATTCCAGAAAAACATCTGCTTCATTGTCTAGACTAAAGCTTTTGACTGGGTGGATCACAACAAACTGTGAAAAATTCTGAAAGAGATAGAAATACCAGACCACCTTATCTGCCTCCTGAAAAATCTGTATGCAGTTCAAGAAGCAACAGTTAGAACTGGACTTGTAACAGTGGACTGGTTCCAAATAGGGAAAGGAGTACGTCAAGGTTGTATATTGTCACCGTGCTTATTTAACTTAAATGCAGAGAACATTATGAGAAATACTGGACTGGATGAAGCATGAGCTGGAATCAAGATTGCCAGGAGAAATATCAGTAACCTCAGATATGCTTGCCTGGAAAATCCCATGGATGGAGGAGCCTGGTAGGCTGCAGTCCATGGAGTCGCTAAGAGTCAGACATGACTGAGTGACTTTACTTTCACTTTTCACTTTCCTGCATTGGAGAAGGAAATGGCAACCCACTCCAGTGTTCTTGCCTGGAGAATCCCAGGGACAGGGGAGCCTGGTGGGCTGCCGTCTATGGGGTCACACAGAGTCGGACACGACTGAAGTGACTTAGCAGCAGCAGCAGCAGATATGCAAATGACACCATCCTAATGGCAGAAAGGGAAGAGGAACTAAAAAACCTCTTGATGACAGTGAAAGAGGAGAGTGAAAAAGCTGGCTTAAAACTTACCAAAAATCTTGAAACAAAAATCTTGGCAATCAGTCCCAACACTTCATGGCATATAGATGGGGAAACCGTGGAAACAGTGGCTGACTTTTTTGCGGGGGCTCCAAAATCACTGCAGATGGTGACTGCAGCCATGAAATTAAAACACACTTGCTCCTTGGAAGAAAAGTTATGACCAACCTAGGCAGCATATTAAAAAGCAGCAACATTACTTTGCCAACAAAGGTCCATCTAGTCAAAGCTGTAGTTTTTCCAGTAGTCATGTATGGATGTGAAAGTTGGACTATAAAGAAAGCTGAGCACCAAAGAATTGATGCTTTTGAACTGTGGTGTTGGAGAAGACTCTTGAGAGTCTCTTGGACTGCAAGAAGATCCAACCAGTCCAGGAAATCAGTCCTGAGTATTCATTGGAAAGACTATTGCTGAAGATGAAACTCCAATACTTTGGTCACCTGATGTGAAGAACTGACTCATTTGAAAAGACTCTGATGCTGGGAAAGATTGCAGGTCTGAGGATAAGGGGACAATAGGGGATGAGATGGTTGGATGGCATCACTGATTGAACAGATTTGAGTTTGAGTAGACTCCGGGTGTTGGTGATGGACAGGGAGGCCTGGCATGCTGCAGTTCATGGGGTCACAAAGAGTTGGACACAACTGAGTGACTGAACTGAGCTGGACTGAAACACAGACAGAGTATTAATAAGCAGAGACATTACTTTGCCAACAAAGGTCAGTCTAATCAAAGCTATGGTTTTTCCAGTAGTCATGTATGGATGTGAGAGTTGGACTATAAAGAAGGCTGAGTGCTGAAAAATTGATGCTTTTGAACTGTGGTGTTGAAGAAGACTCTTGAGAGTCCTTTGGACTGCAAGGAGATCCAACCAGTCCATCCTAAAGGAGATCAGTCCTGGGTGTTCATTGGAAGGACTGATGCTGAAGCTGAAACTCCAATACTTTGGCCACCTGTTGTGAAGAACTGGCTCATTTGAAAAGACCCTGATGCTCAGAAAGATTGAAGGTGGGAGGAGAAGGGGACGACATAGGATGAGATGGTTGAATGGCATCACCGGCTCGATGGACATGAGTCTGAGCATGTGCCTGGAATTGATGATGGACAGGGAAGCCTTGCATCTTGCAGTCCATGGGGTCGCAGAGTTGTACAAGACTGAGTGAACTGAACAGAACTGAAAGTAAGATTTTTGATACTGTGGCAGTTCATAAATATTTTTTGCTCTTATAGTAAAGGAAGACAAATAGCCTTCGCATGAGTCTCGGACTATTTGGCTAAAGTTGAAACCATTGCCTCTTTTTTTTTCAGCTTTAGTGAGATATAACAGACATATAGCATTGTGTGTGGTCAAGGTGAACAAATGTGTTGATTTAGGACAAATATTGCGATATGACTCCCACCATAGTGTTAACTAACACCATCATGTCACAATGATTGTCATTTATTTTTCTGCAGTGATCACATTTAAGATTTAAGCTCTTAGCTACTTGCAAATATAGGGTTCACTATTGCTATCTGTTATCATAGTGCTTTCTATTAGATCCCCAGAACTTATTCATCTTCTAAGTGGAAGTTTGTACTCTTTGAGGAACACTTCCCTGTTTCCTCTCAGGCCCTGGTAACTTGAAACCATGGCCTGGGAGGAAACCCTCAGTTTCTATGAGTTTAATGGTTTTTAGATTTCACATATAAGTGATAATCCACAGGACTTGTCTTTCTCTGCCTGATTTATTTCACTTAGCATAATGCCCTTAAGGTCCACTAACCCATATCTGTTAGAATGACTATCAACAGAAAAACAAACAAAGAAGAAATTAGTATTGGTGAGGATGTGAATAAGGAACCCCTGTGTACCACTGGTGGGAATGTAAATTGGTAGCAGCTACTATAGAAAACAACATGGATATTCTTTAAGTAAAGAACTATCATATGTTCCAGCAATTCCACTTCTGTGTATATATTCAAAGGAAATGAAAAATAGGAAATAGAAGAGATATATGCACCACCATTTTCAATGTACAATTCTTCACAATATCCAGGATATGGAACCTAAGTGTCTGTCATTGGGTGAATGGATAAAGAAGTTGTGAAATACACACACACACACACACACACACACACACACACACATATATATATATGTGAATGTATGTATCAGTTCAGTTCAGTTCAGTCACTCAGTCGTGTCTGACTTTTTATGACCCCATGGACTGCAGGACGCAAGGCTTCCCTGTCTATTACCAACTCCGGAGTTTACTCAAACTCATGTCCATTGAGTCTATGATGCCATCCAACCATCTCATCCTCTGTCGTCCCCTTCTCCTCCTGCCTTTAATCATTCCCAGCATCACGGTCTTTTCAAATGAGTCAGTTCTTCACATCAGGTGGCCAAAGTATTGGAGTTTCTGCTTCAGCATCAGTCCTTCCAATATATTCAGGACTGATTTCCTTTAGGATGGACTGGTTGGATTTCCTTGCAGTCCAAGGGACTCTCAAGAGTCTTCTCCAACACCACAGTTCAAAAGCATTGATTCTTCTGTGCTCAGCTTTCTTTCTTTATTTCTTACATATATATGAATATATATATACATATTAATATATATATATATATACATATTAATATATATATATATATATATATGTTTGCTGACATTTTATCTCTCTGCTCTATACTTACCACCAAGTCTTAGTGAAGATGTTAGTCTGAAACTTTTTATATGTAGTTTTAGCTTATTTCTAAGGATTTATATGTTGAACCAGACTTTTAAATTAATTTTGGTAATTGAGCATCAATGTTGCTGCTGCTGCTAAGTCGCTTCAGTCGTGTCTGACTCTGTGCAACCCCATAGACGGCAGCCCACCAGGCTCCCCCATCCCTGGGATTCTTCAGGCAAGAACACTGGAGTGGGTTGCCATTTCCTTCTCCAATGCATGAAAGTGAAAAGTGAAAAGTGAAAGTGAAGTTGTTCAGTCGTGTCTGACTCTTAGCGACCCCATGGATTGCAGCCCACCAGGCTCCTCTGTCCATGGGATTTTCCAGGCAAGAGTACTGGAGTGGGGTGCCATTAAAATCTAATATTTATAGAATGTTGACTATATTGCATACATTGTGTTAAACATTTGCATTATTAAGATGCCATTGTGATTCACTGGAGGCTCAGAAAGTAAAAAATCCACCTGCTATGCAGGAAATCCAGGCTCAATCCATTATTATCCTATTATCCCTCCAATGTGTTTTTGAATTGAAAGAATCAGGGCATAAGTGACCAAAAGAATGTGCCTCAATTCACACTGCTAATATGACAGACAGCAACAACTTAAACTGATGAAAATAAACAAATAAAAATATCTGCTTAATCATGGATCATGCTCTTAAGGGCTGCTCTACAGCAAGGTGAAATTTCTCCTGTATTCAGTCAAATTATAAATTACACATGCAGGTTTTGATTATTAAAGACATGAGAAAGATGCAATTTTAGGAAAAAATACAATTTCTTGATTTAGATCTTCTAGGTTCTCTGAAATTATTTCAAAGAAAATTTATTACTCTGCCTTTATTTTCTTTTTCTTATTTGGGGATTCATTGCTCTGCATAGTGTTAAAAATGTTCCAGTAGTAACAGTTTGGATGTGCCCTTCAGAATGTTTTTAAATATTAAATTATCTACATAATATTTCTACATTTTATAAAACGTATATGCCAATATTTTTGTATCATCACAAAATAAACAAAAGTACTTAAACAGTCTCTCTTAAATCACTAGTTTAGTTTTTCAGCTTTCAACAATACTCTTTGCCTCTTAAAATGATTTACTTATCAAGATATTAAGAAACAAGAGCATTTTTCATTGTTTTCGGTTGCAGTACTGTTGAATCCTCATATTTACTTTCTGAAGCATTTCACTTGGAATAGAAATACAAAACATTACTGCAGGCTTTGTTAAATTTGCCACTTCTCTGATACATGAAAAGTACTTGAGTTGAGGACAGCATTTCAATGGTACTGAAAACCTCAGAGGCTCTTCAAGCAAATAAAGACTTTTTGTCATTCCCATCTGCATTAGACTGGCAAATTGAATCAGAACTCTTTGACAGTGTTCAATTTTCAGATTTTTTTCAAGACTATCTTTGCTTTCCCAGCTAAGGTATTTGCATTTATGGGTCAAGTTAATTTCTGAATATAAAAGGTATATATTTGCATTTATGCATACACCATTACAAAAATGTATGCCTTTAATATATAGAATATATAATGTGTGTCTTTATGTTATTAGTAGAATTAAAATGCTAACGAAAACTGCTGAGGAAGAAAACAAAAACATATTATGCCACAATAGTCAGATCAATTAGCTCTATATGTACCAACTAAAAATAAGATCCTGTTTTAGAGGTATTTTTAACATTTGCTTGAGAAATGTTTAATTTTTTACATTTTCTAAATTCATATTTGATTTTGAATTTTTTCCCTTCACATATAAAAACCTCCTTCATTGTGCCCTTTCAGTTAAAAATGTCATAATAATAGTCCAGGCTTATCATTTTCCCCCTTCTACCTTCCATTATTGCTAGCAGCACGACAACTCTCCTATCACCCAGGGTTACAACCTTGAGTCCATCTTTGATTATCTCTCTTTCTACCTCGCATCTAGGACCTTTCTATGTCCTGCCATTTCTTTTATAATGTTTGAAAAGCCGGTTTCTTCTTTTTTGGTTTCCACCACCAAGACCCCAATCTACTTTCTTTTATTTTCTTTTATTTCTGCTCCAACTATTGCAATCTTCCACATTCTTGCCTCCATATCTTTCTTCTTCCATCTCAACTACTAGATTGCTATGAAGTCCATGTATCTATTGGCGTGTCTGAACCAGAGGAAAGAAAATGGCTTAACATCAAAATGAACACGTTGAAAAGCAGAAGCCGCTGTTTGTTGAAGGTACAAACGATCATCAACATTTCAAAAAGTGCGTCCCATGGAACTTTTAGTCTCTTGAGATATTACACACACACACACACATACTTTTGTTCTCAAATAATCTTGGGAAATGTTTCATACAATATATTCTTTTGTAGAGTCAAATTCACACCAGTTTAACTTGAAGTTATTTATGAGAAGTCCTGTGGAAACATGCGTCTTTTTTCTTTTTAGCATTTTTAAAAAATGCTAAAGTGGTTCTTAAATTTACTTGACCATAGGGTCACTCCTACAGTAAATTTTTTAAAGTGTAATATGAAGAGCACATTTTGGGAAAAGCCATTTAATGCTATCACTTCCACCTATTTACATTTCAGAGCTTTCTTTTAAAAAGGAAAGCAAAGTCTGGGGTTGCCCTAATTTTAAAAAGGTAGAGAATCCAGCAAACTGCAACCACCAAGGCCAGAAACCAAAAGAAAGCTGCCTAAAGAACAGCACCATTAGTGGTTTGCTTCACGTGGCAGGAGGATTTATGCAGATGATCTATACCAGAAGTTGCTAATTTGGAAGGATTTTCAATGATGTCTTCATGGAAATCTTCCTCAATTATGTTAAATCAAGGAAATATATTTCCTGTCTTCAGCCTCATTGTCAAACTTCTGTACCTCTCCCTGCAGTCTGTAAGAAGAAATGAAAACAATAAACGATAAAAAAAGCTTTAGATACCAAAAGCTTAATGCCTTGTTATCTTCTAATGTAAATTCATGTCAGTCGGGGACTGTGTTTATTATGCGCTCTGCAGCTCACTGTTTGCTGTATAAGCTTAATGAATTTGCCACTGATCAATCAGTGTATCACAAACTCTTTATGGAGCTTATTGTGTGGGAAGTGTAGCTCTCAGTCACATTATCTGACAAAAGTGTCTATATAAGCAGTCATCCTGAAGTGCTGATTCTGTTATTTGATTTGGGATTAAACAGTCTGTTGCAAGCCATCTGCTTTCCTATGCATGCGTCCTTGAGAGGTTAGATTTCAACAGATAGCGCCCCATAACTTGAACAGGTATTTGAAAGATCAGAATTAGCTTAGACATATGCCACTGAAATTGCTGGCCTTATCCTAGAGGACTGTCCAGACTTTGACACTGGCGCCTAAATCAGAAAAGAAGGTTACTTTTCTCACATTGGTGCTGATTCAGAATCCTGCTACATTTGGCCAAGTGCCGTGAGACTCGAGATCACTTGCCTGACAAAGTTTTACAACAGTTCATGCTCCTGAGTATATGAAAGTGTGCACTGGCTGGTCAAGCCACGTCTCCTGATGACTCCCAAAGAACGCACTCTTCTGGCCTCTGCCTGATTACTCTGCAGAAACGTCTGTGTTTTCTGCTATCTCAGCAACTTCTGGAAATACCCAGCTGAAAACATGTATAGATATTAAATACAATTCTGTCTTTCTAGTTGAAATAGAAAATAGTTGAGGCTCAATTCCAGGTAACCCAGTTAAATAAAAACCTTACTTCATTAAAAATCTGACTATTCCACAAGTACAGGGGCTTCCCAGGTGGCTAAGAATCCACCTACCAATGCAGGAGATGCACTGAAGAAAGAAGAAGGAAATGGCGACCCACTCTGGTACCCTTGTCGGGGAAATCCCATGAATAGAAGAGCTTAGCGGGCTACAGTCCATGGGGTAAGAAAAGAGTCAGACATGACTTATCAACTAAATAAAAATAACGTTCCAGGAGTGGATTTTTGTGTGAGCTTCTAGGCATAGAAACAACTTTATTTTTCTTGGATGCATGCCTGAATGTGTGAAGTGGAAACTTTTGGAAGTTCCCAGATGTGTACCTCATTTAATATTGCTTTGGTTTGATATCTGAACCTAATTCCTTATTTACTCCATTGGTATGAAAAAAATTAAATGTCAGTCTGATGGTTTAGAAATGCATTTCAATGTGAGTTTAATCCACACTTCTCTAATTACTACTGAAACCACACAACTTTTGCTCTTTGACCATTTGAGTACATCTTCAAAATGTTACCTGTTTATGTACTTTGCTCATTTTTCCACTAGGGTATTCATCTGTTTCTTTTTTATTTGTAGGACCTATATATAGCCTATTAGTTTAGTAACTCAGTCATGTCCAACTCTTTGCGACCCCATGAACCGCAGCACACCAGGCCTCCCTGTCCATCACCAACTCTTGGAGTCCACCCAGACCTATGTCCATTGAGTCAGTGATGCCATCCAACCATCTCATCCTCTGTCGTCCCCTTCTCCTCCTGCCCTCAATCTTTCCCAGCATCAGGGTCTTTTCCAATGAGTCAGCTCTTCGCATCAGGTGGCGAAAGTATTGGAGTTTCAGCTTCAACATCAGTCCTTCCAATGAATATTTAGAACTGATCTCCTTTAGGATGGACTGGTTGGATCTCTTTGCAGTCCAAGGGACTCTCAAGAGTCTTCTCTAACACCACAGTTCAAAAGCATCAATTCTTTGGCACTAAGCTTTCTTTATAGTCCAACTCTCACATCCATACATGACCACTGGAAAAACCATAGCCTTGACTAGACAGACCTTTGTTGACAAAGTAATGTCTTTGCTTTTCAATATGCTGTGTAGATTGGTCATAACTTTCCTTCCAAGGAATAAGTGTCTTTTAATTTCATGGCTGTAATCGCCATGTTGCAATAATATCTTTTTCTATGGCTTGTTTTTAGTGTGGAAGTGGTATTTTTTTTTCATGCACGTGTTTGCTAGATATTCTGATTGAAAAAGTTCATTAAAAATACAACCAATTACATGTTGCTTAAAAGACACAAAATTGAAATGTAAGGTTAAAGAAAGCAAAGCGTGGAAAAAGAGGTACTAAACCAACACTAACCTAAGTTGAGGGTGTAACTATCAAAAAAAACCAGTCTTTAAGACAGAAAATAGGACTTCCCTGGCAGTCTAGTCATTAAAACTCCATGCTTCCAAAGCAGAAGGCATGGATTCAGTCCCTGGTTAGGGAGCTAGAGTCCCACATGCTGTGTGGTGTGGCCAAAAAAATGAATAAATAAAATGATTTTTATAAAAAAAGAGGAAATATTACTAGAGATAAAAAAATTCATAAAATGAAAGGATCCATAGAACACTGGTGATATAATTTGTATATAAGTCTACCTAACAATCAAGCCTCAAAATATATTTAAAAAATACGTAGAGATAAAAGGAGAAAAAACAAATCCATACAGTAGGAGAATTTAACATACTGCTGGGCTGGATTTCTTCAGGAGCACTCTTACCTCTCCTTGACAGTATGGGTAGAAAACACAATTTTTCTTATTTAGTTAAATAGAATTTTCCCTCTAGTTCTTCTTTTACAAGTGGCATATCCTTTTAGCAAGTCTAAGTTTATGCAGAAATCCCAAATCCTATTGCCCTCCTGGCTGTAGCCCTGTCTTACCTGGCTCTGAGGATATTAAACTTCAGTCCCTTAGTATTTACTGAGTCTAATCAACTATTCTCTGTTTCCCTCTTCCATCTTCAAAACAGTAGTATTAATAGCTTATATTCTTATGATTCTGGATTTTTACTTCTGGCATCTGAAAAATTCACTTTCATTTTTGTAAGCTTTGCTATCAGTCAGTTACATTTTGTTCTATTTATCCAACATTTATATGTGCTGTGACAACTGGATGATGGTTATTTGGGTTGCTTACCAAATACAGATTTTCCCTTTCAAAGCACAAATCAGGATTATCTTGGATAAATGCTGTGAGGTTGGGTGAAGTCAATGGACATGTTCTCAACAGTGAATTCTGAGCAAATGTAACCCATGTAGCTTTTGGGGCTGAGCATTTAGTTACTAGTGGCTGATCCCCTGGAGTTTTTTATTCTGTTGAGTACATCAATTAGCTGTGTTCAAGATGGCAGCTACTCTGTCAGCCTGTATCTCTCATTAAATGCAATGAGTAGAGATTACCTGCTGATTTAAAAGGGACATGCTGCACAATTAGGAAATACATCTTTGGTTATTGTAAGTCACTAAAATTTTGGAGTTTCTGTGTATTTGTTTCTTTGTTATCACAGTATAATTTAGCTTATCCTGTCTGTAGCAGTCAGAACAATGGCTCTGCCAAAATGCCCACACCCTAGATAAACACTGCATTCTTTGAATATATTAGGTTAAATACTGTGGGAGTTGGGGGGGGGGGGTTGTTGTGTTGCAGATGGAATTAAGGTACTGATCAACTGACCATGAAATAGGAGAATTATCCTGGCTTATGAGGATTTGATATAATTATACCACTTTCCTGGTGACTCAGAAGGTAAAGAATCTGCCTGCACTGCAGGAGATCTGCGTTTGATACCTGGATAAGGAACATGCCCTGGAGAAGGAAATGGCAAACCACTCCAGTATTCTTGCCTGGAGAATGCCATGGACAGAGGAGCCTGGAGGATTACAGTCCATGGGTCACAAAGAGTTGGACAGGACTGAATGACTAATGCTGTTGCTCATTGTTCAGTTGCCAAGTCAAGTCTGATTCTTTGTGATCCCATGGACTGTAGCATGCTAAGCCTCCCTGTCCCTCACATTTCCAGAAGTTTGTCCAAGTTCATTTCCATTGCATCGGGGATGACATCCAATCATCTCATCCTCTGTCACTTTCTTCTCCTTCTGCTTTCGATCTTTCCCAGCATCAGGGTCTTTTCCAATGAGTTGACTGTTCACATCAGCTGGAAAAAGTATTGGAGCTTCACCTTCAGCATCAGTCCTTCCAATGAGTATTCAGAGTTGATTTCCTTTAAGATTAACTGGTTTTATCTCCTTTCTGTAAGGGACTTTCAAGAGTCTTCTCCAGTACCACAGTTCAAAAGCATCAATTCTTCAGCACTCTGCCTTCTTTTGAGTCCAGGTGTCACAGCTGTATGTGACTACTGGAAAGACTATAGCCTTGACTATAGACATCTTTGTCGGCAAAGTGATGTCTTTGCTTTTTAACACACTTTCTAGGTTTGTCATAGTTTTCACGCCAAGAAGCAGTTGTCTTGTAATTTCACGGCTTCAGTCACCATCTGCAATGACTTTGGAGCCCAAGAAGAGGAAATCTGTCACTGCTTTCACCTTTCCCCCTTCTATTTGCCATGAAGTGATGGAACCAGATGCTGTGGTTTTAGTTTTTTAAAAAATTTAGTTTTAAGCTGACTTTTCCACTCTCCTTTTTCACCCTCATCAAGAGGTTTTTTAATTCCTTCTCGCTTTCTGTCTTTAGAGTGATATCATCCACATAGCTGAGGTTGTTGACATTTCTCCTGGCAATCTTGATTCCAGCTTGTAACTCATCCAGCCTGCCATTTCGCATTTATAAATTAAATAAACAGAGTGACAATAAACAGCCTTGTTGTACTCCTTTGTCAATCCCGAACCAATCAGTTGTTCCATACAAGGTTCTTACTGTTGCTTCTTGACCAGCATACAGGTTTCTCAAGAGACAGGTAAGACAGTCTGGTATTCCCATCTCTTTAAGAATTTTTCACAGTTTGTTATGATCCACACAGTCATGGTATTTAGTGTAGTCAATGAAACAAAGGTAGATGTTTTTCTGGAATTCCCGTACTTTCTCTATGATCTGGCAAATGTTGGCAATTTGATCTCTGGTTCCTCTGCTTTTTCTAAATCCAGCTTGAACATCTGGAAGTTCTCAGTAGACGTAATGCTAAAGCCAAGCATGCAGGATTTTGAGCATAACCTTACTAGCATGGGAGATGCATGCAGTTTTCTGGTGGTTTGAACATTCTTTAGTTCAAACCACAGCCCTTCTTGGGAATTGGGATGAGGATTGACTTTTTCCAGTCCTGTGGCCACTGCTGAGTTTCCCAAATTTGCTGACATATTGAGGGCAGCACTTTGATAACATCATCTTTTAGGATTTTAAATGCCTCTGCTGGAATTCCATCCCCTCCAGTAGCTTTATTAATAGCAGGGCTTCCTAAGGCCTACTTGACATTACACTCCAGAATGTCTGACTGAGTGAGTGACCACACTCACCAGTTATCTGGGTCATTAAGATCTTTTCTGTACAGTTCTTCTGTGTATTCTTTTCATCTCTTCTGATCTCTCTGCTTCTATTATATCTTTACCATTTCTGTCCTTTATTGTGCCCATCTTTGGATAAATCTTCCTTTGATATTTCCAATTTTCTTGAAGAGATCTCTAGATTAACACTACAACAGTGTAATTACAGGGGTACTTTAATATGCAAGGGGAAAGCATCAAGAAGATCAGAAAAGAGATGTAGTGACAGAAATAGGGTCAAAGAGATTCTATGCTGCTGGCTGTGAAGATGCAGGAAGAGGACCAAGAACCAAGAAATGTGGGCAGTCTCTAAAAATTGGGAAAAGCAAGAAAATAGTTTTCCCCTAGACCCTCCACAAGGAATGCAGCTCTGGAAACACCTTGACTATAGTTCAGTAATACCAGTGTCAGACTTCTAGCCTACAGAACTAGTAAGATAATAAATTTGTGCCATTTTAAGCTATCAAGTTTGTGATAATTGATTACAGTGGCAATTGAAGACTGATACACTGACCTATTCACTTAATCATTTACTATTGTCCTTAGACACAGGCAAGAGGGACAAATCTTAAGAGGGATCAAAATATCATGGACACACACAAAAACGTTATTAAGGAACATTTGATCAGCTCTGTCATTTGGAATATGAATTCAGTACTCACAAGAAGCACCTATAACCCTAAATGACTTCACATTGACCACAAAATGGACATTGAATGCTAGAATTTCAGATTTATTTAAAACATACTTAATTTTTAGTAAGCTTTCAAAATATTATTTAAAATTTCAACTTTATATATAATTTAGAAATGAAATTATGAAATAAATCATCTTTTGGGCTTTTGCTTCTACTTTAAATATTTTGTATATTTTAGAAGAAAAATAATAATTTTTGAAAACATACATGAATAGTAATATTAATACTTCATAGTTTTTGACAAAAATAAGTTACATTTTGAATATCGTATCATTTTTATCTCTTTAAATTATTACTGAGTGGAGGTGATATAGAACACAGTATTTTCAGATTATTGCACCAGAAGCAGAACTTCTCCCCTACAAAGGAGCTAGAGGAAGAAAGGAAACCCTGCTCCTCATAGCTGTATCTGCCTGAAATAGTTTCTATAACACAGGACTGAAAGGTATGAGAAACAGACAGTCAGCCCCTCCTGGGGAGAACTGTAATCCTATACAGGGAATCTGGGGGACAGCAAGCTCCTATCTTCTTGGCCAAAGTTACCCAGAGTGGAGTTCCCAGGGAAGAGCTTTCATACACAGAGTTTTAGGGGGCAGGTTAGGAAATGAGTCATGGCTCAAATGCCACAGATTCTAGATGTTCTTACCAAAATTTAATATATTTTCCTAAATGAATATTTCTGCATTACTATATGCTCTCAGGATGAATTTTCAGACTTTAAAAGGTTGTTTTTTTTCATCAGTTGAATTATTGTTTTGCTGGGGAAAGAATGTGCTGAGTATTCTGCCTTTCTATAATTCTTTTGTGCATTAAATTCTATTTTTATTTATTTATTTATTTTGGCTGTGCTGGGTCTTTGTTGCAGCACATGGGCTCCTCATTGTGGTGTGCAGGCTTCTCTGGTTGTGGTGCTTGGGCTCAGCAGTTGCGGCACTCGGGCTTAATTGCCAGGTGGCATGTGGGATCTTAGTTCCCTGACCAGGGATCAAACTGTGACCCCTGGATTGGAAGCCAGATTCTTAACCACTGGACCAGCAGGGTAGTCCCTCTTTGGTGCATTAATTTTATACAATTTTATACATAACACTTTGCAAATTATTTAATCAGTAACCTTTTTGTACATTTATTATTATTTTTTAATTTTTAAATTATTATTATTATTTTTCACTTTACAATATTGTATTGGTTTTGCCATACATCAACATGTATCCGCCATGGGTGTACACGTGTTTCCCATCCTGAACCCCCCTCCCACCTCCCTCCCCATACCATCCCTCTGTGTCATCCCAGTGCACCAGCCCCACACTTCCTATATCCTGCATCGAACCTGGACTAGCGATTCATTTCTTATATGATATTATACATGTTTTAATGCCATTCTCCCAAATCATCCCCCTCTCCATCTCCCACAATGGAGTATTACTCAGCCATTAAAAAGAATACATTTGAATCAGTTCTAATGAGGTGGATGAAACTGGAGCCTATTATACAGAGTGAAGTAAGCCAGAAAGAAAAACACCAATACAGTATACTACCACATATATATGGAATTTAGAAAGATGGTAACGACAACCCTGTATGTGAGACAGCAAAAGAGACACAGGTGTATAGAACAGTCTTTTTATACATTTAGACTGTTATTTATTTTAATTTGGTTTATATATAACTTTTTATAGGTATATTTTCTTACATCCAGTGAGGGATTTCTCCAAGCATTTTTTATATTTTTCTGTTTTTAAATCAATTTATTGCTATCTATCTAATAAAATATACTGTTTCAATTGTCATTTGTTTTGTATTACAATATTTCCATCACCCCAGAAAGCTCCCTCTCTTTCTTTCCAGTCTGAATCATCTCTGCCAGGTTTCAATTGACCATCTATCTGTTTTCTATTAATATACATTAGACTTTTTCAAGCATCTCATATAAATGGAAAAATGTACATTATTGGCCTTTTTTTCTTTCCAGATATTAAAAGCTCATTTTAGTATCATCTGGCTTCCACTGATTCAGGAAATAGCCCACTTATAATTATTTTGTTTGTTGCCCTTTGTATAACATAATTTTTTTTTCTGGATGCTTTCAATATTTTCACTTTATACCTGGCTGTCAACTATTAGGATGTGGTATTTTTTTTTTTTTTTGGTAGTTTTTTTTTTGGGGGGGGGGTACTTTTTTAAATTGATTAAGCCTCTGGGATTTTTAAAGTTTATTGTTCTCAAATTTGGAATTTTTCATCATGACTTCAAATATTTTTCTACCATCCTCTTTCTTGGACTCTATACCTATGGTAGTACATTTGATACAACTTACTTTACTTTATTCACATCTTTTGGTCTTAGCATTTTCTTTCTGAGCTTCAGCCTATTTGATTTCTCTTGCTATGATATCCAGTTCCTGGGTCTATTCTCTTACAGTATATAATCTGCTATTCATTCCACACAATGAATCTTCCATTTGTATATTTTATTTTTAAGTTTTAGAAATTCCTTTGCTTTTTAAACATTTTCTCATGATGTTTATGATTTCCTTTAAACATTTTGAACATAATTATAAGTCTGTTTCTTTAACTATGACCCCTGACCCCCCAGTTTTGAGTGATTACAGCTTCTTTGCATATCTAGTAATTTTTAATTGGCTGTTGGGCATTGTGGGTTACCTTGCTGAGATAATTTAATGTATATTTAGTTTTGTTTTGTCAGGTAGTTATATTATTTCACATTAGCTCAATTCTTTTGAGTCTCATTTCTTTCCTTAGAAGAAGTCTGTAATAACCTTTATTCTAGGGAAATTTTAGTCCTGCTACTACAGTTTAAGCTCTCTCAAGGTTTCCTGTGAATGTCCTGAGTGTTTAAAAAGGTTTTTCCACTTTGGTTGGTTGAAATTTGCAAGTCTTCCAGTTTTGTGTGAGCTCTGGCAATTCAGCTTGTAGCTCCAAGTATTTCTAGAAGATCTCCTTTGCGTAACATCTTGAATTCTCACCTTATGCATGTGCAACTTTAGCCAAAGACTTATGAAGAAACTCTTATATATTTCTGGAGCTCTTCCTCTGAATAGCTTCCTTCTCTTTAGTACTCTTGCCTTGAAAATCGCAGCTTCATCTGATTCCACAAACACCAATCTGTCCTTTCAATTTATCAAGATTGCTATGTTCTGCTTGGGTTTCCCATCCCAGCACCATGTGCTAGGCAGAATGTTGGGATAATTGTAGCGATACTCTCAATTGTTTTTCTATTTTTCAGTGATCACAGTCCTAAATTACCTCTTTTCCAGTGTTTAAAAATAGCTAGTTCACATATTTTGTCCAGTGAGAGACAGATTTTGATTTTTAAATAAGGTGCCTTATAATATAGAAAGCCAGAATATCTTCAGAGAAGACCAGTGAATAGTCATAGGGTGTGACTATAAAGAAGTATCAGACATAATACCTTTGACATTTAATTGATTTCACCAGGTTTCTATATTAATAAGATATATGGAAGACCATGAATCAAAGCAGTCTCACAGAATTTAGAAAATTCATTAAAGAGTTCTTTCTAATTAGCTGACAATTACTATATTCAGATATACTGTACATTTCACAACTTCCCTCTCATTTAATGCTTTCAGCACTCTTTCAAATAAGTTATAAATGGAATTTTCAACCATAGAAGGAAACACATAGATCACAATGCTTTGGATAAGCAATTAAGAGAGATCAGTTCTTGCAATCATGATAGAGGTTTAGTGGATGTACTAATGAAGCTGATTCAGATACCTTTTGGCAAACTTTGAGCTAAGGAATTGCATATACTCTTAGCAATTAAACAGTTAATTCCCTTTAGAGAAGTTTGAAGTAAAAGCCTTGGGTTGAAAATCGACAAGGCATAACCAGTATAATAACTATAGGTCCAAAATAGAAGGCAGATTTACTCTTATTCAAGGACCTGATAAAATTTCAGTCCTAACTTACACGATAAAAATGATAACAGTACTTAACCTTCTAGATCTTAGGGATGGTAGAAATCTATTCTGTTTCTCTAATTTTGCAGGGGAGACCTCTGAATCTCAGAAGAGTTAATGGCTTCTATAAAGCTGCCCAGTTAGCTTGCTGCTGCTACTGCTGCTAAGTCACTTCAGTCATGTCCGACTCTATGTGACCCCATAGACAGGCAGCCCACCAGGCTCCCGAGTCCCTGGGATTCTCCAGGCAAGAACACTGGAGTGGGTTGCCATTTCCTTCTCCAATGCATGAAAGTGAAAAGTGAAAGGGAAGTCGTGTCTGACTCTTAGCTGACCCTAAAACCAGGACTTGCAGCATTGTTATGATTTTATGAACTGAGACAGATTCAATGAGCTAGACAGAGAAGATACATAATTGACTATGTCTCAGATAGTACCATCAGGAAAACCAAACAAAACTGCTGTTTTGCTGTCAAGGTGAAGCATCAAATTCATGTACATTAACTAAAGAACAACTGGTATACATCACATATCGCTTAATTTCCAGGAAAAGGAATGTCTAAGAATGTTATATAGATTTAGGTTAAGAT
Source organism: Bos indicus x Bos taurus (assembly GCF_003369695.1). Classification (NCBI taxonomy): domain Eukaryota; kingdom Metazoa; phylum Chordata; class Mammalia; order Artiodactyla; family Bovidae; genus Bos; species Bos indicus x Bos taurus. Next base: position 31,907,635 of record NC_040077.1, read on the forward strand.
TCATTTGTGTTTTTGGATGGTAATATTGCTTTGGGATATGAGATTTTGTTTAGTTTTGAAAGCTGAGGCTGATTGAAAGCTGGCATCTTTAAAAGGAAGAAAAGAAGAGGATACACTTCTAATGATGGGTCTTCTGAGAAGGGGTAATGCAGTTTCTCTGATGGCTATGTAGGGAACAGTTTGGATTAGAAACACAATATTTAAGTGTGATAATGCTAAACATAGCTTTTTTTTTTTTTAAAGGCATCTCCTTTCTTGTTGACACTTGCTAAAGAATCTCCAATCTAATCTTGTATTTTCATTACCACAATCTTATAATCAAATTTCTCCAAGGAACCCTGATTAACTTTTACTGGAGAATAGTATTTAGAAACCAAGATCTGATTTCTCATTCCTCCTGGGGTGTCGCATCTTCTAGGTCCTCTCCATACCTAGAACTAGGAAAAATATACTGAATTATATGTGTACATGTATCTATATGCACTTATGTGTCTAGCTATCTCTATGTGTTTTAAAATGTCATGAGTTGATACTGATATCACTGACTAATCTAGAACTACAGAATTCAAACTAACAGTACTTTTTGACTTATTTATATTGTCTTTCTCTGACAAAGAAACTTTGATCATATCATCTGTAATAAATTTACCTTTTTGCTGAACCTGAGCACATGTATAAATTAGTTTGAAAATTGCTAACCTGTACTAACCCATGCTAACCCATGTGAGGACTGAATTTACTAATTAGAGTGCAGTGTTTGTATAAAGTTCTTTTTTGTTTTTGTACTTACAGTTTTTAGTCAAATGGCATTTTCCAAAAGTTACTTGGGTAATGTCCCCCCTTTCCCCATTTTCTTCACTACAGTTAATTCATAAATTATAATACATTTATTTTCATTTGGTACTGTTTGTATTCTATCCTGAGATCCACTCAGAGTTCCAGTTGATTTTATTTATATTTGAATACAGTATAGATCAAAGAAGGCAATGGCACCCCACTCCAGTACTCTTGCCTAGAAAATCCCATGGACGGAGGAGCCTGGTAGGCTGCAGTCCATGGGGTCGCTAAGAGTCGGACACGACTGAGCGACTTCACTTTCACTTTTCACTTTAATGTATTGGAGACGGAAATGGCAACCCACTCCAGTGTTCTTGCCTGGAGAATCCCAGGGATGGGGGAACCTGGTGGGCTGCCATCTATGGGGTCGCACAGAGTCGGACACGACTGAAGCGACTTAGCAGCAGCAGCAGCACAGTACAGATTACAGTTCTATGGGTTTTGACAATTGCATAGTCATATGTTTTCCTATGCAGTACCATACAGAAAAGCAGGAGACCCCAGTTTGATTCCTGGGTCAGAAGATCCCCTGAAGAATGGATAGGCTACCCACTCCAGTATTCTTGGGCTTCCCTGGTGACTCAGATGGTAAAGATGTTATTGAAAGAATCAGTAACTTGTTCCTTTTGTAAAAATTACTCAGTAGTATTATACATATAATATAGGTCGTTTAGCTAGTCACCTATTGAAGGATTTGTTGTTGTTATGCTCAGTGACTTAGTGTGTTCAGGCTGCTCTAACAAAATACCACAGATCGGAGGGCTAATAACAATAGAGAGTCATTTTGTACAGTTCTGGAACTTGGCAATCTGTGATGAGAGAGTCAGCATGGTTGGGTGAGGGCTGTCTTCCAAGTCAGACTTCTTGTCACTCACAAGGTAGAAAGGGTGAGCGTTCTCTCTAGGGTCTCTTCTATCTATAAGTGTAGAAAGAAAAAAAAGTAGAAGGTGAAGTCGCTCAGTCATGTCCAACTCTTTGTGACCCTATGGACACCAGGCTCCTCTGTCCATAGGATTTTCTAGGCAAGAGTACTGGAACCTAGGTCTCGAACCTAGGTCTCGAACCCAGGTCTCCCACATTGTAGACAGGCGCTTTACCGTCTGAGCCACCAGGAACGTCCAGGGAAGTCTATAAGTGTACTAACCCTAACTGTGAGAATTCTACTCTTATAACCTAATTTACCTCCAAAAGTCCCACCTCTGAATACCATTGCAGTGGGCATCAGAATTTTAAAATATGGATTTTGGTGAGACTGAACATAAACATTCATACCATAGCATAAAATTTTTGGTAATTATTAATAAAGTTGCTAGAAACATTCATATCTGGACTTTATGTGTGCAGCTAAGTTTTTCATTCACTTGGGTAAGTATCCAGGAGTGTGGGCAGTGTGGAGCTGGGCCATATGTTAGTGTACGTATAATTCTATAAAAGATTGCAAGCTATCTTCTAAAGTGGCTATACCATGTGGTTTCACACATGAATGAAAGTTCCTATTTTTCTGCACCCTTGCCAAGATTTGATATTGTTTGTTTGCCTTTCTAATAGGTATTTCACTGTGGTTTTAGTTTGCATTTTTCAAACACTAAATGATACTGAACATTTTTTCCTTCTGTTTATTTCCTATCTATGTATCTTTAGCCAATATTTGTTCAAATCATTTTTTGGTGAGGTACTAACTTTATTAAGTTGTAATTCAGAAAGAAGAAATTCACTCTTTAAGATGTACAATTTAGTGCTTTTTGTTATATTCCCAGAATTACGAAACTATCTACACAATTTTAGAACACTTCCATAATACCAAAAAGAAAACCCCTACCCTTTAGCAGTCACCATTTACCCCATTTCTCTTGAACTTCCCAGAACTAGACAGCCCCTAACCTACTTTTTGTCTCTATACATTTGCCTAATCTGGACATTTAATATGAATAAAATCATGATGCATAGTCTTTTGTGACTGGATTCTTTCACTCAGCATAATGCTTTCAAGGTTTATCTATTTTGTAGTTCATATCAGTTAATTCATTCTTTTTATTGCCAAATAGCCTTCCATTATGTTGATGTACATTTTCCAGAGGGCAAATGATGAACATCTTTTCAAGTCCTCATTGGCCATTTGCATATCTTCTTTGGACAAATGTCTATTCAGATCCTTTGTGCATTTTTAACATTGGGCTATTTGTTTCTTATTATTGAGTTGTAAAAGTTCTTGATTTATTATATATATATATCTTATCAAATATATGATTTGCAAATATTTTCTCCTATTCTTTGAACTGTCTTTTCACTTTCTTGATGGTGTCCTTAGAAGCAGAAAGTTTTAAATTGTGATGAATTCCAGTTTATTGATTTTGCTTTCTTTGCTTGTCCTTTTGGTGTCATATTTCAGAAACTACTGCCTACTGAACAGTCATGATAATTTAGGCCTATTAAATATTTTGTAGCTTTACATTTACATCTATATGTGGTCCACTTTATTTTTGTATATAATGTAAAGTAGGGAATCCAAAGTCATTCTTTTGCATTGGGGCAGACTATCTTAGTGCTATTTTTCTCATATTATGAAGCCTCTAATGTTGTTTCTTAGGCATGTATACATTCTTACTGGGATAACAGTGGTTTTAGTAGGTCTCTCTTCAACTATTTCTTTCCCTAATCATTCCATGGACATTTGCCTTTGTTAGTATTACACCCAGCTCCAGGAACAGGAATATTTTTGTATTCTTGATACTTCAAACTTGCTGGGACCAAACACCACCTTGCTCAATGTACTCATTAGTTTTAAGAACATTTTTTGGACAGTTTTTTCTTGGACTCTCTATAGAGGCTTCTAGATTGTGTGATTAATGAAACTGGTAGATATGGAGTAAAGGAAAAATGTTTTGCTTTTAAATCAAAGGAATAAAAATTTATAGGCTTATAGGGTATGAGGTGCCCTTTGGGACATTCATGTAGGCTAGAATTCATTAAAGACATATGATTTAGAGATAACAATTTGAAGATTTTTCAGCAGATAGTTGCTAACTAAAATCATGGGAGTGAATGAGCTCAATCCAGAGTGTAAAAAGATAAAAAAACAGAAAGAAAGATTTCTGAGGATAGTAGCAATAATCTGCTCTCATTTCATCCTTTTACAACATCTATAAGCAGTTATTTACATAACTAAAGTTTGAAGACCGTCAGTGGGACAGAATTAGTTTCTATCATCTTTTAGTATCTGGCCCTGGTAATTAGAAGGTGTGCAGAAAGAGCATAGCAGGCCTGGGATTGCTATCCTTAGAAAGGTCTGCTTCCAAGATTATCCCAGCTGGTCTCTGGGAACTTGGATTTGGGAGAGTTTCTATCATTTCCTGATAAAAATGGCTCACTGTACCTAAACTGCACAAAAAATGTAGGTTCTGCTGCTGAATACCTGCTTTCCTTCTGGGAATCTGGAATTTTGGTAGATGTTAAGTAAAGGATGCCTACCTGACCAAAACTCAACAAAGGCCCTGGCCACTGATTCTCTAAAAAGTGTCCTTGGCAGATGATATTTCATGGATGTTGTCACAACTTATGCTAAAGAGAAATTAGGTGTGTTCTGTGTGATTCCAGTGGGACAGGACTCTTAGAGGCCTGCTCTTGGTTTCCTCTGACTTTGCTTCAAGAGCCTTTCTCATTGCTCACTTGGTTTTCATCTTTTAATGTAATAAATCACAGCTATGGGTATGAACATAACTATGTATTAATAGTAAGTCCTATGAGTATTTCCAGTGAATCATGAACCTGGGAGAAGGTAAGAGGCTTGGGGACTCCTGATAAAGAGTTTATCATTTAATTACCATCACTTTTTACATGCTGTATATATTTTTCCTTCAGTGGATTTTAGAATTTTCTTTTTAGATTTGAGTTCTGCAGTTTTGTTATAATGTGTCTGCCTATGATTTTCTTCTTATTTTATGTTACCACTTGATGTATCTTTTCATTTAGAGTGCTCATGGCTCTTCATGGCTTATTATTTCTCTGCCAATATTTATTTAAATGTTGACTCTCTACCATGCCATTGCATGGAGTCTGAAACTTCTGTGCCATTTCCATGTGTCTTGTTTCTGTCTCATATTTTGATATCTCTTTATCTGTGTGAGCTGTATTCTGAAACATTTCCTCAATTCTTCCTCCGAATTTGCTAATTCTTCATTCAGTTGTGTCTTATCTACCAATTGCCCATAACCATCAATTTTTTTATGTGAATAGCCATGACTTTACTAAAACTCTCATTATTTTTTCCTATATCCATGCTTTTTTTTTTTGCATAACTTCCTATTCCTGGTACATGTGTGCTATTCCTTATTTTATCTATTTGGAGACTACTATACTTACTTTAAAGCTCAGGTGCATCTATGAAGTCATCTCTTCAGGTATAAATTCTCATTTTTGGAATTGATATTCCTCATATGTTCTGTAATTGTTTTCTGTGAATTTATTTTCTTTCAAAATTGCTCTACAGGGGATGTTTTCATTCTGAGATATAGAGGCATTTCTGGGTAGTGTAGTGTTTTGCTTGTTGTTTTTTCTTGGGCTCTGTCATCTTGCGTGCTGTGCTGTGCTGTGCTTAGTCACTCAGTTGTGTCCAACTATTTGTGACCCCATGGACTATAGCCTGCTAGGCTCCTCTCTCTATGGGCATTCTCCAGACAAGAACATTGGAGTGGATTACCATGCCCTCCTCCAGGGAATCTTTCCAACCTAGAAATCAAACCCAGGTTTCCCTCATTGCAGGTGGATTCTTTACCATCTGGGCCACCAGGGAAGCTCTATGTATATCATAAATTTAGCCTAATCTCCCTCAAAATGCAGACTTCAGTTTCTGGTTTGTAGGATTTTTCTCTCTGTAGTAAGCTTAGTGGCTGCTCCCAGCAGTGATTTTCTGCCCCAGTTTGCTTCCGTGTGTGTGTTCCACAGTCCTGCCTCCCTATATGCAAGTGACCTGTGGCTTTGGCTTCTCTTGGAATCACAGTGGAACTTGAAATGCTATGGTTTCTACCAAGTCCTAACACTCCACAGCCACTCAGATTACTTGTTACTTCTGTGAAGTCTTTTTCAGATTCTTCACATGTATTTCTCTTAATTTATGTGCATGCATGCATGCTAAGTTGCTTCAGTTGTGTCTGAATCTTTGCAACCCTATAGACTCTAGCCTGCAAGGTTCCTCTGTCCATGGAATTCTCCAGGCAAGAATACTGGAGTAGGTTGCCATGCCCTCCTCCAGGGAATCTTCCTGACCCAGGGATGGAACACATGTCTCTTATGTCTCCTGTATTGGTAGGCGGGTTATTTACCACTAGCATCATGTGGGAAGCCCTCTTAATTTATGTATATGTTATCAAATATTTTAATTAGTTTTGAGTGGGGGGAAGAATTAGAGTGTGTGCTCCATGCTTAATCAACAATCTGAACCCAGGAATTCAGAATATATGTGATTATAGCATAGATCACATAAAAATCTCCTTATTTTCATGAAACATATTTGGGGCAATATTTTTTTTTCACCAATGTCTAACTTGCTTTTTATTATATTTTTTTTAATTTTAATTGTAGGCTAATTACTTTACAATATTGTGGTGGTTTTTGCCATACATTCACATGAATCAGCCATGAGTGTCCATATGTTCCCCATCCTGACCCTCCTTCCCACTTCCCTCCCCATCCCATCCCTGGGGTCATCCCAGTGCACCAGCCCTGAGCACACTGCCTCATACATCGAACCTGGACTGATGATCTATTTCACATATGATAATATACATGTTTCAATGCTATTCTCTCAAATCATCCCGCCCTTGCCTTCTCCCACAGAGTCCAACAGTCTGTTCTTTACATCTGTGTCCCTTTTGCTGTCTTGCATATAAGGTCATCCTTACCATCTTTCTAAATTCCATATATATGTATTAATATACTGTATTGGTGTTTTTCTTTCTGACTTACTTCACTCTGTATAGTAGGCTCTAGTTTCATCCACCTCATTAGAACTGATTCAAATGCATTCTTTTGACACCACCCTTATGGCAGAAAGTGAAGACGAACTAAAGAGCCTCTTGATGAAAGTGAAAGAGGAGAGTGAAAAAGTTGGCTTAAAGCTCAGCATTCAGAAAACTAAGAACATGGCATCTGTTTCCATCACTTTATGACAAATAGATGGGAAACAGTGGAAACAGTGGCTGACTTTATTTTTTGGGCTCCAAAATCACTGCACATGGTGACTGCAGCCATGAAACTAAAAGATGCTTACTCCTTGGAAGGAAAGTTACGACCAACCTAGACAGCATATTAAAAAACAGAGACATTACTTTGTCAACAAAGGTCCATCTAGTCAAAGATATGTTTTTTCCAGTAGTCATGTATGGATGTGAGAGATGGACTATAAAGAAAGCTGAGCACTGAAGAATTGATGCTTTTGAACTGTGGTGTTGGAGAATACTCTTAAGAGTCCCTTGGACTGCAAGGAGATCCAACCAGTCCATCCTAAAGGAGATCAGTCCTGGGTGTTCATTAGAAGGACTGATGTTGAAGCTGAAACTCCAATAATTTGGCCACCTGATGCAAAGAGCTAACTCATTGGAAAAGACCCTGATGCTGGGAAAGGTTGAGGGCAGGAGGAGAAGGGGACAGCAGAGGATGAGATGGTTGGATGGCATCACTGACTCAATGGACATGAGTTTGGGTAAGCTCCAGGAGTTGGTGGTGGACAGGGAGGCCTGGTATGCTGCGGTTCATGGGTTCTCAGAGAGTCAGATGCGACTGAGAGACTGAACTGAATTGAACTGATTTGGGGTAAAACACAGAACTTACCAATACACAAAATGAACCTTTATAAGCACTAACCAAAATCATTGATTTAGACTGTTAAAATGTTGAGTATGGGTCATTCAAGATAAAAGTGGTTCCAACCTCTCCACCAACCTCTCCACCCACACTGCCCAAAATGATACTATAAGATTGACAATGTTGGGTTGTCACCAGAAATTATTTTTTTGTACGTGGTTATTTACTTTGGTCACGGCAGTCTGAGACTTTGCTTTTGGAGATGTTTATAGCTTTGAATCATTCTTATTCTGTGTTCATCTCCCCCATTCGTAACTGCAGAAGAAAAGCATTTGTTGTAAGATTTTTCTCCTAGTACCATCACTTTTCATGGCCTTGTGCCACTTGGCACATAACACAGGAACTAGTGAATGACCCAGTGTTTTAACTGTCAGTCACCATGAACTACTTTACAAAACAGGCTTAACAGCTCATAAATGGAAAGCAATCCTGTTTACTGCCATCTCTAGATTCATAGATTGTTTGCAGCCTGTTACTGTTCTAGCAACACTTAGGGGCCAGGCACCTAAAGTACTTTATGTATTTCTTGATGTCTCTTAAGAAGGGCTGGTCTGGTGAGCATCCTTGTACTTTTTTCATCTAATATAATAGGATTAGACCTTGGGGTGACTGTATCAGAACTACTGACAGCTTTCTACAACATGCTGTGCATGAATATGTCTACCACATCTAGAAACTTTTGGAAGAAGAGAAATAGTACCACAGAAACTGTATTTGAAGATGAATAAATTGATTCGCCGTTCTTTTTTTGGTGTGTGTTGGGGGGAGTCTAACACCATAGGTTAATTGACACTTTCTTTTCTTTGTCTTATTGGCCTGTCAGCACTTTTTCCCCTTGGTCTTGAATTGCTTTATTCTCTACTGAAGGTAGATGTATATTCTGAAAATAAACTCGAATCTATTAAAGCAGCTAACATATAGTGATGTCCCTGTTTTGTAAATTGAGTTCAGGTATAGGCTATCTATCATTTGGCAGCAGAAGAGGTAGCTTTTGGTCTGAATTTTACTGTTTGAGATGTTAGAGTTGCCTTCTAAGGTGGATAGGGGTCAGGGTAGTATCAGTTTCACACATTACTGTCTTTACTGAATTTATATGAATGACCTCCTCTGAAGATTGAAGAACCCAACACAAGCATGCATAAGGCTCCTTTCAACCAGAGAATACTATTTTTACCCCCTTTTTATTGTAAGAGAAGCTATTGCCTTTTGACATATACTGAATTTTTTAAAGCCTGAAGAAAGCTATAAAATTGTAAAAAAATATTGACAATCAGAATTTTAAGAAGATGGTTTAGTTTCAAAATTTGCAAGATGAAAAATTTGTGATATACTTCTTAGTGTGACTGATCATCTGGCTAGGTAGCTAATAAAACTCAGTCTGTGGAAATCTCCAGCATTAGTAGTTAATATTACAGCACCTCTGTGAGGAAGATAAGTGTTATTGTCCCTTTCTTATAGAAACAAAGAAGGAAATGATTCCTGTGGCAACACTATCCATAGTAGACATGAGTATTAATGTCAAGAAATGTTCCACTTCTGTTCCTAAGCTATAATTACTACTACATAGGTAAGGCAAAAACTAACCAATCCATATATGTCAAGGGAAGTTGTCACATATGTGTCAAAAACCAAACTCTACACACTGAATAAAACAAAGCAGAATGATGAGTTCATTACAAGACTTTCAACCTGCTACTGGGAAACTCGAGGCTATGGGAGAAATGGGTTCAGAGTTCCTCACAGAGTAAGTGGTATTTGTGGAATAAATGTGGAAACCATTTGGCTGATTTTCAGCTGATTGGTTGCATAGTAGTCTTCATTATTGGATCCAGGTAGTTGAGTCAAGGGAACAAGAAGTCCAGAAATTATGTGAACAGACTTGACCTTTAGGGATTGACTGGTGCCCTCTGCTGATTTCTGAGAAGACCTGTAAATTCTTGTAAAGTTAGGTTGTTTCCTTTATATGCTGGCATTTGCCATCTCCATTTTGTCTTTGACATAAGTGACTTCATTTTTGTTTGCTTCTACAAACATAAATGTTAATTTTTAAAAAAAATTATATTTAATTTCAAAGTTAGCCAAGAATTTTAGTCTTCTGATATTTAAAGAATATTTGGAGTTAATGTATTTTTCATATACTTGGAGAGAATTTTGGTTTTTTAAGTTGAGCCACTAATGAATGAAAGGGAAGCCATTTCTGATATAAGGTAGTAACCACTCCATGAGTTTATCCAATAGCAGCTGGACATTTTAAAGGATTAATGGGACTTCAAACTCAGTGTTCAATTGATTTCAATTTCCTGTAGTTATCCTGTCAGCTTTATCTCTAGTGAATTCTGTGCCCCAAGCATGTTAAGTAAAGTGGGTAACGTATGGGGTAGCTGGTAAGCAGATCATTGAGGGCACAGATCTAGCTCTGCTAAGAGTGTTTCCACTTTCCTTCCTTCCTTCCCTCCCTCCCTACTACCCTCTATCCCTTCTTTTCTTTTCTCTTTTCCTACTTTTCTTTTCTCCTTTCTTAAATTTTTAAAAATTAAATTTGTGAGCTAGAAGATTTCTAGCACATTTTATTAGAGGCTGTCATTACTTACACAGAGAACGACTGCCAACATGGTGAAAGAGCGCCATATAAAATGGCATAAGGAAATTTATTTGTTATTTTAGCAACTTCCACAGTTATCTGAAATCTACCTAAGACTGGTTAACTTTTTTATGTGACTAATAAAGAGATATCAAGTATTTGACTTTTAAATATTTTTAAAGGGTTCATGAGTTCTATCATAATCCATTGATCAGGATTGATCACAATCTTCTTGGTCAAGAAGGAATGGAAATACCCAGAGCAAATTGAAGATCTCATTAACTCTTGTTGTTGTTCAGTCACTAAGTTGTGTCTGACTCTGCGACCCCATGAGCTGCAGCATGCCAGGCTTCCCTCTCCTTCACTATCTCTTGGAGTTTGCTCAACATCTGTCACCCTCTGCTCCTCCTGCTCTCAATCTTTCCCAGCATCAGAGTCTTCGGTTGTTAACTCAATGGCCTATTTTTAGCTGTACTCATACATTTTTAATTAAATAGAACATGAGAACTTTGTAATACTGTTGGGTGAGTGTACACACATACACACAAATATGTATTTAAAACTGCTTAGATAAATCCATTTGCAGAAAAGCACTACTAGATCTCAAGAAGCTTTAAAGTAGTAAAATATCAATTTCTCTAAAGCATTTGTCTCATTATCTATTAAAGTTGATCTTAAATATTTATCAATTCCTAAGAAAAGCTATGACAAACCTTGACAGCATATTAAAAAGCAGAGACATTACTTAGCTGACAAAGGTCTGTCTAGTCAAAGCTATGGTTTTTCCAATAGTCATGTATGGATGTGAGAGTTGGACTATAAAGAAAGCTGAGTGCCGAAGAACTGTTGCTTTTGAACTGTGGTGTTGGAGAAGATTCTTGAGAGTGAGTCCCTTGGACTGCAAGGAGATCCAATCAGTCCATCCTAAAGGAGATCAGTCCTGAATATTCATTGGAAGGACTGATGCTGAAGATGAAGCTCCAATACCTTGGCCACCTGATGTGAAGGGCTGACTCATTAGAAAAAACCCTGATGCTGGGAAAGATTGAAGGTAGGGGGAAAAGGGCACAACAGGGGATGAGATGGCTGGATGGCATCACTGACTGGAGGGACATGAGTTTGAGCAAGCTCTGGGAGTTGTTGATGGACAGCGAAGCCTGGTGTACTGCAATCCACAGTGTCGCAAAGAGTCAGATGCGACTAAGCAACTGAACTGAACTCGACCTGTTGCAAACAATTATTACTTTCTGAATTAAGATACAGACTTTTTAGTTAAATGATAAAAGGGAAATAACAAAGGGCTTTTCCCCCAGACCTCACTACTTGGGTGTTCTTCCTCCTTAATTCCGTTTTTCCTGGCATTCTCATGATATTATAGATTTTGCTGATTGAATGAAGTCCATATTTATATTTTATCTTCCCATTTGTGCTGATGTATAATGTTTATATATATATAGCTCCACGTTTAATTTTTTCATATGTTTCTCTGCTTTTGCATGATAGGATTTTGGATGTTAGGAGACGGTGTGATTTTGGCTTTTTGTTATAATTTGATTGCAGGGAGCCAGCGTGAGGAACTACGCCTATGGCAAAGGTCATGAGGAAGGAGGCTCAGCATACGCAAAGGCGGGATTGAGCCTCAGGAGTCCCCCTGGAAATTCTTGAGCATCTACCCCCCAAACCAGAGTCTGCCTACTTTACTGCTTTGTGCTCTCACGTACACCTCTGACTTTACGGGGGGCTGTCTCCCACCACCTCTCTCTGAAAAAGAGTTAACTTACAGCTCCAGTTGATAAAGTTGCTGGGCGTGATAAGAGTGTTTTAACCTACAAACTCCTCTGAAGGTTATTCCGGCCACATGTGATTGTTCACAGCCTCCCAACCGTGAGAGGCATGAGATGTTCTAAACTGTCTAAATACAGATTCCTTTGAGCAGTTAAAAGATTGATTAGAAATTGTATTGGTGAAGGGTTTTTCACTTGTTGGGCCAATGTTTGCTGCTAAGTCTGCATATCCCTTACCTACTGTGTCCCTGGCAGTGTATTGATTGATATAACTGGTGTATAGAAATGTAAGTAGTAGCTTTAATGTTTGTAACCTTGGACCCTTGAGTTAATTCTTTTTCTTGTTATAGCCCACCACACATTTGCCCTATAGGAATGCAACTTTATCTAATGCTTTTGGAGGGTGGCACCTGACTAATCACCTTTAAAGAAAAATAAGTTTTCTGAAGAAAGGGTCTTAAAATGTTAACAGGCCTCCGGGCCAGAAGATGATGTAAATCACCAAAACTTTTGCATATGATAAGTTTGCAGGAAGAAAGCCTGGCTTACTGCTGACTCTACCCCTTCCCCCATTATCCCCTATGCACAACTTAAGGTATAAAAAACTACTTTGGAAAGTAAAGTGCAGGCCTTGTTCACTGAAACTTGGTCTCCCCATGTCGTTCTTTCTCTCACCTTCTGGCTGAATTATTCAGCCTCTTTTCTCCACTGAATTTCCTCACTGAGCTATCCTTATTTAACCACTCTTTATATCCTTAGTTAATGTTTAATTAAGCAATTGTTTCCTGATCCTCGCCGACACCGTCCCCACTTCGAATTCCCTGGATCCACCGGGGCTGGACCCCGGCATCTGATCTCAGGAATCTTCAATTCAATTGGTGCTCAATTGATTTTTTCCCCCAATTAAACTTAACAAACCTCTAGATTAATGTCATCATTTCCATCATCAGCATCAATATGTAACTAACATTTATGTGCTACTGTGCTCAGGAGTTGCACATGCATTATCTCATTTATTTATCACAGCATCCTGGTGAACTAAGCATTCAAGGATAAATACATCTGGCTGTGTTCCATTACCTAATCTGGAATGCCATATTTGTGGACCATCTGTGAATGGAGTGAAAACATTCTACTAAACTAACCAGATCATTGATGTTTTACTTTTTACTTTTATAATGTAGTTTCATGTGGGCAAGTAAAATACACAATTTTAAAAATTAAAAGTATGGCAGAAAGTGAAGAAGAACTAAAGAGCCTCTTGATGAAAGTGAAAGAGGAGAGTGAAAAAGTTGACTTAAAGCTCAATGTTCAGAAAACTAAGATCATGGTATCCGGTCCCATCACTTCATGGCAAATAGATGGGGAAACAGTGGAAACAGTGTCAGACTTTATTTTTGAGGGCTCCAAAATCACTACAGGTGGTGACTGCAACCATGAAATTAAAAGATGTCTACACCTTGGAAGGAAAGTTATGACCAACCTAGACAGCACATTAAAAAACAGAGACATTACTTTGCCAACAAAGGTCTGTCTAGTCAAATCTATGGTTTTTCCAGTAGTCATGTATGGATGTGAGAGTTGGACTATAAAGAAAGCTGAGCACCGAAGAATTGATGCTTTTGAACTGTGGTGTTGGAGAAGACTCTTGAGAGTCTTGCTTGATTGCAAGGAAATCAAACCGAAGGAAATCAGTCCTGGGTGTTCATTCGAAGGACTGATGTTGAAGCTGAAACTCCAATACTTTGGCCACCTGATGTGAAGAACTGACTCATTTGAAAAGACCCTGATGCTGGGAAAGATTTAAAGCAGGAGGAAAAGGGGATGACAGAGGATGAGATGGTTGGATGGCATCACTGACTCAATGGACATGAGTTTCGGTAAACTCCAGGAGTTGGTGATGGACAGGGAAGCCTGGCTTGCTGCAGTCCATGGGGTTGCAAAGAGTTGGACACGACTGAGCGACTGAACTGAACTGAACTGAAAATTGAAGTATAGTTGACTGGCGCAACATTGTGCCAGTCTGCCGTGCAGCAAAGTGACCTAGTTGTACACATATACATATGTTGTTTTTTAAACATTCTTTTCCATTATGATTTATCCTGAGATTGGAAATAGTTCCCATACAGTAGGACCTGTAGTTTGTCCATTTTAGATGTAATAGTTTGTGTATATCAACCCCAAATTCTCAGTCCATCCTTCTCCCTCCTTCCCTCCTCCTTGACAACCACAAGTCTGATCTCTGTCTGTGAGCCTGTTTCTCTTTTGGAGATACGTTCTTTTGTGCTGTGTTTTAGATTCCACAGTAAGTGATATCATATAGTACTTGTCTTTGTCTGACTTACTTCACTTAGTATGACAATCTCAAGTTGCATTCATGGCATTATTTCGTTCTTTTTAATGGCTTAGTAGTTTTCCATTGTATAAGCATACCACATTTTCTTTATCTATTCATCTGTCAGTAGACATTTAGGTTGCTTACATGTCTTGCCTGTTGTGAATTGTGCTGTTGTAAAATATACAATCATTATGAAACCAGAAAGAATAACTAAGTTGTGTAATACAATGGATTTTCATATTTCAGTATTTGACCATAAATCTTGCCAAAGAAACATAATTTGCAACAATTTAAATTAAATATTTATATTATTTATAATAAGGTTGTAGAATAATCTAGTAGACCTGGATGTTCTGAATTTCTTAACAGGACCCCCCCCCTTTTTTTTTGGATTGAAATATAATTGGTGTACAGTATTACTTAAGTTTCAAATGTACAATACAGCATTGTGTTTTGGAATCTTAAAAGTTATATTCTATCTTTAGTTATTACAAACTACTGGCTATATTCCTTGTAATGTATATATCCTTATTTATTTATTTTATTGTTGCTGTTGTTCAGTTGCTAACTGGTATCTGACTGTTTGAGACCTCATGGACTACAGGACTCCAGGCTTCCCTGTCCTTCATTATGTCCTGGAATTTGCTCAAACTCATATCCATTGAGTCCATAATACCAACCAAGCATCTTATCCTCTGTCTTCCTTTCTCCTCCTGCCCTCAGTCTTTTCCAGCATTAGGGTCTTTTCCATTGAGTTAGCTCCTTGCATCGATGGCCAAAGTATTGGAGCTTCAGCTTTAGTAATAGTCCTTCCAAAGAATATTCAGGGTTGACTGGTTTGATCTCCTTGCTGTCCGAGGAATTCTCAAGGGTCTTCTCCAGCATCACAATTCGAAAGCAATTCTTCGGCACTCAGCCTTCTTTATGGTTCAACTCTCATATCCATATATGACTACTGGGAAAAAACCATAACTTTGACTATGCAGACCTTTGTCAGAAAAGCAACGTCTCTACTTTTTATTTGGCTTTCTAGGCTTGTCATAGCTTTCCTTCCAAGAAGTAAGCATCTTTTAATTTCGTGGCTGAAGTCAATATCTGCAGTGATTTTGGAGTCCAAGAAAATAAAATCTTCCACTGTTTATACGTTTTCCCCATCTATTGCCATGAAGCAATGGGATCAGGTGGCATGATCTTAATCTTTTTACTGCTGACTTTTAAGGCAGCTCTTTCACTCTCCTCTTATTTATTTTATATATCAGCATAAATAAGAAATTATTTTAATAGAATTTATTTTTTAGAGAAGTTTCAGGTTTATAGCAAAATTGCACAGAAAGTACAGAGGTTTCTTTAAACCCCCCGCCACTACACATGCACAGATCTTCCACTATCAACATCTGGAACCAGAGTGGCACATTTGTGCCAAAAAAAAGATGAACCTATATTGATGTATCATTATTACTCAAAGTCCATTTTATTCATTAAGATTCACTCTTGATGCTTTACATTCTATGTACATTTTTAACAATTGTATGATGGCGTGTGTCCTACAGAATAGTTTCACTCCCCTAAATGTCCTCTCTCCTCTGCCTACTGATCCCTCTCTCTCTACCTGTTGTTGGTCAGTCACTCAGTCTTGTCCAACTCTTTGCGACCCCGTGGACTGCCCCATGCCAGTCTTCCCTGTCCTTCACCATCTCCTGAAACTTGCTCAAATTCATGTCCATCCAGTCGGTAATGCCATCCAACCATCTGGTCCTCTCTTATCCCCTTCTCCTCCTGCCTTCAATCTTTCACAGCATCAGGGTCTTTTCCAATGAGTCAGCTCTTTGCATCAGGTGGCCAAAGTACTGCAGTTTCAGCATCAGTCCTTCCAACGAATGTTCACGGCTAATTTCCTTTGGGATTGACTGGTTTGATATCCTTGCAGTCCAAGGGACTCTCAGGAGTCTTCTCCAACACCATAATTTGAAAGCATCAGTTCTTTGGCACTAAGCCTTCTTTATGGTCTAACTCTCACATCCATATATGACTACTGGAAAAAACATAGCTTTGACTATACAGACCATTATTGGCAAGAAATGTCTCTGCTTTTTAATACACTATCTAGGTTTGTCATAGCTTTTCTTCCACGTAGCAAATGTCTTTTAATTTTATGACTGCAGTCACCATTTG
Organism: Bos indicus x Bos taurus; assembly: GCF_003369695.1. Classification (NCBI taxonomy): domain Eukaryota; kingdom Metazoa; phylum Chordata; class Mammalia; order Artiodactyla; family Bovidae; genus Bos; species Bos indicus x Bos taurus. The sequence goes on from NC_040077.1 coordinate 31,924,205, forward strand.
CAGTGATTTTGGAGCCCCAGAAAATAAAGTTTGTCACTGTTCCCATTATTTCCCCATCTATTTGACATGAAGTGATGGAACAGGATGCCATGATTTTAGTTTTTTGAATGTTGAGTTTTAAGCCAGTCTTTTCACTTTCCTTTTTAACTTTCATCAAGAGGCTCTTTAGTTCCTCTTTGCTTTTTGCCCTAAGGATGATGTCATCTGCATATCTGAGGTTGTTGATATTTTTCTCAGAAATCTTGATTGCAGCTTGTGCTTCAACCTGCCTGGCATTTCACATGATGTACTCTGTATAGAAGCTGATAAGCAGGGTGACAATATACAGCCTTAACATACTCCTTTCCCAATTTTGAACCAATCCATTATTCCATGTCTGGTTCTAACTGCTGCTTCTTGACCTGCAAACAAGTTTCACAGGAGGCAGATAAGGTGGTCTGGTATTCCCACCTCTTGAAGAATTTTCTATAAATTGTAAAAAAATTGTTGTGATCCACACAGTCAAAGGCTTTAGCATTGTCAATGAAGCAGAGTAGATGTTTTTCTGGAGCTCTTGCTTTTTCTTTGATCCAATGGTTATTGGCAATTTGACCTCTGATTCCTCTGCTTTTTCCAAATCCATCTTGTACACCTGAATGCTCTTGGTTCACGTACTGTTGAAGACTTGAGAATTTTGTGCATTATTTTTCTAGCATATGAAATGCGCGCAGTTGTGTAGTAGTTTGAGCATTCTTTGGCATTGCCTTTCTTTGGGATTGGAATGACAACTGGCCTTTCCCAGGCCTGTGGCCACTGCTGAGTTTTCCATATTTGCTGGCATATTGAGTGCAGCACTTTCACAGCATCAACTTTTAGGATTTGAAATAGCACAACTGGAATTCCATCACCTCCACTAACTTTGTTGGTAGTGACTTTTCTGAAGGCCCACTTGACTTTGCGCTCCAAGCTGTCTGACTCTAGATGAGGGCTCACACCATTGCAGTTATCTGGGTCATTAAGATCTTTTCTGTATAGTTCTTCTATGTATTCTTACCACCTGTTCTTAATATCTTTTGCTTCTGCTGCTGCTGCTAAGTCGCTTCAGTCGTGTTCGACTCTGTGCGACCCCATAGACGGCAGTCCACCAGGCTCTCCCATCCCTGGGATTCTCCAGGCAAGCTAGTCCATACTGTTTCTGTCCTTTATTTTGCCCATTTTTGCATGAAATTTTCCTCTGATATCTCAAATTTTCTTGAAGAGATCTCTAGTCTTTCCCTTTCTGTTGTTTTCTTTTATTTCTTTGCACTGACCACTTCAGAAGGCTTTCTAAACTGGGCATTTAGATGAGTATAGCTGTCCTTTTCACCTTTGTCTTTCACTTCTCTTCTTTTCTCATATATTTATAAGGCCTCCTAGACACCATTTTGCATTTTTCTATTTCTTTTTCTTGGGGATGGTTTTTATCACTGCCTCTGTAGAATGTTACAAACCTGCATCCATAGTTCTGCAGACACTCTGTCTATCAGATAAAATCCCCTGAATCTATTTGTCACTTCCACTGTATAATTGTAAGGGATTTGATTTAGATCATACCTGAATAGCCTAGTAGTTTACCTACCTTCTTCAATTTAAGTCTAAAATTTGCAATAAAGAGTTCGTGATCTGTGCCACAGTCAACTCCCGGTCTTGTTTTTGCTGACTATATAGAGCTTCTCTGTCTTTGGCTGCAAAGAATATAATCAGTCTGATTTTGCTATTGACCATGTGATGGTCAATATTTTGGTGATGGCCATGTGTAGAACTGGCTCCAGTGTTGTTGTAAGAGGATGTTTGATATGATCCCTGGTAATGACTGATTCTTTTACTATCTTTAGAGTTTTTTAATAATAACTTTATTTCATGAAAATGCTTGATTTTATGAAGATATTAAATGTCATTAAAATCTGCAAATATGTAATTTTATAACATATATACTGTATTTAAGTATCATTTTTCTATTTTTGCCATATAATGTTTAACTATTATGATATTGTTGGATATTTTAATAGTCAACTTTTTTCTTCCTGTTATAAATAGTTCCTTTCTGAAATTTTTATCCACTAGTTTTTGAAAATTATTTCAATTTTCTTTGCTTACAGTATCAATACTGAAGTCCATATTTTACAATTCTTCAGGCCAAAAGAAAGAATTTATCTATGACTCCTTCATTTCATTCCTACCTTACTTCTGTTCTGTCATCAAGTCTTTTCAACTCTAACTGCAATCTACACCCAAGACAACCTTTCTTTCTCTTCTAAGTCATTGTCTTCTCTTGTTTGTATAAATATAATAGGAATAGGCTATGACACTAATAAACCCTTGCCACTGTCCAATTATCTCAACATGACAACTGGTATGATCCTATTAAGCCTAAGTTAGATGGTATCATTCCTGTGCTCTTTTATTTAGAAAGGCAGAGGAGCAAAAACAGCTAAACAAAATAAGAATTAGGTTGGAAGAATCAGTACCTAACTGCAAAAATTACAATTGGCTTACAGTAATCAGTTGTATTTTTATACTACTAGATAGCTATTGGAAAATGAAACAAATTCACCTATAATTGTGCCAGTTTAAAATATTGAGGAATGAATTCATTAAAAGTGTGAAAGGACTTTACATGCACACAGTGTGTTATCGATGAAGGAATAAACACCTAAATCAATGAAACTGAATAGAGAGTTCAGAAATATATCCACACAATTTTGATCATTTAATTTTTGACAAAAACACATAAGAAATTCAGTGAAGATAGTCTTTTAAACAAACTGCTAATCCACATGCAAAAATAGGAATCTCAGTCTGAGCCTCAAATCTGTATACAAGTTAAGTCAAAATTAATAATATGTCTAAATTTAAAATGTAAAACTTTAAAAAATTTATTAAAAAAGTAGACAAAAATCTTCCTGACCTGGATGTAGGTGAAGTGTTCTTAGAAAACAAAATCATGATTCATCAACAAAAAAATGCATAAACTGAATTTCATCAAAATTAAAAACTCTCTTAACCAGGAGGTGTTCTGTTACCTCATTAAATGTACTTAATAGTTCCCATAGTTTTTTTATAGATTCCTTCAGATTTTCTATGTAATCAGTCATGCTGTCTGTGCATAGTGACGTTATACTTAATTAATTTTTTTTTCTCTCATTACCATGTGTAGGATCTCCTGAATAATGTTGAACAGATGTAGTGAGAGTGGGCATCCTTGCCTTTTTTTTAGTTTTAGTGATAAAGTATTTAATATTCCATAACTAAGTATAATGGCAGTTATAGAGTTCTTTTTTTCTTTGCTTACTTTTGATAGACAACCTTTCTCCAGTTGAAATAGTTTTATTTCACAGTGTTCTGAGAACTTATAAATTTAAGTATTGAATTTTGTCAAATTATTTTCCTGCATAAATTGTAATATTTTCTTTTATTTCATTCAGTGGTGAATTAAATTGGTAAGCTATTTGACTGTTAAATTAGTCTTGTGTTCTTGGAATAAATGCTATTTGAGCATGATGTGTTATACTTTTTACATATTTCTGGCTTTGATTTGCCAATATTTCCAAGTATTTTTTTGCATTTCATTCATTGATAGATAATGTTTAGTAATTTTTTTTATCAAGATTTTGTTTAACTTTCATTAGCCTCAGAGTTGAGAAATGTTTCCTTTTCTTTTATTTACTGATCAGATCAGATCAGATCAGTTGCTCAGTCGTGTCCGACTCTTTGCGACCCCATGAATCGCAGCAAGCCAGGCCTCCCTGTCCATCACCAACTCCCGGAGTTCACTCAGACTCATATCCATTGAGTCAGTGATGCCATCCAGCCATCTCATCCTCTGTCGTCCTCTTCTCCTCTTGCCCCCAATCCCTACCAGCATCAGAAAGAATGCATAAAATTGGTGATATATTTTCTTTAAATTTGTGATAAAATTCATCAAATAAAACATTTGGGCTTGGAGTTTTTGTGAAGAGGTTTTTGAAAAATTCAATTTTTAATAGCTACATAGTTAATTATATTCTGCATGTTTTCATGTATCAGCTTTGGTAACTTGCATTTTGCAAGATAAGTATATACTTTTATCTAAATTTTCAAGTTTGTTGCATAAAGATATGCAGAATAGTTTTCTATTTCCCTTTGATAACTTAATTTTAACATCAAAAATGAGGCAAACACATAATAAAATGGAAATTATAGGTCAACATCTGTGATGATCATAAATTCAAAAATCTTACATTTATTAGCAAATTAATTTCAATAATCTGTTAAAAAATATATTAATACCTATGAAAAATATATTAATACTTGTGAAAACTCCAGGAAGGAAATGTGTTTAGCATAAGTAAATCAGTGCATGCAATCCACATTTTAATAGCTTGCAAGAGAAAATATATATTATCATAATCATAGAAGAAGCAGGAATTTAAAAATAAAACACAGCATTCACTTATGATAGAAGATAGAATTAAAAAATAAAACAGCCCCATTTATGATAGAAGAAATCTAGAAATGGAAATGCACTTTAATCTGAGAAAAATGGTTCTGTATAAGTATACACAATAACTCAAACTTGATGGTGAAGCTCTGAATATTTTTTAAGATCTTCAAAAAGATAAAGTTGATTGCTAAAACTTCTTCTATGCATCATTGAAACAGAAGACCTAACTAGTACATTAAGTTAAGAAAAACAAAATATATTAAAATTGTAAAGAGAGAACTAAAATTTTTGTTGTTTTAGATTATGCAATTGTGTACATAGACAACACAAAATTATCTGCCTATATAGACTATTAAAATTTCTAAGAATTTTTAGTGTAAAATCAAATTAGAACATTTTTATGTAAAAAGAAGTTTCATAAATGAGGGGTTACATATTTATGACTTTAGGATGAGTAAGGTCTTTTTAAGTCCCAAGGAGCAAAATCCATAAACTGGGATGTAGGGCCGTAATAGATGTATTAAACTCTATCAATATTTTACAGATTTTGTTGATCATTAAAAGATACCACAAAAATGCTGGATTATTTAACAGGAAAAAATATTTTTTAAATCTATAAAGGGTTAATATCCAAAATATACAATGTTTACATGTAAATCAATATGAAAGATATAAAGAGTCCAATAAAAATGAGCAAAGGCTGTATATGAAAAACCAGGTCACAAGACATCGAACACAAATATCTGTCAAATATATGAAAATGAGTCATACCTGACTTTAGTAACCTATAAATTACATATGAATTTAATGATTATATCTACTTGCCAAAGGAAGGCAGCAGAGTAAAATTCAAGTCCTCTAAGTTCTTATAATTTATGAAAACTGTTTGGACAAATGAAGATACACAGAATGAAGGTGACAGTTAATAACAGTTAAAAATGATCATTATCACTGAAATTGTATACAGAGTATGTATAATGTACCTCTCCAGTTATTATTTCTTTTCCCTTTGGAGTTATGCAGCAGAGTTTGGAGAGCACTGAGCACTGTTTTAAACATATATTTCTTCTTGTCATATGACCCTTCAAAGAAATTAGGCTTTAACATTAAAAAAGTTCTCCACGCATACCTTGACTATACTTATGTATATAATGTATATACCTTGTGGTATTGACTGCTCAGAAAAAGTCATAAGTCAGATTACTATTATTTTTTATTTTTAAAACAGTTTTCTTCAAATAAGTTTTCCTTTGCTTGAGATACCATGAACATAGCCTTTTTTGATTGTAAAATCTTTGGATTATAACATTTTTTTTAACAGTTCTGAAACAAACAAAAAAAAGTTTCACTTATTCTTGAAACCCTGATGGTTTTTAAACTGTAGCTCTCTTCTTTGTTCTATGTAACAAAAGAAACTTCTTAGGATTTCTGACTGCACTGTTCTGGTTTGTGCCAGGTTACTACTGCCTTTTACAAGACAGAAAAACGTTCAGCACTTCTGACTCCGGCTGCTTATTCAAAGACCAGAGCCTTGAAAAGGGCATTGCAATGGCCTTAGAGCTAAATTTACATTATTTTTATGGTTTTGAGATTCTGGTTTTCAGAACTTCAGCATTTACAACATTTTGATAAATGACAGTCTTAGCTGTGGAGGCAAGGGGCTTTAGAATATTTTCTGTTCTGTGTAAATTGATTAGCTGGTCATCAACATCTTCCACATTTCTGGCCACTTACAGTATGAAGAGAATTTCACTAAGCCAATAAAAATGCTGAAAGCTTTGAGAGTAAATAAGGGACAAGTCAAAATTCAGGTATTCTGATCTACTGGCCAAAACTGTAAGAACTAGAAAAGGTTATTCACTCCTGCTTCCTTCCCTCTCTCTCTTCTTTTCTTCTTCTCCCCTCTCTCCCTCTTTTCTTCCTTCCTTCCCTCCTTCTTTCCTTTCTCTCTTTCTTTCATCATTTTTGAGTTATAAAGAGTTGGTAAACAACACTGAGAAATGAAGTTGATTGATGCCTGTTGTTTATAATAACAAAAGGTGCCATATATGTGTGATAAAACTTAAGATCTATATATATGTTACTTAATACACTCTAATTATGTATTAAACATAATATATACTGTAGTCAATCCCATTTTGGGGCATTTAGGTGCTTTCTAATTTTTTGCATCATAAATAATATTAAGTAGCTTGTTTAAAAATCTTTGCCAAATTTGTTTCTTTTAATTAAAAGTGAAAGTAGGTGTAAATAAAAGTAGGTTTACTAAGAAAGTATAAACTGATCTTTTAAAACCTAAATGTTTTGATGCTATTATGTAAAAGTCTATTGATATAAAATACTTGTTTTAACTGCCTTGTTTATGAAATGGCAATCATTTAAAATAGGTATTTCTTTTCTATTGTTTCTTTAATTGCTGAAATGCCCAGTTTTCTCCTCCAGCTTGGATTCCAGAATGCTGACAGCCAGACTTAACACTCTATGAAGGAGTAGGCTAATTCCACTCTGGGGAACCTAAGCAAAGAGAAAGTCTAAAGTCACCCACATTCAAGTTTTCCTAATGAAACAACTCTGCCAGCTGGTCTACAGTCAGGCTCCCATTGACAGAGACCACTCATCAGTGCAGAGCTTTGAATCAGCTTTTAGGTGTTTCATTTCTAAGCACGGATAGCCAGAAATCACTGGACACAAAAGACAGAGACCAAAATGGACATATAGGAAAAAGAGCTTTTATTTTAAATCAGGAAGTCCAAAAACCAACTGGCAGATGTGTTAGAAAGAAAGATTAAAAAAAATAAATGACTAAAATCATCAAATAAATGATTTCAAGATTTCATGAAATTGAAGGAAATGAATTTCTGTGTTCAATAAAAACACATTCAGGGGAGAAAAATTGGCCCAAATTAAACATAACATTTTAATGAACTATCAAACACTGGATTAAATGGGACATAACAAAAGCTTGTTGAAAAAAGAAATCAAACAATGAAAGGAGTCATGTGCAAAGAATCTGTAGTCCAAATGATTGTAGATTTCTCTATTTTGATACCAGAAATTCAAAAGCAATAGAGCAAGCTATTTATATTTTGAAAAAAAAAAAAGGACATATAATCTAGCATTTTATACAGAAGTAATTATTTATAAAGTAGCAAGAATATTTTCATATATGGGAATTCTCAAAATATTTATCACTTGTATATCTTTTCTTAATAAGTAAAGGAGTGGGGAAACCAACAAAGAAGAAATAATAAGATCCAGGAAATAATAGTTCCAATTCAAGAAAACTATAATGCCCCAGTGAAGCGTAGTGAAATTTGCTCAGTCGTATCCGAATCTTTATGACCCCATGGACTATACAGTCCATGGAATTCTCCAGGTCAGAATACTGAAGTGGGTGGCCTTTCCCTTTGCCAGGGTATCCTCCCAACCCAGGGATCAAACCCAGGTCTCCCACATTGCAAGCAGATTCTTTACCAGCTGAGCCATGAGGGAAGCCTGCCCTAGGATGATGGAGAGATGTCAGGGTAAGAGCTGTGATTCAGATGTAGAAAGCAGATCCAAAATGTCCAGAGGATCTATCTCAAAGAAGAGGCAATCAATAGGACCCATGAGGTATTTGAACATATTGAGAAAGATTTTAGACAACTTGGTGAAATCTTGGGGCTGAATTAGTGGGAAAGAGAACATAAAAAGGTTAAAAGAAAAAAAATTGCATTCAATGTAAAAATTGTGCCCCCCCACACAAATAATCTCCATCTAGTACTTAGTCCATCTAAGAATAATGTTCACATAGTCCTAATAAAGGAGAAAAGGAGAGATATATCCATTTGAATGCAGAGTTCCAAAGAACAGCAAGGAGAGATAAGAAAGCCTTCCTCAGTGATCAATGCAAAGATATGCAAAAAAATAGAATGGGAAAGACTAGAGATCTCTTTAAGAAAATTAGAGATAACAAGGGATCATTTCATGCAAAGATGGGCACAATAGAGGACAGAAATGGTTTGGACCTAACAAAAGAAGAAGATATTAAGAAGAGATGGCAAGAATACACAGAAGAATTACACAAAAAAGACCTCCATGACCCAGATAATCATGATGGTGTAATCACTCACCTAGAGCCAAACATCCTGGAATGTGAAGTCAAGTGGCCTTAGGAAGCATCACTATGAACAAAGCTAATGGAGGTGATGGAATTCCAGTTGAACTATTTCAAATCTTAAAAGATGATGCTGTGAAAGTGCTGACTCAATATGCCAACAAATTTGGAAAACTCAAAAGTGGCCACAGGACTGGAAAAGGTCAGTTTTCATTCCAATCCCAAAGAAAGGCAATGCCAAAGAAAGATCAAACTACTGCACAATTGCACTCATCTCACATGCTAGCAAAGTAAAGCTCAATATTCTCCAAACCAGGCTTTCCAAACCAGGCTGGAACAGTATATGAACCGTGAAATTCCAGATATTCAAGCTGGATTTTTGAAAAGGCAGAGGAACCAGAGATCAATTGCCAACATCCATTGGATCATCAAAAAAGTGAGAGAGTTCCAGGAAAACATCTATTTCTGCATCATTGACTATGCCAAACCTTTGACCATGTCGATCACAACAAACTGTGAAAAATTCTTAAAGAGATGGGAATACCAGACCACCTTCTCTGCCTCCTGAGAAATCTGTATGCAGGTCAAGAAGCAACAGTTAGAACTGGACATGGAACAGACTGTTTCCAAATAGGGAAAGGAGTATGTCAAGGCTGTATATTGTCACCCTGCCTATTTAACTTGTATGCAGAGTACATCATGAGAAACACTGGACTGGATGAAGCACAAGCTGGAATCAAGATTGCTGAGAGAAATATCGAAAACCTCAGATATGTAGATGACACCACCCTTATGGCAGAAAGCAAACAACTAAAGAGCCTCTTGATGATGAAGAAAGAGAAGAGTGAAAAAGTTTGCTTAATGCTCAGTGTTCAGAAAACTAAGATCATAGCATCTGGTCTCACCACTTCATGGGAAATATATGGGGAAACAATGGAAACAGTGACTGACTTTACTTTCTTTGGCTCCAAAATCACTGCAGATGGTGACTGCAGACATGAAATTAAAAGACTCTTGCTCCTTGAAAGAAAAGTTGCGACCAACCTAGACAGCTTATTAAAGAACAGAGACAGAAGCTTTTAATTTTAATTAGATCCCATTTGTTTATTTTTGCTTTTATTTCCAATATTCTGGGAGGTGGGTCATAGAGGATCCTGCTGTGATGTATGTCGGAGAGTGTTTTGCCTAAGTTCTCCTCTAAGATTTTTATAGTTTCTGGTCTTATGTTTAGATCTTCAATCCATTTTGAGTTTATTTTTGTGTATGGTGTTAGAAAGTATTCTAGTTTCATTCTTTTACAAGTGGTTGACCAGTTTTCCCAGCACCACTTGTTAAAGAGATTGTCTTTTCTCCACTGTATATTCTTGCCTCCTTTGTCAAAGTTAAGGTGTCCATTCTGCACAACAAAATAAACTATAAGCAAGGTGAAAAGACAGCCTTCAGAATGGGAGAAAATAATAGCAAATGAAGCAACTGACAAACAACTAATCTCAAAAATAAACAAGCAACTCCTGCAGCTCAATTCCAGAAAAATAAACGACCCAATCAAAAAATGGGCCAAAGAACTAAATAGACATTTCTCCAAAGAAGGCATACAGATGGCTAACAAACACATGAAAAGACGCTCAACATCACTCATTATCAGAGAAATGCAAATCAAAACCACAATGAGGTACATTTCACGCCAGTCAGAATGGCAGTGATCCAAAAGTCTACAAGCAATAAATGCTGGAGAGGATGTGGCAAAAAGGGAACCCTCTTACACTGTTGGTGGGAATGCAAACTAGTACAGCCACTATGGAGAACAGTGTGGAGATTCCTTAAAAAACTGGAAATAGACCTGCCATATGGCCCAGCAACCCCACTGCTAGGCATACACACCAAGGAAACCAGAAGGGAAAGAGACACATTTACCCCAATGTTCATCGCAGCACTGTTTATAATAGCCAGGACATGGAAGCAACCTAGATGCCCATCAGCAGATGAATGGATAAGAAAGCTGTGGTACATATACACAATGGAGTATTAGCCATTAAAAAGAATACATTTGAATCAGTTCTAATGAGGTGGATGAAACTGGAGCCTATTATACAGAGTGAAGTAAGCCAGAAAGAAAACCACCAATACAGTATACTAACACATATATATGGAATTTAGAAAGATGATAATGACAACCCTGTATGTGAGACAGCAAAAGAGACACAGATGTATAGAACAGTCTTTTTTTTTTTTTTTTTTTTTAATAGAACAGTCTTTTGGACTCTGTGGGAGAGGGATGGGGGATGATTTGGGAGAATGGCATTAAAACATGTATAATATCATATAAGAAACAAATCGCCAGTCCAGGTTCGATGCAGGATACAGGAAGCTTGGGGCTGGTGCACTGGGATGACCCAGAGGGATGGTATGGGGAGGGAGGTGGGAGGGGTTCAGGGTGGGGAACACGTGTATACCTGTGGCGGATGCATGTTGATGTATGGCAAAACCAATACAATATTGTAAAGTAAAAAAAAAAAAAAAAACCAGAGACATTACTTTGTCAACAAAGGTCCATCTAGTCAGGGCTATGGTTTTTCCAATAGTCATGTATGGATGTGAGAGTTGGACTATAAAGAAAACTGAGCACTGAAGAACTGATGCTTTTGAACTGTGGCATTGGAGAAGATTCTTGAGAGTCTCTTGGACAGCAAGAGATCCAACCAGTTCACCCTAAAGGAAATCAGTCCTGAATATTGATTGGAAGGACTGATGCTGAAGCTGAAACTCCAGTACTTTGGCCACCTGATGCAAAGAACTGACTCACTTGAAAAGACCCTGATGCTGGGAAAGATTGAAGGCGGGAGGAGAAGGGGATGACAGAGCATGAGATGGTTGGTGGCATCACTGACTCAATGGACTTGAGTGTGAGTAAAGCTCCAGGTGTTGGTGATGGACAGGGAGGACAGCGTGCTGCAGTCCACGGGGTGGCAAAGATTCAGACACGACTGAGCAACTGAACTAAACTGTCCTGATAATCCTAAGCATTTAATATTGACCTAGTAATACTATGATATAAAAGCATTGAGAGAATGAATGATGCAGATACATTTCAGATATAGAAATAACTTGGGAGATGAGCAATTTGCTTGTCATGTTTGACCAATGACTAAATGCTCACCTTCCATACTGGGAAATCAATTAATAATTGTTGCAACTAAAATAATTTAACAATTAGATATCATTAAATAAATTAAAGAGTTGAAGGTTTTTGCCTCTGGGGAATGAAGACAAAGAGAGGGGTTATAAGGATCTTTATTTTGCAGTAAGTCTTATGGAACTTTAAGCTACATGAAACAATCTTTTTTGCTGAAATCAGTAACTAACTTAAATCTACATGATGAAGTGTTTGATCACTAAAATTCTAAATTTTGTATAGGGCAAAACTGTGGTGAAATGTTTTCTGTCCAAATAACACATGCAAAAACAAAACAAACTCAGTGAAATTCAATTATAAAATAAACAGTTTGTTCTACAAAATTACTGTGTCTTACACTGGCTGCTAAGTTGTATCGACCCCATTATACAGGGTGTCTTACCAAGCAGTCATATGTTCTTGAATAATTAATTATTGCTTACTATGGTGATATATCATTAGCATAAGATAATGGCATTTTCAGATAGCCAAAGTATCCTTAGGCAGACAGAGTCTTTGGCAAATAAACACTGTATTTATGTAGACTCCAGTACAAAATAGAATCTGAATATTTTTAGAGGAACCTACAGATCTTAAAAATTGGATGGCAGGTTCTTTTGTTTCAGTCTGAAGTATCAGTTTGTTAACGACACACTCCATAAACAGATTTTTCTATTCATGAATTTATTGGCTGAAATAGTTACTAACATGACAAATTTATTAGCCTGCAATGAGGAATGCCAACATTGAAGCACAGATGGTCTCCTCCAACAAGTGACAATTTGAAGCATCAGATTTATCATGAAACAAATGAAACTGTTTAGAGCCATGATATTCTGCCCTCTGAAGGAAAGAACAATAGAAATAGTAGTAACTAATAGCAATAGTAGCTTTATATTTTAGTCACATTTTAGGAAATCTTTGATAAGGATTTTTTTAAGACTTTTAAAAAATGTCATATGAAGAACTTTGCTTCTTACTCAACTGCAAACTGAAGCAGTTGTCTTGGTTTATAACATATAAATTTTCTTATTAATTTGCAGAAATTTAGCAATATGTGTGTGTGTGTCTGTTAAAAAAAAAGCTAATTTCTAAATAGTCATCTAAGAAAACACCAGCAGGAAAGTGGCAATTACCCCTGTGGGAAATAGCAAAAAGAGCATTGTGAGTATTATGTCCTGTAGGGTTTGGTGGTTGGTGGTAAAGATCAATTATATTCTTCACAAATAAATCCCAGGGAGGATGGAAGATGGCAAGTGCAAATAATGTGTTAGTGTCATTAAATACATATCACCCATCGAGGTAGTAGCACCAACCATAGAGTTAGTAGTACAAGCTGTGACCCAGTTGTGGAACACAACTGAAAGCTCTTGTTATGTAAGATGTTACGGAAAAATCCTGAGCAAACTTTCTGGCCAACCCAACAAAATAAAAGTTTGAACCTCCGTACAACTGTTGTGCAAGTGATCACAACTAGCCTAAGTGAAATTATGCCCAAACTGAGTGCCTTCATAATCCATTCTTTAGTCCTTTCTGTTGCCCATATTAATTGCCAGAAATCTGTTCCAGAAAGTTTGCAGAAATGGCAAACTTCCACCTCAAAAGTATTTGCAAAAATAGTTTAAGAGATGTTAGATTTTAGCGTCATTAAGATATCAGTTACAATTCCAGTGGACTGGGTCCTATGCTCTTTCTTACAAGGCTTTGTTTTTCTATGCAATGCTTGATTCCAAATCTCACTCTACCTTGGTGAAGTAATTTAAAAGGAAGATAGTCTTGGATATCAAACATAGAAATGAGTCCCAGCTAGGTGTAAAGGCAAAAATCTACAATTCGCTTTCACATGTATATGTGTGTGCTGATGGCCTCCATGGAAAAAAAAAATAGTGGTCGAAATCCCATGTGGTAGAAACACTGTTCACATAGTTTAAGTTGAATAATTGCTGTTGTTTAATGGATATCTTTTCTCTATCTATCTATCACCTATCTATCTATCTATCATCTATCTCCATCCCCCTGATCCTTAAAACACCACTTGGTTAGGGTATTATGTCCATTTTGAAGATAGAGTAATGAAAGGAAGAATTCATGCTTTAAAAATATCCTTGTGACTGCTTTTGAAATTAGAAGAAGGAAAAAGAAAGTGAGAGCTGGAAGAAACTTCTGACTGTAGCCAGATGAAACAAGCTGGGGAGAGACAAGCAGGGAGGAGGGAGAGACAAGCAGGGAGTAGGGAGAGTGGATAGATCACACGTACTTTAGAGAGAGTAATACATTTAGAATATTTACAATATATTTTTTATATATTGCATAAAATCTTTTTTTTTTTGAACTTTAAAGATTTTCTCTTCTACTCTCATGGCTCAGAGAATCTCTACTGCTTTTTTTCCTGAGCATTGCAGATACTAGGAATTCCTTCAAAACACCAGAGTGGTAGAAATATCCAAAAGAGACTTGTTTGGTGGTGAAAATGAAAGTAAAGTCGTTCAGTCATGTCCAACTCTTTGCGACCCCATGGACTGTAGTCTACAACGCTCCTCTGTCCGTGGGATTTTTGCTTGTATGATATCTGCTGCTTATAAGTCACCTTGATTAACAACATTTTAAGTTTTCCTGTATGATTGTGTGCTAAGTTGCATCTGACTCTTTGCCCCTCAGGCTCCCCAGTCCATGGAATTCTTTAGGCAAGAATACTGGAGTAGGTATTGGCAGGCAGATGTAAGAGACATGCCACCCGGGGAGCCCATTTTCCTTTACATGCTAAGATACTTTTACAAAAGGTGTATATCTTTAAACAAGTCCCCCATTGATTGTTCCCATCCTTTTTCTGCTGAAGCTATAATAAATTTCAGTTGTATTTGGCAACTTAATAGAAATTTAAATAAGAGCTGTTTTTTAAAGTTGAATTACAAGTAAAGAAAAATAAACTGACAATGTATTATGTACTTAATTTGATCAGTTTCAATATCTTATTCAACCATGAGATCATTACCAGTAGAAAAATAATAAGCATTTCCATCAACCACAAGAGTCTCCTTGTGCCTCTTTATGATCCATCCCTCCCAAGACCCCCATCTTCAAATAGCCAGTAAACTGTTACCAGTTATAGTTCAGTTTGAATTTTCTAGAACTTGATGTTAATATACATTTTTTTTTTTTTTTAGTGTGTCCTGGCCTCTTTTCTTCAACACAATGATTTTGAGGTTTATTTGTGTTGTTATATACAACATTAGTTAATTTTAAAGTCTAGGAAGTATTCCGTTAAGCAAATATATCCCAAATGTTTATTGACTTATCTGTTGATGAGCATAGAAATTGTTTCCAGTTGGGGGTTATTGCAAATCAGTTTGAATGAATATTCGTATATAACTCTCTGCAGACATATATTTTCAATTACTTGTGGTTAATAAAATTTCAGTGAACTCGTAGACAAGTCTTTGTACAGACATGTTTTTCAATTCTGTGTGGTCAATACAAAGAAATAATATGTCTAAGTCACATGGCAGTTGAATGTTTAATTTTGTTAAGAAACTGTCAAGCTGTCTTCCAAGCTGATTATACCATTTTACATTCTTTTAAGCATTGTATGAGAGTTCCAGTTGCTCCACATCTTCTCTAACAGTAAGTGTGGTATAATTATTTTTTTGTCCATGCTCAAGGCTATATAATGGTATCTTATTTTAGTTATAATTTGCATTTCTCTGGGGTCATAACAATGTTGAATATCTTTTTCATGTATTTACTGGGCTTTCACATATATCCTTTTGGGTTAATTTTTATTGGATTGTGTTTGTTTTCCTCTTGTTGGATTATAAGAATTTTTAAATTCTCTGGATATAAAACTTTTGTATAATATGTGTTTAAAATGTTTTCTCACAGTCTCTGGTTAAGTTTTTCATTGTTTTTAAATGACATTTTTCAAAAAGAAAATCTGTATTATCGATGAGGTACAATTATTGATTTTTTTCTTTTTTGACTTCATCTTTCTATGTTCTGTTTAAGAAAACTTTGACCTTGCCTTTCTTCCAGATTTTATTTTTTCTGATCTTATATTTAGATCTCTCATCCATTTTGAGTTAAATTAGTGTTTGATGTGAGGTCAATGTTCACTTTTATCCATAGAGATATCCAGTTATTGCTATAACCTTGCAAAGTCTTCCAAAAAATTGAATTGTCTTGTCACCTTTGTGAAAAATCAATTGACCATAACATACAGGTCTATATCTGGACTACTCTGTTCTATTGAGCAAAATTTCTATGTTTCTCCTTTGTCTTGTTTTGGAAATATTCAGTTGAGTTCAGTTGCTCAGTCGTGTCTGACTCTTTGCTATCCCATGAATTGCAGCACACCAGGCCTCCCTGTCCATCACCAACTCCCGGAGTTCACTCAAACTCACGTCCATCGAGTCAGTGATGCCATCCAGCCGTCTCATCCTCTGTCGTCCCCTTCTCCTCCTGCCCCCAATCCCTCCCAGCATCAGAGTCTTTTCCAATGAGTCAATTCTTGGCATGAGGTAGCCAAAGTACTGGAGTTTCAGCTTTAGCATCATTCCTTCCAAAGAAATCCCAGGACTGATCTCCTTCAGAATGGACTGGTTGGATCTCCTTGCAGTCCAAGGGACTCTCAAGAGTCTTCTCCAACACCACAGTTCAAAAGCATCAATTCTTCAGTGCTTAGCCTTCTTCACAGTCCAACTCTCACATCCATACATGACCACAGGAAAAACCATAGCCTTGACTAGATGGACCTTTGTTGGCAAAGTAATGTCTCTGCTTTTGAATATGCTATCTAGGTTGGTCATAAGTTTCCTTCCAAGGAGTAGGCATCTTTTAATTTCATGGCTGCAGTCACCATCTGCAGTGATTTTGGAGCCCCCCCCCCAAAATCTGACACTGTTTCCACTGTTTCCCCATCTATTTCCCATGAAGTGATGGGACTGGATGCCATGATCTTCGTTTTCTGAATGTTGAGCTTTAAGCCAACTTTTTCACTCTCCACTTTCACTTTCACCCAGAGGCTTTTTAGTTCGTCTTCACTTTCTGCCATGATGGTGATGTCATCTGCATATCTGAGGTTATTGATATTTCTCCCGGTAATCTTGATTCCAGCTTGTGCTTCTTCCAGCCCAGCGTTTCTCATGATGTACTCTGCATATAAGTTAAATAAGCAGGGTGACAATATACAGCCTCGATGGACTCCTTTTCCTATTTGGAACCAGTCTGTTCTTCCATGTCCAGTTCTAACTGTTGCTTCCTGACCTGCATATAGATTTCTCAAGAGGCAGGTCAGGTGCTCTGGTATTCCCATCTCTTTCAGAATTTTCCACAGTTTATTGTGATCCACACAGTCAAAGGCTTTAGCATAGTCAATACAGCAGAAATACATGTTTTTCTGGAACTCTCTTGCTTTTTTTATGATCCAGTGGATGTTGGCAATTTGATCACTGGTTCCTCTGCCTTTTCTAAAACCAGCTTAAACATCAGGAAGTTCACGGTTCATGTATTGCTGAAGCCTGGCTTGGAGAATTTTGCGCATTACTTTACTAGGGTGTGAGATGAGTGCAATTGTACGGTAGTCTGAGCATTCTTTGGCATTGCCTTTCTTTGGGTTTGGAATGATAACTGACCTTTTCCAGTCCTGTGGCCACTTTTGAGTTTTCCAAATTTGCTGGCATTTTGAGTGCAGCACTTTCACAGCATCGTCTTTCAGGATTTGGAATAGCTCAACTGGAATGCCATCACCTCCACTAGCTTTGTTCGTAATGATGCTTTCTAAGGCCCACTTGACTTCACATTCCAGGATGTCTGGCTCTAGATGAGTGATTTCACCATTGTGGTTATATGGGTCGTGAAGATCTTTTTTGTACAGTTCTTCTGTGTATTCTTGCCATCTCTTCTTAATATCTTCTGCATCTTTTAGGTCCATACCATTTCTGTCCTTTATCGAGCCCATCTTTGCATGAAATGTTCCCTTAATTTCTCTAATTTTCTTGAAGAGATCACTAGTCTTTCCCATTCTGTTGTTTTCCTCTATTTCTTTGCATTGATTGCTGAGGAAGGCTTTCTTATCTCTTGCTATTCTTTGGAACTCTGCATTCAGATGCTTATATCTTTCCTTTTCTCCTTTGCTTTTCGCTTCTCTTCTTTTCACAGCTATTTGTAAGGCCTCCCCAGACAGCCATTTTGCTGTTTTGCATTTCTTTCCCATGGGGATGGTCTTGATCCCTGTCTTCTGTACAATGTCACAAACCTCATTCCATAGTTCATCAGGCACTCTATCTATCAGATCTAGGCCCTTAAATCTACTTCTCACTTCCACTGTATAATCATAAGGGATTTGATTTAGGTCATATCTGAATGGTCTAGTGGTTTTCCCTACTTTCTTAAATTTCAGTCTGAATTTGGCAATAAGGAGTTCATGATCTGAGCCACAGTCAGCTCCTGGTCTTGTTTTTGTTGGCTGTATAGAACTTCTCCATCTTTGGCTGCAAAGAACATAATCAGTCTGATTTCGGTGTTGACCATCTGGTGATGTCCATGTGTAGAGTCTTCTCTTGTGTTGTTGGAAGAGGGTGTTTGCTATGACCAGTGCATTTTCTTGGCAAAACTCTATTAGTCTTTGCCCTGCTTCATTCCATATTCCAAGGCCAAATTTGCCCGTTACTCCAGGTGTTTCTTGAATTCTACTTTTGCATTCCAGTCCCCTATCATGAAAAGGACATCTTTGATGGGTGTTAGTTCTAAAAGGTCTTGTAGGTCTTCATAGAACCATTCAACTTCAGCTTCTTCAGCATTACTGGTTGGGGCATAGACTTGGATTACTGTGATATTGAAAGGTTTGCCTTGGAAACGAACAGAGATCATTCTGTCGTTTTTGAGATTGTATCTAAGTACTGCATTTTGGACTCTTTTGTTGACCATGATGGCTACTCCATTTCTTCTGAGGTATTCCTGCCCGCAGTAGTAGATATAATGGTCATCTGAGTTAAATTCACCCATTCCAGTCTATTTTAGTTTGCTGATTCCTGGAATGTCAATGTTCATTCTTGCCATCTCTTGTTTGACCACTTGCAATTTCCCTTGATTCATGGACCTGACATTCCAGGTTCCTATGCAATATTGCTCTTTACAGCATCAGACCTTGCTTCTATCACCAGTCACATCCACAGCTAGGTATTATTTTTGCTTTGGCTCCATCCTGTCATTCTTTTTGGAGTTATTTCTCCACTGATCTCCAGTAGCATATCAGGCACCATACTACTGACCTGGGGAGTTCCTCTTACAGTATCCTATCATTTTGCCTTTTCATACTGTTCATGGGGTTCTCAAGGCAAGAATACTGAAGTGGTTTGCCATTCCCTTCTCCAGTGGACCACATTCTGTCAGATCTCTCCACCATGACCCACCCGTCTTGGGTTGCCCACAGGCATGCCTTAATTTCATTGAGTTAGACAAGACTGTGGTCCTAGTATGATTAGATTGACTAGTTTTCTGTGAGTATGGTTTCAGTGTGTCTGCCCTCTCAAGCCCTCTTGCAACACCTACAGTCTTACTTGGGTTTCTCTTACCTTGGGCGTGGGGTATCTCATCACGGCTGCTCCAGCAAAGCACAGCCATTGCTCCTTACCTTGGATGAGGGGTATCTCCTCACCACCGCCCCTCCTGACCTTGAACGTGGAGTAGCTCCTCTAGGCCCTCTTGCGCCCGTGCAGCCACTGCTCCTTGGACGTGGGGTTGCTCCTTCCGGCTGCCGCCCTTGGCCTCAGGAGTGGGGTAGCTCCTTCCAGCCGCCGATGTTAGATTTAAACCTAACCATACTAATAAGTTAAATTAAATGTACATAGTCTAAATATACCAATTAAAGGCAGAGATTTTCAGACTGGGCAAAAATGTAATAACTACTGCCTATAGAAATGGTCTTTAAATATTAGTGCACAAATAAGTTAAAAATAAAAGGATGCAAAACAATATACTATCCTAATACTGATGAAAACAAACCAAAGAACCTATATTCATATCAGACAAACTAGATTTCAGAGTCAAAGACATTCCTAGAGATTTTCATATTGACAAAATGATCATTTTATGAAGGTGACATAATGTTAAAAACGTATGTATCAAATAGCAAAACTCCAAAATAGATAACACAAAAAAAGAGAGGATTTTTTGGAGAAATGGATAAATTTACAATTATAGTTGGAAATTTCACTGTCTCTCTTAATAACTGATGGAAGGATTGGAGAGAAAATCATGTAAGGGTATAAAAGACGAACAAGACAATCAATTTGAGGTAATTGATATGTGTAGAATGCAATGTGCAACACCAGCAAAATAACACCTTTATTTCAAAAGTACATTAACATTTACAAATGTAGACTATATTTGAAACCATAAAGTAAGTCTCAATCAATATGCAAATATTTAAGTCATAGGATATATATTTTCTGACTACAGTGAAGTTAACTTAGAAATCAATAAAGGAAAAGTATCTGGAACATAGCCAAGTATTTGGAATGTAAAGAACACACACCTCTAAATAACCCATGGGTCAAAAAAGAAATAAATGGGAAAATTGGAAAGATTTTGGAGATCAGTGATAATGAGAACATAGCAAAATTTATGGGATGGTGCTAAAGATGTACTTGGAAATTTATCGCAGCAAATGCTTATGTTAAAAAATTGGAAGGTTTCAAATTTAAGCAACTATAAGATGTTAAAAAATAGGAAGGTTTCAAATTTAAGCAACTATAAGATGATGAAAAATTAAATACTAAATAAGGACAAAAAAGAAAAAAATCAAATTGAAAATTAATAAAATAGAAAGCAGAACAATAGAGAAACTTTTAAAAATCTGGTATTTTGAGATCAATGAAGTTGATAAACCTCTGAATTAATAGAATGAACAAGAAAAATAAAGAGGACACAGATTACTAATACCAGGAAAGAAATAGATGACATCACTGTAGATATTAAAGACAATTATTAGATTTTTGAATAAATTTCTACAAATAAATTGACTGAAAATAAACTGCCAATCATTGACTACTTGATTAAGAAGGAGAAAGTTCTTAAAAGGGATAAACTAATAAAGTTTTCAAACTGTGGTTTTGGAGAAGACTCTTGAGAGTCCCCTGGACTGCAAGGAGGTCCAGCCAGTCAATCCTAAAGGAAATCAACCCCGAATATTCATTGGAAGGACTGATGCTGAAGCTGAAGTCCCGATATTTTGGCCACCTGATGCAAAGAACGGACTCATTTGAAAAGACCCTGAGGATGGGAAAGATTGAAGGTGGGAGGAGAAGGGGACGACAGAGGATGAGATGGTTGAATGGCATCATCAACTTGATGGACATGAATTTGAGCAAGCTCTGGAAGTTGGTGATGGACAGGGAAGCCTGGTGTGCTGCAGTCCATGGGGTGGCAAAGATACAGACAGGACTGAGCAACTGAACTGAATTTATTAAAGCTTATTCAAGAAGAAATAAATGAATAACTAGGCTAATATCCATGAAATACATTGAATTTGTAATTAAATATTTTCTTCTGAAGAAAACTCCAGGCCCATATTGTTTTCCTGGTGAATTCTGATAAATATTTATGAAAAAAAAGGTGTCAATTGTCCAGAAAGTCTTCCAGAAAATGGAAACTGTGAGAAAACTTCCCTGATCATTCTATACAGACAACAATAACCTGCTATCAAAACTACACAAAGATATTACATTAAAAAACTATATCACTCATGAACACACAGAAAAATCCTGGACAAAATTCTAGAAAATTAAACCCAATTATACATTGAAAGACTAACATATCATCACTAAACATTGTTTATACCAGGAATGAAATTGATATGTTTCAAAATACCCATTCTTTCACTAATTGTGAGTCTAAAACATTCCCACATATACCAGGGTTCATCTTTGAGCTTACTTTCTCATTGTTTTGTTTGTCAATACTGTGTCAATACCACACCTTCTTATGGCTTTAAGAATATATGTAATTTATTATATAAATTAACATATGGGAGGACAGGTAGCTTTTTCTCTCTTATTTATAAAGTTGACTTGGTTTCCACAGAACTTTATACATCCATGAAATTTTTGGAGTAAGATTTTTAAGTTACTCAAAAATATCCAACTGGAATTTTAATGGATTTTTGATATCATCCCTTCCAGACTTTGGATGTCTTTTCATTTATTCAGATGAACAGCTATGTCCTCGCTGTGGACTCAGTGTGTCAACTCCCCTACCCTAACTTATAAGTTGAAGCTGCCCTAATCCCCTAATGTAATGTTTTTGGAGGCCAGGCCTTTAGGAGGTAATTAAGTTTAAGTAAAGCCACGAGTTTGAGGTTCCATGATAGGATTAGTGTCTTTACAAGAAGAGGAAGAGAGACCAGAGCTTTCTCTCTGCCACATGAGAATACAGCGAGGAGGCAGCCATTTGTAAGCCAGGAAGTGGGCCCTCACTAGGATCAAATCTGCCAGCACTTGGTCTTGGACATCCTAGCTACCAGAACTGTGAGAAATGAGTGTATTTTTTTTTAAAACTACCAGTCAATGATATTTTGTTACAGTATCTGGAGCTGACTAATATTTATTATAATTTTGTTGTTTCTTCTACAGAGGAAAGATTCTTGCTTTGACTTATTCTTATATATTGCTGTTGTAAATGGTACTTTATTTTTGCCTTATTTTATTGAGTCATTGCTGATTTAAGAAATGCTTTTAATATTGTAGGTTGAATTTGTAATTGTTAAACATGCATAACTTTTTGTAGTTTTTGAATTTTTTTTAAGGTAGATGTTTACGTCTTGATCATTTATCTTCCCTCCCAATTGTTACTCTTCATTCCTTTTCATATTGGCCAAGACTACCTACAGTATAGTCACTAAAAATAGTGTGCATAGAGACAGGAGGCATCTTTGTATTATTCTCAATCTCAAATTGAATACATCCATTTCTCTAGTTTCCCTGTTAAAGTTCCTCCATTGGTATAGGTTTCGGTATATCTCATTTTGGTAGACAGCCTCTAGGATGGCCCCTGGTGATCCGGCCTCCTGGTATTTATGCTCCAGTGTAATCCTCTTACCTTGAGTTTGGAATGAGCTTATTCTTTCACTTCTACTGAACAAAATGTGGCAGGAGTGATAGGATGCCACTTCCAGTATTAGGTTATAAAAACACTGGTGCTTTTGTCTTGGGTGCCCTCTTTGGCTTGCCTTGGAGAAAGTCAGCTGCCATGTTATGAGGCAGCTCTATGGAGAGGCCCATGTAACAAGCCTGGAAATGGATATTCTATTGGCAGTTGAGTAAGGTGAATGAGCTTGGAAGGAGTTCCTCTGAGGCCTGTCAACACCATGTGAGTATGTTTGAAAGTAGGTTCTCCTTCTGTGGAACTTTGAGATGACTACAGCCTTGACCAACATCTTGATAGCAGCTTTATAGGAGATTCTGAGGCAAAACTGCTCAGCTCATCTGTATCTTGATTCACAGAAAATATGAAATGATCAATGTTTGCTGTTTTAAGCTATCAAGTTTTGAGGTAATATGTTATGCTATAATAGGCAACTAACATATACATTTACCTACTCTTTAACAGGTATATGTATATGATATAAATATGCATGTAATTATTTTACATATATACATATATACTTTTCCAGATTATTTCCCATTATAAGTTATTACAAGATATTGAATATAGTTCCCTATACTATAAAGTAGGTTCTTGGTCTTCATATATTTTATATAAAGTAGTTTCTATCTCTTTATCCCATTCTCCTACTCTCTTTCCCCTTTGATAACCATGTTGGTTTTCTGTGTCAGTGGGTAGGTCTATTTCTGTCTTGTATATGAATTCATTTGCATCTTTTTTTTAAGATTCCACATATAAGTGATATATGATATTTGTCTTTCTCTGACTTACTTCATAAATATGATCATTTCTAGGTCCATCATGTTGCTCCAAATGGCATTTGTCCATTCTTTTTAATGGCTGAGTAATAATATATATATGCTGCTGCTGCTGCTGCTAAGTCGCTTCAGTCGTGTCCGACTCTGTGTGACCCCATAGACGGCAGCCCACCAGGCTCCCCCATCCCTGGGATTCTCCAGGCAAGAACACTGGAGTGGGTTTCCATGCCCTACCACATCTTCATTATGTATATATCTGTTTATGGCCATTGCTTCTCTGTCTTGACTATTATAAATAGTGGTGCTATGAACATTGAGATGCATGTGTCTTTTCAAATTAGAGTTTTCTTCAAATATATGCCCAGGAGTGGGATTGCTGGCTCATATGGTAGCTCTACTTTTTAGTTTTTTAAGGCCCCTCCACACTGTTCTCCTGTGATCTGGTGGCTCAGTTGGTAAAGAATCTGCCTGCACTGCTTGGAGACCCAGGTTTGATCCCTAGTTTGGAAGATCTCCTGGAGAAGGGAATGCCAACCCACTCCAGTATTCTTGCCTGAAGAATCCCACGGACAGAGGAGCCTGATGAGCTACAGTTCATGGGATTGCAAAGAGTCAGACACGACTGAGTGACTAACACTATTCTGTTCTCCAAAGTGGCTGCACCTATTTATAGTCCCACCAACAGTGTAGAAGAGTTCCTTTTTCTTCACACCCTCTCCGGCATTTGTTATTTGTAGACTTTTGGGTGATGGCCATTCTGACCAGGGTAAGGTGATACCTCACTATAGTTTTGATTTGCATTAGAGAAGGTGGACATCTTTTCATGTGCTTTCTGGCTATCTGTATGTCTTCTTTAGAGAAATGTCCATTTAGGTATTTTCAATTGGGATTTTTTAATATTTATCTGCATGAGGTATTCGGTTCTTTAAAAAAAAGAAAAAGAAAAGAAAGAAAGCCTAAAAGATTTCATTTTAAATGTTTGCCTTTAGAGACATCCCAAGAGTTTGAATTACTAAAATGTGAAAGGTTAGAATGATTCTGAATATATTCTTTTTTTTTTTTTATCAGTTTTTCTAAATTATAGTTCCCTGGTGGCTCAGATGGTCAAGAGTCTGCCTGTAATGCAGGAGACCTGGGTTCGATCCCTGGTTCAGGAAGATTCCCTGGAGAAGGAAATGGAAACCCACTCCAGTGTTCTTGCCTAGAAAATTTCATGGACAGAGGAGCCTAGCCGACTACAGTCCATGGGTCACAAAAAGTCAGACACAACTGAATGCTTCACTTTCTCTTTTCTATTATTATCTCCATTCTTATTCTCAATTTCTTTGATTTCTTCCCTTGTCTTTGTTATTTATTTCTTTATTTTTTTAGGTGTTACTATTCTACAACCTCTTTCATTAAATATTGTTTATATTTAATCTTCTTTGTTTCCTGATATACACATTTAAACTATAAATTTTACTTTAAGTACCACTTCAAATCTGTCCTACATATTTTGATATGTTCTGTTTTTATTTTCGTGAAGTTTACAATATTTTTGAAAATCTCTTATCATTTTCTTTTGAACCAAAAATCATGGTATGTTAATTTCTAAGTATATAGGAAATTAAAATTATCTTTCTGCTATTAATTTAGAATTTTGCTATGTTTAACATAGAGAACTAGTGCATCATAACATCTTTTGGTTTATTACCACTGCTCTCATGCCTGAATTTATGATTTATTTTTGTGAATGTTCTGTATGTCTTCAAAAGCAATATGCTTGTGGGTGTAGAGTTCTATATATAGTCTGTTAACTCAAGCTTATTGTTTTTTTTTTTTCAATAAAAGACAGTGTCTTTGCATACAGGGTTGTCTGGTTGCTTTCTTTGTATATTTGCATGGAATATGTTAATATCACCAGCTATGATAGTTTCTTTCTATAGCTTTTTAAGTTGCTGATATGAGGTCACAACTAAGACATATATGTGTTAGTATGTTTATTATGCTGTATTTTTGCTGCTGCTATTCCTTTGATCAGAACACAGGATCTTCTCTTCTTTCTTAATACTGTTTTGCCTTATGCTTGATTTCATCAGATGTTAAGAGTTTACTTGGGTATATTTTTGTTCATATTTTTCTGATACAGTTTTATTTGTCTTTATTAGATTTAAATGTCTTCATTGTGCAGCTTTGGATTTAGCATGATTTCTTTTTTTGAAGAGCTTTATTCAGGCCTCTTATATTGCTGAAACCTTTTTAATAACCTCATGTTCTTTCTGTAAACATATTTTGCAATGTAAACATTCTGTAAAAAATGTATCCGGTCAGCTCAAGTATATGAGTAGGTAAAAGTAGTCTGTTTGGATATAGAGGAACGAAAGTAATTACAAAGATAAACAGTCTAGATTGGCAGTTTCACACAGTGAATCATTCAAAGACTGTCCCAAATTTCACTTGAGTTCACACTACAGAGACTAAACTCCAATCTGGTTTATACCCCAGGTTTGGGAGAAAGGATATGCAAAATTGAGTGAGAACCTAGGTTTCACTAGCAATATTTGTGTAACTTAGCAATATTTGTGTAACTTTAAAATAATGGCTCTATTAAAAATTCCCCTGTGAGATAAACGGCAGAGTCCTTCAAGATGGTAGTTTTCCCAGCATATATGGTTCGGTGCGCCAGCTGACTGAGGCAGGACATGAAAAGCAAAACTCAATGAGATAAGCCAGTAATTAGGCTTGTGTGATATGCTAGGTGATTGAGCTGTTTAATTGAGAAGGTTACAGCTTGGAATGAGAGATAAAAGAACCTTGAATATAGTGTAAAAATAAATATTTGGTATATTCTTTTTTCTTCTCACAATTGAATTGGATTTTTTAGCAAGTATATATTAAAAGAAATGAATTATGTATATTTTAGACTGCCAGGGTAAGCTGAAATGGATATACTTGCAAGCAAATTATGATAGTTTTATTTTCATTTTTTGCTTTATTTAAGCACTATGTCAGTGTATTTTGATGTTTTTACTGTATGATGTGTTATTTTGAAAATATATATTTGAATGCAGCTTCTCCCCTGTGAATCAAGAGTAATAGGTTAAATAAGAAAATACTGTTTCTCTTTAAAGCTTGGCCATTCTGGGGCAAGTTACGTGCACTTATCTTGATGTTTTACTTTCAAATTGTCTAGGCAAATTGGAAATAGTGCACTGAAGGCACTTTCACATGTGATATCTCTTAAATGCCATTTACAATTTATGTATTCTTACACAGAATTTTCCTTTCTATCTTTAGAGATTGAGAAATAAAATTTCTTCCCTGCTACTTCTTTTTTCTATTTGGCAAGAGCAATATTTAAATATATCTTTTGGTACTGTGGATAAACAAGGCTATTATTTTATCCATCAATTCCACTCTATGTCTATATTTCCTAGGAGTTTCAGTTTTTACTATTACATTTATTTTGGCAGTGAGAAGATATGTCTATCTTTAATCCAAGTAATTTATCTTAAAAATAAAATCTTTCTTAACTCCTTCTCTGAAATGTAAGTAGTAAACTGTACAGTCATACTTTTTTATCTATGTGTGAGACATTTACATTAAATATGCATGTCATATATAATATATGCAGAGCTAAAAGCAAAAGCTGCCACAGTGTTAGAGAGAAATCATTCAAAAACTTTATTTCACAAAACATCTAAAGCACCGTAAAGAATTAATTAAAGCAACACAAATATGTAACTAGAAAATTAGTTTAAAAAACTAGTTTTAAAGGCATAGTTTTGAACATACATATATACATACATATATATACTTGAGAGATTCACATGACTCTTAATAAGCCTATAATGTGTGAGAGAAGAAAACTAAGTACATATATACATGTAATTTTCATACTTTTGCAACTGAATGCATTAATTTCATCACTTTCATTTGCTTATGTCCTTGTTAATCTTTCAATAACTTTATTCAGTAGGGGTCAGGCTAAATATGATAAAATAGGAAACAAAAAGGTTTTTAAAGGTGGAAGAATTATTCTGATCTGAGGTTTAGCTAATAAACCAGGAGAAATCAAAGACGAGAAGAGAATTGAAAATTTGAGGATATATGAAGAGAATTATCTCTCATATTTACAAAGCAGATTAACAGGTTTAATCTTAACAGATTTCTGCCTCGTTGTTGTTGTTGTTCAGTTACTAAGTTGTGTCTAACTCTTTGCAATGTCATGGACTGTATCATGCAGTCCTTGACTTCACTGTCTCCTGGAGTTTGCTCAGATTCATGTCCATTCAGTCAGTAATGCTATCTAGCCATCTCATCCTCTGCTGCCCTCTTCTTTTGCCTTCAATATTTCCCAGCATCAGGGTCTTTTTTGATGAATTGGGTATTTGAATCAAGTGGCCAAAGTATTGCAGCTTCAGTGGCAGCATCAGTAGTTTCAATGAATATTCAGAGTTGATTTCCTTTAAGATTGACTGGCTTGATCTCCTTGCAGTCCAAGGGACTCTTAAGAGACTTCTCCAGCCCCACAGCTTGAAAATACCAATTCTTGGTGCTCAGCCTTCTTTATCATCCAACAACTCTCACATCCATACATGACTGCTGGAAAAACCATAGCTTTGACTATACAGACTTTTGTCAGCAAAGTGATGTCTTTGCCTCATTACTAACTGCTAATATTGTAGATCTCAGATGAAGCATTTTTTAGTGGTGGAAGCCTGATAGAAATTAAGAGATGTGTGAATGACTAAAATATCAAGGCAAAGAGAAAGACTTTTCTTTAAAAAATTTTCAATGAAAGAAGTGTAACAGAGCAATGAGGACTGAAGAAAAATAGATATATTTTATCAAATTATATTTGGTTCATTGAAACATGTGGAGGGGTAATATATAAATAAGAAATAGATCACTAATGGACAACTTACAGAATATAGAACTAGAGTAGAAAAGGATTGTGGGTTCTAATAGAGAAAAAGTAAAACGAGAAAAAGATGAATGTGGAGAAAGATTTTCAAGCTGGAATACAAACATTGAAAATGGTCATTTTCTAAGATTCTATAATTAAAACAGCAAAGTTTCTCCTGAAAATGAGAACCTGCAGAGACAGGGAAAGTGTAACTAATATTGAAGGAAATTGATATTAAAGGAATTGAAAAAAAGGATAAAACTGTTTAAAAGAACAATTAAGCACCCAACTGATATTGGAATAAGTGAACACAATTTATTCACTTTTCCAGAAATGCCTGGCAAAGAAGGAGCAGGAGCTGAGATGGTAAGTATTACAATTTAGCCAAATTGGGAGAAAATGTGAACTCCATAGAAAGGAAAAACTGGGATTTGAAAATAAACTATTAGAACTTCAATTTCATTTGGATTGTTTAATCTCCAAGAGGTAAAGGTTAGCATTTTAAAGACTTAATACCTGCAGCTTGGTTACCCAGAGAAGGCACTGGCTTACTACAGGGAAACCAGTTCTGACCCAGTGCTTCAGACAACTGATCCTGATCAATGACAAAGCTTAGATTCCAGATTCACATTGTGCCTGGGAAGCGGTTGAGTGCTTCCAGTCTTGAAGGCGGACACAATGCACTTGATACATGGTTAAGATTCCTTTGCAAGACTTAGACCCCAGCTTCATTACCCCACCAGTGAAGGGATTGTTGTTTTCTTGCTTGTGAGGGCTGATACACCATGCTTGTCATTTGAGACAACTTTAACCACATTGCTCCTCAATTGACCCCATGATTATGTCAGGGCAGGGGCTGGTACTGCAAGGTTACGGTTGGGGTCAGTGTCTAGCACATTATATTGTTGTTCTGTCCTGACTCCTGATAATACCAGTGGAGGAGCAGTACTTCTCTGATCTTGTAGTTTAAAGGTTCCTTTGATCCTCACCAAGTGTCTGAGGTCTAGTCCTGACAGATTTCTGTGCTCACACAGTATGTGATAAAGCAAGTGGGCCTGAACACCTGCCATGATGCCCACTCCTTGAGTTTGCCCCTTCAAATGCTATCATTCTGCTGTATATGTGTGTGCTGCTTGATGGTTTACTGACAGAAAGTCTAGAGACATCATTTCTATCATGAAGATAAACAGATCTTGGTTATGGTTAACTGGAGGTAGGGGATGAACGAGAGAGAAGAGAGCTGATTGGCTTTTACAATGGGCAGGTGTCAACAGCCGAGGCAGCTATTGAAAGCTATGAGAGGCAGTATGAAATCAGTAGATGCGGGGGTGGCGGTGAGAGAGGCATAAAGACAGGATTGTGGTTAAAGATAATTTCATGATTTGAGCTCATGCATGTAAGAATTAATGCATTATGTCAAGGTTCAAACTGGAGAGCTGGAGAAGTAATGAGAAAGCAGAATATGGCAAATATTTTTTAAAAATCTATAAAACTTAATAGATTAAAGTTCTACGAAGGATTTATACTCTGCAAAGTTATTTCTGGTAAATATGTCTTTCTGATATTTTTGGCATATAATTTCTGGGCTCTGTAGTTGAAAAGATTCTAGTAAAGAAGTAAATTTTACCTTAATCTATTTATCTCTAGATGAAGCAAATTTCATTCAACTCTTCTACTATTGACTATAAACTACAAAAACCATGGCCCAACACACACACTACATTGTCTCCCAGAAGTAAGAAAATTATAAAACATCTGGTGAACATTTACAAAATAATTGTTGGCATAATCATTAATGATGTGCACTGCCATAAAAGATTACTGAAAGTGATAACCTCTACATTTAGGAATTCTATGGTTAACCCATTATAAATAAAAGCAAAGTCAAATATGATATTTTTTTCAATTCAGGATATCATATCTTTGAAACTAGGTGAATTTGAAATTGAAGTCATCTTAGTTTTAATAAAATATCTTAATTACATCCTTATTAACTTATACTATAAATTTAAATGATCATGGTAAAGAATTAGTTGTAGTAAAAATACTCTTTTAAAACATGAAGTATATCATTTATTATGCTTGGTTTAATTTGCCACTTCAGTTTTAGCTTGGTGCTGAATTGTTTGTTGGAATTAGCAAATGGAGAATGATAGGGTCATATATGGCATTACAAATACAAATTAATAACACAGTTTAACATCTCCCCCTCTCTGAGATGCCAATCAGAAAGTTAGAATAGTTAAATTGCAAATTTTGTCTCCCAATTGTTCAAGTAATAGCATGCCGGAAAGAAAAGTGACTGTGCAAACCACAAAATCAGCCAAACAAAAAGAAAAATGTGAATCTTTCCTTCTGTCTCTAGCTATGAAAATTCCATAGAGATATTTCTGTCTGTTTGGATTGCAGGTTATGCTGATAGTAAGTAAAGGTTTCATTCCAGATGGATATCAATGAGAACTAAATATTGGGTTCAGCTACTCTGAGTTTTTTATAGTTTGCAGTCTCAAACAAGCATCAGAAAATCCAGCTACGCTTTGGTTTTACTCACTTGTTAAGGGTACTTAAATCATGATAACTTGTAGTTGATAATTGCCAAAAGTTCAAAATCGCTTTTTTTTTTTTGTTTTACTCTTGGTGAGAAGGAGGGGGGGAAATGAAGGATTTTTCTTATCTCTCAGATATATTGGCCTATTCTCCAAATGACAGGTTCCTGACTGATCAACTGTACCACCTGCTACCAAAGCTCAGGAATATTAGTCTGTGGAATGGTTTCATTCTCATCTCACACCTCAGAGATCTTGCGCTCAACCCCAGGCATCCCTTGTGTGTTTAAATCAGCTTAACGGCTCATACAGTGTGCTGATTTCCTTGTAGGCCTCTGTTTTCTCAAAAAGTGATCACCTTTTGCCAATGCCCTCAGGATTAAACAGGGCAGTCTGGTTTTCCTTTTCTGCATTGACTCTACCTTTGTAGTCAATAAAAGACTAACTAGAAAAGAATCAGCTGATGAGAGAATCAATCTTCTGGAAGCCTCCCCACAGTTTTCTCATCATTTTTCTACGTCTGTCATCTCAGATTGTAAAATGGAAACCCAAACTCAGTATGTGGGAAGACTTTTACTGCTCCTTGTTAACAAAAACAGTAAGACCAGGGGTTTTGATCTTATGAGTGTATAGGTAAACAGTAAGCTGTGAGTGCACACTCTTGAAGTGGTTTTCTCTGTTTCTAATGGAGGTTTGCAAAGAATTATCAAAGTGGTATCAAAAAGGTCTCCTAACTTACTGTAGTGTGCCTATCCATTCTGAGGAGGTCAAGTTAAATCTGAAGGTCTCATATATGATGATACTGAGGTATCTTATGGTGCAGCAAGCAAAACTGTGTACTTCTTACTAAGTCAGAAAAATAGGTAAATATAAAAAAAGATTCTTTATAAGTGGTTCCATTGCAATAATTTATTTCTATAGCATTATATTTTAAAGCAAGTGACATTTTGTCTCATTTACCTTTTATTTTAGCAACTTTATCTCATAATTTGCTCTCTTGTAGACTATTCAAAAATATATATGAAATCTATTCAGATTACTTTTTCAGATAAAGGTCATTTCTTCACATAACCCATTGTATATATTTTCTCCAGCAACAGAGAATCTGAAAATAATTTTCTTCCTGCTTTTACTTTACGGCTTCAGATCTCATTTGTAACTTGAAAGCACAATGAGCAGAGGGAATTTAAACTTGCTAACTGATCCTATTAAAATATAAAATAGAGTTTGAAATTTGATTTTTTTTTTTTTTTTTTGCCCGAGTCCAGGCTTTTAGTCAGTTACAATGCTATCAGAACTGTTGAGCTTTTCCCTCTGGTAATACATAAAATACATTTAATAAAAATAAAAATGTATCTTTAAATGTATAAAATCCATTTTAAATTCTCTAGTATGAATTATGTCATTAAATTATGAAGTAGAATGATTTCATTGCTTCCTTTCAGTGCCATTGAAGTAGCCCAAGCGATTGAATTGTCACTGCTTTCTGGAGCTGGGAGTATGGTTTGGTGAGAAGAAGATTGGCCATCTTCTACCTGTTTATAAGTTTGAAAATAAGAGTGTGTCAATACTGAATTTTGTATTTTTGAAGATATTTAGATTTTTTGAATCTATTTGTAGGAAAATAGCAGAGTACTATTATAAAGAAAATGACATCTTTAGCATTTTTGTAAATATGTGGAATTTATTTCAATTTAGATCATATATGAAGTTAGCTTATAAAGTGTGAAATAGAATATTTTTCATCTCATCAATTTATTCTTCCTTATCCTTAATACTCATTTACTGTTGATAACATTCTCATCATAACTCTTGTTAGATTGTCCAGAAAATATATAATATTTTCCTGAACATTATGTAGTTATGTAGGGTTTTGATGATGCAAAAATTCAAGATTAAATAAGGAATCTAAATAATATTAGGTACAATACACTTATGCTTTCCATATTTCTGAGCTATTTTTTCAATATTTAACATTGCCTCAGTTTCTTCTTTTAAATTGTCCCTTAGACACTGAGTTTCATCTTTATTTAGTGCCCCCTCCAACACTAGGCACTTCCTGTAGCTAAAATTCCCTGAGAAAATAGATTCCTTCCTTTCTAATAGCCCAAACCTCAACATTATTTTTAGTGCTGCTTTGTCACAAAGATTTCAAATCCCATAATGGCAGGATCCTCACCTGTCATTTTGTAATTGTATCCCCCACACTTGACACATTCAATGTACTTCATTATTGCCTGTTGATTCAATAAAAGGAGGAAATTTTGGAGGATAGTTTTATCTCAAAAACCCAAAGTTCTTAGATATCTTAGTACCTAGAATGTACAAATCATGGTGGTGTGTGGTGTGTGCTGCTGCTGCTGCTGCTAAGTCATGTCAGTCGTGTCCGACTCTGTGCGACCCCATAGACGGCAGCCCACCAGGCTCCTGTCCCTGGGATTCTCCAGGCAAGAACACTGGAGTGGGTTGCCATTCCTCCTCCAGTGCATGAAAGTGAAAAGTGAAAGTGAGTCGCTCAGTCACGTCCGACTCTTCGCGACCCCGTGGACTGTAGCCTACCAGGCTCCTCCATCCATGGGATCTTCCAGGCAAGAATACTGGAGTGGAGTGCCATTGCCTTCTCTGGGTGTGTGCTACTAGGGCCTGCTAAACCATGTAAGGCAGAATTACTGCATTCAATTTTGTTTTTATTATTTTAAGGGCAATTATTAGAATGGAGGGGCATTACAAGAATTTACTTGTTCGTGTTATTTTTGTTTATATCACATACCTTTTCTCTACTCCAGAAAAGATACTTCCTTGAGAGAATAATTTAGTTGTATTTCCCATGAAAACATTGAAGACACCAGCTGCATGAAAGCAAAGAGAGAGAAAGCAAAACAATTCAGTCAATGACTTTTTATGTTCTAGTCCATATGTCCAACCTATTTTAGCTTATTTTGGATCAGTATTGTTTTTAATGTTATATAAACTGGTGGTAAGAGTGTCCAAATAAGTTAACTAGTTAGGCCATGAGTTGCTATTCTTATTTGAATCTTGTAAATGTTAGACTACTTTCAGTATTGCTGTCAATGTAGATGGAATAGGTTATAGAATTAAGCAATCAGAAACAGGGAAATTTGCAAGCCAACTGAAAAATTACTTAATGTATAATAAGGAATATGTAAGTGCTATACAAAAAATAATGTCTTTTTCAGTGTATCAGATGTATCTTACTTAGAGGAATAAGAAAAAATAAATAAGTCAGTGGAAAACTTCTATATTTAATAATTCAAATGCCAATTTCAGGAAAAAATGTACTCTAATATTCCACATCATTCTTCTGTTTGACAGTGGCCTCTGATATCCTTTTCCAATTAAAGTTAATTTTCACTTATGCCCATGTATTCAAAATTTGTATCCTCTGTTTAGTGAAAACTCATTGTATTGTATTAAACATTGTGTCCATCCAATATAACCAGCCTTCAGAGTTACAGTGAATCGTTGATAAAAATTTAATATTCAAAATTCTATCACTTCCTTTCACTGTTGCTATGGTAAGTGCATGATGAGACAGTAGCAGTTTGTATGGAATAGTAAATCTAAAATGCAAAGTTATAAATTCCTTAAGAAACTATATGTAGTAACAGAAGTATCAATGCTATCTGATCAAAGGTGACTCCCACTTATGTTATTGACAGCATTAATTAACATAATTCATTATAATAATTTATTATTGTGCAAGTACAATAGTAAGAGACAATGTTTATTTACTCTTTACTCTGTTTCCAAAAGAGGAATTTAAAGCTATATGTGTGAAGATCCTTACAATGAAACATAAAATAACTTCAAAATCTGAATAAATTAGAGCAAGAAAAAACTGTAGGTGATGTTGGTACACAAAGTGCAGGAGAGGTTTGCTATCCTGGTAGAGATGGATCATACTTTGACTTTAAACTTTCAAGTAACTTGTAAGAAAATAAACACATTATAAGATACATAATTCATAGTATCCATAACCTAAAAATAGCGTAGTTGCCTTGGCAACACAGAGATGCTGATAACAAAGATAAACTGCTGGGTCTTCATTGAGCAGACACTGTTTAACTTAGGGGATATTATCTGCATTCCCATCATACAGGCAGTAGGGTAACCCATTTCATATGGCTACTTCTTATCACATTCCTCAGTCTATGCTGATGGCATTTTACTAGATCACAATGTTTAAAAAGCTGTTTTATAGTTATGAGAATAAATCTATGTTGATGTTAGCCAGTACCCCAATCCCTAGTGTGTTACAGAGAGTAGAATTATGCAGAATCCCTTTCAGTTTTGCTCAAAATCAACTAAGAAGTGTGATCAAAGTGAAGAAAAGCACTGAGGAGGAGTATATTGGTGTTATCAGATTATACATGTGCTGCTGATGGATAGTTTCCAAACATCTGCATCAGCCCCCAGATTTTAAAATGCAATACAAAGCATAACTGTAATTCAGACAGTGGAGGTATGGTGAATACAGATATATCCTATATTCACTTAACCTAACGGGAAATTGGTTGGCTTACTTGTTTTGTTGTTCAGTCACTTAGTCGTGTCCAACTCCTTGTGAACCCATGGATTTCAGCATGCCAGGCTCTTCTATCCTACCCTATCTCCTGGAGTTTGCTCAAACTCATGTCCAATGAATCAGTGATGCTGTCTAACCATCTCATGCTCTGCAGCCCCCTTCTCCATTAGCCTTCAATCATTCCCAACATCAGGTTCTTTTCCAATGAGTCAGCTTTTTGCATCAGTTGACCGAAGTATTGGAGCTTCAGCTTCAGCTATTCAGTCCTTCTAATGAATATGGAACTGGTCAATGGCTATGTCTGGCTTGGTCAGGGCTGGATACAGGCTTCCGCATGATGCCTTTGGAATTATGATTTGTAATCTCCAGGCTTTTCTTATCTCTGCCTGTATCCTGACAGGTTCTCTCCATATGACAGTGAGACTGCATTACCATTGGTTGTCATAGTCAAGAGTGTTTTTAATCATAGGTCAAAATTCTGAGGAGATCTGTTGCTCAATCCTTTACTAGGGCTATGCTGATGTTATTTTTTTTGTTTGTTTGATTGACCGTCATTACAACCTGGGCAGCAAATGTTAGTTTCATCCACACTATGTGAAATAAATATAAGAAGGGTTGCATAGACTTCTGAAAGTTCTGATGAAAAGGAGATAAGAACAACAATGAAATGTGTTTATACCCTATAACCTTCTTTTTTGTGTTAAGGCACATTTTGTATAAAACAATACCTAAGGCAAACAATATTAATCTCTTAGTTCTTTCTATATTTTCTTTTACCACTATCTTAAATATATTAAAAATTAGTTTATTTTGGTATCTCTGTCCTAATTTCCTAGAAATTAGCTTGTCCAAAGGTAAAATATATTTCTTGATTACCGACAGTTAGTAATGTTCCCAATTATTCATTTTCCATACTTTCCTTTTATTAAATGAACCCATAATGTAAGATGAGCACATGGATATGCAACGATAGACTAGATTTCCAGCTCTCTTTGCAGCTAATTGTAAGATTCTTCCTATTGGATACATCAGAAGTAAATATATGCAACTTCTGGAATACCTAAATAAACAAAATCTACTTACCCAAAACAACCTCTAACCTCCCTTTTCTTGGGATAGAACAAGAGATTGATTTATGGAGAGTTATCTTTGCTTTCGGGCTTTCCAGATGACATTGGTGGTAAATGCCTGCCAGTACAGGAGACATAAGAGACGTGAGTTCGATCAGAAATCAGAAAGATTTCCTGGGGGGAGGGCATGGCAACCTACTCCACTATTCTTGCCTGGAGAATCCAATGGACAGAGTAGCCCGGGGGGCTACAGTCTATAGCGTCACAAAGAGTCAGGCACGACTGAAGCGACTGAATACACACACACACCTTTGCTTTTGTAGATATGAACATCCTTGGAGAGATTCCTAATCTCATGAGGCCTGTGAAACAAGGGATCTATGGATAGAATCCAAGGGAGGCATGAATTAAAAGGGAACAATTAATCTTAATTTTTACTAACCTCTAATTAGAAGTTAACATTTCTTTTAATTATAAATATAGGCAAAACCCATTGTAGTTTTAACTGTATCTGTGCCTTTTTCATTTATAGAAACAAGTTTTTTTTTTCATATCTCACTATAATTGAAGGTGCACCAAAATATCATCTATTTTCATCCTTTTTTTTAATTTATTTTTTAATTGAAGGATAATTGCTTTACAGAATTTTGTTGTTTTCTGTCAAACCTCAACATGAATCAGCCATAGGTATACATGTATCCCCTCCCTTTTGAATCTCTCTCTCATCTCCCTCCCCATCCCACTCCTCTAGGTTGATACAGAGGCCCTGTTTGAGTTTCCTGAGCCATACAGCAAATTCCCGTTGGCTCTCTATTTTACATATGGTAATGTAAGTTTTCATGTTACTCTTTCCATACATCTCACCCTCTCCTCCCTTCTCCATGTCCATAACTCTATTCTCTATGTCTGTTTCTCCATTATTGCCCTGTAAATAAATTATTCAGAACCATTTTTCTAGATTCTGTATATGTGCATTAGAATATGGTATTTATCTTTCTCTTTCTGACTCACTTCACTCTGTAAAAGAGGTTCATTGGTAGTTATCAGACCAATTACATAGTCCTGGTATTTAGTGTATTAATAAAGAATGAAACATATTACTCTACTGTAGTTTGTTTTTTCTAATATTCTGATTAGATTTATGTTTTAATATAAACTTATGTCCTTTGTAATCTTATATATATTCAGTTAAAATGTTACTCAAATAGGTGTTCATGGACCCCTGAGGATGGTTCAAGATGACTGGGAGTCAGGCAGCAATGTGGAGGGAGAGACCTCTGGGTTTCTTAGTTTCCAGATTGTCTTTGTCATGCCAGCCTCAAGGCTGAACTATCACTAGGTTTATTTATTTTCTGGGGCTGCTGTAACTAGCCACCACAAACTAGACAGCTTCAAACAACAGAAATTTAATGTCTCACAGCTCTCAATGCTAGAAGTCCAAAATTGAGTTATTGACTGAGTCATGTTCTTTCTGAAACTTTTAAGGAAGAGTTCTTTCTTGCCTCTTCCAACTTCTGATAGCCCCATACATTTTTTGACTTGTAAATGCATCACTCCAGTCTCTTCCTTCCATTCCACTTGGCATCCTCCCTGTGTAGCAGTGTGTTCATGCTGTCTTCCCATTTTTAATAAGGACACCAGTCATTTTGGACTAAGGGCTCACCCTCCTCTGATACAACCTCATTTTAACAAGTCACTTCTGCTAAGACTCTATTTCCAAATAAAATCACATTCACAGATACTGGAGAATGGGACTTCAGTACATCTTTTGAGGGGACACAATTTTATCTGTAACTCTTGGATAAGAATACATCTCTGTGTAATTTAAGTCATTCTATTTTGAGGTCTCTGTTTTCTAAGCTTAGCCTGCACTTGGGTACGAATATATTTTGTTACAAAAGTAAGATGAATTCTAATTTGCACCACAAGTAACAGAGCTCTTGTGGGGTCCTGATGGGATCCAATCAAATAATTATCCCTAATATGTTATAGTTCACAACTGTGTACTCCAATCAATCAACAGAGTAATTCCTCTAGAACAACAGCTTAGCCAGTATTCTATTTTTAAATAAAATTTTATTGAAACATAACCATACCTGTTCATTTATGCATCATCTATAGCTGCTTTCCCATTACTGTGGCAGAGTTGTGGAGCTGCAACAGAGAGTGTGTGTCCTTCAATGTCTAAAGTATTTGCGACCTGGTCTTTTACAGAAAAAGTTTGACAACCCCTTCTCTAGGACATGAGAAGGATAAATAAGAGATCCAATGTACTCTTTCACTTGCTTGCTGTACAATGAGAGTGAAAGAATCTTATTAAATCAGAACTCAAAGAATAACATATAAGGGAACATGAACTAGACCTTAAACTGAGCCTATGAATTGCTCAAAACTCAATTTCTAGGTAGAGGATGCATTTACCTGTC
Source organism: Bos indicus x Bos taurus (assembly GCF_003369695.1). NCBI lineage: Eukaryota > Metazoa > Chordata > Mammalia > Artiodactyla > Bovidae > Bos > Bos indicus x Bos taurus. The sequence continues at coordinate 31,963,305 of NC_040077.1, forward strand.
ATTGAAATCAATTATCTGAAAATAATACCAGGCAGAAAGAAAGCATACAACTTCCAAGTTCCCTTAATAATAAGAAAGCAACAATAAATTAAAACTCCCTTGTAATAGGAAAAAATGGTTATTTCAAATCAAGAGAGTAAAATTCTAACAAGAACAATCATTGGTCTAATTGCATGATATTTCTTACTTCCACTAGCATTATTAATGGGATTATGGTTTGACCTGACAATGAGAATAGCTTCCCTTGTGGCATTTTGGCAGTTCTATTTCTGTTCTTCGAGAAATAAGGAGGCAGACAAAGGATAAAAGTCCTCACTTGAGCTGCTGAAACAATAACATAGTGTGAAGAATTTCCAGTTCCTCAGGAGCTCAAAGGATCCCATTTTTATGGCTCCTTGAGAACTGGAAGCTTGATCGACACTCACAGAAAAGACCTTAGTCCCCTTGAAATCAGCAGTCATTTGAAGGAGTATCACTGCATTTGGGGCCTTATAGACAAATGAGTATAGCAATGAAATTTCTTTTGGAAAGGAAAAAGATATCTCATGTGAAGCAATCACGAAAGGCCACAGTCAAGCAGTCAGTATGTCAAGTTTGGGGTGCATTGCAGAAGTAATAGGAAACTTGCCTCTCACAGGCTCAGCTGAGTTACTGCAGGGATCAGAACTTTACTGCTGTGCCCACATAGAAACTGGATTTCTGTGAAAAGAATGTATTCTACTTTAGAATATTTTGTTTATTTTTTGATGAATATTTTCAACATCCTGGGGAAAAAAGCAGAAATGACTGTATAGTTGATCCTGTTTTGAGAATAGGATTAGGGGACCAAGATTGCCCTTAAATGGCCAGAATTTCATGGAAAAAAAAGAAATGTCAGACAACCTAAATCCAAAAGCATCAGACTTTTTAAATGTGGAGATATTTTCCTATTCCTCCTCAAAAGGATTCAATCTAATCCATAACAAATTATCATCACACTTCAAAGAACTTTCCCTTCGATCATTATCTTCTCAATGCCCCTCAGCCTCAGTCTCCATTTTTCCTTTGTACTTTTCCTATTTGTCCTTCATAAAAACTGGTTCTGTGTGGATACTTTTATCTGCTTTGTGCTAAGTGTTACTACACACCAGCCATATGAAGACATCCAGAATTATAGCCAAGACCTTATTAGATTTTTTTCTAAACTCTATAGTAAACAAGGTGAATTTTAAAGGAGAACACAGTAATATTTAGGGTAGAACCTTGAGTAATTTTTCTAAGCAGTCATAGGTCAAATTTGGAAGTACTGGGAACCCCCTTCCCCAGGCACCTAATCATGTGCTGTACAGACCTTGATCATGAAAATGGAATCAATGAGAGGAGAATGAGCTAAGCCAAAGGGATGAACAAACCTTGGAGGAAGGAAAATACAAGGGTTTTAAAGGATTAATCAGTAGGACATTTGGGAATAGGAAGGAGCTTAATGGGGCTTAAATATACTGAAAAGATAGGTAAGATCCAGACTGTAAAAGAACTTGGATACATTAAATATAACTTCAGTTCAGTTCAGTCACTCAGTCATGTCCGACACTTTGCAACCCTGTGGACTGCAGCACGCCAGGTTTCCCTGTCCATCACCAGTTCCCAAAGCTTGCTCAAACTCATGTGCATCCAGTCGGTGACACCATCCAACCATCTCATCCTCTGTCATCCTCTTCTCCTCCTGCCCTCAATCTTTCCCAGCATCAGGGTCTTTTCCAATGAGTCAGCCCTTCGCATCATGTGGCCAAACTATTGGAGCTTCAGCTTCATCATTCATTTAGTCATTCCAATGAATATTCAGGATTGATTTCCTTTAGGATTGACTGGTTTGATCCCCTTGCAGATTAAATATAACTTAAGTATTTATTATGTACCTCTTAAGTATTCTCCCCAGTGAAAATGTTCTTGTGACAATGCTGTAGAAGACATAATTTTTTTTTTTATTGTCAGTGTGCAGCCTCCTGGTAGAGATAAAGATAACTGCAATTCAAGATGGTAGTTACGAATACAGAAACGTGCTCAGTCAAAATATGAGAATACAGAGAATAGATACTTTAAGGAAACGTTGCTGGAGAAAATGATTTCTGAGACTATTTCTAAAGGCTGCATGCAATCAACCTGATTTAGAAAGCTGGAAAGGGTTTTTTACTCAGGGACCAGAATGGAAAACCTAAGAGAGCAAGGCGAGATATAGAACCATGAAAAATTTGGTACTATTGGGGAACACAGAGTGAAATGGAGAAGGTATTAAATAAACTTAGAGATTATAGAGAGGGCCAGATTTTTGAGTCTTTGCCAGGCTAAAAATATCTGCAATTGGGAGATAGAAGGTGTACTGGGGGTAATGCTATGTTACTATTAGATTAATTATGAATTAGATCATTCTGGCTAGAGCATGAATAATCATTTAAAAGTAGTATCACTGCAAGAACACACAAAAATTTGGAGGCTATGGCCCTGTAGATGGAGAAAAAGAAGGATAATTGACCAGACTGATGGTTTTAAAACTTAGAAATTCATCATAAATGTAGATCTCATGTCAATGTAACAGAGAGACTTATGGTACCTTTAAAAGGGAAAAGGGGTTCAAAGAACTTTTTTGTTTTGGAATGAGGAAAAAAATTTGATTTTTGACTCAAATACACTGAGTCAAAAGCATCAAATACACTGAGTGTGTGATGCTTGTGAATATTTATAGTATCATTATGCCCCTATATATGTATAAAAATTGATATAATATACAGACTCTCCTCAAGTTTATTTATTTATTTATTTTTGCATGGACTTTGTTTTTTTTTTTTTTAATTTAAAAAAAATTATACATGACAAGACAATCCAGTAGAAACACCGAATAGGCAGAATTCCAGCTTGGGGTATATGGCAGACTCTTGTGATAGTCATAGGTTTTTAGTTCAAATCCAACACAAATTTGCAAACCTGCTATTATATAAAAAAATTATTATTTGCATAGAAATATATAATTATACTTTGGGAGTTTAGTTCTCCTATAGATATAGTAGAAAAGACCAACCATCAAAATGCTTAGCATTATATTACAGTTTATCCAATGGACTCAATTTGGAAAGCAACTGCAGAAATCATAAATGTCTGTCTGTTCTTTGCAAATTTTAGGCTTACTTCGTATGCATTAACTTTTAGTGTTTCATTATTAGGAAGCCCACACTCAACTCACTTCCCCAGTACTATCTTGCTATGACCATGGAAACAGTTACTTTTTAGTAGTTCTGAAAAATTGTTGTGAATTCTGAATGACATTGAAACTTTTTTTTAATGGCTAGAATATAAGCTCCTAAAATATAGAAGATGGGTCTTACTTATCTTCTCATTGGCAAAGCAATGAATTTTTCAGTCAATAAGTTTTTGTTGAATAAATTGATTATTTTGTGCATAAAAGATTTATTCACATAGTTATTTAACAAAAAAATTCTAATCATTTATAGTTATCTGACTGCCTGTTTAGTCCCTCTATACCTGGCATTTGAAAACTCTTTCTGGGTCAATGAGTGTTTCAAATATATGAAGTTAATCTCTCAAGCCTCTTTGTTTTAACCACTTTTGATAAACATCTTTTCAAAATTGTATTACATACTGTAGATAAGAGAATAAGCTTTAATTAATTTAACCATTTCATGATGAGTCAGGTCCATTATAATAAGCATTAATCATTGTACTTTATAGCAAAACAATGCAGACCTTAGGGACCTTTGAACCAGGCAGAATGGTTTGTGTGTAATAACTAATGCACTCAAATTGCTGTATTTTTCTGGTTGGTCTTCTGTTCTCTACTATTTTCCTTCTCTCACCTGTCACTCTGAGTTGCTAGGGAATCCAGACATCTACATTTGTTAAAACAGTAATCTTAATTTTAGATGTGTAATATCTGAATCAGTGCATTTGTTACATGGATTCTCCCACGTAGTTGATTTCACTGAATGCTGTCAGTTGGCATATTCCCCTTTCCTAGAACTCCTGGAAGTATGTAAAATGAGAAAACATTTTTTAAAAATTTATATAGATATTTAATAGAACACAGTATACCACTCACATATAAAAAATGTGTGTAGCTTATAATAGACATTAAGAGTTTCTGCTTGATATTCTCCTTCTTTATAAACATTGATTCCTGGGTTGATATGGAAAATGAGTGTGTGTGTGTCTGTGTGTGTGTACAAGTGTCCTTGTGTTGGAGTTCAGCCTATTTATCCAGACTATACAGTACTCTTTGTTTCCTTCAAATTTATTTATGAGATATTTTCATTGGCATTAACAGCTTATTAGTGTCCCAGGGTTAGTTCTTAGAAACAGTACATACTATAGTCAACAATTGTCTTTCAGATCTGCTTAACTTAATTACCATTTTCCCCATCTGCTTTAGCCATTCTCTTTTCCCATTTACTTTGGCTTTCCTGAAACCCAAAAGCCACATGACTTAGCACCTACTCTGTTAAATCTCGCTTTGACTCCTAATTTTGAGGTCATCAGTGACCTAGATGTTGCTAGATCCAGTGGTACAGTCTTAGCTTTCCCATTCCTGGACCTGTTCACAGCATGTTGGCAGAGTTGATCACTCCTTTTTTTGGAAACACCTTTTCATTTGCCTCCAGGACCTAATCATATTTTGATTTTCTTCCAGTTGTAAGGACCACTGCATCTAAGTCTGCTTCGTTGGTTTCACTTCTTCACCCAGGCTTTGAAATGTTGAAATATCTCAGTGTTCTTACATTAGACCTCTTCTCTGTTTATACTGAATCCCTGGGTGAACTGATCCAGCCTTGTAGATTTAAATATTATTTGTATGCTGATAGCAACAAATTTGTATCTCAAACCCTGCTTCTTGTCCTAAACATCAAATGCTTGTTTATCATCTCTGCCTGCTGCTGCTCTGCCTAGATGCCCCAAATTTACCTCTAAACTTAATAGCCATAAAATGGCTCCTTTTACTCTATTATCTCAGGAAATAGCTCCATTCTTCCAATTGCTCTGGCCTAAAATGTTGGAGAAAACATTTATTTATTGTTCTCACACATCCATAACCAATTCTTCTGTGACCTCTACCTTTGAAATATACCTATAATCTGACTACTCTCTCACCCTTACCTGCCTGGTCCAGACTGAGTACCTCTTAGATGTGGCAATAGCCCCTTAGCTGATCTCCATGCTTCTGTTCATTGCCTTCCACAGCCCAGTGTGCTCATAGAAACCAGAGTGATCTTTAAAAGATGAAAGTCCAGATCTTGTCATGCACATCTCTCTCCCCACTCTCCAAAGGCTTTTTGTTGAGTTTAGAAAAGCATCAAGAACCCCTGGCATGGCCCTTGAGGTTCTGTGTAATCTGTGTAATTTGGTTCATTTACAATTTCATTTCTTGCATGCATCTATCTCCCTCTGCAAAGTAGGCACACTGGCCTCCTTCCTGTTTGACATATCAAGTACAGCTTTGGGGTTTGCCACTCTTTCGTTTACCCCCATGAAATCTTTCCTATATGCCCATAACTTGCTTTCTCAATAACTTATTCACAAAAACCCCCTTCCCAGAGTGTTATTCCCTGACCAATCTTAATATAAGAGCATATACATTCTTTCTGACTTATTCCCATCAACTCTGGTATACATATTACTTTGTTCACTTTGTGTACATCTGTCTGTACATCTTTCATCCAAGTAGATTGTAAGCCTCTTGAGAACAGAAGCTTCCTTTGTTTTGCTTCCTGCTGCTAAGTCGCTTCAGTCGTGTCTGACTCTGTGCAACCCCATAGATGGCAGCCCACCAGGCTCCCCCGTCCCTGGGATTCTCCAGGCAAGAACACTGGAGTGGGTTGCCATTTCCTTCTCCAATGCATGAAAGTGAAAAGTGAAAGTGAAGTCGCTCAGTCGTGTCCGACTCTTAGCAACCCCATGGACTGCAGCCCACCAGGCTCCTCCATCCATGGGATTTTCCAGGCAAGAGTACTGGAGTGGGGTGCCATTGCCTTCTCCGGTTTTGCTTCCTATTATATCTTTATTACCCCAAATAGTGCTTAACACTTAACAATGCTTCATATGTATGTGTGGGGTCAATGGATTGATGAATAATTGTCTTTATGTTTCCCAGTTATTTGCTAGGCTCTTCTTGAGAAATGTCTTTGCTAACCTACTCCCAGATTCTTTTCGATTTGTACTATTTACCCTTTCCTGTTTACTTTAGTCAAGCATACACACTAAATCAATTTGCTCTGTCCCAAGGATCATTTGTGTCTAACCTATAGAACAAGATCTTTGTGACAGCTGCTTTCTCTGATGCTCAGGTGCTTTTTATTGCCTTATTTTGGGCTTGTGGTTTTGCTGAAGCTGACTGTGATTCTCTGAAGTCAGATTGCCAGTTAAGGTAGGAATTAGTCTATGGATTTTATTGTTTAAAATACTAGAAGTTTTTGAGGAAGGACATCTTTAGGAAATTATGCTTGATGTGTATTGGAATTTTATATAGCTCCTTGGCATGATTGAGCCAAATAAAAGCAATTTAACTTTCTTTTTTTATGTTAATAATTTGTTTACATGCCATTTAGTGAAGTGGCATTGAAATATATTAGAGATAAATGGAAGTGAATATAAATAGAGAAATGAGTTAAAATGTGTTTTATTATAGGTCCCATTTGGAAATATGAAGAATAGTGAAGACAGAAGAAATTTCTGATGTAGAAAATATTAAAAGGAAAGTTGAAACAGACATTCATTTTATGTTGATGAATGGTGAAAATTATATAAACAGATCTAAATAAAATAAGTGCAATCAATACATAATATTGTAATAGCCATTCTAATGCATCATACTTATTATAATAGTGACCCAGTACATTGAAATCTCTTTACTAGTAAGGTTTTCAGAGATTGGCTTATACCTACATTATGCATACCATTGACTTGAATGTAACTATTTTCAGTTATAATATGAATGTAAAATAAAGTTATAATAGAATTTCATTACAGTTTATGAGTATTGCTTTTTGTGAGTCACAATCTCAAAGATATTCCAAGGGAAAAATAGAGCCTATAAAATAGGTGAACAGATATAGATAAGTCTAGTGTTTTAAACTGAATTAGTTGAGAATACATGAAACATTAAAAACTGGGTACTAGTTAAATGCTGTCATACCAGGAAGTATTAAAGATCTACTCAGATGATAGCTTTTTCTTATATCGTAAGCCCTCTGTTACAATATTAGATGAAAACAATTCTACATAGAATAAAACAAACCCCAAACTTCACTGACTCAACCAACTAAATAAATAAACAACAAAACAAATAACTCTGTTGATTTCTGTTTTATTTGATCTTTGTTTTCACAATGAAATACTTTATTGGCACAGTTAATTAAAGTGTCCAAGTTTGGGTAGGATTGCTGAGACTACTTGTTACCTAGCCAAAGTATCTTTTCCCATTCTCTCCTGTTAACAGAACCTTGATTTTATTCAGGGAGGTAATATATGTAGATTAAAGACAAAAACAAACCCTCTCCTATTGCTAAGTCTATTGTGTGTCATCAGTTCAGTTCAGTTCAGTCGCTCAGTCATGTCCGACTCTTTGCAACCCCAAGAATTACGGCACTCCAGGCCTCCCTGTCCATCACTAACTCCCGGAGTTCACCCAAACTCATGTCCATGGAGTCGGTGATGCCATCCAGCCATCTTATCCTCAGTCATCCCCTTCTCCTCCTGCCCCCAATCCCTCCCAGCATCAGAGTCTTTTCCAATGAGTCAGCTCTTTGCATGAGTTGACTCCAATGAGTCAACTCTTTGCAAATATTGGAGTTCCAGCTTTAGCATCAGTCCTTCCAAAGAACACCCAGGACTGATCTCCTTTAGAATGGACTGGTTGGATCTCCTTGCAGTCCAAGGGACTCTCAAGAGTCTTCTCCAACACCACAGTTCAAAAGCATCAGTTCTTCAGCATTCAGCTTTCTTCACAGTCCAACTTTCACATCCATACATGACTAGACGGACCTTTGTTGGCAAAGTAATGTCTCTGCTTTTGAATATGCTATCTAGGTTGGTCATAACTTTCCTTCCAAGGAGTAAGCATCTTTTAATTTCATGGCTGCAATCACCATCTGCAGTGATTTTGGAGCCCCCCAAAATAAAGTCTGACACTGTTTCCACTGTTTCCCCATCTATTTCCCATGAAGTGATAGGACCAGATGCCATGATCTTCGTTTTCTGAAAGTTGAGCTATAAGCCAACTTTTTCACTCTCCTCTTTCACTTTCATCAAGAGGCTTTTTAGTTCCTCTTCACTTTCTGCCATAAGGGTGATGTCATCTGCATATCTGAGGTTATTGATATTCCTCCCGGCAATCTTGTTTCCAGCCTGTGCTTCTTCCAGCCCAGTGTTTCTCGTGATGTACTCTGCATATAAGTTAAATAAGCAGGGTGACAATATAAGCCTTGACATATTCCTTTTCCTATTTGGAACCAGTCTGTTCCATGTCCAGTTCTAACTGTTGCTTCCTGACCTGCATACAGGTTTCTCAAGAAGCAGGTCAGGTGGTCTGGTATTCCCATCTCTTTAAGAATTTTCCACAGTTTATTGTGATCCACACAGTCAAAGGCTTTGGCATAGTCAATAAAGCAGAAATAGATGTTTTTCTGGAACTCTCTTGCTTTTTCCATGATCCAGCAGATGTTGCCAACTGGATCTCTGGTTCCTCTGTCTTTTCTAAAACCAGCTTGAACATCTGGAAGTTCATGGTTCACGTATTGCTGAAGCCTGGCTTGGAGAATTTTGAGCATTACTTTACTAGTGTGTGAGATGAGTGCAATTGTGCAGTAGTTTGAGCATTCTTTGGCATTGCCTTTCTTTGGGATTGGACTGAAAACTGACCTTTCCCAGTCCTGTGGCCACTGTTGAGTTTTCCAAATTTGCTGGCATATTGAGCGTAGCACTTTCACAGCATCATCTTTCAGGATTTGAAATAGCTCAACTGGAATGCCATCACCTCCACTAGCTTTGTTCGTAGTGATGCTTTCTAAGGCCCACTTGACTTCACATTCCAGGATGTCTGGCTCTAGGTCAGTGATCACACCATCATGATTATCTAGGTCATGAAGATCTTCTTTGTACAGTTCTTCTGTGTATTCTTGCCACCTCTTCTTAATATCTTCTGCTTCTGTTAGGTCCATACCATTTCTGTCATTTATCGAGTCCATCTTTGCATGAAATGTTCCCTTAGTATCTCTAATTTTCTTGAAGAGATAGTGACATAGTTATGGTCAAACAGGGAAAAGTGGGGATCTTGGGTGAGGCTTTCAGGACTCAGCTAAAGTTAACTTTTACCCTTCATTTTTACTCTTTGCCCTTTTCCTTCTTTCTGCCAGAAAAAGAGGAGAGTGGAACTCTAGCAGCCACCTTGAGGGAAAGATTTTGGGGAGCCTGAGTTATTGACTATTGATTGTATTAGAGTGTTTGTTGCAGTCCTGGATTACCTATTTCCAAATTTCATTCATATAATTGAAATTAACCTCTAGTTTTTGAAATTTCTGTTACTGGCAGCTGAATGTAATTCCAGCATAATGCAAGTAGTCTTCAAGTCATCAAAGTTAAATGTGTTGAAATCTCTTGCTTCTGCTCTTTGTGCTTTACCCACACTTGCCTTTCCCTGTATGTCAGCTTTGTCAATGAGCTGGATCCCCTCATGGAAAACAAAAGAACAGGAATTCTAGGCCTCACAAATGCACATTGTATTGCTAGAACAAAGAAGAATCCCCTTCTTTACCATTAAAGACAAGTCTAGTGATTTCCTTCTGACAATCCAGCTAAGCCAGTTGCTGTGCAGGAGATATGGATTACTATATTCAGCCTAACTATCTCAACCCAACAGCATCCAAAAAATAAAATGTAATATTAAAATATTTGTGCAGTGTATTTGTGAATGTGTTTTTGGTAACGCTTTTGTTTTTGAAATTACAAAAGCAATGAAAAAAATCATTATAGAAAAAATAGAGAAAAATATAAGAAAATATCACTGACAATTTAAAGAGCAATGCATTTGAGTATCTCTTTATAGGTTTTTGGGTGTGAATATATACATGTACACGCAATAAAGATGGTGTTTTCTTAAAGAATATTGGACACAGAAAAAATTGAGGAAGTTAAAATTAAATGTTGTTTTATGAACCAAATTGTTTAAGAATAAACTAAACTTATTAAAGTATTGAGATATTTATCAGGTTTGTCATATCGTCAGCATACTGTGTTTATATATAGGAAAATTTGGTTTCAGTGTTATATATACATAGGTATGCATATTAATAAAATAAGGACCATGCTATTATAAAGTTAATATCTTATCTTCTTTTTAACTTTAAGTATTTTGCATGACACTAAATACTATTGGATTGTTTTAGTTACTTTTGTGGCTATGTATTAGACTGGTTCCAAATAGGAAAAGGAGTACGTCAATGCTGTATTTTGTCACCCTGCTTATTTAACTTATATGCAGAGTACATCATGAGAAATGCTGGGCTGGAAGAAGCACAAGCTGGAATCAAGACTGCCAGGAGAAATATCAATAACCTCAGATATGCAGATGACACCACCCTTACGGCAGAAAGTGCAGAGCAACTAAAGAGCCTCTTGATGAAAGTGAAAGAGGAGAGTGAAAAAGTTGGCTTAAAGCTCAACATTCAGAAAACGAAGATCATGGCATTTGATCTCATCACTTCATGGGAAATAGATGGGGAAACAGTGGAAACAGTGTCAGACTTTATTTTGGGGGGCTCCAAAATCACTGCAGATGGTGATTGCAGCCATGAAATTAAAAGACGGTTACTCCTTGGAAGGAAAGTTATGACCAACCTAGATAGCATATTCAAAAGCAGAGACGTTACTTTGCCAACAAAGGTCCGTCTAGTCAAGGCTATGGTTTATCCTGTGGTCATGTATGGATGTGAAAGTTGGACTGTGAAGAAAGCTGAATGCTGAAGAACTGATGCTTTTGAACTGTGGTGTTGGAGAAGACTCTTGAGAGTCCCTTGGACTGCAAGGAGATCCAACCAGTCCATTCTGAAGGAGATCAGCCCTGGGATTTCTTTGGAAGGAATGATGCTAACGCTGAAACTCCAGTACTTTGGCCACCTCATGTGAAGAGTTGACTCATTGGAAAAGACTCTGATTCTGGGAGGGATTGGGGGCAGGAGGAGAAGGGGACGACAGAGGATGGGATGGCTGGATGGCATCACTGACTCGATAGACATGAGTCTGTGTGGACTCTGGGAGTTGGTGATGGACAGGGAGGCCTGGCGTGCTGCAATTTATGGGGTCACAAAAAGTTGGACACAACTGAGCGACTGAACTGAACTGAACGGAACTGATAGATATTCATCATGTATTTAATCAATTCTATATCATCTGATATCCCCCCACATTTCACTATAAAATAAATAAATCTGTGGTTGATATGTACATTAATAAATCTATACTTAATTAACAAATCTCAGTACCACTAATTAGTTTCTTAAGGCAGTAAGTCAGTTTGGAATGTTTTGTTAAATGTTATGAACATTTAATAATTTTTTGCTATTAATTGGAAAATGAGGCAATAGTTTATCTCTAGAAGCATAAAGCATCTATTACTATAACATTATAGACAGTGAGTAGCATTTTTATCCACTTTCAATTTCATAGTTTTAATGTCCCCCTTTTGGATTATTAGTGAAATTAATAAATTTTTTCAGAATTATGTATTTTTATATTTTCTTCTCTTTTTGTTTATATTCTATATTTTCCTAGTTGTACTTATATTTTTCTTACTATTTTATATATTATATTTTAAAATCTTCCATGTGCATATGTTCATTAAAATGTTTTCCAGTTAATTACATACCTTTCTTATTATCCATGGACTTTTTCTAGGGCTCAGAAGTAGTCAAAATATTGGTTTTCCCATTTATGACTTTTGTCATTTTGCATTTTATTCTTTGTTTCATCTTTTGAATGATTTTGTTGATCTGTTTTGCTTTCTGAAATTTATTTGGGTTTAAGTCTTTAGAGGAGAATCTAATACTCTTTAATTTCTAAATGACTAAATAATTATCCTATAATAATTAATCCCCCTCCCTTCCTAATATGTGATGACATCCTTGTTTAACTTATTTTCTATAATAGATCTGCTTGCAGAGAATCTTTTCTATTTTCTGTCCGTTCTTGATGTAATATCATATTTCTTTGATTATTATTGCTTTATAGCTCCAGGACTCTTGCCTGGAAAATCCCATGGATGGAGGAGCCTGGTGGGCTGCAGTCCATGGGGTCGCTAAGCGTGGGACACGACTGAGCAACTTCACTTTCACTTTTCACTTTCATGCATTGGAGAAGGATATGGCAACCCACTCCAGTGTTCTTGCCTGGAGAATCCCAGGGACAGGGAGCCTGGTGGGCTGCCGTCTATGGGGTCGCACAGAGTCGGACACGACTGACGTGACTTAGCAGCAGCAGCAGCTTTAGTAATTCTTAGAAATCCTTTGCTATCAATATTATTTTTAAAAATTTTCTCACATATGAAGATTTTTGGATGTATTCTAAATTTATTCTGTAAATTTAAAAACGATGAAAACTGGACTTTTCACTGGAATTATCTATAATAAATCTATTTATAGACGGGTTTTGTAAAACTGCTTTTGTAAAACAACATTTTTGTAGTATTTTATTTTCACACTCAGAACAGTGATTGGTTTTTATGTGTTCAGAACTTTTTAAGGTCTATATCAGTTAGAAATATTGTAGAAGACATATAGCACACCCAAAGAGATTGTGATGAAGGGACTGTTTACAAAGATATGGAAGAGAAGAAAATAAGGGACAGTGAAGCACCCTGATGCTTAATGGTAGGCAACAATTATCACTCCTAGATCCCTAGGCTTGAAGGGATAAGAAGAGGCAATAGTTACCAAAATGCTGTGAAATCTAGGACCAGAGAAGAGAGCTACCTGACAGGAGCAGCAACCTTCAGTTGAAGAATTCCACCACCACCAATCTCATGACTCCAAACAGAGAATAGAGGTAAAAAATCATTTGAATGCTCTCTCTCCAAGCATCTTTTTCTTTTTGGCCAAGCCTCCCATTGATTTTACCCAGAAGGCAAAAGAACCAGGACAGTTTACAGTTGACAGAGATCAACCTCCTGGGGCCAAACCAGGGAGAAGATGAATGAAGAAATGTCTGTCCTTCAATAAGTTTGTGGTTTTCTCCTTACAGGTTTTTACATTTACCTTTTAAGCCTAAGTAAGTGTGCTTTGGATTGCCGTACCAGTCATTGTTCTTAACAACGGCACATTAAGTTGGAATAGTTGAACTGGCTTTTTAGTGAAAGAATATGAGTGTGGGTATAGTATGTTTCTTAGTAAAGGAAATGGACATGGTGGATAGAGGTATCCATGGGATCAAGAATGGGGACTTGTCTCCCATGGGTCTGAAGAAACAGTGTAAATATAGTTTGTACAAAATCTGAAATATTTATTTAAAACTAATGCTAGAAATGTGAGTATTGTGAGTATAACATAAACTGAGATGTTGAAATGATAATTTTAGGATCAAAATTCTCAACTAATTTCATTCAATATCCAAATATCATTTATTTTAAGAGATTCTTTCCAAATGATTCACATAAAATATAATTTCTATTTTCTGAATGGCAGTGTCTACAAAAGAAGTAATATGTACTTGATGATTGCTAAGAGAAAAATAGCAAACAGCCTTCCAAACATCTCGATCTTTAGAGTATATTTAGTAGAAACTTCTAAATGTCCTCTAGGCTTTATTCTTTGCCTTTTCATTTTAAAAACAGAACCTCTTGAATTTTACTAGGGCATATCCTCCCAGCGAGAGACTAAATTCTCTTCCCTTCCTTCCAACAATGTGATCACGTGACTAAGTTCTTGCCTGGGAAATGAATGGAAGGGATTTGTGCAAACTTCCATTGTAATGTGACTGAGGGTGAACTCCATTTATCTTTTTCCCACTTTTTGTGGGCTGGAGTGGGGCTATGTTTGACCACGCAGACAAGGTCCTGCCTAGGAAATGGGACAGCAGGAGAATAGGGATGTGTTAGTCCAAGTGCTCTTGAAAGCAGATATCAAGAGGGGGTTATATGCACAGGAGGTTTATTGGTGCAAAGAGTTTTGAAGGATAAAGGGTTTCCAAAGGAAGGAGAATTGGGCAGGAAAAGTGAGACTCTCCTCTGAGAGGTGGCAGTGTGTTATTAGAAAAGTTTCAGCAAAGGATACAAGAAGTCCTCTGTTTAAAGTTGTTTGTTAGACAGACCTGTGCTCTGCAGAAAAAGGGCTTTCATTGGTAGCTCAGTTGTATGCAGTCGTTGGTTGGCAACATCCTGGGGTCAGGGTGGCCTCCATGATAATGGATCCAGAAAAGTGACAGAGGGCCTCAGTGGTCAACTAAGCTTCTTGCTTTGGGATATCTGAGTGGTGGTTTTATGGCCACTATAAGAAAGATTTTGGATCCCTTGACGAACCAGGGAAGCAAAGCAACCTTCCTATCCTGAAACATTTCCCTTCTTAACTGTTTTATTAGAGAAAATCAATTTCTATTTTTTTAAAGTTAATATATTTCAAGGACTCTGTTACAGCAACCTCTTTTGTGTCCATTATAACATATAGGACATGTCCTATATGACCATGTATAGTACATGTATGTACTATATGTAAATTTGCTTCTTTAACTAGATGATATGCTTTTGAGAAGAGTGCAGATAATGTCTATCATTATCATATTAACATGTTCATCTTAAGTGCTTTATTGACCCATCGCAACAGTTACACTTATAGTAGAAATGCGCTTACTGTGTACCAGCATATAAGTGACTCTTCACCAGCAGATAACACAGACATCTTCTTTTACATTACAGGAGAAATTCACTGGAGCTAGGGCTGTCCAGTCAATATACAATGCAAGACATATATATAATTTTAAATGTTTAGATAGTCCTATTAAAAAGGTAAAAATAAACAGATGAGATCACTTTTAATATGTTTTATTTAGTACAGTAAATCCAAAAGATTGTCATTTCAAAATGTAATCAATATAAAAATATTAATGAAATATTTCATAGCCTTTTGTTAGTATTAACTCCTTAAAATCTGGGATGTTAAATTTTCATCTGAAATCCTTGATCTGTGTTGAGATTTGTAAAGTTCATAGTTAAAAAGGTAGATTCCCATATTGAGTTTGTTCCAAAAGTACTTAACATATAATGAATTTACTGTCTTAAAATAAAAATAAACATAATTAAAATGTAAAAATTCAGTCCTCAGTCACACTTGCGTAAGTGACTGGTGTCTTCCATATTGGATAGTAAAGCTAAATGAATCCAATTAGGGTAATCCCATCCAGTTTGCCTCACTGGTTGTTTTTAGGCAGAAATTCACCTTGATTGTTTGGAAAATCAAGTAGGGCAGCATCCCCCTTGCCATAAGATTTTATGGTTGTCCCTCGAAGGTAAACTCAGGATGTATGTTGTACAGTTGGTCACATGATACTGTCCTTGCTAAACGTGCTCAATTCTGCCTGCTGTTACATCACAGATGATAATTAAATAAATGAGGATAGCTGTGTTCCAGTTACATTTTATTTATGGACATTGAGAAAATTTGAATTTTATGTAACTTTCATGTGCCACAAAGTGTTACTCTTCTTGTGAATATTTCCAACCATTTAAAGGTGTGAAAACAACTTTTAGCCTGTGAGCCACACAAAAACATGTTGTAAGCTAGTATTTTCCTGCAGGTCTAATTTGCAGACCCCTGCTCTATTGCCTTAGAAATAAAAAAGGAAGCAAATATTTTGCAATCATGAGAGGAGGTAGGGTGGAAATGAACTTATATTCCAAAATAGGCCCTGCAAGCTGAGGGACTTATAGACAAATGGACTGAACAGCATTTATTTGACTGTGAAGAGCACTTTCCTCTCATTCTTCTGTTACATTAGTCAAAAACAGCCTTCCTTGTTTAAGCCAGTTTAATTTGGATTTTCTATTATTTGTAATATATATAGTCCTACCTTACACAAAACAATGCCCTGTTTTACTTCCTTGTGAAGTTCTGAAACAGGTTTTTATTTCACACTAATATTAGTTGGTGTTCGGTTCAGTTCAGTCACTCCATCATGTCTGACTCTTTGCAGCCCCATGAACTGCAGCATGCCACCTTCCCTGTCCATCACAGCTTACTCAAACTCCCACAGCTTACTCAAACTCATGTCGTTAGAGTTGGTGATGCCATCCAACCATCTCATCCTCTGTCGTCCCCTTTTCCTGCCTTCAATCTTTCCCAGGATCAGGGTCTTTTCCAATGCATCAGTTCTTCACATCAGGTGGCCAAAGTACTGGAGTTTCAGCTTCAGCATCAGTCCTTTCAATGAATATTAGGGACTGATTTCTTTTAGGATGGACTGGTTGGATCTCCTTGCTGTCCAAGAGACTCTCAAGAGTCTTCTCCAACACCACAGTTCAAAAGCATCAATTCTTCGGTGCTCAGCTTTCTTTATAGTCCAACTCTCACATCCATACATGACTACTGGAAAAAACCATAGCCTTGAATAGATGGACCTTTGTTGGCAAAGTAATGTCTCTGCTATTTAATATGCTTTCTAGGTTGGTCATAACTTTTCTTCCAAGGAGCAAACGTCTTTTAATTTCATGTCTGCAGTCACCATCTACAGTGATTTTGGAGGCCCCAAACATAAAGTCTGTCACTGTTTCCATTGTTTCCCTATCTACTTGCCATGAAGTGATGGGACCAGATCCCATGATATTATTTTCTGAATCCTGACATTTAAGCCACAGATCAAAACGTTGAGTTTTAAGTTTTTCACTCTCCTCTTTCTCTTTCATCAAGAGGCTCTTTAGTTCTTCGCTTTCTGCCATAAGGGTGGTGTCACCTGCATATCTGAGGTTATTGATATTTCGCCTGGCAATTTTGATTCCAGCTTGTGCTTCATCCAGTCCAGCATTTGTCATAATGTACTCTGCATATAAGTTAAATAAGCAGGGTGACAATATACAGCCTTGACGTACTCCTTTCCCGATTTGGAATTGTTCTGTTGCTCCATGTCCAGTACTAACTGTTGCTTCTTGACCTGCACACAGATTTCTCAGGAGGCAAGACAGGTGGTCTGGTATTCACATCTCTTTAAGAATTTTCCACAATTTGTTGTGATCCACATGGTCAAAGGCTTTGGTGTTGTCAACAAAGCTGAAGTAGATGTTTTTCTGGAACTCTCTTGCTTGTTCGATGATCCAGCGGATATTGGCAATTTGATCTCTGGTTCCTCTACCTTTTCTAAATCCAACTTGAACATCTGGAAGTTCACAGGTCATATACTGTTGAAGCCTGGCTTAGAGAATTTTGAGTATTACTTTGCTAGCATGTGAGATGAGTGCAATTGTGCAGTAGTTCGAACATTCTCTAGCATTGCCTTTCTTTGGGATTGGAATGATAACTGACCTTTTCCAGTACCATGGCCCCTGCTGAGTTTTCCAGATTTGCTGGCATATTGAGTGCAGCACTTTGGCAGCATTATCTTTTAGGATTTGAAATAGCTCAACTGGAATTCCATCACCTCCACTAGCTTTGTTCAGAGGGATGCTTTCTAAGGTCCACTTGACTTCACATTCCAGGATGCCTGGCTCTAGGTGAGTGATCACACTATTGTGGTTATCTGGGTCATGAAGATCTTTTTTGTACAGTTCTTCTGTGTATTCTTGCCACCTCTTCTTATAATATCTTCTGCTTCTATTAGGCCCATACCATTTCTGTCCTTTATCAAGTCCATCTTTGCATGAAATATTCCCTTGGAATCTGTAATTTTCTTGAAGAGATCTCTAGTCTTTCCCATTCTATTGTTTTTCTCTATTTCTTTGCACTGATCACTGAGTGAGGCTTTCTTATCTCTCCTTGCTATTCTTTGGAACTCTGCATTCAAATGGGTGTATCTTTCCTTTTCTCCTTTGCCTTTTATTTCTCTTCTTTTCTCAGCTATTCATAAGGACTCCTTAGACAACCATTTTGCCTTTTTGCATTTCTTTTTCTTGGGGATGGTACTCCTGTACGATGTCATGAATCTCCATTCATAGTTCTTCAGGCACTCTATCAGATCTAATCCCTTGAATCTATTTGTCACTTCCACTGTTTAATAGTAAGGGATGTGATTGAGGTCATACCTGAACAGTCTCTTGATTTTCCCTACTGTCTTCAATTTAAGTCTGAATTTGGCAATAAGGAGTTCATGATCTGAGTCACAGTCAGCTCCAGGTCTTGTTTTTGCTGACTTTATAGAGCTTCTACATTTTTAACTGTGAAGAATATAATCAATCTGATTTTGGTATTGACTATCTGGTGATGTCCATATTTAGAGTCTTCGCTTGTGTTCTGTTTTTTTGTTTTTTTGGTGCCTCCAAAACACTCAATGATAAGATAGCATAGACATAATATGTATGTTGTGTACTAAGGCAGATAATATATAAGATGTCACTTACTCTGTCAAGAGTGAAGGCCAATTAAATAATGATGAGTTTGACCATAGACTGAATCTTCTTAAAGCTAACCTTTAAAGGGGCATCCTTGGTGACTCAGTGGTAAAGAATCTACTTGTCAATGCAGGAGACATGATTTTGATCCCTGGTTTAGGAAGATCCCCTGGAGAAGAAAATGGCAACCCACTCCAGTATTCTTTACTGGGAAATCTCATGAACAGAGGAAACTGGCAGACTTCACAGTTCATGGGATCACACAGTCAGACACAACTTAGCAACTAAACAATAACAACAAAATTTTTAAGACACATTTCCAACGTTAGACTATTATTTACCTAAAAGTAATTTTTAAAAATTCAGATGGGTAGAGACTCAAGAGGATTTAAGTGAATTGCTTGGATGACACTGCTTTCAATGGCTGATTTGGATTTTGAACCATCATCTGCTTAGCTCTGAAGCCTGGGTCTTTAATGTTCTATGCCATCACATAAAGGAATAAGTTCTGAGATATATCTAAGTCTTTTATTTTTAATTTACTGATTTATTACAGTAATACAAGAAATGAATAGCTGGATTCAAATTCAAGATAGAGAAGAATAAATTCTACTCAAACCAAACTGATGAATTTTAGAGTAAAGAATTATGTGTAGCGCTATTGTTCAAAAGGTCAGAGGAAATTGAAAAATTGTCAAGATACATGTTAAAAATTTATTAGAGTAACGATGACTTTCTCCCTTACCAATGCTTATCAAAATTAAAACAGTATATTAATTTCCAAAGTTTTACATCAAATTAAAAATAGGTTGAGTGAATCAAATGATCTAATCAACATTTGCTTGAATTTCACTCTATAAATTCTTCGTAAAAGCTATAAGCATCTTTTTCTCCTTTAAGATTTATTTAGTAGGACAATTTTGCTGCTTTTTTCATTTAAAATAAAATGACTTCTACTCTTGCAATATATTTCACATAGTATTAAATATTTTTATGTTTTTATTTGAACACTATATCCCAGAATGAATATTCCAAGTCATACAAACTGTAATAGCAATACTAATATATCTTTTTATTTTCTAATTTGAAATAAAATTTTTATGGTTATATAATAAAATCTTGAGTACACTGAATATTTGAGTTTTCACAGAGAGAAGTCCTGACTGAAGCTAAGATCATGTCTATTTTCTTGGTAGCGGGACTATCATTTAATTCAGTTCTTATAAATAGACCATCTCTCAATACACACTTATTGATTCTTTAACCATATCCTAGGAAAAGCAGTTGCAAATCTGTTTGATTGTTATGCTTAAAGAATATTTTACATCATGTCAGAATGATTAATCAGTTAAGCTAAATGTCCACTCTGACTAGCAAAGTCTGCTTATGAATACAACCAGTTCATGAATGCAATTTCAATTAAAAAAATTATTCATATTTTATAGCCAACTGGTATATTGAATTTCTCAATTTTCACCCAGTTTCAAATGGTCACATTTCAAGTTATATTCCAATACTGATATTTGTACTACATCATTCTATAATGTTTTGCAGGAGACTGTGGTCCAGAATTCTAGATCCAAATCCAAGCCAGTCAGTTGCTACTTTATGCTATTCAACAACATAAGGGCATGCTCTAAGTGGTCTTCTATTTACAAGTTTTATTTCTGTGCCAAAATGAAGGGAGAAAAATAACCCCGTGGATATTGAGACCATTAAACCATAAAATAAAATTTGTATCTTGAAGGAAGTCACCCTCATTCATGGTTCATTTGCTCCATGGTTCAATGAATGATCTAAATAGTTCTGTAAAATTAAATTTTTATTTAGTGTTGATGAAATATTTATTTATTAAAAATATAGTCATCTGCAATCAACTTTTTACTTCAGTCTCTATATCTGGAATCTGCTGATAGTTACTGGAAGCTGTTTGGGGATTGAAACACTCAGCACTATTGTATTGTGATCAATAATTAAATTTAGTGCTGACATGCATCTAGTTTATGCAACAGTCTCTGACAATCCCATCTTGCAAAATTAATCCTTTTCAATTTATTTAATAGAGGACATGAACAATAAAATAATTCAGATGAGTACCAATGTAGGATTATTTCTGGTCAATATTGCTTTATTATAAATTGGGTCCACATACTCATTAGTAAATTAACTGTCAAATCTGAAAACAGCCTTTTTTTGTTTAAAGGTAATTATTGGTACTGAAGACAAGAAGGCACTTAACCTTGCTGTACAGTTGTCCTCACCACAGTGTTTTTTATTCCAGGCTATAACTAACCCATCAAAGCTGCAGAAGGAAAATAATTAGTGATATTAAATGGATGAAAATTTAACTATTACAAAGCCATAACTGTTTAGATACAAAGAGCATAACTAGATAATAATAGGCTTTTATAATTACTTGAGTTATGGCTTTATTTTTTGAGATATTTTAGTTTTTGTCACCTGAAAAATCTACTGGAAAGAAAAGAAACCTTGATGTAGAAAGAATTCTATTTAGGAAACATAGGTTAAAAGTGGCTGATTTTTTTTTTCATTAAAATCTCATAAAAATGCTTCTTTTTTTGTGAGATTTGACAATTTGTAAGTTCTTTTAAAAAGCTATCTTTAGAAAAAGTCTCTCTCATATGATGTTTTTCACAGTTTTCTTATTTTTCACAGTATTAATTAACTAGTTCAGTCAGTTTGAATCCACTAAATTATTTTAAAGAAGGAGCATTAAGCTACTCATTTTTCTACATTGCTTTATTATTTGTACAGAAATTTAGAAGAGTCTTGAATAGACATTATCCTGTTATATCAAAGCAGGGAGATATAATTAATGCAATTGCATTTTAAGTATTAGTCTTCCAAACACACTTAAAAATGCAAAGTATATTGCACCTGCAGAATGACTGGATGAATGGATATCCTTTTGTATTGCATATGTTTCTACATTATCAGATAAGTAAGAAGTATTATTTTTCAATGTTTGTACCAAATACAAATTTGACAGAGAAGTGCTGAGTCTTACTGTATTGATTGCTGCTACACCTATCAAAGAATTGAAACAGAGTGAAGAGAAAGTGGCATATATTCATTCTATTGATGTTGTATGTTATCAATAATCTGCACTTCAAGAAGTTCCCAAATTGCCTTTATTAACTATTTACTAAATTGTTCAAAATTCACAAAGAACACCAACATGCTATTTGTATCTTGCAGATATACTATACCTACATTTTAATCACTGAGTTTGTATTCAGACCAGAGAGACCATGAACTAAATGTTAAATAAGGAAAATTCAGTTTGTTAAATAATATACTATTGACTGAAATAAAGTAGTAACAGTTTATTCAGCTTACCCATTCATTCTTAGAAATAATCTGGAAAAATAGATATCCATAAAAAAGTACCTTATAGTCTCCAAAATTATTTCCATGACTCAAGGAAGCTAACATTTTTTCATTGTTTTACTACTAAATATAGTGGCTATATAATTGAGGCCTTTGAGAAAGGTTATTTTATCATGTGGTCTGTGCAGAACATTGCTGTTTGATCCAGGGCTTGGAAACTTTGTGTTTAATTTACTCTTGTATAGTTTATAACACTTATTTCTGTTCTCTCATTTTTCTCAGCTATGAGCCTCTTGTCCCTATTAAGGTGTGGTGACTGAAAAGCTAGAGGTGAGCAAGCTTGAGTCAATTTAAGAAGACTGACGCTGTACTATTACATGCTTTTTATCTTCTTTTTGATTCTCTGTGTTGACTATACACTAGCTTAACCAAAACTCCTGATTCCAATTCATTTCCACTGTGATTTCTAACACTGCCTCAGTTCATTGTTTTGAGAGAATAAGGAAAAAGTCATATGCTAACAAGGCTTAAAATACTTTTCACTATTTGTGGTGCTCAATCTCTATCAGTATCATCAGCACTGTAATGTTTATTAAATAGCTCCCTACTAGTGATAATCTTACATACTTCTCAAAATCAGTGAAACACAGATTCTGGCCTCTTGGAATTTACCACTTAAAAGATCAATGTGCATAAATAAAGACTTATACCATTGCAATTTGTAAGAGTAAAGGTAAAGGGGAAACCTATAATATAGACTTTGTGCTGCCTTCATATTAATGGGTTTCATATTGTGAGATATGAAACAGGGAGATGCAAATGGCTCCCCCCTTCCATTTAGCCAGGGAAGGTGTCATTGGACTTGGTCATGGACAATCATGTATAAAGCCATGGCTCTGTCCAGGCTGGGGCCACAGAACCTTCTGGTAATAGTGGAGAATGAGAGGGTGTTTGCCTGCTAAGCAGTGTTGACCCTCTTTCTCCTTTGGGCAGGTTTCCACTTGCACCATTCGGAGGTGATGAGAATCGCTTATGTGTGAGCAAATCTGGAGGTCAAGCATTTTTAGGGGTAGGTTTAGTAATCTCATAAAACCAAAGCTACATTCAGGCAAAAGTACAATGAAATATTGTGAAGTTCAGTTACTGTTTATAAAGCCATGCAACTAGACTGGATGCTTAGTAGAAGTATCAATTGGCAGTTGCCATAGATGGATCATGTCATTCTCTCTGCAGTTCTCCTATGACGTCCCATTTCATGCAGCCTAAAGGACAAGTCCACACAAGTAGTGATGCTTCCCATTCTCACACTGGTCCTTTCTATCTCCACTATTATCTCCTAAATATGCCTCCCTTCACTCACTCTGCCCCAGTTGCACTGGCCCCAACTCACTCTCCCAACATCACATCAGGCTTGCTCTTCTCCTAGGGCCCTGAGCAGAGTAGTTTACCCCTTCACCTTCCACAAGTCTTTGATCAACTTTCACATGCCTTATGTAACACCTTTTATATAAAATATAAGCTGCATATACTTATATATATAATGTAATAAATGTAAGTATGCATTCATATTAAACATAAGCTCATGAGATATGGGATCTCTGCAGTGGTGAACTGGTACATGCCTAACAATCAGCTCTCTGGGATTTGGGGGTGGAAGCCCTGATTTGTAACATAGGCCAGTTTCTGTGGTGTAAATGTTACCATCATGTTTATTCCATGCTACCAAGCTTTAAGGAGAAATTTGCAAAATTGCTCAAAATGTAAAGGGTAGTTTTCACAAATTGGTACAGGCTGGCTTCTGCATACTACCGGGTTTTTGTCCAGTTTGCTGTTGAATGTGTCCTTAATATATAGAATAGTGCCTATCACTTAATAGATATTTGATAGTTATCGAAAGATTGAAGAACCTAGGAGGTTATCTAAAAGCAGTTAGTAGAAAACGTAAATCTTGCCCTGATAGCTCTCTACTTAAAATCCTTTAGAATATAAGAATATAATATTCTTAGCAGTGTACAGAGCCTATCAAGCTTTGGTCACTGCCCATTTCTGCCACCTTTTCTCTTACCACCAGTTCCTTAATTGCATTTCATGATATTGCTAAAGAAAAAACTGTGATCATTCCTGGTCTATCTCACTTGACTTCATTCCTTTTCAACTATGAATGTGCTTCTCCAAAAGCCTGAAACACCTTCCCCATATAATCCTCCTAGTAGATAGCTGGGGGCTTCCCTGGTAGCTCAGCTGGTAAAGGATCCATCTGCAATGCAGAAGAACCCAGCTCAATTTCTGGGTCAGGACGATCTCCTGGAGAAGGGATAGGCTCTCCATTCCAGTATTCTTGGGCTTCCCTGGTGGCTCAGACAGTAAAGAATCCACTTGCAATGTGGGAGACCTGGGTTTGATCCCCGGGTTGGGAAGATCCCCTGGAGGAGGGCATGGCAATCCACTCCAGTATTCTTGCCTGGAGAATTCCATGGACAGAGTAGCCTGGTGGGCTGCAGTCCATGAAGTCTCAAAGAGTTGGACATGACTGAATGACTGAGCACACACAGTAGACAATTAAAATTATTACAAAAGTACATACATGCACATCACACTGTAAAGCTTTCACAGAATACTTTTTCTACTCTTTTCAAGACATAGGAAGAGTCAAACACTTCCTCATTTGTTCTTTATACATATTCCTTCCCATAGTTCCTAATTATTCCTTCGCAGGCATTTTTCTTTTTTGTATTATAGACTCAATTTTAATTTTTGCACCTCAAAAATTTTATTGCAAAATAATGCCTACTCTTTTTAAAAGTGCAAAAGTGAAAGACATGTAAAAATGAAAAAGCAGAAGTATCCATTAATTCACATATATATCTGCATCAGGGATTAATGTTTGTAAACTATTTCGTATCAATTCTATTGATTTTCAATTGGTAATTCTATAAATATGTTTATATCTTTATTACTATACTGTGAGCATTTTGAGAATAGGTTGCATTCTTTGTTTTCCCAGCCCCAAACACAGCACTTGGCACACGGAAAGTCAAAATAAATGCTTGGCATTGAGACCAAAACAGCCATGCTTGTTAAAGAGCACAGCTGCAGAGAAGATTCTGACCGTTGATTTGCGGAGGTTATTCTGGAACTATTGTAGAATGACCTTCAGTAGCCAGTCTCCTTTTTTTTCCAGACCATAAAAGATACAGCTATAATAATACTGACTTTTAACTGTCTACTAGGCTCTCATTAGAGGAGATCTTGTTCACAAACAGTTTTAAGTATTCTTGATGAAGTGGGTTCACAACCAGATGTGATGTCTATAATGCAATGAAAGTATGTGATTCTGATACTTGCTAAAATGTTTCTATATAAAGGTACCTCGTTATACAGAAACTGTGAATCAAAATTACTGGCTGCACAACGCATAAATGAAAAAAGTGATTAGATATGCATAATCTCAAGGTTTAATTCTTAGAATTAAATGTTTTGAAGAAAAAAGAGAAGGTAGCCTTGGAGCAGGATAGCTGGATTTGAATCACAGTTATAATCCTTAGTACTTATATGAGCTTGATTTATTCCTTTGAGCAACAAATTTTTCTCTCTAGAAAAAGCAATAACAAGGTCTTAAAGTATTAAAACAAGTATTGTCCCTTTAGGTTTTGTCATTGGTCTACAATTATATAGCAATTTCTGCATGCCAGACAATGTCCTAAGCATTTTATAAATATTAGCTTATTTAGTCTTCTTTGGGATCTGTACAGTTATTATCGGAGTCATGTTACAGGTGAGGAAACTGAAACATGTTAAAGTTTGCCCTTAGCCACACAGAGGTTAAATCACAGACCAGATTTTCAGCCCAGGTTGCCTGTGTTCTGAATCACCTTGTGATTATGTTTTTGGAAGTATTTTATAAAATATAATGAGTTCTGTAAATAAAAAGTGTAATTATTATAAATTAATTTTTCAGTATCGGTGTTTGGTTTCCTTAAGTTGTCCCCCCCCACCCCCCAGCTAATAAGCTGTAAACCAAACCTGAAAATAACCCTAGCTACTGTGATTTAATATTTTGTGACAATATTGTTGTTATTACAAATAATAAAATGTTATGTGAAAAGCAGAATTTATCTTTGCCCAGAAGTAAAGGGCATAAGGCAAGTATGGGTCAGTGTGGAGAAAAGTCCAAGCTGATTCATAAACCTTTAATAAAAAAATGCTCTCTCAAGCTCTTGGACCTAGCTTGGGTCTGGGAATTATTTGATAGTTCCTAGAGCTGCTCATTTCCAAATTCCATTTGTATGTAAACTAAAGTGAAGCAGGCAGTCTGCAAATTTGGCCTGTGTCACACTTATTGTCTCTGCTTGTCTGAGCATTTTATACTTGGGAATTTAAAGGTCTTGGGGAGCAAGTGAAGAATTTTGCTGATACTTAAGACCTAGAAACAGTCTTAATCAATGATTTACTGTGGTATGATGTGAGGATTTAATTCAATAGATAGCAATTAGGAAAGCCAATAGATACAAATTTCAGGAAATTCTTATGAGACTATCCAAGTTCACAGTAAAATGATGAAAATATTTTTTCAATATATACAAATGCAGGGTGAGACTGTGAGAGTAAACTAATCCAAACTAGATTTATAGGGTTCTGAACTCATAATGACACTCAAGAGTTATTAAGATTCTGTTAAAAATCAAATTCAATATTTTACTGTGACTTAAAAGTCCAATAGGATGTTGACCATAATATAGACGTGCACTGGAAACAACAAAAATAAATTCAATTGTACAAGCGTCTGATACTCATCATCTGAGGTACTACTTGCAATTATTATTATTGCACCTCAAGAAAGAAAGAATCCTAAGAGGCTCAAGGGAGTGAGCCATATAAAACACCTACCCCAGAGTCTGATACAGAGTAAACACTCAATAAATAATTGGCTAATAATCATATTAATGACACTAAACATAAAAAATAACACCACTTTGAGTGCATGAATATATTCAGAGAAGGGATCTTACTAAATTAAGCACATTACTTAATAGTTGAGGAAAGGGGAGTCCATAGAAATTAAGATTTTTTTTTCCCCCTTTCATTAGGCATTACAATTCATGGAAGCAGGCCATCTGGAGAAGAATTAGATTTCCTAAAATGTTCTCTGAGCACAACCTGTAGATTCATTGCAGAGATAGAAATACATTTTAGAAATAAAGCAAATTTGGTGTGCTTATATCAATTTTTCATTCCTTGACTAGGTATTATGTCCCAGGTGGCTGTTTGCACATAATTTCTTTCAGTCCTCACTATGACCTCTTGAAGTTGCAACAGTTACTTTTCCCCCATTTTACATATGAGGGAGCTGAAGTACAGAAGCTGTAGTGATTTGCTCAGGTCTTATGATTCCTGGGTTGGGAATATTCCCTGGAGAAGGGAGTAGTTACCCACTCAGTATTCTTGGCTGGAGAATTCCATGAAAAGAGGAGCCTGGCAGGCTATACTGCATGGAGTTGCAAAGAGTTTGCCATAACTGAGCAAATAACACAACTAGTAAGCAGAAGAACAAGATTTTGAGTGTAAATCTGTACATAGATCGTGCTCTTAACCCATGTTCTACACTTTAGAGAGGAAAAAGATAATCTTGGAATAATGTCCTTTTATCAAGGCTATCCATA
The DNA here is from genome assembly GCF_003369695.1 of Bos indicus x Bos taurus. Lineage (NCBI taxonomy): Eukaryota > Metazoa > Chordata > Mammalia > Artiodactyla > Bovidae > Bos > Bos indicus x Bos taurus. Next base: position 31,990,869 of record NC_040077.1, read on the forward strand.
CAGCTAGCACCTAAAGTCAGGTCAATACAGGTGATGTACGCATTTTCTTCCAGGTAGGATGCTTGATTTCCGCTTTGTTGCCGTGCAATGGGAGTTCCTGTATAAGGCCAGGACACCATCGTCATCAGCCTCTCTTCTTTCTATACAAAACAGGGGTAATTACACTTCAGCAAGATGCTGAAAAACTTAACATTATTGTTTAGAAATTTTTAGAGTAATGACCCAAGTTTGCTCACAACAAACACATCTGGACCTGTTTCACTGAATTCCCATGATTCTTAAAAGAAAGGATCTTGTTCATAATAACTTCACGTTCTTTTTTGTTATCGTTGTCATTGACTATTTATTTGTTTTTTGCACTGACAATGTGTAAACATGTGTAAACACCTAGGCTAGGTAGGGACAGTTCTAACACAAAATTCTCATCTTCAAAGATCTTATATTTAGGGAGATAAGACCTATCATTGTATAAACCATAATTTTAAACAATTTACTGGATTTAGATAACTGCAGTTGTAAGTATAATGTGAATTGTTAAAATGGAACAAACATGATGTCTGTCTTGGCTGAGGAAAGAAATATGGGTATACTTCATTTTATTGTGTTGGGTTGGCCCAAAAGTTCACTTCAGTTTTGCATAAGATATTACAGAAAAATCCAAATGAACATTATTGTGCTCATTGACCCAACCCAATTCAATACTTCACTTTATTATGCTTCACAGATACTTTTTTTTTTTTTAACAAATTGAAGGTATGTAGCAACCCTGCATACAGGAGGTTTTCTGGTGACATTTTTTAAATAGTATTTGCTCACTTTATGTCTCTGTATCACATGTTGGTAATCCTCACAATGAAAGTGAAAGTGAAAGCTGCTCTGTCCTGTCCAGCTCTTTACAACTCCAAAAATTATACAGTCCACAAAATTCTCCAGGCCAAAATACTGGAGCGTGTAGCCTTTCCCTTCTCCATGGGACCTTCCCAACCCAGGGATCTAATCCAGGTCTCTCACATTGCTGACAGAGTCTTTACCAGCTGAACCATAGGGGAAGCCCAAGGATGCTGGACTGGATAGCCTGTCTCTTCTCCCGAGGATCTTCTCGACCCAGGTATCAAACTGGATCTCCTGCATTGCAGGAGGAGTCTTTATCAACTGAGCTATCAGGGAAGCCCAAATCCTCACAATATTTCAAACTTTTTCATTATTATTATATTTGTTATGCTGCTGTGTGATCAGTGAATTTTGATGTCACATAATTGCTTTGGGATGCCGAGATAGCAGGTTCAACAGATAGACGTTAGAAATGTTCTGACTGGTTATCAGTTTACTGCTGATGTGAAGAAAGTTTTAGTAGTTTAAATAGAAGATCAAACCAGCCACAACATTCTTTAAGCCAAAACCTAATCCACAGCAAGCTGTTAGCTTTCTTTAGTTCTGTGAAGGCTGAGAGATGTGAGATAGCTACGTAAGAAGAGTTTGAAGCTCACAGAGGTTGGTTCATGAAGTTTTAGGAAAGAAGCCATATTCACAACATAAAAATATAGGATGTTGCAGCAAGTGCTGATGTAGAATTTGCAACAAGTTATCCATAAGTTTTAGCTAAGATGATTAATGAAATAATCACTGACATGAAATAACAGATTTTCAATATAGATGAAACAGCCTTCCACTGGAAAAAAGATGACTACCTAGGACTTTTATAGCTAGAAAGGAGAAGTCAATGTCTGGCTGAAAAATTTCAAAGGACATGCTGACTCTCTTGTTAGGGCTTAATGCAGCCGTTGACTTTAAGTTGAAGCCAATGAATGTTCATTTACAATTTTGAAGACTCTAGGGTTCTTAAGAATTATACTTAATCTAGTCTGTCTATCCTCTCTACATGGAAGAACAAAGCCTGATGACAGCATATCTGTTTACAACATGGTTCCTGAATGTTTTAAATCTACAGTTGAGAACTACTACTCAGAAAAAAAAAAAAAAGAGTACTTTTAAAGTATTAATATTACTGCTCATTGACAACATGACTGGTCACCCAAGAGCTCTGAATTAAAAATATAATAAGATTAGTGCTTTCATGACTGCTAACAAAATATCCATTCACGAATCAAGGACTAATTTTGACCTTCAAGTCTTAGTTAATAAATACAGTTTGCAAGGCCATAGCCACAGAGTGATTCCTCTGATGGATCTGTCCAAAGTCAATTGAAAACCTTCTGGAAAGGATTCATCATTCTAGATGCAATTAAGAACATTCATAATTCATGAGAAAAAAATCGAGATATCAACATTCACAGGAATTTGGAAAAAAGTTGATTCCAACTCCCATAGATGACTTTGAAGGGTTCAAAACTGCAGTGGAGGAGGTAACTGCAGAAGTGGTAGAAATACCAAGAGAACTAGAATTAGAAATGGGATATGGATATATGACTGAATTGCTGCAATCTCATGGTAAAACTTTTTAATAAATGAGGAGTTGCTTCTTGTGGATAAGCAAAGACAGTAGAATCTACTCCTGATATAGATGTGAAGATTGTTGAAATGACAATAAAGAATTTAGAATATTATATAAACTTAATTGATAAAGCAGCAGCAGGGTTTAAAAGGATTGACTCCAATTTTGAAAGAAGTTCTACTATTAATAAACTGCTATCCAACAGCATTGCATATCACAAAGAAATTATTCATGAAAGGAAACATGAGTCAACGCAACAAACTTTGCTGTTGTCTTATTTTAAGAAATTGCCACAGCCACCCCAGCCTTAGGCAATCACCACCTTGATAAGTCAAGTAGCCATCAACATCAAGGCAAGACCCTCCACCAGCAAAAAAGATTATGACTAGATGAAGGCTCAAATAATGGCTAGCATTATTTTTTTTTTACCAATATAGTATTTTAAAATTAAGACATGTACATTGTTTTTTGGGACATAATGCTATTGTACCTTTAAAAGACTATGGTATAGTGTCAAGATAACTTTTATATGCACTGGGAAACCAAAATATTTGTGTGATTAACTTTATTGCAATTTTTGAACCAAACCTTCAATATCTCTGAAGTATTCCTGCATACTGTTAATTATAAGACACAAAATGATATTTTGCTAAATAAAAGCAAAACACCATATATTTTTAAAAAAGTATTGGAGTATAGTTGATTGACAATGTTGTGTTACTTTCAGGTATACAGCAAAATGAATCAGTTATATGTATACACATATCCACTATTTTTAGACTCTTTTCCCATAACAGAGCTTTGGTAGAGTTCCCTGTGCTCTACAGTTTTTATTAGTTATCTATTTTATATATAGTAGTATGTATATGTCAGTCACAATATACATATTAAAAAAGAAGACTATAATTTTAGATTGTTCTAATATACTGAACGGAGAAGGCAATGGCACCCCACTCCAGTACTCTTGCCTGGAGAATCCCATGGACAGACGACCCTGGTAGGCTGCGGTCCATGGGGTCGCTATACTATATGTTTGAAAAAGAGTCACTAATCTAGAATGTCACATCAAGGCAGGGTCATTCACTGTAAAATGGGTGATACATCAACCAACAAAATTTTTGTTTTGCAATGAGGTGGTGGGAAAAAATTGAGAAATGAAGGAATTATTTTCAACTCTGTCTGATACTCATAAACAACCACCAAGATCTTGTTTCACATTAAGCTTGACAAAAGAAAGAGATTATCAATAGGAGAAAGGAATATTATACATAGCTAGTGCAAATTTTTAACAGGTTCTGAGAACAGTTAGTTCTAAATATTTGTTTTCCCAGAAATTTAAATAAATTCTCTACAAGGATGATTTTACTATAAACAAGTTACTAGGTTTTGCACTGTTACTCTAATTTGGGATCCTATTTATTGTAGAAAAACCTTAAAAATAATTTGTTCAATTAACCCAATTCTGATATATATGGGACAAAATAGCAACCTAGATTACACATTTAATTCTACATTCTTGGAGATGGCAGTTAGGCCTTATACTTAGACCTTCATTTATTCCCATTGTCTTCTAACTAATTCAAAGAAGTAACATAATTTGAAGATCATGATCTCTTGCGCGTTGCTGCCAAATTATATCTCTTAGTTGGCAACCATTGTACTTATCGTTTCCAACATGAAAATGTGCTATTAATTAGATCACTGAATCAACTCCCCTGTTGAGAAAGAAAATGATCCCCAGGGAATTCAAAGAAGCCTAACGTGACAGCAGAGCACATTTAATATAGGAATCCATTTCCAAGGGAGGCTATGGACCATCCCCATCCTGGCTGCCCTTTTCTGGGATCTTAGAAAGTTGCCATTATTTGTGAAAGATCTAGGTGCATGCATACTAAAAAGGACCAGGAGAAAGACTTGCATCCTTACAATTTTGTATAAATCTCTGTCATTGCATTTAGTGCATTACATAATCATTCTTATTTTCCTATCTACTAGCTTCCAAGAAGGCAAAAACTGAATCATATTCATCTCTGTATTTCAGCCTGTGACACAATGTCTAGCATATTTGAAGGGTTTATTATGTGTTTGTAATGAATACCTGATTTTCTCATAATGTTTTCAGCCTTCTATTTCTATCTAAATAAACCACTGCTTAGAATCAGTTTCTGCATGTGAGATAATACGTATTGCTCCTGACTGCATTGTCATTTTTCTGAGTCTCAGAATATATAACTTATTTCTATATAAAATATATTTTTAATTCATATTCTATAATATGTGCTCTATAATACACAGAGGAGAATGATTGCATACTCTAAGCATAATATTTAATCCAAGAAGATTTCTATAGGGGCAATAGTCTTTAATTTCATCTATAACACCAAAGTCAAGATATGATTAGATCATCCGAAGGCAACTTTTCCTCAACTGTAAATATACCAGGTATGCCTATATTAATATTACCATAGAACATTCTTGTTATAGAAAAGAAGATGGGATTTCTCTGAGCCTTATAGGAAGGGTTAAAACAGTCATTAAAATTTAAAAATGAGGGCAATGGCTAAATTCCAAGCCAATAAAAAAGTTACATGCTCTGCATGATTTTTAATGACTATATGGTAGAGGTTATTCAATTATGGTAATTTTAATATATTTGGTATTCAAGCTCCTTTGCTTTTTTTATTATTATCAGAAACTAACATCAGTTGAGCATTGCATGGTGTTTCATTTCAGAATTTTGAATATATTTCTCTCTTCAAAATTGCAAATATATTCTAATTTTTAACTATCAGTGAAGGTCTATGAATTCCAATTTCCGATTGGTACAGTATCCTTGATTTAGATTTGAAATTATTATTTGAGTACACTAGTTTCAGGTAAATCATGATTATGTCTATTTTAAATATGTGACACTAAAGCCCCTAAAGATAACAGAGCTAGTAATACAAGAGAAATTAGATATTGTGGGAAATTTTTTCCTTTTCTCTCTTTTTTTCATCTGACAGTTGATACTCAGTGAAATTCATCTCTTCATCAACCTACCCTACCTTCCTCTTCAGCCTCAAAAGTCCTTTTTTCCCCATCTATTCAAATATCTGTAATATTTGATGCCAGGCTCTTTCTACTTATTCCACTTCAATCTCTTAGGTCTTTATAGTCTTCCTTTTAATTAAACTAGAAGACAAGAAGAGAGAATGGAGTTTGTGTTTTATAATTTATATTCCATTATGAAAGATTCAGAAATATTTGTAACAAAAGTCCTAGACAGTTTAAATTCCTAATAGTATAATACTTTATGTAATGGAAGTCAAATGAAGATGATTAATATAGTGATAATTCAATTGTTATCCATCAACTCCTTAGGTATGTATTATATCATATTGTAATATTGAATATAAAATTTAAAGAACTGAAAGCATTCATAAATTCTCTTGGAAGCTTCATGTGATTTTTTTTACATTGATTGGAACAAAAGGAGAAACATGAGGCCACTTCAGAATGTCATTAAAATATTAATCCCTAGAATAATATAGCCAGTAAAATCTTCATAGTCTATAAAACTACTTATGTGATTTAGTCGCTAAGTTGTGCCTGACTCTTTGCAACACCATGGACTGTAACCCACCAGGCTCTTCTATCGGATTCTCCAGGTAAGAATACTGCAGTGGGTTGTCATTTCCTTCTCCAGGGGATCTTCCCCTCCAAGGAATTGAACATTGGGTCTCCTACATTGCACGTGGATTCTTTACCAACTTAGACACCCATATCATACTGAGAAAAAAATACCTGATGTGATTTCATGTAAGTCTATAATAAACAGACATTAAGGTTCATAAGAAATATAAAGTCTACCCTGACATTAGTGAAACGGATACTCGCTCAGCTGTGTCTGACTCTTTGTGACCCATGGACTCTTGCCTACCAGGCTCCATGGTATTCTCTAGGCAAGAATACTAGAGTAGACTGCTATTCTGTTCTCCAGGGAATCTTTCTGACCCAGGGATTGAACCTGGGTCTCCTGCAATGCAGGCAGATTCTTTACCATCTGAGCCACCAAAAAAGCAAAGAAAACTTAATGGGTTTGGGTGTGACAGTGTCTTTGCATGTACAAATACACATACACCAGTGGAAACTGCTATGTTCCACATGTGCTCGCTAGGCTGTGTTTTGTCAAGAAAATTACTGAAAGGGTAATAAATCCTCACTAGAACCTTCAAGTTCTTGGTTCTGATAATCAGATTAGCAGATCCAGATATTGGGTTAGGAAGGGTTCCAGAAATGTTTAGTCTCAGTGTAACTGCTGCTGCTGCTAAGTCGCTCCAGTTGAGTCCAACTCTGTGTGACCCCATAGACGGCAGCCCACCAGGCTCCCTGTCTCTGGGATTCTCCGGGCAAGAACACTGGAGTGGGTTGCCATTTCCTTCTCCAATGCATGAGAGTGAAGTTGCTCAGTCGTGTCCAACTCTTAGCGACCCCATGGACTGCAGCCTACCAGGCTCCTCCATCCATGGGATTTTCCAGGCAAGAGTACTGGAGTGGGGTGCCATTGCCTTCTCCGCTCAGTGTAACTAACTAGGATTAAAATCAAAGAGAGGGTTCTATCATCCAGGATGCCTACATGTTCATACCAACCAAGAAAAAAAATGTGACCATGACTAGAATACTGAATCCTCTTAACCTGTTGGCAAGTTCACATAGAATGTCAAATCACAACTAGGAGATATATGAACTTGTAAGATAATTTTAGTTGGATCATCTTAACCTCTAGTTTGATAGTCCCATTATGTAATCATGACATGTCAAAGACAATCACAAGTTGGATAATGTTAAACATATGCTGACATAATCTTGATAATTCTTTTAAGAATACATATTATCACAACCCCTCCGTTCAAAATAATGTTTTCTTTAGCATGACAGATGCTATCTATGCCCAGCTCAGTGTGCCTAGGATCTTACCTATTCAGGAATCCTTACTGACTTCCAGCTACAGTATGTTGGGAGGTCTGATGTGAAGCTCTCCCTCTGGGTTGGCAGGCTGGAAAATGAAAGGGAAAGTGAAGTCGCTCAGTTGTGTCCACCTCTTTGCAACTCCAGGGACCGTAGCCTACCGGGCTCCTCCGTCCATGGGATTTTCCAGGCAAAGGTACTAGAGTAGGTTGCCATTTCCTTCTCCAGAGGATCTTCCTGACCCAGGGATGGAACCCAGGTCTCCTGCGTTGCAGGCAGACACTTTATCCTTTGAGCTGACGCACCAGGGGAATAATATTCCTCAATCCATGACTGATATAGTATCTTTTCTGTCCCACATGTTTGATAACTGAGATATGTGTGTATATTTACACTGTTGGCCATGGCTTTATCTTATGGTTAAATTTCCTTGGTTTCCATGATGCTCAGTTTAGTTCTGTTTTCTATGTGGCTCCATTTATTGACTGCCTTACCTCTCTGTTTCACTCCACAACGTCCTGTTAACAGTGCCAATGTTTCCCTGCTTCTAAACAATCAAAGGCACCTTGAAAAGATGACACATATTTAAATGTATGTTGTTGTGATTACCAAATTGGTTATATTTTGTCAGGTGTTCATTCTGGTCACCTCAATGCCTCAATGTGCAGTTTATAAGCTTACTGCTTAGAGTAGGTTTGCTTCTGTAAATATGTGATCTATTTCAAACTTATAGATTTTTCCTTAATTCTTAGGTAATGACATTCATTCTAATTCTGATAAAGGTTTACTCCCAACCCCTTATGCTTACTGCATCTCTCATTTTTTTTTTTTTCTCCACACTCAGAGTCCCAGTTGTGGTCCCACTTCCAAGAAGAGGAGGATTGCCCTATTTTATAGCAGCCTGTTCTATACTATGTGCCCTTGGGTGTAGGTTTCTAAATAGCTTTCTACCTGATACACGTTATTTACAACACAAACCCTCATCAAGTGGGCCTGCCTCAATATTTTACTTCTTAAGTGTTTTTCTACCCCATTCCCTAATAATTGATCTTCTGTTCTTTATCTTTTTTCCACTAAAATTCAGTTATTCTGATCTCCCACCTCCAAATTTCCAAAACCCTTCCTTCCCTCTCATAAATTACCTGCTTTGCCTTTATTAATCCTATAGCAATATATCATCTCAATGCTTTTCTTCAATCACTTTATGAAATATTGGACCTATAAACAAAAATAATCTGTAGGACAAGTACATTATTCTTCTTTATACAAACAATAGTAGAAATGTTCTTTTTCAATAAATGGTTTTGCAACATTTTTAACAGTATTAACAAAGTAATGTTAATTTTTCTTTGTTTCTTTGTGTGCTTAGTTGTTCAGTCAGGTCCAACTCTTTGCAACTCATTGGATCATAGCCACCAGGCTCCACTGTCCACGGGATTTTTCAGGCAAGAGTACTGGAGTGGGTTGCCATTCCCTTCTCCAAGGGAAATTTCTTTAGGAGTTTATAAATCTACCTTGATTGTACTGAAAACAACTTCCTTCAGTGAAGCTGCTGCCTACTCTCTTGTTTGAGTCTGCAGTGCTACAAAACAATAGCATTAACCCAGGTGTCATGTTTAAAAACTTCCATTCATCTTAGTGGGAAATTAATTTTAAACTTACTTGTAACCATTTAGAGATTTGCACTCCTAGGTCACCTGTCCAGTATGCTAATACTTTGCTTGAAGAACTGAAGCTTAATTATAAGCATCCTTGGTGTTAATTGCCCTTATATAAGATTGAGTCTCTATTCTCAGAAAAAAAAAAAAGGCTTTCTGATTGGCTACTTCAGAAATATTAATAGAGAAGAAAATTGTTGAAGATTAAAAATAATCATCAATAATATTTCAGCTGATTATTTACAATGTTATTTCTGGCAATTATGATACTTTTAAGAAGCAAATAAATGATAAAATTCTACTTTCTTATTGACAAAAACTCTTGTCAAAACCTTGTCATATTCATTAACACTGCACACACACACGCATGTTCACGCACACACCAGTATCATGCTTATACATGAGTAAAAGAGTAGAAGTTTTCTTCAACTCAGGAATTATATTGGTTATCACCATTGCCCAAAGAAGTTAGTCAAGAGTGAAATTCTAGACACAAATATGGAAAAGGAATGACATTATTATTTTCGATTAATACGTAGAAACATCAAAATAGCTAAAATAACAACCACTATTAAATCTTCAGCATATTTTCCATAAACTAACTAAAACAGTTGAAAACATTTTAAATACACATTTTTTAATTTGTATGTACTATCAGCATAGTTAATTTTAGACAGTGTTGTAGTCCCTCTTGTTTAGGTTAATTTAATTTGCACCACCTGTATCTATATCATAGAGGGAATTCATTGTATCTCCTCCTTTTTTCCATTTTTCTGGAGTTCACCACATGTTTATAAATAATATGTTTAATAGATCTAGTTTTGATTGATCTTTCTTAGCCATTATTGATTACTAGGTGCTATAATGGATAATGATTATTTGTAACACCTCCACTTCCTTTTCTACATTCTACCAATGATAAACATCATTATTTTTGGTAAGAGTTTTCCACTACAATTTTACACAGTATATACTTGTGTGTGTGTGTGCATGTGTGTGTTCATTCAAAAGTAGCAGCACACGTTGATTTCCTAAGGTATTACCTGCCATAGCCTCCCTTAACTTTTCTTAACTTTTTATATTTGCGCTTCTGTCATCTGTTCACATATTTTACATTGTTAACTCTAACGCCAATTAAATGTACCAATGCAGGAGACGGGGTTCTATCCCTGGATCAGAAAGATCTCCTGGAGTAGGAAATGGCAGCCCACTCCTATATTCTTGCCTGAAAAATGCCATGGGCAGAGGAGTCTGGGGGGTTACAGTCCAGTTCAGTTCAGTCGCTCAGTCACGTCTGACTCTTTGCGACCCCATGAATTGCAGCACACCAGGCCTCCCTGTCTATCACCAGCTCCCGGAATTCACTCAGACTCACGTCCATCGAGTCAGTGATGCCATCCAGCCATCTCATCCTCTGTCGTCCCCTTCTCCTCCTGCCCCCAATCCCTCCCAGCATCACAGTCTTTTCCAGTGAGTCAACTGTTCGCATGAGGTGGCCAAAGTATTGCAGTTTCAGCTTTAGCATCATTCCTTCCAAAGAACACCCAGGACTGATCTCCTTTAGAATGGACTGGTTGGATCTCCTTGCAGTCCAAGGGACTCTCAAGAGTCTTCTCCAACACCACAGTTCAAAAGCATCGATTCTTCGGCACTCAGCTTTCTTCACAGTCCAACTCTCACATCCATACATGACCACTGGATAAACCATAGCCTTGACTAGATGGACTGTTGTTGGCAAAGTAATGTCTCTGCTTTTGAATATGCTATCTAGGTTGGTCATAACTTTCCTTCCAAGGAGTAAGCGTCTTTTAATTTCATGGCTGCAATCACCATCTGCTGTGATTTTGGAGCAAAGTCACAAAAAATAAATAAAGTCTGACAAAAAAATAAAGTCTGACACTGTTTCCACTGTTTCCCCATCTATTTCCCATGAAGTGATGGGACCAGATGCCATGATCTTCGTTTTCTAAATGTTGAGCTTTAAGCCAACTTTTTCACTTTCCTCTCTCACTTTCCTCAAGAGGCTTTTTAGTTCCTCTTCACTTTCTGCCATAAGGGTGGTGTCATCTGCATATCTGAGGTTATTGATATTTCTCCCGGCAATCTTGATTCCAGCTTGTGCCTCTTCTAGTCCAGCGTTTCTCAGGATGTACTCTGCGTATAAGTTAAATAAGCAGGGCTATAGTCCATGGGGTTGCAAAAGAGTCAGATATGACTTAGGGACAACAACATATAAACTGCTTTACACAGAATTACTTGAACATAGGTACACATATACATGTGTATTGCGTCATTACTAGCAGGGTAATCTACCATACTGATGGTAATTATTTCTGATAGTGGTATTTCACAAGACTTTTTTTTTTCTTTTGAAGGAATCTATTAAACAAGATTTTTTACTTCAAACTTTATTATTTTTATTTATAGAGGTTTGATTTGACTCTTTTTTATGTAATCCATGTATCTACATAATGTGTCCAATCTTTCTTAGAAATACTATTGAATATATGGAATACAGATTTAGCATTTTTAAAATATCCTTGCCTACTAATTATATACTCTGTGTCATTTCAAAGGCAGTTTCTGTTGCCTAATTTTTGTGCTTATTATATTGTGTTTTTATTCTTTGCATGTCTATAAATTTGTTATTGGATATATGGTACATATTGTATTTTTTACCTTTTATGTGATATATGTACACACATATATATTTACATATGTTACATATATAAATTTATTTTACATATAAATATATATTTTATATCTATTACATATAATGTATTATATTTATATAGTCAAACTACATAAAATATATACATGTTTTACCCTTTTGTGGTATACATATATACCTTTTTGTGGTATATATGTATACCACAAAAAGGTAAAAATTACATATGCTGTCTATCATATATATATATGTATATATATATATATATTTATTTCAGCTTGCTTAGACTTTGTTCTGGGATGTAGTTATTGGAAACAATTTGATCCTTTTAGGTATTGCTTTAGTCTTTGTAGGCAGGGCCAAGAGAGGTATGGTATTAGTATAATAATTAACTACATAAAAGCACATATTGTTGGTACAAGAAATGGCTAGAACAGAAAAGGTTGTATGAGTCAGAAGGGGCTTCAACCCAAGTGTCTCTATCATAGAGAAGAATATCAGTTTCCTGATAAAAAGGATCTCAGTTGACAACTATGATATTTGCAATGGTGGTCAAGATCCTTTATGTTTCCCACGATTTCCATGAGCTCCACACCACTGTCCTACTTCTGGTCTTTGTCAATCATGGCGAAAGTCACATTCAAGTTTTTTCTTTGGACGTTGTCCCTTAGCTCCATGGGCTAAAAAAAACAGTTGCTTCAAATCAGAGACATTATTCTTCATCCGCTTTGTGACAGTTGACTTCATATACAAGTTTTTCACTGGACTGTTAAAAAGCCTTGTCTTCGAAACATGTCTCACAGAGATCATATGATCCATGTCTTCTGTGCATAACACACTTGCAGTAAGTTTGGTCAAGACTGGACTTGGCTATTATTTTTCTGATTCTGCCAGCCTCAAGGGGAATCTGGAACAAGTATAGTAACCTAATTGGATGCAGCAATCTTGCAGGCATTAATCACGAATAGAAGCTCCAACAGATTATCATTGGTTTTCCACAAAAAATGTGAACAATGTAAACATCTTCCTCTCTGTTCACACTTTCACCCATTTCCATACCTATCTCCTAGATGTTGAATTATTTCAGTAAATACTTTGACTAATTCCATTCCCAACATTTTCTGAGATAATTTCTGGTAGCAGCTAAAGATTTGGATATTTGGCATTTTGATCACCTACGTTGGTGTCATTTCACTCAGGTGACACTGCTTTTGACATAGGCAAAACCAAAGTCACACCACATGCTAAATTGCTAATTGCTTTATGCTGTTACCTCACCATTTATGACTTGACTGTGTATTTGTTGTTCATTGTACTCAAAAAGCATACAACTGTGATATCTTTTTTGCTTTAGTTTTTTTGATGCTTTAAATTAATTTTACCCTTAGAGAAAAGTTACAAAAAATGTATGGAAAATGTTTGTACACCCTTCACCCAGCTTACCCTATTGTTAACATCTTGCATACTCACAGTATAATCATCAAAACGAAGAAATGAACATTGGTATATTATTCAGATATATTATCTTTATTAAGTTCTTTGGGTTTCATAATGCCTTTCTTTTTTATGCATTTTTAGCATACCAAAGAATTCCTTGATGCAAATTTAAGGACTTCCAATTGTTAAGAATAGAAAATTCCTGAAATTCCCTCTCTATTTCCCCTTAGAAGCCTGTCACTTTTATCTCGCATTTGGACTAAGATCTCCCTAGGTCTGGGAACAGGGCTTCCCAGGTAGCAAACTGGTAAAATCTGCCTGCCAATGCAGGAAATTCAAGAGACTCAGTTTCAATCCCTGGGTCGGGAAGATCCCCTAGAGGTGGGCATGACAACCCACTTCTGTGTTATTGCCTGAAGAATCCCATGGACAGAGGAGCCTGGTGGGCTATAGTCCATGAGGACACAACTGAATGACTGAGCACACACACATACACACACAGACACACACACACACACAGGTTTGGGTACATCTGTCACCTTGCAACTTCTCTTTATTGCTCTCCAAATTTTACCTATTGTTTCCTGACTATTAGATTATCCTTTTTTATATTTTCACCTTTATTTAGGTAGGACAAATCTTAAACGGTGTCAGAAGAAAGAATGTGGGAGATAAACTAATATTTCATGTCTGAAACTATAGTTATATCTAACCTCACATTTGAATTATAATTTGGCTGGGTATGTAATTCTAAGTTGGTATTTATTTCCCACAGAACAGTGAAGCTTTGTTTTCCTTCTCCTGGTATCTGTTGCAAGATGATAACTCTGATGACATCCTGATTCTCATTAAGAGATCTGTTTTTTCTGAAAGTATTTAATTTTTTAACTCTCCATTTCTAAAATCAATAATCATATATCAAGTTCTGATTCTTTTTCATTAGTCATGCTGCACACTTCCTATTTAAAGTCTTGTGCCCTTTGGCTGTGAGAAATTTTCTATTTGTTATTTAATCATTTATTCTTATTTTTAGTGCTATTATTTTCTAGAATTCATAATAAAATGTTAGAATTCTTGGATTAATCCTCTATATCTTTAAAATATTTTTTCTCATATTTTATGATTTTATGTTTTTGTTCAACTTCTTGACTATTAATTTTCTCCTCAAACTCATCTATAAGATTGTTTTTATTTTTGTAATCAAATTTTTGGTCCCTAACATGTCTTCCTTTTCCTCTATGATTTCTCTACTTTTAACAGCATCATGCCTTTTTTAATGCTTATAGTACTGTCTAAATCTTCCTGATTATACTGCTTAGCTTAAAAGAAAATCTTGTATTCATTGAGCTATCTCTGTTTCCTCTGAAATTTCATTTTGTAGAATTTCATCAAATATCTGGTGATGCTTAGTAGAGTATTCATATTTAAGAGTGAAATGAGAGAAAATCTGCTCATCCATTGGCAGACTGCACTACGTGGAGAGCTTTCAGTGAATCAGCCACTGGGTCTCCCACAGTCCAAAATGGAAATGCTTCTGCTGGATGAGCTCCAGATCAACACCAGCTGCCCTACTTTCCACAGGGAGTTTGCTCACATCCTTTAAGTAGCACATTAGTTTTGTTCTTATTGTCCCCATTCCCCCCTCCCCCAGGAATTAAACATTTGGCTGCTACAGTTTTGTGCAGAAAAGTGGGAGTAGAAGTGGGAATTCAATTGCTATGTTTATTGACTTTTCATTAAGTCTCATGATTTCAACCTCTTGTTCTTTTTCACTCTCAACCACACTTTGCCCTCTTGAATCCCAGGTTTCTTTGGAGTTTTGCTGGGTTTATGGGCTGCCCCTTTGGCTGCAAGACTGAGGCAGGATCTTATTTGTCTTACTTCATGAACTACCAGTCATCAATCCGTTTTCCACTTTGCAGAATGTGTGGGAAATTTTTATCCACTCACAAACCTGCTTACCATTTTTATAAATTATGGGTTTATGATCTTAAAATTTTATATTGTTGTTCAGTCACTAAGTAGTTTCCAACTCTTTGCTGCCCCACAGACTATAGCTCGCCAGGCTCCTCTGTCCCTGGGATTTCCCAGGCAAGAATACTGAAGTGGGTTGCCATTTTCTTCTCCAGTTACCTGGAATCTCTCCCTATTTTAAAGTCAGTTGATGATTATACCTTAGTTCCGTATGCAAAGTCCCTTCACAGAAGTTCCTAGA
This sequence comes from Bos indicus x Bos taurus, assembly GCF_003369695.1. Lineage (NCBI taxonomy): Eukaryota > Metazoa > Chordata > Mammalia > Artiodactyla > Bovidae > Bos > Bos indicus x Bos taurus. The sequence goes on from NC_040077.1 coordinate 32,006,249, forward strand.
TTAGCATTTGACGGAAAAACCAAAGGACAGGAATCTTGGTGTATGGGGCAGGAGTAGGGGAGGGTGCCTTTAGAGTTTTTCTAACCACTGGGGAGATGAGTTCTAAGTTTCTAGTTTGGGTGGTAGTCCTTAATTGGCTTCCTCAGTATCTGTACTTGGAGAATTTTTCACTTAAAACATACTTTCAGCAGCACAACACAAGGAAGACCCAGACAAATGCGTAATTTTAACTCTCAGATAGATTACTATCACTATCTCTGCATCCTTATCTGCTTTGTTCTTTTTAAACTAGGACAATGAAGCTACAATAGAAAGCTAAGAAAAGAAACAAACAAGCAAACAAAGTTTTTAAAAATTCTCTTTGGACTGTAGTTGCTTTTATGGGCTTCCCGGGTGGCTTAGTGGTAAAGAATCTGCCTGCCAATTCAGGAGACGCAGGATTGATTCCTGGGTTGGGAAGATGCCCTGGAGGAGGAAATGGCAACCCACTGCAGTATTCTTGCCTGGAGAGTCCCATGGACAGGGGAGTCTGGCAGGCTGCAGTCCATAGGGTCACAAAGAGTTGGACGCAGCTGAGTATGCATGCACTATAGTTGCTTTGCAATATGTTAGTTTCTGCTGTACAGGAGAGTGAATCAGCTATCTGTATGCATATATCCCCTCTTTTATGGATTTCCTTTTCATTTAGGTCACCATAGAACACTGAGTAGAGTTCTCTGACTATATATACAGTAGGTTTTCATTAGTTATTAGTTATCTCTTTTATATATAGCAGTGTATATATATAATTCCAATCTCCCAGTTCATCCCACCCTTCTAATTTTAGTAGCCATTTCAATAGCTTTCCCTCATCTGAAACCTCTCCTGAGGTTCCTTTGCTTTGTATAATTAAAGGCCACATCCCAAGTTGAAAGCACCCCCAAAGAAAATCCAGTTGGAAAGGAAAAAAAAATGATGTGGGTACCAAATTTTAAATCTTCTAGTATCCCATAATCTAACAGCCCCAAAGACTACTAACAGTTGTTAGAGAATGATCTACTACCCTTTTCACTCAAATGTAAGTATTCTACTCCCGCCACTCAATCTTCTAACTTCCATGGTCAGTACTTCTCTTTCTTTCTCTGCTCCATTGCACATAATAACCTAGAGACCATCGAGTTCCCTTCCTGGGATGGATGGACTGGCAGAATGGAGGATGAGGAAGGGTGCATGAAAACAAAACAAAAGACTATAGGAACCAATACTGTATTATTGGTATGTGCTTTCTTATCTGCATAGTTATATAGATTCCATTAAAAATTAGATACATAAAGAAAAAGGTATGTCTTTGGAATACCTTTGGAATTCAAGAATATACCTCTCTGTATCTCTGTCTTTGTCTCTCTATCTCTGTGTCTGTAAATTAGCATTCTGTCTATAGATGTTTCTGTAAACCCAGTAAAACAACATAAAACTGCTTTCTGTAAACCAGATATTGTATTTGGTAAACATATTAAAAAAGCTTTTGCTTTCTTGAAAAACAGCACTTTTGCTTTTCACAGAGAAAGAATCTAGCCAAGAAACCTGCCCTCATGCCATGACACAACTCTCCGTGTGGACATGAAATTGCTATCTGCTGGATGTTTTTAACAGGGCTAATTAAGTTCATTCACAAATCCTTTTTATTAAAGATTTCACACAAAAATATCTCTAAATATGCAATAGGACACTACTATTGAAAAGTCTTTGTTTCTAATCACAATACCAGGGTGATAATTAAAGACACTAGAAAGTGCCCTCATGTGGGTAAGGATTAAGAACACTCGCACTATCTACTGAAACCCTCAAGGGGACATGTCTGGGTAGCAGCGCTCCACCAGCATGGATCCTAGACACACACATATATATTTTTTGCATTTGAAGTCCAATTTTTTGTTAATGTTCTTCGGAATATAAATGCAAACAGATTATGTGATAGAGCCTTCCTCTGAACACCCCTTCTGTTTTAATTACTAATTTCTCATAAAAATCCATCCTTTAGGTGTTTAAGCCAATCTTTTTTATTATTACTATTTTTAAAGTGTTGTGCATGTGCTAGGCTATGTTAAAATACTTCTCTTTGGAGAACTGCCGTTGAAAAAAATTAGAATGTTAAAATACATGGATACATTACAAAGCCATTTCTGAATGATTACGAGTTAGGAAAGTAAAATATATTTACTTTAAATCTGTTATTTTATTTTACATACCTATTTTAAAGTGTCCTTTTCTTCAACTTTTGAATAGAGAAATTTTGTTTTGATACCGAAGAGTTTCAGACCAGGCATTTCCTCCTGTTTTCTGTTAAAAGTACAGTAGCAGTGCATATGGATTTAGTCAAGGAATCACGATGTGAAGTTTTGAACATATTCCTCCAAAGGTAGACTCTTCAAATGATGACTATGAAAGCAATTTATTCCAGCCAAACACACTTCCACATATTGTTAACAGTGCTATGTGCCTCAACTCATTTAACCGCTTTTTAATTCAATAGTTATTCAGATTTAATAGAGCCATTTCTTCATCATTTTGCATTTAGTGATAAATGGTGCCAGAATTTATGATAAATTAAATTGCAAAGGACCATGTTAAAGTTATCTTAAGGGTTTCACATAAAAGGAATCCACACCTATTTTGTTCAGAACGGCCACCTGAAAGTTCACGTGGCGAAAAGAGCTTCTTACCGAGCATAAACTATGAGATCTTTTTGAAAGTTAAGTTTTAATTATACTTTTCCCTCGCCACTTACCATTGGCGGTGGCCCTCCAGCTGGGGGAATGGCAAGGCGGATGCTTTAAACTAGGGGTTCTTTCTTGTTTTAATATTGATTTAACAAGTGGAAGAACATTCAGGTTGGAGCTTTGATGAATATCCTTACATAACAAGCTACCAGATACAGGGGGCAACTTTTAAAAAGTTTGGAGAAGAGATGAGGCATCAAGGGGCTATGGAAGAGATAAATTGGGCAGGGCCAAGTGGTAGGAGAGAGAGGAGTTGTAGTTGGACAGCCCTGCCAATTACTAACCCTATTATCCTTTCTCCTTCTTGCTAATACACTGGCTTAACAGCTACCACAAAGGGAGATGTGGGGCTGAATTCACAGGGCCTCTTCTTTCCCTCCTTGCCATAGGCACATTTGAAAATGGAAAAAAAAAAGTGATTCCTTGACTAAAGTATCAGAGATGGTTTGCAGCCATTAATTCTACCATTTTCCAGACATGTTAAAGTGTATAAACTAGCTTAATTAGGTTTTTTTTTTTTTTTTTCTCCTTGCTCATCTCGACTCCCAGACAGGCAAGCTGGGCTGGTTAGTCAGGACAGAGATCAGGACAAAACTATGCAAATGAAAAACTCTGTCCTTAAGGTTAAATACCTCTAGGTCACTCTTGACAACTAATGAGAGACCAGGGAGAATCTGCCCTCAAATACATTCATTTGCACTGGAAGATATGCTTTGGCTCCCAAAATAATCATGAATAAGATACATGTGTCCACAACTCTGTAGGCAAAATAGCAGTAAGGAAGCGACGGGTGCCACATGCATTTCTTTGTTTGTTAAAAGCAAATTCTGACTGTTCATATTTGAGTTTTCTGAGTTAGTTAGAATTTGCCTATTACTTAATGGTTGTTTATTTTCTATCATTTGATTCATCCATACAGAGCACCATTTATTGAGAACCTGTTATGAGAGGTGCTTGGCATACGAAGATGAAAGACAAGGTCTCTTTGGCAGAGACTCACCTACTAACCTGTATAATAATAAAGGCACTGAAGGAAATTCTGTCATAAAACTGGCTTAGTGTTAAGTTACTGAAAATAGCATATGATTGATGTAAATACTTTGGATAAATAACATAAAACTCATTACCCTTACTTCTGCTCAGCCACTTTTCCTACCATCAGAATTTGTATATACATTTGTGTGTGTACATCTTCGGGTGCATTTATCCCTAGTTATTGCTCTCTGCATAGCTTTAGCAATAGTTATTAAGTGCTACCTCTGTGCCAGGCAGTGTGCTAAGCACTTTATGTACCTCATCCTATTTAATAAAAGAAAAAGAATGATGGATTAAGAACCTAGATGCCCCGATCACAAAACCAGAGGTAAATCACTTCACATTTCTATTTCGTCTTCAAAATGAGGGAGCTCACTCTAAGGCCTTTCTAACTGTAACAATTCTAAAAAAAAGTGTGATTCCTGATGACTTCCTAAGTGTTTCCAGAGAGTAAGATTAATACCTGTCTTGGTTAATTCTGTAACATTCTCTGCTCTGTGGACCTGTTAAGAGGAAAAAGATTGAATAACAGATCTTTTAAAGAAATAAACTTTGTTTTTTAACAGATGTATTCAGTTTGGGGAATAAAAGCAGGTTAGTTCTTTATTAAAAATATAAAGCTAAATGTGTGTAAAAAATTGTTCCCAGATACAAACACTTTTTATTTCTTAATAATTCCCAAAAGGATTTTCTTTAGCTGTGAATGTTTAATGGATGAATATCTGGCCTTTAATAGTATGATTTTGAACTCCTAAAAATATTAGAACAAATTTAACTCTAATGAAAATGCCAATTTTCAGAGCATCCATATACATACTTACCCTAAAAATAGAACATGGAGGATTTCTACTCATTAAATTGCCACTGCTCTGTCCAGAGCCACTTGTCCATGTTCTTGTTGTGTCTGCTGCTTGTTATATTTTTCTGGGCTGTTTATTCCACAAAGGGCAATTGCAAAAGAGTTGGAAGCACTTTTTGTGCCAGGCCATTCTCTAGCTTAGGTTCATGCCCCTTGGTTCTCATATTTAACAGAAGCTCAGATAGCCTGAAGCATCTGTCCTTTTGGTTCCCTTCAGGATTGTGTACATTTCTTTGTCATATCGTCATTTCTCAAACCACAGAGTTTCTTTAAATAGCAGCCCTGTCCCAGTAGAATTATGGGGAACTAGAATGCTATAATTTGAAGCATATTCTGCTTCAAAGTGCATTGTCTTAGTTGACTTAAATATTTGAGACATATGTTTTATTTTGTTTTACTGTTAAGAGAAAGTGGAATATGACCATGTTTCTGCAATGAAATATAACAGGAAATATTGTTTCTTTCTGTCCATATTTGGTTAATGTGATCAATTTCATTGATTAATAATACTATCCTTCCCCAAAACAATCAAAACACAAAGCAGAAAAATCGACCACCTCATAAAAGGTAAAATAAAAAAACCTGAAAAAAATTCACCCACTTATTTCAAAAAAGTGGTACTTGCAGATATTTTAAAATAGGGCTGTGTTGACATATTACAAATAAACAAGTACTTACATACATACAGACATCTCCATAAATAAATAAATACGTAAATAAAGAAGCCACACTTTATGACTATCATGTAGAATAAAAAAAATCAGAAATTTCAGAACATGAAATTCACCTCAATTTCTTCATCTGTCGCTAGTTTAGAAAAGTTATCTGTAGAGATAATAATTCTGGAAGAGCTTTACTCATATCACATACTGTTATTTGACTTAAAGAAAAATCTGACTCCATACTATTCAATAGATGTTAGATTTTAAGAATCAGTAACCTGTTTTCAACTTCGTTATTTACACACATGCCTGAAAATATCTATAGAGGATTAAACAACGTTTCACTCTTCATCTGAAAGCTGTGATGAAGTATAATCAGACCTGAAGCCTCTTCCTTTTCATATGTTCCATTTTTCTGTAGGCACATTTGTAAATGGAGAATTCTTTTGAGATTCTTCTCGTTCAGTCTCAGTGGTTTTTGTTCTTTCTTTCACAATGAATTGCAAAATGCCATTTAACTTTAAGGTTTCTAATCATCCAACTGCACTCCTTCTCACCTTTTTATTGACCACCTTTCCTTGGTTTTTTGTTTCACAAGCAAGATTCTCACCTTGCTGCACATTCTTTCAACTTGGCCATCAATATATAAAGTTGAGAAATCCTTCTAAGTCCAGATGCTTACAGCAGCATTCCACTTATCACTTCTTTCCATCCTCGGAGGGAAGCTCTATCTGAACTGTCTGAAGTGGCTGTTGACGATGTCTATACTGCTGCTACATGGAAGCCTTTTTTGAATACTATCACTGAAAGCTTCCTAAAGCTCAATAAAGTATTGTCAGGTTGGGTCAGCGGTGTTTATGTTTCTGACTCTACAGCTCTCTCTCCCTACATTCTTCTGTCCTCTGCTTTTCCCATCCTTTTAAATTTGTGACAAAAGTTGATAATAATATTTTCATAGTGGGCTCAAAAGATGTATTTTAATAAATCTGAATATGTTTTATTTTTCATTCTACATTCTGATTTATGTAAATCACTGTTGCTTTTGACCACCATCGTCTTTCAATATATCATATTTATTTCATTTAAACATTTATGTGTGTTTATAATGTATATAAACATTTAAGTATTTTTTAATATATACATATATGTTGCCCCTAAAGTAAATGTGTGTGTGTATATATATATATGTGTGTATGTATATGTGTGTTTACATGTATGTACATATATGTGAGCTATATGGTAGGTATGGATATAAATGTGAGTATAAATATACATATATACATATTTCTTCCCTCATACTCAAAATTCATCAACTCTATTAAATATTAAGAAAGTATTTCAGTACACCAGAAACTAACACAATATTGTAAATCAACTATACTTCAAAAAGAAAAGATTTACACTATAAGAAATTGCTTCAGACAGCAATAATTAAGAAATATATAGTATATGAAATAAATCTATATAATACAGAAATTAATATGTAAAAAAATATATTTGTGTACCTTATTGTATTGTATACTTTCTATATATAATATGTAACAAATATATATATATAAACACATGGAATAAAGAAATTCAGGTCTTTACTCTCTCCAGTTCTATAGAATATTAACCTCTATTAATCCAAACATATATTTCAATACATTTGTATGACTTCTACAAATTTCTTAAGGTGTTTTCATAGATCCCAACAGATTGGGCTTGCACTATCACCCCAAAGAGTCACAGAACACAGCCACATTATTTTCCCTTTTATCCAGGTTTTGCCTTTGTTGTTTAAATAATTATGAGGTACATCGAGTCATTCGTTTTGCTGCTTTCATTCAACAATTATGTTTAACCAGAAAGTGCTGGGGAATAGAAACAGTAAATAGAAGCTCACTGGGGAAAATAAAATATATTGAGATTTTCTTAGAAAACGTTTCCATATAAAATAAGCCTTCTGGTGAATTCACTGGCAGGCCAGTGGTTAAGGCTCTGCACTTTCATTGCCAAGGGCCCAGGTTCAACTGCTGGTCAGGGAGTTATGATCCTGCAGCCAAGATAAATACAATAAAACAAACCTTTGGTATTAAAGATATTTTCTGTTCCCCATGACTTATGAAGTGTTTTTGTCATTTCATATGCTAAAACCAATGGTCCTTGAACTACTTATTAAAAATACCTGATTGATCAACAAATGTACTAATGATGAATACTAAGGTACCCTTCAAGAAATATACTTACCTAGTAACTAGAAATCTTGGTATCAGATCCATGTGTTAGGATTAAAAGAGTTTTGGTGGGGCTTATATGATGATAGAATATAGAACAGAATCACTAAGTATTAAAATTGCACCATTTTTCACCTCTCATTTTTCTGTAGATGCTTAGATAGGAAAAACTTAGACAAAAATAAAATTTTAAATATTTCAATAAATATTTTTTAAGTTTAAAATTATTTAAATGTGTTGAAATATGAAAATATAATATAATAGTATAAGAAAACACTTTATTTCAGACCACTGTGAATATTTGGTCATAAAAGTATTCTTAACTATAAAGGAGAAGATCAATTAAAAAATTCATAAGATATTTTCATGGAAATGAAAATGCAACTGTAATATGAAAAATACAGGCTTTTTCTATAATATTCTAAACTAGTTAGGATGGAATTTAATTTAATTACATATTCACAATCATATGTCTTAACCATGAATCTCAGCCATTTAACTTAAGAACAGTATTTAATCTTTTTAATGATTTTTGTATTGAAACATTTTGAACAAACTACAAAATTCAATGAATTAACATTATTTGTCCTGAATCCAGTAGCAAGAAGCAGTAAATTGAAGACCAGGTTATGTGCAGCTCCATTTTCTATGATTCTAACATTTTTTTGTTAATTTATTATCAAAATAGTATGTGAACACCACATGACATTATTTATTTGATAAAATGTATTTTTGAGTTCTTATCAGTTGCTGGATATTATGAGTATAGATGAAACAGCAATCTATTCAGTGGCATAAAGCTATATCTCCCTAGAAACTGGATAAATCTGTGGGTTAAAAATGTACAAGCTCTATAATATTTCCCTTTTTTCCCTTTCCATCTTTCATCTCTCCATAGTACTGTGGGGATTGGACAAAAATTTGATTTATGATTTCTTTCAAATTTTGGCTGATAAAATTACCACCCTCAATGCTCTGAACACTGTGAATAGTAAAAGCATTGAAAAGATGCTCAGTTCTTTCTACACTATGAATTTTAGAGCCTGTTTATATGAGGATGATGAGGAAAATGAGTAATTGTGCATAAAAAGTCATTTCATGGGAGAAGGAGTGAAGTCAGAGGCCTCGGACACGTGCTTTCTTATGAGCACTTGGTCTTTGAACATCGGAAGACCTTTAATTAAGCCCTGTTCTTCCTCATGGTGGGAGAACATCCCCACCAGGACGTTTCCCTGGCTTCCACTGGTAGTTTTAATGATTGTGCTTCCAGGTGGACTCCTGAGGGGAAGCAACTAAAAATTAACATATAGCATGATCCTGTCATAACGAAAAGTTGTAAATTGTAGTTTAACATGAGTTATTGTAAATAAATACTGATGCATCTATCAGGGACACATTTAAATAATGAGACCAATTTGAGATCATGTTTTCTGGAATTGGCAGTTTCAGTTTCAGGAGAGAAAATGAGTCACAATATTGCATTTTCTTCATTGTGCACAGAAAACAGAGTTTATTGTACCCTTTGAGACAAATACCTTACTTGCAAGAGACTCTGTAATTGTTTTAATTCCATTTACCAAGCTATTTGCTTTGACATTTTTGGTGTTTGAAATGTGATGATTTAGATAAATATGTATATATGCTGGATATTTTGAATAGGTTACCTGACTTGTACAAATATATTTAAATTAAAATTTTGATACTACGCTTTTGAATATAGGTAAAAAGATACATTTATTTGTTTTGTTAAACCCCTGTTGTTTTCTTTAAATACTAGATTATAGTGTCAATGATTTACTTACATGGATATTGTTCCTGTTTTCCTCCTAACACAATTATATTAAATTTTAATGACATCAATTGTAATATCTAACTGGTATCTAGAAGCTTGTGGAGAGCCCAAAGGTTTTATACAAATTTATATGTATCAAGCTCTCACTGATATACTTTGCCAGGAGATATTTTACCTTGAGTAGTCAGCCCTGCAAATCCCTTCCTACAAAAGATTAAAAACATCCTCCTATTACATCTAGAGATTTCTTTTTGTTATTCAAAGCCATGAATAAATTTAGGAAAAATGTATATGATTTTAATGCCTTAAACCAGAAAGCTTCCTTGATTCCTATTAAAAAATGGAATATTTAATGTTTTCCGTCTTCTGTGGTACTTTTTTTGATATTGCAGCAAAGAACAAAAAAGAATTCTGACAACATATAAAACAAAAAACTGTGTTTGAAGTATTATAATAAAACAACCTTTTTCCTTTAATGCTAAGTCCCTTTTTAATGAAGATCTTCTGGCAGCTCTTGAATGTATAACTAGTTTATATCATGGGATGAAGCTGTCTGTTCTGATGATTGACATGAGCCCACATTACAATGTGATTCTGAAAATTAGTCCATAGAGGTCCTTTTCAGGTACTTCTCAGACTGAGAGCTGCCCTCCAACTACAGTAGAGCCTTTTTAACCCCACTCATTGGTATTCTAATCTGGAAGAGCTGTCCTGCCTTTTAAATAACTCAGGCATTCAGGCTCGTACCCCCCTTGACACATTACTTAGCCAAAGGATTCAAATGAGATTCAAGAAACATGCAGTACAGCACAAAGGGATTGGAATATGCACAATTAATAATCACACAGTTAATTCATTTTTAATGCAAGGAGGACTTCTGAAATTTCACATTCAGATTTGTAGCACAAAGTAGTGGCTGTCTACCCTGATTACATTTCTAAAATTCCAAAATATAGGCATTATTCTTAAGTAATTATTTTAATATTAAATAGACTCCCTAAAGGTGTAGCTTTAAGTGACATTAAGGTTATGACACAAACTGATAAAATTTTAAAATGGGACTCCTTTCAATTCAGATATTGTGCAAATAAATAAACACACGAAGAGTTTTTATGAGAATGGGAATAAGGCATGAATCTGAGTAGATAGGGTTTTGGTGGGGTTTGATTATCTTGGGTCAAAGTCAGCCAACTACATTACACATTGCAATGTTTTGTTTCTCTCATTGTTTTTTTCATATATAAGTATTTTTATATATCTAGTGTTAGAGATCTTGCTGCCCGCATTTGAGAGGTAAATATGCAGTCTATGGAAATAAGAATGTCAATACATCGTTAACAGTTCTAAGGTTTTACAACTACATCCAGGAAGACAACCTTTGAGCCAATAATTAGTTACTATAATTCTTGCTATGTATGAATAATAAGTACATTCATTCACAATTTATACATTGTATGTTTCCTATATGGCAGATCCTGAGAATGAAAGCAGTGAATACAAGAGACAAAATTCCAGCTCTTGTGTAATTTATATAATTGTGTACAAATAAATGAACATGATAAATTCAGAGGATAATATGTGTTATGCAGAAAAATAGTGCATGGTAAGAGGATGGAGTAATGAGGCAGTAGAGAAATAGGAAGTGATCATCAGGAAGTGAAATTTGAGTAAGAAGTCTGAATGAGCCATGAGAAAAATGTGGGGAGCATATTAGGCCAATGAAAGAACAATCACCAGGCTCATATATGGACCTCCAGGAGCCATTAGAGTGGCTTAACTCTTTGCCCCCTCTACTTTGATCCACATGCTTCTCCTTAGAAATAGCTTAGGACAGAGGAGCCTGGAGGGCTACAGTCCATGGGGTCGCAAAATGTCGGACATGACTGAATACATACACACGCACACAAAACAAAAACAAGCAGCAGATAACATAAAGGTAGGACTTTGTATGGGACTCAGTTAAGTGGTGACATCTCTCTTTTAAAACATTTATTATCACCGACCTATATCAGCTGCATAGGGTAATTGTTAGATGGCTTGCAACATCAAAATTATCATGTTTTAAAAAAATCATTTATGCTTTACAATGGTTTACAAACATATCAGTGGGGGCTTCACAGAGAATTTCAATTACTCAGTTGGGCAGGGCATCATAGGATATTCGTACTAGTGCGTTTCCAAAAGACTCAATTCCTCTCCCTTAACTTCTCCTTCCTCCCCAGACCTCATCCCCACCTTTAACCTGAGGGAAAAGGAGGAAATTTATCTTTCATGGGAACCAGGCTGTGTCTGAAATCTAAAAATGCTTGGGGGTATCCCTGGTATATGAAATAGAGGAATTATAAGTTGTATATTTATATGAAATAGCTTTTTTCAGACTCTGGTTTGGAAAGTAGTCCCACCAGGCTAAGCTCACAGTGGTTTCTGCAATTTAATTATGAACAGTGCAGGCAGATTTCTGGGTATCTGCTTACAAGTTTCTTATGCTAAATTAATGCTGACTGTCTTCTTGTGGTTCTAGTTTTCATGTTTCTTCATTCTTTCCTTTATTTCTTTTCTTTTCGTTTGGTGTAAATTACTGGGATTGGCACATGACTTATCCTGGACCACTAATGGCCTGTTTTCAAGCATTAAATAGCTCTCAATCTCCAAGCTACAGAGAAAGATAAACTAGTTCTATTTGATGTCTTACTTTTACTACTGTCTTGAAAGGTGAAATCATTCGAGCATAGGTAATTGCTCCAGTGAATTTCCTTCATCTGTGTGTGTGATTGTAATTTATAAATACCAATTGGGTAATTGCTGGGAGAAGTTTGAAAAGCAAATGTTGCTAATGTATGGTTGACACACTGGACTCCCAATTGATTATACTATTTATAGGTATTAATGAATCTGATACTCTTTCTCCCATCAAGGCCATCATTAGCTTTGTCTAATACTCAGTTGTATGGCTGGTGCATAATTTTGCCTAGGAGAAGACGGGGAGCCAGGGTGAGCTTTCTCCCTCTAATATGTCATCCTCTGCAGTGCTGCGCACAACCCATACGCTAGTCTAGTGCCCAAAGCTCAAATTAGGTCACAGTGATGAATGCCTGGAATGCGAAAGTTGATTTTTTTTTTAAATGTCAAACTCTCAGTATCATCTTCCTTTAATAAACTTAGTCTTAACAGTAAAATGGGAAACATTTTGTAGCAAAACTCCTACATTCAGCTGATTAATCCATTAAAAAATTTTGCCATTAGTGATTTACAAAGGAACAAGATAAACTAAAATCCTTTCAGCAGACACTTTCCCTTGGAGGCTATGACAGGCCCAATGTCAAAAGATAGCAGTTTATATTCCTGAATTTGTGCCCATTGGCATTTCCATTGTCAAACATTCATCAGATCAGATCAGATCAGCCGCTCAGTCATATCCGACTCTTTGCGATCCCATGAATCGCAGCACACCAGGCCTCCCTGTCCATCACCAACTCCCGGAGTTCACTCAGACTCACGTCCGTCCATCGAATCAGTGATGCCATCCAGCCATCTCATCCTCTGTCGTCCCCTTCTCCTCTTGCCCCCAATCCCTCCCAGCATCAGAGTCTTTTCCAGTGAGTCAACTCTTTACATGAGGTGGCCAAAGTACTGGAGTTTCAGCTTTAGCATCATTCCTTCCAAAGAAATCCCAGGGCTGATCTCCTTCAGAATGGACTGGTTGGATCTCCTTGCAGTCCAAGGGACTCTCAAGAGTCTTCTCCAACACCACAGTTCAAAAGCATCAATTCTTTGGTGCTCAGCTTTCTTCACACTCCAACTCTCACATCCATACAGGACCACTGGAAAAACCATAGCCTTGACTAGACGAACCTTTGTTGGCAAAGTAATGTCTCTGCTTTTCAATTTCCATCTAGGTTGGTCATAACTTTCCTTCCAAGGAGTAAGCGTCTTTTAATTTCATGGCTGCAGTCACCATCTGTAGTGATTTTGGAGCTCCAAAAAATAAAGTCTGACACTGTTTCCACTGTTTCCCCATCTATTTCCCACGAAGTGATGGGACCGGATGCCATGATCTTTGTTTTCTGAATGTTGAGCTTTAAGCCAACTTTTTCACTCTCCTTTTCCACTTTCTTCAAGAGGCTTTTGAGTTCCTCTTCACTTTCTGCCATAAAGGTGGTGTCATCTGCATATCTGAGGTTATTGATATTTCTCCCGGCAATCTTGATTCCAGTTTGTGTTTCTTCCAGTCCAGCGTTTCTCATGATATACTCTGCATATAAGTTAAATAAACAGGTTGACAATATACAGCCTTGACGAACTCCTTTTCCTATTTGGAACCAGTCTGTTGTTCCATGTCCAGTTCTAACTGTTGCTTCCTGACCTGCATACAAATATCTCAAGAGGCAGATCAGGTGGTCTGGTATTCCCATCTCTTTCAGAATTTTCCACATTTATTGTGATCCACACAGTCAAAGGCTTTGGCACAGTTAATAAAGCAGAAATAGATGTTTTTCTGGAACTCTCCTGCTTTTTCCATGATCCAGCGGATGTTGGCAATTTGATCTCTGGTTCCTCTGCCTTTTCTAAAACCAGCTTGAACATCAGGAAGTTCACGGTTCACATATTATGAAACCTGGCTTGGAGAATTTTGAGCATTACTTTACTAGCGTGAGAGATGAGTGCAATTGTGCAGTAGTTTGAGCAGTCTTTGGCATTGTCTTTCTTTGGAATTGGAATGAAAACTGATCTTTTCCAGTCCTGTGGGCACTCCTGAGTTTTCCAAATTTGCTGGCATATTGAGTGTAGCACTTTCACAGCATCATCTTTCAGGATTTGGAATAGCTCAACTGGAATTCCATCACCTCCACTAGCTTTGTTCGTAGTGATGCTTTCTAAGGCCCACTTGACTTCACATTCCAGGATGTCTGGCTCTAGGTCAGTGATCACACCATTGTGATTATCTGCGTCGTGAAGATCTTTTTTTGGAGGTGGTCGGGAGGACCAACCCAACGTCCATGGAGCCGTGGCTGCGCGGGAGCAGGATGGCCTAGAGGAGCTATCCCACGTTGAAGGTCAGGAAGGGTGGTGGTGAGGAGATACCCCTCATCCAAGGTAAGGAGCAATGGCTGCACTTTGCTGGAGCAGCCGTGAAGAGATACCCCACGCCCAAGGTAAGAGAAACCCAAGTAAGACAGTAGGTATTGCAAGAGGGCATCAGAGGGCAGACACACTGAAACCATACTCACAGAAAACTAGTCAATCTAATCACATTAGGACCACAGCCTTGTCTACCTCAATGAAACTAAGCCATGCCCGTGGGGCAACCCAAGATGGGTGGGTCATGGTGGAGAGATCTGACAGAATGTGGTCCACTGGAGAAGGGAATGGCAAACCACTTCAGTATTCTTGCCTTGAGAACCCCATGAACAGTATGAAAAGGCAAAATGATAGGATACTGAAAGAGGAAATCCCCAGGTCAGTAGGTGCCCAATATGCTACTGGACATCAGTGGAGAAATAACTCCAGAAAGAATGAAGGGATGGAGCCAAAGCAAAAAGAATATCTAGCTGTGGATGTGACTGGTGATAGAAGCAAGGTCCGATGCTGTAAAGAGCAATATTGCATAGGAACCTGGAATGTCAGGTCCATGAATCAAGGCAAATTGGAAGTGGTCAAACAAGAGATGGCAAGAGTGAATGTCGACATTCTAGGAATCAGCAAACTGAAATGGACTGGAATGGGTGAATTTAACTCAGATGACCATTATATCTACTACTGCGGACAGGAATCCCTCAGAAGAAATGGAGTGGCCATCATGGTCAACAAAAGAGTCCATAATGCAGTACTTGGATGCAATCTCAAAAACGACAGAATGGTCTCTGTTCGTTCCAAGGCAAACCATTCAATATCACAGTAATCCAAGTCTATGCCCCAACCAGTAATGCTGAAGAAGCTGAAGTTGAATGGTTCTATGAAGACCTACAAGACCTTTTAGAACTAACACCCAAAAAAGATGTCCTTTTCATTATAGGGGACTGGAATGCAAAAGTAGGAAGTCAAGAAACACCTGGAGTAACAGGCAAATTTGGCCTTGGTATACGGAATGAAGCAGGGCAAAGACTAATAGAGTTTTGCCAAGAAAATGCACTGGTCATAGCAAACACCCTCTTCCAACAACACAAGAGAAGACTCTACACATGGACATCACCAGATGGTCAACACCAAAATCAGATTGATTATATTCTTTGCAGCCAAAGATGGAGAAGCTCTATACAGTCAGCAAAAACAAGACCAGGAGCTGACTGTGGCTCAGACCATGAACTCCTTATTGCCAAATTCAGACTTAAATTGAAGTAGGGAAAACCACTAGACCATTCAGGTATGACCTAAATCAAATCCCTTATGATTATACAGTGGAAGTGAGAAATAGATTTAAGGGCCTAGATCTTATAGATAGAGTGCCTGATGAACTATGGAATGAGGTTCGTGACATTGTACAGGAGACAGGGATCAAGACCATCTGCATGGAAAAGAAATGCAAAAAAATCACAATGGCTGTCTGGGGAGCCCTTACAAATAGCTGTGAAAAGAAGAGAAGTGAAAAGCAAAGGAGAAAAGGAAAGATACAAGCATCTGAATGCGGAGTTCCAAAGAATAGCAAGAAGATATAAGAAAGCCTTCCTCAGTGATCAATGCAAAGAAATAGAGGAAAACAACAGAATGGGAAAGACTAGGGATCTCTTCAAGAAAATTAGAGATACCAAGGGAACATTTCATGCAAAGATGGGCTCGATGAAGGACAGAAATGATATAGACCTAACAGAAGCAGAAGATATTAAGAAGAAATGGCAAGAATACACAGAATTGTACAAACATTCATAACTAGATATAAAAATGAAAATAAAAAAAAAAGAAAACTCTATTGCCTAATCACATGAGTGGTCCCTTCGTAGAAGAAATGAAGACATTACTCCAGTGACATTAAGCAGATTTGGGTAACACCCAATGTAATTTCACCCTTTCCATTTGGAAGACATTCTCATGGGCCTCCAAGCTAAGAGAGAAAGAAGGAAATTATGTAGCTTCTTTATGGAAGATTCATGCTCCTTTCCTCAGGCTCTACATTATGCCAAATTACATCTTAGGCATCAGAGTAGAACCACAAGGCATTTTACTCATGCGGATTTGCCTAAGACTCTTGAGAGTCGCTTGGACTGCAAGGAGATCCAACCAGTCCATTCTGAAGGAGATCAGCCCTGGGATTTCTTTGGAAGGAATGATGCTAAAGCTGAAACTCCAATACTTTGGCCACCTCATGCGAAGAGTTGACTCATTGGAAAAGACTCTGATGCTGGGAGGGATTGGGGGCAGGAGGAGAAGGGGACAACAGAGGATGAGATGGCTGGATGGCATCACTGACTCGATGGATGTGAATCTGGGTGAACTCCGGAAGTTGGTGATGGACAGGGAGGCCTGGCGTGCTGCGATTCATGGGGTCGCAAACAGTCGGATATGACTGAGTGACTGATCTGATCTTACCTCAAATGTGCTTCCTGAGAGTAGAACATAATTGCTCAGGGAGACACAGTGTTTGAGAGCATATCCCTACTAAGCTGTGATAGGGGGCCTTCAGCCTGAAATGAAGACAGAGAAAGCCAACAGCTTTGGAATTCTTTACAACAGCAATTTACTCCTCTCACTCCTACATATCTTTATAAAAAAGAGCCAAGTTGAATGAAAATGGGTCTCTTCCATGCCTCATATAGAAAAGAGCAGGAAAAAATTATTTAAAACTTTCCCATTTTAATCTCTCTACTATTGGGGGAAAATGTTATCAAGAAAAGCAATGCAGTTGCACTGGTTGTTTACATTTAGGTTCGATAAGGATCCCTTTAAAAGTAAGGACTTCCCTGATAGCTCAGTTGGTAAAGAATCCACCTGCAGTGCTTGAGACCCCGGTTCAATTTCTGGGTTGGGAAAATCCCCTGGAGAAGGGATAGGCTACCTACTCCAGTATTCTGGCCTAGAGATTTCCATGGATTATATAGTCCATGGGGTGGCAAAGAGTTGGACATGGCTGAGCTACTTTCACTTTCTTTTAACATACTTAATAATACATAAGCTCACAAATGAGCTGGCATAGCATACAGACTAAAAGGGACCCACATTATAATTTAAGTCTACCAACACATCTCCATCTGAAGAAAAATTGCACCCTGAGACAGGAAGGCTATGAGGATGTATACTACCAAACTGTATGCTGATACCTGGTGATATAGAAGACTCACTCATTTGAGTGAGAAAACTTAGATATTTTTATATTGGAGGATAAAATTTTGATAAGTCATTTTTTACTGTCTTGTCCATTCTTTCTCCTTCCATATTTGCTAAAGAGAAGAGGATTTTGGAAGAGTGGATGGGTGTTTATTTTCTTTTCCTGCTTAGGTTTATAGTATGCTTATTTTTTATTTTTCTTAAACTTTTTATTTTGTTTTGGAGTATAGCCAATTAACAAAGTTATGATAGTTTCAGGTGAACAGTGAAGGGACCCAGCCGTTCACATTCATGTATCCATTCTCCCCTGAACTCCTCTCCCACAGGCTGCCACAGAACACCGAGCAGAGTTCAGTGTGCTGTACAGTAGATCCTTGTTGCTTATCCATTTTAAATATAGCACTGTGTACACATTGATCCCAAACTCAACTATGCTTTCCCCCATCCTTTCCCCTGGCAACCACAGTATGTTTATTTTTAATTTCTTTTTATATGTATCCTGTCATTCCTCCAAAGATTTCAAAGTACTTTTTTCAAAATTTATGGAAAAATTATGCATGTCACTAGCAGGAGTTCAAAGGAAGGAGCAGAACAGCAAGTAAGGACAGTGGTGAAAAGACATTCACCAAAGTACCCGATTGAGAGAAAAAACTTTTCTCGGCCTTGACATATTCACTATTCTTATTTCAAAGTTTTTAATGGAATAATTGAGCCTATACATTGCAGATCTTAAGTAGGCCTATACCTTCAGTACTTAACTTTGAAAGGAGAGCATTGGTTAGGATTGGTTCTAAGTAGTTGGGATAATCTTAGTACTGGTTCTAAGTAGCTGGGATAAGAGACTGGTTTGCAGTTGGCCATAAAGAAATGCAAAAGGCAAAATGGTTGTCTGGGGAGGCCTTACAAATAGCTATGAAAAGAAGAGAAGCGAAAGGCAAAGGAGAAAAGGAAAGATATACCATTTGAATGCAGAGTTCCAAAGAAGAGCAAGGAGAGATAAGAAAGCCTTCTTCAGTGATCAGTGCAAAGAAATAGAGGAAAACAATAGAATGGGGAAGACTAGAGATCTTTTCAAGAAAATTAGAGATACTAAGGGAACTTTTCACGCAAAGATGGGCACAATGAAGGACAGAAATGGTATGGATCTAACAGAAGCAGAAGATATTAAGAAGAGGTGGCAAGAATACACAGAAGAACTATACAAAAGAGACCTTGATGACCCAGATAATCACAATGTGTGCTCACCTAGAGCCAGACATCCTAAAATGAGAAGTCAACTGGACCTTTATGAACAAAGCTAGTGGAGGTGATGGAATTCCAGTTGGGCTATTTAAAAATCCTAAAAGATGATGCTTTGAAAGTGCTGCACTCAATATGCCAGAAAATTTGGAAAGCTCAGCAGTGGCCACAGGACTGGGAAAGGTCAGTTTTCATTTCAATCCCAAAGAAAGGCAATGCCAAAGAATGCTCAAACTACCGCACAATTGTAATCATCTCACATGCCAGCAAAGTAATGCTCCAAGCCAAGCTTCAACAGTATGTGAACTGTGAACTTCCAGCTGTTCAAGCTGGATTTAGAAAAGACAGAGGAACCAGAGATCAAATTGCCAACATCCGTTGAATCATCAAAAAAGTAAAAGAGTACCAGAAAAACATCTACTTATGTTTTATTAACTATGCCAAAGCCTTTTACTGTGTGAGTTCTTAAAGATATGGGAATACCAGATCATCTGCCCTGCCTCCTAGGAAATCTCTATGCAGGTCAAGAAACAACAGTTAGAACTGGACATGGAAGAACAGACTGGCTCCAAATTGTGAAAGGAGTTCATCAAAGCTGTATATTGTCACCCTGCTTATTTAACTTATATGCAGAGTACACCATGAGAAATGTTGGGCTGGATGAAGCACAAGCTGGAATCAACATTGCCAGGAAAAATATCAATAACCTCAGATATGCAGATGACACCACCCTTATGGAAGAAAGAGAAGAAGAACTAAAGAGCCTCTTGATGAAAGTGAAAGAGGAGAGTGAAAAAGCTGGCTTAGAACTCAACATTCAGAAAACGAAGATCATGGCATCTGGTCCCATCACTTCATGGCAAATAGATGGGGAAACAGTGGAAACAGTGACAGACTTTATTTTGGGGGGCTCCAAAATCACTGCAGATGGTGACTGCAGCCATGAAATTAAAAGAAACTTGCTCCTTGGAAGAAAAGCTATGACCAATTTAGACAGCATATTAAAAAGCAAAGACATTACTTTGCCAACTAAGGTCCATCTAGTCAAAGCTATGGTTTTTCCAGTAGTCATGTATGGATGTGAGATTTGGACTATAAAGAAAGCTGAGCGCCGAAGAATTGATGCTTTTGAACTGTGGTGTTGGAGAAGACTCTTGAGAGTCTCTTGGACATCAAGGAGATCTAACCAGTCCATTCTAAAGGAAATCAGTCCTGAATATTCATTGGAAGGACTGATGCTGAAGCTGAAACTCCAGTACTTTGGCCACCTGATGTGAAGAACTGATTCATTTGAAAAGACCCTGGTGCTGGAAAGATTGAAGGCACAAAGAGAAGGGAACAACAGAGAATGAGATTGTTGGATGGTATCACTGACTCAATGGACATGAGTTTGAGTCAACTCCAGGAGTTGGTGATGGACAGGGAGGCCTGATATGTTGCAGTCCATAGGGTCACAAAGAGTCGGACATGACTGAACCACTGAACTGAACTGAACTGTGGTTTACCATAAGGGGTATAACAATGCCCTGATCATCAAGCACTTTTTTCCAGTAACTCATAACAGTCGCTCATATGGTTTAAGAAAATGCTATCAGAAGATTCCTACTATCTGAGAGAGAGATTAAATTAATTATTTAGACCCCATGGATACATTCATTAAAATGCACTAAATACTTAGCATGTATTGAGCACAATACTCAATTCAACAGTATTTGTGAAAGGAATAAAATTGTATTAATAATTAAAAAATCATGTGCTCTGGTTTTTCTCATCTAAGTACCAAGTATAGATAAGATATAGACAGTATAAAGAATTTTAGCATGCTTTTCCATTTAATTGGTAAGTTACAGCTTTATTATGATTCTTTGTGCCTGCCCATGCTTTGAGAGCTGTTACCTTGTGTTATTTCACTACTCAGATTGTATTCAATTGTTTGATCTATTTTTAGATGATTGTGAATGTAAATGGTACATAAAGGAGTGTTATCTTTGGGTTATGAAGATTTCTCTCCTGAGCAGAAATTGCAAGTAGTGCCTGGCACTCACATTTAAAAATCACCTTGATTTGATGGTACTCTTGGGTACAATTTCTAGTCTCCCATTTTGGAGAGCTTTTTCACCATAAATACATTTTAAAACACAAAATGAGGTGATTTGGCCCATTTTTCTATGTATATAATTTAACCTTCAAAGGATTATGGTCTATGGAGCAAACAGGTTAATAGGAAGGTTTTAAAAAGACATTTTTTCATCTGATGGGACATAATTGTACCTACGGAGCTGTTATGGTCCATTGTATAAATCCTTCAAATTCATGGACTATTGGCCCAAAACACAGTAATGGATCCTGCAGAGCATTGAAAATCTATCATGTTAATACTGCTGCAGCATATGCACAGTCTGAAGTTTATTCTCCCATCCACGCCTTAGAGGATTTGTATGTAATTCTCATATTAATAGACATGATTCCTGTACTCCAGACGGAATGGTTTGCCAAGCCCCTTACATGTTAAGTAAAA
The DNA here is from genome assembly GCF_003369695.1 of Bos indicus x Bos taurus. NCBI lineage: Eukaryota > Metazoa > Chordata > Mammalia > Artiodactyla > Bovidae > Bos > Bos indicus x Bos taurus. Next base: position 32,027,585 of record NC_040077.1, read on the forward strand.
CATCTTCTCAGGATTTGCACTAAAACCAATGATAATAACATATTCCTGTAAAACACTGCCACGTCTAACAAAAATATTTGCTTGTTCCGAATTCCCAGAGGAATCACACCACTTCACGTTTCTAAAGCAACAAAGAGCTTTTTTAAAGTTGTTAGTTTACAAATCAGCACCTGAAACCATTGAATTGTATCTAACTGAATGCTAAGCTACAGTCTCGTCAAAACTCCTTTCATTGATGATGGCAAGAACTGTTTTGCTCTGAACATATATGTATATTTCTAGTTTTATAGACTGATGGACTTTTTTGGAAAGCCTAAGATGCTCTCTATCACAGCATCTCAATTCTCTTAATCTTGGTTTCTTCCTCTCTCTGCAGAGCTGTAAAAGTAAAGGCTATTGGCAGCACTGTTTTATGGTCACTCAGAGTATAGATCTGTAATGTCAGAGAACTCTTGCTCCTAATCCTTAGCTGCACAGACATAATAGGGACCAAAGGCTGAGGCCAACACAATACATAATCAAATCTATAAGGAGCATTTCTACAAAGTTTTAGTCTAACTAGAAATGAAAAAAGGAGATGAAATAATGTTTTCTATCTATATTAACAATGTTAACCCATTTTCTAGAAATATATTATTATCATTAGTTTTAGTGTTAAGTATGACAAGCTTTATTTTTTAAAAAAATTATCATGTCAGGGGCTTGGAGAGTATTAGGGATTTTTTTTGTTTTTTTGGTTTTTTTTTTTTCATTATCTTCACTGCTCTCTGTACACTGTATCATGGCCCCAGAGAGCTCTCAAAGAGGTCAGGTGGAGCCCAGGCCTCTTTTTATCAATCAGAATAATACTTTGTTTCATTATCTAGGAATTGTCAAGGCAAAAACAAAGATAATAGCCACAAGAATGCTACCTCAATGTTGAAAACCTCATGGAGGTTCAGATAATTGAGTTTGTTTGATTGATATTGACTAGTTTCTCCTTATTTTCTCCTGGGAAGAGACAAATTCAGCAGGGAGTTAGTCTTCACAGGTAGACTCTGATCATTTTATATTTTTTATCATCTCATAGGTTTTCCTTACCCAGATTTGTTGGAGGATCCCACAGTCACTGTTGTGCAGCTCCAGGATGGTAAACTCAACATCTATGGCTAATTCTCAATTGTCAAGCATTCAATATATTTCCAGTGAATCTAAATCACATACTTGTAAATGTCTATTAAAAAAAAAAAAAAGTTTAAAAAGTAACGTTGTATTTAATTCCCTTTCTACTTATACCTGTTTGAAATGGGTTGGCTGTCACATGCAACCAAAAGGTCCCAAAACTCCACTGAGAGTGGCAAAATAACATAATTTTTCTCCTCAGAAAAACTGAGATATTACCTCTCCATGTGCAGATGACAGTTGTGAATTCAAATCAGAAGCAAGCTCAATAATGTTTACTTGAGAAGTTAAAATGAGATCATTTTAAAAAAACTAGACAAGATTCATCCTCATTCTCATAAGGAGAACACTTTTGTTAAGTGCTCATGCATATGAGTGCTACTATATTGACTTTATTGACCAGGCATGTCTACCTCCTATTTCGTTGGGAAAGTATTTTCTTTCCTTTGAAAAAGTGCCCATATTTCCCCTTTTGTCACCTGAATATAATATACACTGCCCTGTAGTATGAAGGCATATGACTTCTGGTTTCAGTTGATAGGTTCAAGGAAGGACTCTTAATCCAAGTAAGACAAACTGTAGCTCCTTCCTTAGTTACCATCCCCTGGCTACAAACAACTCCAGCAGTAGGTACTTTAAACCAGCTGAACCCATCAGACAATTTCATAGCATTTAGAAAAAGGAAGACATCTACAAAATCAGTTTCTCTCTAGGAATTTAATGCTCTACTATATGCAATTCATGAAAAGTCAACAACCATATTCCCCACTCAAAAAACTAGAAGAATAGCATTAGCTGGTCTGGGAAGAGAAAGAAAAGAATAAACAAGTTTAAAGAAGAATGAAAGTCAGATATAAAGGGAGAATCCTAATGCTTCTTCTGTTCTTGGATATAGTAGTTACTTAGTCCTTGTTTTGTGAAGATCACCATATCCTTAAATTCTTCTTGTTTCTTAAATCAAAAAATTTTTATTACATGCAACCCAAAGTTCTAATGTTATACTTCTTAAGAATAAATTTTAAGTAATAGAAATATGTATTATGTTTTATAATAATCATACAGTTTGTTTGCAACAAATGGTGATGGACAGGGAGGCCTGGCGTGCTGCGATTCATGGGGTCACAAAGAGTTAGACACGACTGAGTGACTGAACTGAACTGAACTGAACTGAATGGTTAACTGATTTTTAGAAGTTCATAAAAATATAAACATCTCTTCAAATTTTCAAATGTTTTTATATAATATGCTATACTGAGTTTGATCTTAAATATAGAACAATTCTAAATTCTAAGGTTCAATTGACCACAAAAATGTGGTTTTATATTTTAACTATATTTAACTACACTGTTTGTTTTTGATGTTAATTTTAAGCTTTAATGTAAGCCTCAGGAGCTAAAAAGAGCTTATTGACACAATTAATTTTGGAGATAAATGAGAACCCAGAAGCGTTCCACGGTCTCCATTTTTTCCAAAGGTACAGTGGTAGGTAAATAAAAGGTCACAGTGAGGCAGGGAGTAAAACGAGTTGATCATGAGGTCCATCAATAAGCTCCAAAGAAGACATGCAGTGGCCAGTAGGCACATGAAAAGATGCTCAACATGATTTATTACTAGAGAAATGCAAGTCAAAACCACAATGTGGTATTACCTCACTCAGGTCAGAATGGCTCTCATCAAAGAGTCTACAGATAATAAATTCTGGAGAGGGTGCAAAGGAAGAGGAACCCTTCCACACAGTTGGTAGGAATGCAAATTGGCACAGCCATTATGGAGAACAGTATGGAGGTTCCCTTAAAAAGCTAAAAATAGAGCTTTTATGATCCAACAATCCCCTGGGTATATACATCCAGAAAAGATGAAACTCTAAAAAAGATGCATGCATGCCAATGTTCATAGCAGCACTATTTACTACAGTTAAGACATGGAAATAACCCAAGAGTTCATCAATAAATGAGTGATTTAAGAAGATATGCGCTATATATATATATATATATATATGTATATATATTGCTATTTGTGGTAACATGGATGGACCTAGAGAATATCATACTAAGTGAAGTCAGTGAAAGACGAATATTATATGATATCACTTATATGTAAGATCTAAAAAATAATACAAATGAATTTGCATACAAAACAGAAATAGGCTCACAGACAGAAAACAAACTTATGATTACCAAAGAGGAAATGGAAGATGGAGGGATAAATTAGAAGTATGGAATTAACAGATACAAACTACTATACATAAAATAGATAAGCAAAAGGATTACACAGTGAATTATATTCGATAATTTGTAATAACCTATAATGGAAAATAATCTGAAATATATATATAGAGAGAGTGAGTCAGACACAACTGAGCAACTAAACAACAACAGCAATATTGTTATGGGAATAAGTGAAAATCAGGGAAGAGTTTTGAAGTAACTTGTAACAACAATAATTAAATACATAAAAACAATGATAATCTGAATATTAAGTCACAGATTGGGTTTTTTCAAAGCAGAAGCTGAAATATTTTAAATGTAATATTTGTCTTAGGAACAAAACCTGTGAAGATAAGAAAATCAGATGAAATAAACAGAAGTAGACAGAGACAAGTCAAATTGCAGGTAAGAACCTTGACCAACTCTTATGCATTGAGTTATGTCTATGCCCCTCCTTCCAAAAAGAAATTGAAGTTCTAACTCCCGATAACTGAATGTGACCCTGTTTGGAAATGGGCCCTTTGCAGATGTAATCAATTAAGTTAAAATGAGGTCACACTGGAGTAAAATCGTTTCTCTCTCTCTCTCTATTAAAATAAATAGTTCTTTTATTAGCCCCAGAAAACCAATGCATTTTCATTTTTGTTTTATGTTTTGATTTTGGGCCACAAATCATGTGTGATCTTAGCTTCCTAACCAGGGATCAAACCAGTACCCACAGCACTGGAAGGCAAAGTCTTAACCGCTGGGCTGCCAGGAGAGTCCCCAAGAGTATAATGATTTCTTAAGCCAAATGAATGTTGTCCTTTTAAGAAAAAAGCCATGTAAAGACACAGAGACACAAGGAGGATGGCATGTAAAGACGGAAGACTGAACTATGAATTTATTAGCCAAGGAATGCCTGAAGCTATCAGAAGGTGGGAGAGAGGCATGGAAAAGATTATTCCAAGAACCCTTAGAAAAAAACAACCCTACCACCATCCTGATTTTGGATTCTAGCCTCCAGCACTGAGACATAGTTTCCTGTTGTTTAAAGCAGTCCTAGGAAACTTAGCAGCAGCAGCAGCAGGAAACATATACCAACTGAGTATGAGGCTATGGAGCAAAAATTGCCCATTAGTGTCTTATGTTGAGCTGAAATGGTCATGCTTTATACCTTGACCTTGCTCAGTCAGCAGCTATCGGTTGTCCTTGGAATGGAATGATCTTGGGGAGCACAGCTGGGGTAGACCCTGAAGGACCTGATTGCTGGATATCAATATATCTATATATCTACATATATCTTAACATGAAAGCCATTCTCCCAAATTCATAAACAATAATAAAACCCAACATTAAAATAGGAAAAGGACATAGAAAATTAATAATGAGATAATTTATTCTTTTTCTTTTATTGTTACCAGGATGTTTTGTCTCCTAATTTAGCCTCAATATTATACCATCAGTAGCCTCAAAGTTTGCAATCTATGCTACTTCTCTGACATTGTTTCGATATTTTCACTAGAAAAATGGGAAACTGCTATGACTCTTCATTCTGAGGTAGTGTTGTGACTGCCCTGTTTGTTGTTGTTCAGTTACTAAGTTGTATCTCTTTGCAACCCCATGAACTGCAGTATGCCAGACTTTCCTCCCCTTCACCATCTCCCAGACTTTGGTCAAACTCATGTCCATTGAGTTGGTGATGCCATCCAACCATCTCATCCTCTGTCGCCCCCTCTCCTTCTGCCCTCATCTTTCCCAGCATCAGGGTCTTTTCCAATGAGTCGGCTCTTCACATCTTGTGGCCAAAGTATTGGAGCTTCAGCTTCAACATCAGACATTCCAATGAATATTCAGGGTTGATTTCCTTTAGGATTAACTAGTCTTATCCCCTTGCTGTCCAAAGGATTCTCGAGTCTTTTCCAGTGTTTAGTTCTGAATTAATATTTAGACTTGCCACATATAGTAAGTGTAAGAGCAGGCATTTACTTGCATATCTTACTTTACATAATTGTGACCGTATATGCAAGTCTAAGGGCTACCCTGATAGCTCAGTTGGTAAAGAATCCTCCTGCAATGCAGGAGACCCCGGTTCAATTCCTGGGTTGGGAAGATCCTCTGGAGGATAGGCTACCCACTCCAGTATTCTTGGGTTTCCCTTGTGGCTCAGCTGGTAAAGAATCCACCTGCAATGCTGGAGACCTGGGTTCAGTCCCTGGGTTGGGAAGATCCCCTGGAGAAGGGAAAGGCTACCTACTCCAGTATTCTGGCCTGGAGAATTCCATGGACTGTATAGTCCATGGAGTCATAAAGAGTTGGACACGACTGAGCAAATAGGAAAAGGAGTATGTCAAGGCTGTATATTGTCACCCTGCTTATTTAACTTATATGCAGAGTACATCATGAGAAACGCTGGGCTGGAAGAAGCACAAGCTGAAATCAAGATTGCCGGGAGAAATATCAATAACCTCAGGTATTCAGATGACACCACCCTTATGGCAGAAAGTGAAGAGGAACTAAAAAGCCTCTTGATGAAAGTGAAAGTGGAGAGTGAAAAAGTTGGCTTAAAGCTCAACATTCAGAAAATGAAGATCATGGCATCTGGTCCCATCACTTCATGGGAAATAGATGGGGAAACAGTGAAAACAGTGTCAGACTTTATTTTTCTGGGCTCCAAAATCACTGCAGATGGTGACTGCAGCCATGAAATGAAAAAACGCTTACTCCTTGGAAGGAAAGTTATGACCAACCTAGATAGCATATTAAAAAGCAGAGATATTACTTTGCCAACAAAGGTCCATCTAGTCAAGGCTATGGTTTTTCCAGTGGTCAAGTATGGATGTGAGAATTGGACTGTGAAGAAAGCTGAGCACCGAAGAATTGATGCTTTTGAACTGTGGTGTTGGAGAAGACTCTTGAGAGTCCCTTGGACTGCAAGGAGATCCAACCGTCCATCTTAAAGGAGACCAGTCCTGGGTGTTCATTGGAAGGATTTATGCTGAAGCTGAAACTCCAATACTTTGGCCACCTCATGTGAAGAGTTGACTCATTGGAAAAGACCCTGACGCTGGGAGGGAGGAGAAGGGGGCGACAGAGAATGAGCTGGCTGGATGCCATCACCGGCTCGATGGACATGAGTTTGAGTGAACTCCGGGAGTTGGTGTTGGACAGGGAGGCCTGGCATGCTGTGATTCATGGGGTCGCAAAGAGTCTGACACGACTGAGCGACTGAAATGACTGACTGAACTGACTGAGCGACTTTCACTTTCATGCAAGTCTAAATGTCAGGAGCAGAAAATCTTAATTCAGGATCGGAAAGCACTTTGAGGTAATTCCCTGGCCGTCCAGTAGTCAGGACTCTGAGCTTCCACTGCAGGAGCACAAGTTCAGTCTCTGGTCACTGAACTAAGATTGCACAAGGTGCATGGCACTGCCAAAAAAAAAAAAGCACTTTTAAGTGCCAGATAACTTGGAGTTATCCAGTTAATTTCTTAAACATTTCCTTCCACTTTGAAATTTTAACTTTGGACTAGTACTGAATAAAATGTGTCACCTAAACTGCAGTAGACCAGTGAAACTGCTAATAGCAAAAGACCTCCTTGATTATGGCTTCCCTGATGGCTCAGATGGTAAAGAATCTACCTGCAATGCAGGAGACCTGGGTTCAATGCCTGCGTCAGAAAAATCCCCTGGAGAAGGAAATGGCAACCCACACCAGTATTCTTGCCTGGAGAGTTCTATGGACAGAGGAGACCATCAGGCTACAGTCCACGTGATTGCAGAGTCGGACACGACTGAGTGACTAACAGTTTCTTTCCCTTCCTATGGGCCAATGTACATTCAGACACATAAAGTGGGAGAACTGTGAAGAGTTCTTCAGACTCTGGACTGGTTTTCTTGGCTTATAGGCTTTGTTTTTGGTCTCCTCACACACAGAAGCCAGCAAGGTACTTCTTACCTGGACAGAATACAGTTCCCCTTTCAACTGCTTCAATAAGACAGCTGTGCCTGAAACATGGCCCCGCCGTGGAGCCCAGAAGCTGAGCCTGTAGGAGTCCCTCCTGTCTCTTCCCAGACTGTGACTGTTGATCTCCTTAGCCTAACGCCCAGCTCTGAATTGTCTTCAGGATGTCATTTTCCCACTGACTGCAAGGAGCTTATGTGCTGTTACTTATTTGGCAATAAGGTCGTAAGCACATTTTGCCTGTCAAGCATATGCATGATCAGAAAGGTGTGCCCCCTGCTCATTTACGTTCATGCTGTAAATCTGCTTTCTGGCCTTCCAGCTGATCTCATCAGGAGTAAACCTGGAGCAGCACTTCCAGACAGTTATATTGAGATTGTAACCCCATGTGCCATGCTGGCCTTTTCTTTTGGTGAATCAGGGCATAAGTACTTCCCTAGAAGATTTAAATAGACAGTTACTGAGATCAACAAGATCTTTTGCAAGATGTCCAGAAGTGGCTCAGTTGGAATATTTTAAATGGACTGTTTTCATTGGCCTTGTATGAGTCGGCTGTTGTTGTTTTTTTTTACCTCCTTGGTATCAGTGAAAAAGAATTCTTCCTAAAAGGGAAAATATTGTTAGTTTGGTGGCAAATCTCCTTCACAGTGGCACCTGAGCCCCAATGTCTGTTCTTGTATGACGTGCCTTTAGGAGTTCAGACCTTGTTGTCTGTGATAACTAGGATTAGAATCCTTTTTGCTTTTTGTGGTGGCTTTGTACAGTGTCAATTTAGTTACGTTGAAATTTTGTTTCCCACAACTGCCTTTCCTGATTATGGTGGGTTAGGATGAGTTGCAAGAGAAATTGACCTGCAAGATCTGGAAGCTAGAAGTAAAAGGGCAACTATTTCTCCACTCTGAAGGTCTGTACAGGCACTGAGGCAGTTCGCTGTCCTGATTTGCTGAAGTACTGTGTTGGTGTGGAGCAATAGCTGGGATGGAAGCTCTTCTAGTTCCTACAGAATCTCCTTTCTCAGCATCTCTGAATCCTGGATAGGCTTCCCTGGTGGCTCAGACAGTAAAGAATCTCCTGCAATGCAGGAGATGCAGGTTTGATCCTGGGGTCAGGAAGATCCTCTGCAGGAGGAAATGGAAACCCACTACAGTATTCTTGTCTGGACAATCCCATGGACAGAGGAGCCAAGTGGGCTACAGTTCATGGGGTCGCAGAGTCGGACATGCATGACTGAGTGACTGAGCACATGTGAATCCTGGACCATGTGCACAGGCAGCTCCCTGGTAAAGAGCGCCAGCCTCTCTTGCAGGTGATCTGTATCACTGAAGCTGGAGACAGTGAGGGACAGATGTGAGTTCCAGTGTATCCTTCCTCTCCTACTTCCGGTACATCATTTATCCCCAACTGTCTGCCCTGCTGAGACCATGCCCAGTACCAGATGCAAGAGCAACAGCCTTGCATAGATGATTTAACCTGTGCCCAAAGTGCACAAAATTAAATCTCTATAACAAATTCTTCATTCTATATCACTCATTGTGTGTTTGTGTTTCTGGACAATCTGTAACTGATACACTTTGGTTGAGTGTATCGGCCATTCTGTGCATAACCAGAAGGGCAAACATTTTCCTCTTTCCTCATTCAGTGGATCAACATGTGGCTTGTTTTTCCCCTTGACTGGGAACATGGTAAGATTTTAATCCCTAAGTGCTCTTGTCCCTCTGCACTTTTTGTGCTTCTGGTTAAGTAGAGACAGTAACTATCAGTCCCTTGGTGAATAAAATGCCAAACCACACACGACACCCACTTTGCACTCCCTATTAAAATTTTACAGGTCAAAAATCCAAAACCCACTTAATAAAAATTGTTCTTCATCATAAGTGACAAGAGAAAACAGGTCAATCTATGGAATAATAGTGCAGTAATTAGAAACTTTGTAGTTGATAAAGTGTGACTGCTAATCAATGTTTGGCTAATTAATCAATATTTTAATCATTAGACCTTTTAAATTTGTTTTAATGAGCATTTCCTCTAATTCCCCTGATCCCATTGCTTCCAGTGCTTCTGTTATCACTGTGAAAGAACAAAGCTAGAATTTGTCTGTTTAGGGTCCAGCATTTCTTAAGACTGTAGAGTAATTCACCTCGTGTATGTATAGATACCCAAGAATGTCCAGATTTTGGTGACTAAACAAGAAAAATATAAAGGCATCACATTATGTTGGATCATTTGCTTAATGGCAAAAACATAATTTAGAACATCAAGTTAAAACCATCATAAACTTGGCTTGCACAGAAGTGTTTAGAAACTTGTGTTCCTTTCCTTACTGTTAGGATTGGACAGTGTGCATGAAATCTTACAGTCTCCTGTTCCAAGTTCAAATTTTCTTTGATGCTGCGTCATGAACTTCCACTGACCTGCATGGCCATTGTGTTGTCTTCCTCTTCCTTCTTTTCCCCCTTCTTTCTCTTTTGCACCTGCACTTCCTCTCCCTCCTCTAGTCCATCAGCCCTCCCCATCCACAACCTTTACTCTGCCCAGAATACAAACACATCATATTGGAGAGTTATGAGAGCAATATAAACAAGGGCAGAATGCATTCCCTCTCCTGCCTAAAGGCTAGACTACCAGTGAGGTTCAGAGAGGCTGAGAATTGTGTCCACATGACATGCAGTCTAAAAGAGAGCCCTAGTCACCTAAGAGTTCCTTTTATACATTCAATGTTAATCTTCAAATTAACTTGGAAAGAGGCCTTTTCGACAAGTTAGACAGGTAAAATCTTTCATTTCCCTGCAGTCTTGGTGTAGCAGCTACCAATTTCCATCATATTTCCCTTCAATCTGTATCACTAAACATGAAGACATAAGTAAAAGAAATATCAAGAAGTACTCTTGCATGTGCCTTTAAAACTCTCTTAGGAAAACGCCATAGGGACACAGCAGCTCAGGCTGGGCACCTGTGAGCATATGGGTCACAGCACTGCAGGTCTTCCCAAATGATGTGTCACACCATGTTAGCACATGTGGTGTGTGACACGGACAGAGCCGGGTATCACTGTGGCTGTACAGGCCTCAGGCTCCGGAACACAAAATAGTAAACAGTACACCATCCGCGACTAAGATGACAAAAGTCTTGGCTACATGAAAGTATTTTTTGATATACTGATTATTCTAGAAATTCAGGCACTTTGTAAATTATGACAGTCAATACTGAAAAATTAATTAAATATGTGATGAGAAGTATCACTAGTTTGCACTGGAATTTTGGTAACAATTTATGTGATCATTAGGAGAGCCAGTTGCAATATTTCAATTCTCTCCTTTCAAGCATGTGGTAGGATTACTGGTGCTCAGTCATTCAGTTGTGTCTGACTCTGAGACCCTGTGGACTGAGACCCTGCCAGGCTCCTCTGCCCATGGGACTTCCCAGGTAACAATACCAAATGGGTTGCCATTCCCTTCTCCAGGGGATCTTCCTGAGCCATGGATCAAACGCACATCTCCTGTGTCTCCTGCATTGCAGGCGAATTTTTTACCCACCTAAGCCACTGGGACACTACCTCTGAAGTTAGATGTAGATTGTTGATTTGCCTCAACCAGAAATATATGTCTCTTCTTGGAAGAAGAGTTAAAAACCACTGGGTGACTCTTCATCTTCCCTTGGCTTTGTCAAAGAGATTGTGGAAGGTGAACCCTCTGACAGTCTGGACCCCTGCTTGGCTACAAGGAGCACAGGGCCACAGCAGACGTGCAGCATCACAGAATCCACCTGAGTTGTTCTAAGCCATCCTAACTGATAGGGCCTGATTTTGGATGGGTTTAGGTTATTTGGTATTGTGTACAACATCCTTCTTTTTAAAATCACTTACAGCCCTCTGCAGTGTCATGTGAACAGTATATTCTTCTCACATACAGATATAACACAAACCGAAAAACCAGTATCTTGTGTCTGACTTAGGGCAACCAATCTCATTATTAATGACAATACCGCATAGAATCTGTTTCATATTAGAAGCATGGTGTTCTCTTGAATAACTTTATCCCCTCTTATTTTAGCTACAAACCCTAAGTGACCTCTTTTACTTTGCTTCTTAGTTCCCAAAGTTCAATATAGCTGATCTGTCACCAGTGAAAAAATTCATGGAGGTGGTTATAAAATGCATACAGCTATGATAGGATTTATTTAGATTTTCTGAGTAAGGAATTAACTGCTATTTTCAGGGACAAAAGAAAAACCCTATAAGGTCATCTTTGTAATAAATTTTCCTTTATATTACCTATGAAAAAGCAAAAACACTACATTCAAAAAAAGAAGGCTTGAAACTGATATCTAGTATTCTTATTTTGATCATCTCAACCATACCATGTGTCTTAAATTAATTAGTTGGCATTACATTTTGGATCTTACTTACTGAGTGAGATTCTCTGATAGGGAAGTCCAGGAATCCTAGAGGTAAGCCATTAAGTTCCTGAACCACCAGACAGTAACAGATTTTGGGTTCTAGGGGGTCAAAAAATAACACCACTGTTCCCAACCCGAGATCAGAACCAATTTACAGAGAATGATACAGGAGTCAAGCAGTTAGAGATCAAAATGTCAGCTTTATTACTGATAAAAGCAATCGTGAAGGACATAGCTTAGATAAGTCCTAATAGTCCTGCTAAGGTTCCTCTGAATTGAAGTCACCCCATTCCCATTACCACCAAACAGACAACAAACAAAACCCCTGCCGTCTGCAGAGGTGGAACACAGCCGGCTTGATCAACTTTATCACACAGCTGTCAGCAGGTGTAAATCCACCCTCTCTGTAGGCCGTGGGATTCCAGAGAGAAAAGCGAAGGGACAGAGTGTGGCAGGCAAGTCCACTTCATACTTGCAAACCAAATAAGTTGTTCCTCTTTTCTGGGGAGAGAGAGCATAAGGCCTGGTGAGTGAGACGCTGGGCAGCGTTTCTCATCCTCGGCACTGTTGATATTTTGGACTGGATAATTCTCCATTATAGGGGACTGTCCTATGCATTGTAGGATTGACACATTATATACCAGGAGCACAAGCATTAGATGTGACAGTCCAAATTTACCCAAATATTATCTGAGATGGGGATGGGAGTGTGAAACTACTCCTATTAAGAACCATAGTTTAGAGACTTCTTTTACTTGGAAATGGGAAGGAAAAACAGTTTAAGTGTTCCTTATTACTGAAAACTAGCAATTCAGTGCATTTCACCATTAGATTTTAAACTCCCTGACTACTTCTTTGAAAATAAAGCCTAGAAAAGTGTCTTTCAAGTAGGCGATAATAGTGCAAAACATTCTAACTAATGATAATTCAGACATGACCAGAAGAAAAAATGTTACTTGCTAATAAGAGGAAAGTTATCTTTCTACTGATTATAAAATAAAAAAAAACATTAATATATGTGGTATTAATGAAAATTAGCAGATGAAGATAAAGAGGCAATAAAGTGGAAATGAGGAATATGACCAAATTAATCCACCCAGTATTTATATGTTCCCTCTCTTGTACACAGCATTCATCTCAGTGTTTAGGGGATTATAAACTGCACCCATACTCTATCATCTAAACTCTGTCTTCCCCGTTGTGAAAAATATGGGCATTCTGACACAAACCTATAAAAAGTTCAATATCAATATCAGGTAGGGTGTGAATCAGTGCAGTTCATTGTTCTCCTTTTGCCTTTTAGAATCTATCTTTTGGTTCCCTAAAGTGAAGAAAGTCTTGGCTGCTTTTGTTTTCAGTCTGTAAGCTTGATATCCCCTCCCTCAGAGATTTTTCATCTGGATTAGATACTTTTCATATATTCAAGTAAATCCATTTTCCATGTAGCTACAGACACTGTGAAGTAAGCTATCAAAAAAGAAAAAAATATGGTCCTGACTTTGGCTAGCTAAGGTTGTGGAATAAGATAAGAAACCACGAATAAGCGAATCAAGTGAGAATAATGATTAGAGTATGGGCTAGGCATGGACATGTGGCCAGAAGCAGAAGTCACTGAAAGAAAAAATGCAACCTTGGGTCAGAAAATGCTTGCACAAAGTGAAGAAGAACCCTGTGGCTAATGGTGTCCAGCTTTTTGTTGTCATATATTCCTTCAAAGATCAGATAAATGCTAGATACTCTGTTCCCAAAGAAATGCACACAAGTACACAAACATGGAATTTTTTCTACAGTTTCAGTGCATCTTCACAGATTATTCGACTGAGATAAAGCAAGGCTATTGGGCTGAAGTCTGAGTAGCCAGGGTAACTAACTGAACAAAGGAATTCTCTGCAGTTGCTACCTAGGATAATGCCTTAAATGAAACAATAGCATCAAAATAGTGCAGGCAGTTATCTAGATAATTTGGATTCAGAAATCTTTTTGAACTAAAGCATATTTTTGACCACAATTATATTTTAATTGTTTTTATTGATCAAATTCATAAGTCTTCAATTCATATTGTCTGTGGATATAGCGCTGATCTAAATAAATACATATCTTAATAATCTCCTTTTCCAGTTTATACCACATCACTGACCACTTAATTATAAAATTTTAAACTCTGATGTAGAAGAGAGAACAGATTTGCTAGGCCATAGCGAACTTTAAGATAGCCCTTAAAATTTTTTTTTTTAATGCTGATATATGCTGTGCCCTTAGAACATAAGTTAAGCTGTCTACATTTGTTTCATCAGTTTTTTATGTGTGTTTCTTTGGATATTCTCCCTTGGTTTTCTATTTGGTAAAATCATATTCAGTTTCCCTACTTCCAGATATAAAAGCTCATGATTACATTGCTCTTTACCTTTGGTGCTGGCGACAGAAAACATAAATGAAATCTATAAGGTATCACCCTAAAATCTCACTTGACCTCTGTCCACCACAGTCTCAACTTAGCCCTTTGGTAAGCTTTAGTAAGAGCTAATACATACTGAATGTCTGGGGGTTCCCTAGTGGCTCAGTATTAAAGAATCTGCCTGCAATGCAGGAGACATGGGCTTGATACTTGAGTTGTGAAGATCCCCTGGGAAATGGCAACCCACTCCAGTATTCTTGCCTAGGGGGGGGAAAAAGTTTAGGGCTGATTTGTGTGAATTATACTTGAAGATATCCATAGTATCAATGTCTTGTTTAAGGGAAAAAGAGTGTCTATTGCATGTCAGGCACTGTCCTAAGTACCTTATATAAACTGTGTCACTTAATTTGCAAGAAATACTACAAAGTGCCTAGTTTAATCATTGCTCCTAGTCCCTCAATTAAGGAATCTGAGGCCTAAAAGATTAAATGACTTTGATCACAACTACTAAAAGTGATGAGACTCTAGACTCTTAGCCTCTTAGTCTCTGAGTCTCTGCGTCTTGAGTCTTGAGACTAAGAGAGTCTCTTGGACTGCAAAGAGATTCAACCAGTCAATCCTAAAGGAAATCAGTCCTGAATATTCATTGGAAGGACTGATGCTGAAGCTGAAACTCCAATACTTTGACCACCTGATGCACAGAACTGACTCATTGGAAAAGACCCTGATGCTGGGAAAGATCGAAGGCGGAAGGAGAAGGGGACAACAGAGGATGAGATGGTTGGATGGCATCACTGACTCGATGGTCATAAGTCTGAGTAAGCTCCAAGAGTTGGTGATGGACAGGGAAGCCTGGCATATTGCAGTCCTTGGGATCATGCAGAGTCAGACATGACTGAGCAACTGAACTGACTAAAAGTGACAGAGCAGAAATGTAAATTCAGGCCTTTGATTCTCCAAGCATTTTTCACCTCTCCATTATACTACCCATATGCACAATTATTTGTTCAGTTCTTTAACAGCCATTGTTTTTACCATCTGTATCCATATGTATGCCTTTTCAGGATATACTCTCTGTATGTAATTCAGAAACAATGCTAATTTTAATATTTTGTTAGCTGATCAAAGGAGAGATGATTGCTTTCACCCTTCAGGGCATAATGCATTCCATGCACAATCCCTAAGCAGAGGTGTATGCCCTGCTGCATTTTAAGCATTTAGAAAATTTTTACTTAACTTGTTCTTGAAGTCTGTTTCATCTATTTCCAAATTTCTTTCCTTCTGTATGTCTGAAAAATTCTGCTATACATACATCTTTATTTGATGCCTTCACTTTTCTCTTCCCTTAATTTTTCTTCTCATATATTGTAAGAGAAAGAAACTTAGTCAAGTGAAGAGAGCACTTTCAGGGGGTTCAGAAGGCTGAGATTTTATTCTTGACTCTGCTACTGACCTGTTATATGCCCTTGGGTTTAACCTCACTGCACCGGACTTAGTGAAGAGGTGTTTCAGCTTCTCTCCTAACATGCACTCAATGGGCCAAATCCTCCAAATGAGCCAATTGCACTCTGGGATTAAGTTAAGCCATTTGGAGGGGCATTAACCCTTTCTGGTCAATGAATTTTTTATGCACGAGTAGAATAACTAACTAAACAGAGCCTACTGTCCTTCATTATGCACTCCTCCTCCCCCAGTTACCCAACTTACACATAAAATGTCACACTCAGTCAATAACCAAGCAATACTTGGGAGAAGTGCTGAGCAGTGGGAAAAAAAGGAATAGCAAGTAAATGAAACGACCCTCAACAAACAGGTGAACAAACTGTAGAAATCAATGACATGAAAATGGACCGCTTTCCCCTCCTCAGTGAATTTAGTAGTTGCCTGTTTGTCTCTCCTCCTTTTTAGTGGCTGCAGCATTCCAGGAGTAAACGTGCCATAGAACAGCCCTGCATGGCCACTGCGCTGCCTGGAAAGGAGCCTATTCATTAAGTTCCGGGATGGCATCCATTGCCCTCTGGATCAAAGATAAACTCCTGACTGTTGTCTTCAAAGCTCTCCATTAGCAGGACTCACTCCACTTATCTGTTCTAATCTCAAGCCTGTAAGTGACATTCTCTCTATAGTAGATTCACAGTGAGTTCTTACACTATTGCCTCCAGCCCTTCTCCTGAAACTTTCCACATACACACCCCTGCCTCCTGCCTTTCAATTACACTGGAAGCACAAGATCTGCCTCCTCCCAAGTTTCCCATGATCAGTTCTTCCAGAAAAACCCTCAGTGAAGCTGGTGCTCTTGAGAGATAAATGTATTTTTCCTTATCATGGAGCTGGGGACGTGATTCTCTCCTATTAAATTTGCATGCTGCTTGAGTACTGTGGTCTTTTTTTTTTTTTAATTGACAAATTAGATGTCCAGTCCCTGGACAGGAAATTTGTTGATAGGGTAAAAAATGGTGGTGGTTTAGTCACTAAGTCATGTCCGACTCTTGCGAACCCATGGACTGTAGCCTGCCAGGCTCCTCTGTCCATGGAATTTTCTAGGCAAGCATACTGGAGTGGGCTGCTATTTCCTTCTCCAGGGGATCTTCCCGGCCCAGGGATGAAGCTTGAGTCTTCTGCATTGCAGGTGGATTCTTTACAGACTGAGGCACTGGGGCAACTGTCTTGAATACTGGGGCCCTTTTACAATGATAATTTATATGTCCTGTCCCTGGACAGGAAATTTATTAACAGGGTAAAAAATGAGAAGAACACATTTCATAATCTGAGGATACAGCAAGGTATTGCATATATATCATGAACATCCTTTTTCAGTTTGTATGGTAGGTTGTACTTTCATATCTAGTTACATATTATGTATGGGTCTCTGTCACAAAATAAAGAGGGAAATATCTTCAAATAAAAGCAAAGGGAGTAGAAAGAGGGAATTATTGTTTTGTTTTTCTGTTAAACAAGTCATTTAAAATCTGGAAGTAAAAGCTGTGGGTTATGAATGAACAGATGTTTAAAAATTTGTTATTCCAATTTTTATAGTACGTCCAGATAAAACTTGAATAAATACGTAGTTGTGCAGCCTTGCACAAATTACCTAATGTCTGTGAGCCTTCATTTTTTCAGTGCAATAGGATAACTTCATCTAATTCCAATGGTTGAAGAAGAATTAAACTAAATCATACAATACTATGCTTGGCACATGTTATGAACTCAAAAAGTACAAGTTTTCTGGCTCTCTCCCATCTTTAGTTTCTTCATGTGTTACCACACTTTTAATCCTTGAATGGAAGAATAGGACAGAAACAAATATAGAAAAAATAAAATTAAACCTCCAAGAGTGATTAAAAATTGACAGATAAAAGCTATAATTTAATGGAATCTTCTAGCTGATGGCCTAGATGCAGCCCACTAAGATATTTAAGAAGATACAGGAAAATTAGAAAACTCATATCAATCCTAAAAACTGTGGCTGATCATCTTGTTGCCAGAATCTGGATAAAATGTCCAATAGCATTAAAGATGAAATTTTACTGAAACAAACAACTGATAATGCTTTCTTGGTATAATTTAGAAAAGAAGCAATCCTGTTTTCTTGAAAGTTGTCAGGAACACCTTTCATCTCTCTCAGACTCTATTTCCTGGTTCAGAAACACAAGGTCAATGCCAACCAAAGCAACTAGAAAGATGGTTTTGTTTTGTTTTTAAGCAGCTAGAATTCTGGTAGACTATCCTGGCAGCTATAGAATCTGCAATAAAATGCCAGGAGGGAAAAAATAAACATAGGGCTAGAATGGGCCTTGAAAACATGATACATACTAAGATTATAACTTAATATGTGCTCCATCTGTCCAGAGTGTTGGGCAACAAGAGTGTAAGGATTCACGGTCAGGTCACTATAACCTCCACTAACTGAATATATTGCAGATAGTAGAAGTTGTGATGGAAGTCATGCACTTCAGTGTACTGACTATGTCTAGATCTGAGGATGGGAGAGTACTTGAATTGATAGACTTGGGGAAAAGGGTAATAAATCAGTGCAGTGTCTCATGATAAACACTGAATTTTGATAGGTCACTCAAGTGGTAAAGAATCTGTCTGCCAGTGCTGGAAACACAGGAAACACGGGTTTGATCCCTGGGTTGGGAAGATCCTCTGAAGAAGGAAATGGCAACCCACTTTATTTTGCCTGGGAAATCCCATGGAGAGAGTAGCCTGGTGGGCTACAGTCTATGGGGTCTCAAGGAGTCAGACACAACTGAGGACTGGGAACACATGC
Organism: Bos indicus x Bos taurus; assembly: GCF_003369695.1. Classification (NCBI taxonomy): domain Eukaryota; kingdom Metazoa; phylum Chordata; class Mammalia; order Artiodactyla; family Bovidae; genus Bos; species Bos indicus x Bos taurus. The sequence continues at coordinate 32,045,959 of NC_040077.1, forward strand.
ACTGCTCAATTGAGGATGAATAAACAGAAAATAACAGTTTAGGGGAGTAAAGAGGAAAGGAGTTTGAAGGATAGCATGCCAGATCCAGAGAAAACCTAAGAGTAATTTATCCAGATCCACTGCAGATGGTGATTGCAGACATGCAATTAAAAGAAGCTTACTCCTTGTAAGGAAAGTTATGATTAATCTAGATAGCATATTCAAAAGCAGGGACATTACTTTGCCAACAAAGGTCCATCTAGTCAAGGCTATGATTTTTCCAGTGGTCGGGGATGGATGTGAGAGTTGGACTGTGAAGAAAGGCTGAGCACCGAAGAATTGATGCTTTTGAACTGTGGTGTTGGAGAAGACTCTTGAGAGTCCCTTGGACTGCAAGGAGATCCAACCAGTCCATTCTGAAGGAGATCAGCCCTGGGATTTCTTTGGAAGGAATGATGCTAAGCTGAAACTCCAGTACTTTGGCTACCTCATGCAAAGAGTTGACTCATTGGAAAAGACTCTGATGCTGGGAGGGATTGGGGGCAGGAAGAGAAGGGGATGACAGAGGATGAGATGGCTGGATGGCATCACCAACTCAATGCACATGAGTTTGGGTGAACTCTGGGAGTTGGTGATAGACAGGGAGGCCTGGTGTGCTGCGATTCATGGGGTGGCAAAGAGTTGGACAGACTGAGCAACTGAACTGAACTGAACTGAAGGTAATTTTATGAAACTGTTTGATATCTTCAGTTAAGGTCAGAAATGGCATCTCATGTCCTTGGGATTAAAGACAAACTCCATACCATTGGTATTAACTCTCCATTGGCAGGATTTGCTGCTGCAGCTGCTTAGTTGCTTGTCATGTCCGACTCTGTGCAACCCCATGAACAGTAGCCCACTAGGGTCTTTTGTCCATGAGGATTCTCCAGGAAAGAATACCAGAGTGGTTTGCCATGCCCTCCTTCAGGGGATCTTCCCAACTCAAGGATTGAACCCAGGTCTTCTGCTCTGCAGGCAGACTCTTTACCATCAGAGCCACCAGGGAAGCCTCATTAACCAAACAATAATCATTAGACCCATTATGAAATAGGAACCAAAACCCACAAGCAGAGTTGAGGATGAGAAAGAAAACATAGTGGAGGGAAATGCAAAGGAAGCTGGATATCATAGCAATACTGGAAAATACCTTTAAAGAGCTCCTTTAAGCCATAGCAATATTTTGTAATCTACATAGATGATTAAGTTTCAGATGGTGATTTTATTCATTCACTCATTAAGCAAATGTTTATTAAGTGCTTACTCTGCCAGACATTGTGCAAACAGTGAACAATAGAGTTTGGGTCTCTAATCTTAAGATTAATTTTAAGATTAATCTAATATTTAATCATATATGGCATAAGGAATTCAGAAAAAAATCCAAAAGAGCTGATATTGATAAATGCTAGGAGAATTAGAGTAAATTGTGTAATAGAAAGTAAATGGTAACCACTTTAAGGATTGGATGGTCAAGGGAGTTCTTTCCAAGAAAATCACATGAAACTGAGACACAAATGGCAAGGAGCCAGCCTTTCAGAGAGAAGTGGGGAATTCTAAGAAAAAATATCAGTGCCAAAACCCTTATGGTAGAAACAAGCTCACTGTGTTCAGAGGGTGGGAAGAAGGCTAGTATGGCTACCCCCATGGAGTCACAAGAGTCAGATATGACTGAGCAAATAAGCATGATGGCTGAATCTTAGTGGACAAAGAGATTGTGTTAAAATATGATTAGATATGAAATCAGAACACATACAGTTTTGTAAATCAAGGAAAGTAGCTTAGATATCATTCTAAGTATATTGAAAGCCATGGGAGGTTTTAAATGAGCAAATTTATCTATGAGTTGGCTTGAGTACCCAGAAAGCTGAATCTGAGACAAAGCTTAAATGTGCGTACTTCTGGGGAGAATTTGATCCCAAAGAGCAACTAGGAAGAAGATGGGGGTAATTAAAAGAATGAAGGAGAGCCAATATAATAATGCATTAGTACAGTAGCCAAAACTAGGGATCACTGCTTACTAAATGCAAGAGATAATCTGACAAACCATATGGAATGTAACTTTGAACTTTCTTTCCCATTTCTCACTGGTTAAATTTATGCCCCACCAGATACTAATATATAGCTATATGTATGCAAATAGAACCTATATATTTAATTTAACCTCTCAGATAAGAAAAACTAATAAAATATACTTTAATAAATTATTAAATTTTGAAATTGGAGAGGAAAAATTATAAACTTATAAACTTAAAAATTAGCAAAACTTATCCACTTGGACATTTTAAAACATTATCAATACCATATAACTAGTTAAACAAGAAATTACTAACACAATAACAGAACAGTTTATAAAATAAAATATTTGGTGTGTAAAGTTGTCAAATGAAGCTAAAACTTGAACACAAAGAAATTCCAACTGCTAAAAGATATTATTTAAAAACAAAATAGATTAAATAATTTCACATAAGAAGCCAGTAGGAAAGTAGCACTAAAGAAAAATAAGGTTTGAAAAAAGAAATTGAAAAAAAGAAAAAGAAAAGAAAAAAGAAATTGAATAATGAGTAAAGATGAAAAATTAGAAATTTTCAAGTTCAAGATGTGGTTTTTCTTAAACAAAAGCAAACAAAAAACATGGAAATGGGGGAAAAAACCAAACAACCAAAATTACATTAAGACTGCCAAAACTCAGTCTTCAATTTCTGCCCATGTAAGAGCAAAAGAAATTTGATTTACCCTCTAACCTTAACCAAATACAAAACTAGACAAAATAAGTAAAGCTACAATTTTCAGACATTGGACAGTGAATAGAATAGGAAGGGCATCCCTGAAGAGAAAAGGAAACAAATCATGTGAGTCTTATGAATACCCCAATTCACTGTCTAGAGAAAGTTTCCATAACACAGAGCAGTAAGGGGAACTGAACAGACTGGCCATCTTGCTTAGCTAAAGAGTTCAAAATGCTGGGAGGCAAAGTTGGCTAGAATCTGTGCTGCAAAATACCAGAGCTGAGGAACATGGGACTAGTAGCAAAAGACAAAAGAGTCAATAGAAACTGGTCCAGAAATGATGAAGATGATAGAAATCATAGACAAGAGCATTAAACAAGAATATATAAGAAAACGTAAGCATGATAAGGAGAGAAGTAGAAGATGTATAAAAAACCCATCTCTAACTTCTAAGGATAAAAACTGCAATTTTTGGAAAAAAACACAAAAACTGAATGACATTAGCAACAGATTTGACACTGTGGAAAGGAAAATTAACTGAAAGATTTGGCAATAGAAACTATTCAAAATAAATGTAAAAAGAAAAAGGCTGAAAAAATCAACATGGTGTCAATGAGCTGCTGACATTAAGAGATTAAACAAATACGTAAATTGATTCTCAGAAGGAGAAGGGGGGCTTGAAGAAATGGTGTCCAGAATTCTTTTAAGTTTGTTGAAAACTGCACATCCACAAATTCAAGAAGCTAAACAAATTCTAAGAAAAAACATGAAGAAAATGACATCAAATTACACCATAAACAAATTGCTGAAAAGCAGTGAATAGAAAGGAAAACCTTAAAAGCAGCCAGAAAAAAAAAAAAAAGTTAGGTATAGAAGAATAAATATAAAAATAGTATCTTTCATGACAGAAAACCAAAAACTCAATACACAATGGTGAAATATCTTCAAATCATTGGAATAAGAAGGAGAGGACAAAGAGGGAGAAGAGCTAGAACATTGTACCCATAAAAGATTATCATTATAAAGTAAAGGCACAAGTTTAGCTTTGCAAAATCTGATATAATGTATTACTAGTAGGCCAGCACCACAAGAAACTTTAAAGGAGGTCATAACTGAAAGTTATAATAGTTGGAAATATGGCTCTACACAAATGCAGGAGGAATGTCAGAAATGGTAAATATGTGTGGGAAAAAATAAAATGTGGGAAAATATCAAAATAAGACATTCTTCCTATTAATGAGAAGTGTTCAAAGCAAAATAATAGCATGTATTGTGGCTTTGTAAATAGGAAAGAACATGAGGTATAAAAATACCAGTATGGCCTGGGAATGGAGAAATGGAATTATTGAATTTTAAGCTTCTTATACTATTCTTGAAGTATAAATAAAGGGGTATAACTAAAAAATGGAGATAAAAGTGATATCATAAAATAAATTAATACAAATGAAGACAAAAAAGGGAAAAGAAACAAGCATCTTATTGGATGCACTGAAAATAAATGGCAAGATTTAAACTGGACTTTATTGATAATTGCATTAGATGCAAACGGTTAAGCACTACAGAGTCAATTATATTGGATTTTAAAAAGCAAGGCATACCTGTGGTGGATTCATTTCGATATTTGGCAAAACTAACACAATATTGTAAAGTTTAAAAATAAAATAAAATTAAAAAAAAATAAAAGCAAGGCTCAATCATATAATGTCTACAAATAAAAAAAACTTTAACTATAAAGACATAATTTGGAAAGACTTCCCTGGTAGCTCAGATGGTAAAGCATCTACCTGCAGTGCAGAAGACCTGGGTTCAATCCCTGGGTCAGAAAGATCCCCTGGAGAAGGGAATGCTACCCATTCCAGTATTCTTGCCTGGAGAATTCCATGGACAGAGCAGCCCAGCGGAATCAGTCTATGGGGTTGCAAAGAGTCGGACAACTGAGCAACTAACACTTTCACTTCAACTTAAAAGTAAAAGAATAACAAAAAATATAATATCCTAAGACTAATTTTTTAAAAAAGCAGGAGTGGCTATATTACCATCAAGCACTGGATCTATGAAGCCACTATATCTATAAAAAAAGACTGAATTTTGGTTAAAATTCTTCTCATAAATGTTTCACATATGGGTATGACAGAATAAGATACAAGATTGCCTGCATAAAATATCTACTTTATAAAATTTGAACATAATGAAAAAGGAACTAGAAAGTGTTTGAGAGGAAACAGAAGCAGACAGCTTTGGGTAGAGGGTTCATAATTGCTTGGAAAAGAGAGAGTAGGAAGCCATAGAAGTAAATTCTCACCTCTGTGACTTCTAGTCCAGACTGAGTACAGCAAAGGAATACCTTTGCATGTGAGAAATAGACCCTAAACAATCCAGGGACATTCAGAAGATCTGAACTGAGACTGAATCTGCAACATAAGAAATATAGTTTGCAGTTCAAACTCAGCCCTGAAAATTATCTGCTAAAAGCATGGAAATAATATTCATTGGATTAAACCAACAAAATTCAGAACCTAGACAGCATTGATAATGTTCAAGATACAATCCAAAATTGATACATGAAGAACCAAGAAAATGGAACATATTCAAATGAGAAAAGCAATTGTCTGAGTCCAAGATGAACCAACTGTTGCAACTAACAGGAAAGACTTTTAAAGCAGCCATTATAAATATTCTCAATGAAGTAAAACAAAACAATTTCCAATGTCTGGAAATCTTAACAAAAAAATCAGACGTCTCACCAGAAACACAATAAGAAAATCAAATGGCGTCTGACCTCCAAACTGAGGGAGTAAAGAATATGGCAGATGCCCACCCCAGGAAAACAATAAATGAAGTGGTGAAATTAGACAGCTGTTTTCCAAAGTTTCTGGAAATTTCCTTAAGATCATACAACAAATGAAGAAATATGCATAGAAGAAAATCTACTAAATGTCAGTAGGAACAGTGAATGTCTGTGGCATGTGAATCATGACTTGCTAATTACACACATCAGCCCTGTGTTACAGAAATTCTGCCCTGGCCATGTGCAGTCTAGAAGATGGGACTCCCTTCCCCAACCACTCCCAGTGTGACTCTCTTCTTTCACCCCAATAGGGGCAAGTTGCTGGCATTTCTCATCACATCCCACACCCTTATAGCCCTGTGTTGCAGAAGTTCTGTCCTGGGCAGCTACAGCTGAGAACAGAGCTCTCTCTCTACTCAGCTGAAATACTGGGACCCTGATAGCCTTTGCCCAGCTCACTTATAGGATGGAAGTTCCATGTCAGAAGGAGCAGAAAGAGAAGACTAAAGATTGCTACTCATACCAGTGTCATACATGTCATCTTAGGGAAAAGAGGTCACAGGCCCAAGATCTGGGATAGTGCTGCAGAAGAGAAGACAGAGATCATAAGAACAAAGATCTTCACAGCTCTACCTGAAGGTACTAACTTTAATTGAAATAGAGAGTAGAAAACTTCATGTTTAAGAGTATCCTCAAAAACAAACAAAAAAAAAGGTATCTTGGTGGAAAACTGAGAGTAGTCACTAGCTCTGATACAAGCAAAACATCAGTGAAGCCAGACGTGTTCTAGAGATAGCAAAGAAGAGCCCTTGTCTGATCACAGGCAACTCTGGTGGGCAAAAGGGTATGCTCATTTGGCTGATGGCACCCACTGAGGACCTGGCAACCCACTCCAGTATTACTTGCTGGGATAATCCCATGGACAGAGAAGTCCATGGAGTTGCAGAGTGTAGGACATGACTGAAGAGACTGCGCATGCATACACTCAGGCAATCATTCAGGAGTATTCATAGCAAGATCGAGCAGATGAGATAGCATGCTGCAAGGGACACATGGAAATATCAATACAGGGGTGAAGCCACATTGGCATTAAATACAACACTGTTTAATAAGAAAGTATTCTGGCCTAGAAGGAACTCTCAGAAAACCAGATGATTGAAAAATAAAATTACACCCATCCCTAGCAGTCTGGAAGACTGTATATGTACAAGACTGTGCCGTTCCAGGACAACTCAGAGAGGGAGCCTCCACACACCTTTTCTCTGGATGAAAAAGCACCATTTTCTCTGGATGAAAAAGCACCAGGTGGCTGGGAGGCAAGAGGGTGCGGGCAGGGTGTGTGGAATAGAGAAGTAGATTCTCTGAACTATGATGTCAATTGTCAGGTCCAATGGTGAAAAATAAAAAACTAACTGCCTAAGGGGATTTAACCATAACCTTTGGCCAATAAGTAGCTTGTGTTGGCCCATGGGCAATCCCTATGAAACAAGCCTAAAGAAAAAAAAATAATAAGTAAAAGGGTCTGATTAGGAGCATTGTGAGCAGCGCACTGCAGGGGAAATAAACTTTTTAACATCAGTTCAGAGAAGTCACAAACAAAGAAGCAAACAAACAAGAAAACAATTCCTGAGGGCAACAGTACCTGGTCACTACAATATATTATCCGGAGAAGGCAAAGGCACCCCACTCCAGTACTCTTGCCTGGAAAATCCCACGGGCAGAGGAGCCTGGTGGGCCGCAGTCCATGGGGTCGCTAAGAGTCGGACACGACTGAACGACTTCGCTTTCACTTTTCACTTTCATCCATTGGAGAAGGAAATGGCAACCCACTCCAGTGTTCTTGCCTGGAGAATCCCAGGGACGGGGGAGCCTGGTGGGCTGCCGTCTATGGGGTCGAGCAGAGTCGGACACGAATGAAGTGACTTAGCAGCAGCACAATATATTATCAAAAGTGTCCAGTATTCAGAAAACAAATACGAGATATGAAAAGAAACAGGAAATCTTGACCCATACATAGGGAAAGAAAGCAGGCAATGTATATTGCTTTTGAGAGGCCCAGATATTGGACTTAGCAGACAAAGACACCAAAGTAGCAGTTATAGATATATTCAAAAGCTAAAGGAAATCATGCTTACAGAACTAAAGAAAAGTACAATGTTTCTACAGAACTAAAGAAAAGTGACAATGTTTCTTTAAATGAAAAATATTGGGAAAGATATAGAAATTATTAAAAAGACCAAACGTTCAATCCCTGGGTCGGGAAGATCCCCTGGAGAAGGGCATGGCAACCCATTCCAGTGTTCCTGACTGGAGAATCCCATGGACAGATGAGACTGATGGACTACGGTCCCTAGGGTCACAAGGAGTCAGACATAACTGAAATGACCTGGCACATATATAAAGGTAAAATCAGAAGTGGAAAAATACAATAGCCAAAAAGAAAAACACAATATAAGTTCCCAGAAACATATTTGAACTGTCAAAAAAAAAAAAAAAAGAATCATCACACTTGAGGATACAGCAATAGAAGTCATGCATCAGAACACAGAGTAATAAAGAATAAGTAAAATAAGACAGAGCTTCAGAGGAATGTGAGACTTCATTAAATGTATCAACACGTACCTAATGTGAGTATCAGAAAGAGAGGAGAAGGACAAGGCTCAGAAAAATAATTGAAGGTATAATGGCTAAAATCTTCTCAAATTTGATGGAAAACAATCTATGTGCCAAAACACTCAAAAAATTCCAAGTATGATTAACATAAAAACTTCTGCACACAGACACACCATAGCTAAAATGCTGAAACCACACTCAAAAAAATCTTGAAAGCAACAAGAGAAAATGACTCATCATGTACAAGGGAACACCAGTAATTTTAAAAGCAAAATTCTTAAGAGAAACAGTGGAGATCATAAGAAAGGATGACATATTCTAAGTGCTAAAAGTTAAAAACCAAGAATTTTATAGCCAGCAAAGCTAATTTTCAAAAATGAAGAAGAAATAACAATTCCCAGATAAACACAAACAGGGAAGTTGTTATTAGCAGAACTACCTTATAAGAAGTACTAAAGAAAGTTACTCAAGCATGAAGCAAGTGACATCTGACAGTAATTTGAAGCCACATGAAAGGAAAAAAGAGAGAGCAACATAAAGGTAATTATGTAGGTAGTATACAATGATGGTGTAATTGCATAATGTTTTAATCTTTTCTCCACTTGACTGATTTAGAAAGCAACTGCATAAAACATTATGAATGTAACTGTATTGTTTAGCATTACAGAAATGGAATATATTTGACAATAACAGCACAAACAAGTAGGTGGGAACAAAACTGTATTCCAGTAAAGAAATAGCAACACATAGTAACTTAAGTTCACAGGGAGGATCGAAGAGAACCAGAGAGGGTAAATAAAAAGCTTAGTACAGCAAACTATAAATATATATTTGCTCTCATTTCCTCTCAGCTTCCTTAAAAGAGTATGTACTGCTGAGTTTGTTACATATAGATATAATAAGAATAGCATTAATAGCACCAAAAATTGGGAGGGAGTGGAGCTATATAGTAATAAAATTTCTCTATTTTTTTGTACATGTCAGTATAAACTAGAGGGGATAATTTAGTATGCACATTGTAAACTGAAGAGAATTCCCTAAGAAAATAATTCAAAAATATAACTTAAAAAATCATTACAGAAACTAAAATGTCACACTACAAATCTTTACACTTAGGAAAGAGGTAGGAGAAAATCTCGTGAGACACATAAAAAACCAAGGGAGGAGGGTTCAGGATGGGGAACACATGTATACCTGTGGCGGATTCATTTTGATATTTGGCAAAACTAATACAATTATGTAAAGTTTTAAAATAAAATAAATTTTAAAAAAAGCAAGAATACAGCTTTAAATTCAATCACATAAATAATAACATTAAATTTGATGGTTTAAGCCATCCATTCAAAAGACAGATTTTGAGAGATTAGATTTTTTTAAAAAATGGACCCAACTATAGCCTGTCCATAGGAGACACATTTTAGAGTCAAATATACAAGTAGTTTGAAAGTAAAAGGATAGAAAAAGTTATACCATGAAAACAGCTGTAAATGAGCTAGATGGGCTATGTTAACATCAGATAGAGACTTAAAAACTTCTAGAAAAAACACTTCTCAACTTATTTTATGAGACTAGTATTATCCCAATGGAGAAGGCAATGGCACCCCACTCCATTACTCTTGCCTGGAAAATCCCATGGACAGAGGAGCCTGGTAGGCTGCAGACCATGGGGTCGCGAAGAGTCGGACACGACTGAGCGACCTCACTTTCACTTTTCACTTTCATGCATTGGAGAAGGAAATGGCAACCCACTCCAGTGTTCTTGCCTGGAGAATCCCAGGGACGGGGGAGCCTGGTGAGCCGCCGTCAATGGGGTCGCACAGAGTCGGACACGACTGAAGCGACTTAGCAGCAGCAGCAGCAGCATTATCCCAAAGCCAAAACTACGAAAAAAAAAAGAAAGAAAGAAAGAAAAGAAAATCACAGACCAAAATTTTTTACATGCAAAAAATCATTTTAATATATTAGCAAATTGAATTCAGCAATGTATAAGATTAGTTAGCACAACAATATCAAATGGGTTTTATGCTAGGATTTCAGACTTATTTAACATCTGAAAATCAATAGATGTAATATACCATATTAAAGAATAATGTACAAAATTCATATTATCATCACAACAGATGAAGAAAAAGCATTTGACAATATCCAACACCATGATAAAAGGCAGTCAAATTAGAAGGAACTTCCTCAACCTGATAAACAACATCTGTGAAGATCCTACAGGTCTCATCATATTGTAAGTGAAATGTTTCTTCCAAAGATCAGGAAAAACATAGGAGTGTGTACTCTTGCTGCTTTTATTTGATACTGTACTGGAGGTTCTAGAATGGACATTTAAGCAAAAAAAAAAAAAAAAAAAATCATCCAGCCTGTAAAGGAAGAAGTAAAACTAAATATATTTGAAAACAAAATGAACCAATATACATGAAATTCTAATAAAACCACTGAAAAGCTATCAGAATTAATAAATGACTTGAGCAGGGCTTAGGATATAAGAATAAAGTACAAAAAAATCAATGCCTTTCTATATACAGGCAATTACTTTCTGAAAATTAAATTAAAATAATATTTACAATAGTGTCAAAAAGTAAAATAATTAGATATATATTTAACAGAAGTAGGACAAAACTTGTATTCAGAAATCCATAAAACAGACCTAAAAAATTTTAAATTATAATAGAGATTGTTTTGTCTTAATTATCCAGCTTTGGCCCAGAAATGTTTATCTGTATATAAGGTATTAACAGAAATAAGATACATTGGCATGAAAACAGACTAATTTGTCATTGATTGTAAAAAATAAAATAGGCAAGACTATTAAGTACTCAATATAGAAGGCACTGAAAGACTGAAGGCAAAAGGAGAAGAGGATGGCAAGGGGTGAGATGGTTAGATCGCATTCCAACTCATTAGAAATGAACTTGAGCAAACTCTGGGAGATAGTGGAGGACAGGGAAGCCTTGTATGCTGAGTCCATGGGGTTGCAAAGAGTTGGACATGACTTAGTGACCAAATAACAACAATAGAAGGCATATATTAGCAAGCACTGATTTTTATATATATGTGTGTAATTAACAAACAATATGTAATATATTTAATTTGCTATTTTAGTTAGTTAGTTTAATATTATAATCACTTAGGAATTAAAGTAGAAGAAAATATAGGTATCTATTTGATTTCAAAAGGCTGAACATCCACTTAGATTTTTTAAAAATATACCACAAAGATGATTGATGAATTAATATATACAAAATAACATATTTCTGAACACTAATAACAATGAAATTTTAAAAACATCAAAATTTCTGAAAAAAATATTTCTTAAAATGTAATAAAGACTTCACTCTTCCATATATGAATAGTGCATATACAAATCAATATGAAATTAATAAACTTCAGTAGAAAAATGTGAAACAATAAGTATGGAATAGAATGCATCAGTGTTTCAATTGCAAATAATTAAAATTAGAGTTAAAGGGAAATAGAAGACTTTGCTTATCAAATTATTAAAAATAGACAAAATAATGTCTGGGAAAATGTTCCATAAAAAGGCCCTTTGCCTCTAATAGTAGGTGTGTAAAAGAAATATCAATAACCTCAGATATGCAGATGACACCACCATTATGCCAGAAAAAGGAACTAAAAAGCCTCTTGATGAAAGTGAAAGTGGAGAGTGAAAAAGTTGGCTTAAAGCTCAACATTCAGAAAACGAAGACCATGGCATCCAGTCCCATCACTTCATGGGAAATAGATGGGGAAACAGTGAAAACAGTGTCAGACTTTATTTTCTGGGGCTCCAAAATCACTGAGATGGTGACTGCAGCCATGAAATTAAAAGACGCTTACTCCTTGGAAGGAAAGTTATGACCAACCTAGATAGCATTTTGAAAAGCAGAGACATTACTTTGCCAACAAAAGTCTGTCAAGTCAAGGCTATGGTTTTTCCAGTGGTCATGTATGGATGTGAGAGTTGGACTGTGAAGAAAGCTGAGCACCGAACTGATGCTTTTGAACTGCGGTGTTGGAGAAGACTCCTGAGAGTCCCTTGGACTGCAAGGAAATCCAACCAGTCCATTCTGAAGATCAGCCTTGGGTGTTCATTGGAAGGACTGATGCTAAAGCTGAAACTTCAATACTTTGGCCACCTCATGCGAAGAATTGACTCATTGGAAAGACTCTGATGCTGGGAAGGATTGGGGGCAGGAGGAGAAGGGGACAGAGGATGAGATGGCTGGATGGCATCACCAACTCGATGGACATGAGTTTGGGTGAACTCGGAGTTGGTGATGGACAGGGAGCCCTGACGTGCTGCGATTCATGGGGTCTCAAAGAGTCAGACACGACTGAGTGACTGAACTGAACTGACTGAAAAAAAATGTTTTCTCAAGAGTAATTTGGAAATATATATTAAGAATATTTTAAAATATGTATTTCACCTGCTTCAATAATTACACTTCTAAAATCGTTCTAACAGTAAATGTAATGTCATTATTTGAAATATTCTAATTCCAACCAGTAGTGGAATGGTTAAATTGTGTTAGAGGCAGCTGTTTAAAGAAATCTCATGAAAGTGTTGGAAATTATATTTCCGAGGACTATTTCAACCTGTGGCCTATGTATATAATGTGTTATTAGATGGAAAAAAATGAAAAGAATTCTATTCAAACCATGGCTCAATTAATGGAAAGTAGGCAGAATTTTCTTAGCTTTTGTTTAACCAACTCACTGCATTAACTCAATACTATTATTCCCTCTATAAAATTAGTCACAGAATTCCACCACACCGAGAGTGCTTGAGATTGTCAGGCTTCCTACTTCTGCTCTCACGCATTAAACTGTCTGCTTACCAATCATGAGTTATGTAAGTGTTCAAAGATCTCTTTATGCCATTTGAATTTACACCTGTAATTAATTTAATTAAATTTTATATAAACTTATGGAACTGAAGTGTGAAAAGGAAGTATTATTCTGAAAAAAATAAAGCTGATGACTAGGAAAGATTAAATAACCATCTCTAAGAACAGATTGAATTTAATTACATACTTGTGATACATTTAAAATGTGGGATAATGTAAATTTTTAAAATAATCTTCACTCAGATAACAGACATCTCTAAGTTTTCATATTACTTTTAAGAAACCAATACTTGAAACTGTAGACCATACAGAACAGAGGATATGAAAATGCCTTCAAGGATAAGATAGCCATAAGTAAAGTCTTGGTCCCATGTCAAGATATTACCAGATGTTTATGTCCTTTGTCTTTCATTCAAATAAATGGTTTTAGGTGTGAGTGTGTCATTTTATATGATTCTCACTCTTCCTGACTTTTTCAATGATGAAAGTAACAGTCAGCCATGATCACTCTTCAGTAGTATCCTGTATAATCAACAGCCAATGGGATCCTTGCTGTCTTGATGCTCTGTGTGACCCAGGTATCATGACAGAACTCTAATGTTGGAGCTTTGAAGTCAAATTTGTCTGTCTGCCAGTCTGGTGAAAGAGGGACTCAAAATCATAAATGAAGAATAGTTACAGATAAACAAAATAGAAAGAGTAGGATTATTTGTACATCAGAATGTGTGGCTTAAAGAGTAAAAATTTATCAAATATTAAAAGTGATTATTACAAAGCAGGGGAATTTTGAGTCGTGTCTGTTTTCTCTTTGCACAATTGACATGCATCACTTTTTAAACAGAAAAAAAAAAAAGAAGAAATGTATTATCAAGGAATGTAGTAATTCAGTTAGGATCTTAAATGGTACTGACAAAAATTCATGTAATAATATTTTGAAGTAAAAGTCATACAGAAGTATAAAATTTAAATAATTTCCTTACCTTTGGCATGAGAGGGAACAGACCAAGTGTTCCTGCAATGATTGTTTGTGGGTACATATGCGAAATGGACAGGGATGGAGGTTAGGGAGCAGGGAGGTGGGAAGAGAGAGGTAGACTTTAGTCTAGAAATCAGACAGCAGTAAGACAAAGTCGGAGAGACCCTTCTCAGTTCAGCTCAGTTGCTCAGTCATGTCCGACTCTTTGTGACCCCATGAATTGCAGCACGCCAGGCCTCCCTGTTCATCACCATCTCCCAGAGTTCACTCAAACAAACGTCCATCGAGTCAGTGATGCCATCCAGCCATCACATCCTCTGTCGTCCCCTTCTCCTCCTGCCCCCAATCCCTCCCAGCTTCAGAGTCTTTTCCAATGAGTCAACTCTTCGCATGAGGTGGCCAAAGTACTGGAGTTTCAGCTTTAGCATCATTCCTTCCAAAGAACAACCAGGGCTGATCTCCTTCAGAATGGACTAGTTGGATTTCCTTGCAGTCCAAGGGACTCTCAAGAGTCTTCTCCAACACCACAGTTCAAAAGCATCAATTCTTTGGCGGTCAGCTTTCTTCACAGTCCAACTCTCACATCCATACATGACCACTGGAAAAACCATAGCCTTGACTAGACGGACCTTTGTTGGCAAAGTAATGTCTCTGCTTTTCAATATGCTATCTAGGTTGGTCATAACTTTCCTTCCATGGAGTAAGCATCTTTTAATTTCATGGTTGCAGTAACCAGCTGCAGCGATTTGGGAGCCCCCAAAATAAAGTCTGACACTGTTTCCACTGTTTCCCCATCTATTTCCCATGAAGTGATGCGACCAAATGCCATGATTATCCTTTTCTGAATTTTGAGCTTTAAGCCAACTTTTTCACTCTCCTCTTTCACTTTCATCAAGAGGCTTTTTAGTTCCTCTTCACTTTCTGCCATAAGGGTAGTGTCATCTGCATATCTAAGGTTATTGATATTTCTCATAGCAATCTTGATTCCAGCTTGTGCTTCATCCAGCCCGGCATTTCTCATGATGTACTCTGCATATAAGTTAAATAAGCAGGGTGACAATATGCAGCCTTGACATACTCCTTTTCCTATTTGTAACCAGTCTGTTCTTCCATGTCCAGTTCTAACTGTTGCTTCCTGACCTGCATATAGGTTTCTCAAGAGGCAGGTCATGTGTCCTGGTATTCCCTTCTCTTTCAGAATTTTCCACACCACACAGTGAAAGGCTTTGGCATAGTCAATAAAGCAGAATCGATGTTTTTCTGGAACTCTCTTGCTTTTACCATGATCCAGCAGATGTTGGCAATTTGATCTCTGGTTCCTCTGCCTTTTCTAAAACGAGCTTGAATATCTGGAAGTTCATGGTTCATGTATTGTGAAAGTCTGGCTTGGAGAATTTTGAGCATTACTTTCCTAGCCTGTGAGATGAGTGCAATTGTGAGGTAGTTTGAGCATTCTTTGGCATTGCCTTTCTTTGGGATTGGAATGAAACTGACCTTTTCCAGTCCTGTGGCCACTGCTGAGTTTTCCAAATTTGCTGGCATATTGAGTGCAGCACTTTCACAGCATCATCTTTCAGGATTTGGAATAGCTCAACTGGAATTCCATCACCTCCACTTGCTTTGTTCATAGTGATGCTTTCTAAGGCCCACTTGACTTCACATTCCAGGATGTCTGGCTCTAGGTGAGTGATCACACCATCATGATTATCTTGTCGTGAAGATCTTTTTTGTACAGTTCTTCTGTGTATTCTTGCCATCTCTTCTTAATATCTTCTGCTTCTGTTAGGTCCATACCATTTCTGTCCTTTATCGAGCCCATCTTTGCATGAAATGTTCCCTTGGTATCTCTAATTTTCTTGAAGAAATCTCTAGTCTTTCCCATTCTGTTGTTTTCCTCTATTTCTTTGCATTAAATTGCTGAGGAAGGCTTTCTTATCTCTTCTTGCTATTCTTTGGAACTGAACTCAGATACTTATATCTTTCCTTTTCTCCTTTGCTTATCACTTCTCTTCTTTTCACAGCTATTTGTAAGGCCTCCCCAGACAGCCATTTTGCTTTTTTGCATTTCTTTTCCACGGGGATGGTCTTGATCCCTGTCTCCTGTACAATGTCACGAACCTCAGTCCATAGTTCATCAGGCACTCTATCAGATCTAGGCCTTTAAATCTATTTCTCACTTCCACTGTATAATCATAAGGGATTTGATTTAGGTCATAACTGAATGGTCTAGTGGTTTTCCCTACTTTCTTCAATTTCAGTCTGAATTTGGCAATAAGGAGCTCATGATCTGAGCCACAGTCAGCTCCCGGTCTTGTTTTTGCTGACTGTATAGAGCTTCTCCATCTTTGGTTGCAAAGAATATAATCAATCTGATTTCAGTGTTGACCGTCTGGTGATGTCCACGTGTAGAGTCTTCTCTTGTGTTGTTGGAAGAAGGTGTTTGCTATGACCAGTGTGTTCTCTTGGCAAAACTCTATTAGCCTTTGCCCTGCTTCATTCTGTATTCCAAGGCCAAATTTGCCTGTTACTCCAGGTGTTTCTTGACTTCCTACTTTTGCATTCCAGTCCCCTATAAGGAAAAGGACATCTTTTTTGGGTGTTAGATCTAAAAGGTCTTGTAGGTCTTCATAGAACCATTCAACTTTAGCTTCTTCAGCATTACTGGTTGGGGCATAGACTTGGAATACTGTGATATTGAATGGTTTGCCTTGGAAACGAACAGACATCATTCTGTCATTTTTTAGACTGCATCCAAGTACTTCATTCAGACTCTTTTGTTGACCATGATGGCTACACCATTTCTTCTGAGGGATTCCTGTCTGCAGTAGTAGATATAATGGTCATCTGAGTTAAATTCACCCATTCCAGTCCATTTCAGTTCGCTGATTCCTAGAATGTCGATGTTCACTCTTGCTATCTCCTGTTTGACCACTTCCAATTTGCCTTAATTAATGGACCTAACATTCCAGATTCCTATGCAATACTGCTCTTTATAGCATCGGACCTTACTTTTATCACCAGTCACATCCACAGCTGGGTATTCTTTTTGCTTTGGCTCCAGCCCTTCCTTCTTTCTGGAGTTATTTCTCCACTGATCTCCAGTAGCATATTGGGCACCTACTGACCTGGGGAGTTTCTCTTTCAGTATCCTATCATTTTGCCTTTTCATACTGTTCATGGGGTTCTCAAGGCAAGAACACTGAAGTGGTTTGCCATTCCCTTCTCCAGTAGATCACATTCTGTCAGACCTCTCCACCATGACCCACCCGTCTTGGGTTGCCCCACAGGGCATGGCTTAGTTTCATTGAGTTAGACAAGGCTGTGGTCCTAGTGTGACTAGACTGACTAGGTTTCTGTGATTATGGTTTCAGTGTGTCTGCTCTCCGATGCCCTGTTGCAACACCTACCATCTTGCTTGGATTTCTTTTACCTTGGACAAGGGGTATCTCCTCACCACCGCCCCTCCTTACCTTGAACATGGAGTAGCTCCTCCAGGCCCTCCTGCGCCTGCGCAGCCACTGCTCCCTGGACATAAGGGTGCTCCTCCCGGCAGCCGCCCCTGGCCTCAGACGTGGGGTACCTCCTCTTGACCGCCTCCCCTTGGGCATAGGGTCCTCCCGGCTTCTGCCCCTGACCTCAGACATCGGGTAGCTCCTCTCAGCCGCACTTGGTGCGCCATCGCAGCCACCTGCACTTGTGACCCTTCTCAGTTCAGTTCAGTTCAGTCGCTCAGTTGTGTCTGACTCTTTGTGACCCCATGAATCGCAGCACGCCAGGCCTCCCTGTCCATCAAGTCAGTGATGCCATCCAGCCATCTCGTCCTCTGTCGTCCCCTTCTCCTCCTGCCCCCAATCCCTCCCAGCATCAGAGTCTTTTCCAATGAGTCAACTCTTCGCATGAGGTGGCCAAAGTACTGGAGTTTCAGCTTTAGCATCATTCCTTCCAAAGAAATCCCAGGGCTGATCTCCTTCAGAATGGACTGGTTGGATCTCCTTGCAGTCCAAGGAACTCTCAAGAGTCTTCTCCAACTCCACAGTTTAAAAGCATCAATTCTTCGGCACTCAGCTTTCTTCACAGTCCAACTCTCACATCCATACATGACCACAGGAAAAACCAAAGCCTTGACTAGACGAACCTTTGTTGGCAAAGTAATGTCTCTGCTTTTCAATATGCTATCTAGGTTGGTCATAACTTTCCTTCCAAGGAGTAAGCGTCTTTTAATTTCATGGCTGCAGTCACCATCTGCAATGATTTTGGAGCCCCGCAAAATAAAGTCTGACACTGTTTCCACTGTTTCCCCATCTATTTCCCATGAAGTGATGGGACCGGATGCCATGATCTTCATTTTCTGAATGTTGAGCTTTAAGCCAACTTTTTCACTCTCCTCTTTCACTTTCATCAAGAGGCTTTTTAGTTCTTCTTCACTTTCTGCCATAAGGGTGGTGTCATCTGCATATCTGAGGTTATTGATATTTACAACAAAAGGGAGACGGGGCAGATTTTCCTTTTCTGAATGTTGCTTCATCAATAAGAGTTAGTTCTTGGCACATAAGCATCCCTAGAATATGGAATATGTCTTTCTCCTTAAATTCATATAAGCTACCCAGAAACTTTAAAGTTCCTGGAATTTTTATTAAAGTTTTCATATAAACAAGCTATCATTTTGAGATTATAGTTCCTGATAATGATCTCCATGGATGCCATCAAAGCATACATTCACACTAGAAGACAGGGGATGAAAGAAATGGGGAAGACGTGTTCTTAAAGATATATTTTTGTTATAATGCTTATTTTTCTTAATTCATTCACATTGAGCATTACAGCACTATTAGTAAATTGTTATTTTTATGAGTCTGCTTCACTCAGGAAATTTCTTAATTCATTACATTTTATTAGATCAGCAGTAATGAACCAAAAATAATATCATTTGTTTTTACTACTACTGTAGGTTAAATCACAGTAATTTATATAGCCAGATTGAAGCAATGACTGTGTAATTACTCTGCTATTGTCAATGATATATTTTTCTTAAATAAGACACTTTAACCACATGTAAAAACAATAAATATAAAAACTTGTAAGTGAAAATGGTAGACCAGCCAAATGGCTACCATTTTGTACTGATGGTATGATATGGATCCATTCTGGATGCTGGGAATGATTCATGTAAGGAAACAGGAAAAATGTAGATATTAATGATGTGACAATGATGTGTCTCTCCACATTGCTATGCTATGCTATGCTATGCTAAGTCACTTCAGTCGTGTCCGACTCTGTGCGACCCCATAGTCGGCAGCCCACCAGGCTCCCCCGTCCCTGGGATTCTCCAGGGAAGAACACTGGAGTGGGTTGCCATTTCCTTCTCCAATGCATGAAAGTGAAAAGTCAAAGTGAAGTCGCTCAGTCGTGTCCGACTCTTTGCGACCCTATGGACTGCAGCCCACCAGGCTCCTCCATCCATGGGATTTTCCAGGCACGAGTACTGGAGTGGGGTGCCATTGCCTTCTCCAAAACCATTCTTAGCTTAGGGCTATAGACTGGATCTGACTGGAGGCTCCACATTAGGATACATTATTTTAAAATGTTATCATTGTCTCAAAAATACAGCAAGACCATTCCCTTAAGTATAAAGTGAATATAAGCATTCCAGAAAGACAATGGTCTGTATTTTTCTTCTCTTTCTGTATATGGGAAGGACTGTTTTCTAAGCATCTATGTTTTCCTTTAACGTCTTACAATTCTGAAAGTCATAGTGTGCTAGTAAATGTTCTTCCAGTCCAATGTTCTGAAGCCTTATGTCACTTTAATTGATCCTGTCTTCAGGAGAAACAGAGAATAGCTACTCTCGCACCTCTACTCTAATCTTTAAGCTACTTGAAGACATCAAAAAATATTTTCCTTTTCTGAGTAACTAATCCCTGGTGGCTCAGCGGTAAAGAATCTGGTGGCAATGCAGAAGACCTGGCTTCGATCCTTGGGTTGGGAAGATCCCCTGAAGAAGGGAATGGCAACCCACTCCAGTATTCTTACCTGGGAAATCCCATGGAGCCTGATAGGCTATCGTCCATGGGGTCACAAAGAGTCGGACATGACTGAGCTACTTACACTTTCACACTTTCTGAGTACAAAATAAAACTCTATTCAATAGAAGACTTCAGTAAATAAATGTTAAGGACTCAAGCCAACAAGTTTTGGGGATTTTAGTACATTGCATTAATATTTGCAGCGATTATTCAAGAATTACCTTCAAAATATCTAGAAGAAAAACAGTTATGGGTCTGCCACTCATTACTCATAATCTGGTATACAACCCATCCAAAGCCCCAAAATTAACTCATTTGGCAGCAAAAACTGGCCAAGAGCAATTGTGTGGCTATTTACATTCTTTATTGTACTTAGTGGGATTATTCAACTCTTTTGTTGCAGTTTTATTAATGTGCTTGATTATAGAATGTTGCCTAGAACCTGCTGCAAGCCTTCCCTAACAGGTAGTAAAGACACAATCTATCTTTCCAAAATTGAAATAAAAGAAAGTCTTTATTCTGAAACATGATGGATCCAAAGGTTTTGGATAAGAATTTGTGAATTTGGTTTGGAAAGGTGAAGTATTCTAAGTAATGTTATTCTAAGCTAGTCTCCTCTTTTGACTAATCTTTAAATATTTCATTGTTTGCTTTCTAACCTTTCCTCTACCCTGTCTGGTTAATTCAAAACAATAATGTGCAATACAAAGTCAGGTAGTTAGGTACCTTGTCACTGGTGTTGAGATAATATGAGGACAGTACTAACACTGGTGTATAGAGGTTAGAGCAGATGGCTTCATTGTAAGCAACCCAGGGGAGAAAAGATCAGAAATACTTTGTCCAAAAATTTTGGAGAAACTGGAATCAGCTTACAGAACCAAAAGGGATATGACTGTTTTACATTTAGGAATCCATCTGACAACATAGCTTCCTAAAGTAGGAGGAAAACATAATCAGGTTCTCAATGGTTTTTAACTATAATCGTGCTCCCAGAATACCCTCGTTCTGATATCTCATCTGCTTTTAACATTGGACAGCCTTTTGTTATAGAGTTACTTCATGTTCCAGACCATGAAGAGTTAAGTAATTGCCTAAGTGTGGGAAGTCACAGATATTTCTCTTTATATATAAAAGTAATAATATTTTGGAAACAGCTATTTGTTTTCATTTCTAACAGTTTTATTGAGATATGATTGACCTACAGCACTATATACGTTTAAGGTGCACAGCATAATTCTGTACATTATGAAATGATTGCCATGAGTTTACTGAATATTCATCATCTCATGTACATACAGAATGAAAGAAAAAAATATGTTTCCTTGTGATGAGAACTCTTAGGATTTACTCTATTCACATACAACAGTGTTAATTGATCATGTTGTGCATTACATCTCTAGTAGTTATTTATCTTATAGCTGGAAGTTTGTACCTTTTGACCACCTTCATCGAATTCCGTCTTAAATACTGAAGTAACATGTATGTGGTGGTGGTTTAGTCACTAAGTTGTGTCCGACTCTTGCGAGCCCATGGAATGTAGCATGTCAGGCTTCTCTGTCCATAGCATATTTCATTACTTCTCATTTAGAGCACTCTGAGTAAAATAAATACAAAAACATTCTAGCTCTTTTTCTTCCTTTTCCTCTCTTCCATCTCTTTTTCGCTTCTGTTTTGCTTGAGTTTCTTCAGGGGCAATTTCAATTTATCTCTGACAGTGTGAATATGACAGCAGAAGCTAAGAAATATATGCGTAGTCACACAAAGTGAACACGCGAGAACCCAAACACCAAACGTATGCTCACACAGCATATGAACTGTTCACTTTTTCTTAACCAGGAGACTCCACTTAACAAAAGGGGAGAAATTGCAACCTAGTTGTTAAAATTTCTGTGATTTATAGTGTGTTATGTCAGAATATAATCTGAAGGTGTAATACATTATGAACTTTATCTCCATGGACATCACTAAATGGCAGCTGCTGGTAGCAACTGCATGTTCTCACATCTGTGTCTGTTTCATGATCTGTTCTCAGAGCTCTTTCTCCCTGCCATAGGTGTGAGCAAAGGAATAGCACCTGGGCCTTTAATTTTTTTTCTTTCTTCCTTTATTTTTTCTGAGTATGCCTAAGTCAGTACATGTCTTGAAGACTTAATATCATCATGGCTAGTTATTTAAGTGAAAATTGCCTACAAATGATCAATTTAAACAGAGAAAGCCACTCCATGTTTTCAGTTATTTCATAAGAAACAGAACAGGGTAGGGCAGGTAAAAATGTTCTTCAAGAGGAGTTGAAAACTTTTAAAGATGTTATTTTGGTTTTGTAACATTACTGGAAATGCCTAATTCATGACAAATTCTGAATTCAGTCAACTGCCACAAGCTAATGATCCAGGCGTTATAGTTTTGTCAGCATACAGTTGAACTTGTTAGGCTTCTCTGTTCAAATTGTGATTTCTTGTTTAACCTTTTTTCTTATCTTTTCTTAGTTGGCCTATAAGTTAGTCTGTCAACACGTGAATTTTTTGAGGGATGATGCAATCATTATTTGTTGTATTTATTAAATGCATTTAAAAAAGTATTTTAAAAAGGTTTTAAGTAGAGCCAAAGAGAAAAACTCACAGGGGTAGTGGAAACATTGGGTTTATAGTTGACCAGAGAAGAAAAGTTACTGAAGAGCATGAACTTTGTGGAGTTTGAGGACAACTAATATGAATATTAAGTCAATCCCACTACAGAGCAGGAATTACTAAGAGAGAAAGTATCTTCCATGTGCTGACCCCATGCTGTTACCCAGCGGTTTTCCCGCTTTCCTAAGAACCATCCTTACACTAGGGAACAGATCTTTGGTTGGGAAGATTCATCTGTGGAGAGTTTGGCCAGCGCAGGTATTGATGCTACATCTAAATGTAACATTTTATAGTACTTTGGGGATCTCTCATTATTTGCTACTGAAATACCCTTTATTGAATTAGCAAAGGCTTTCACCACTTAATTCGAATCTATGATTGTGGGAACAGAAACTAAAGCCTAAAGGGAAGTATTAACAATTTATGGGAAATCTTTAAGATATTGAAATGGCTAATAGAGATAAAAGAAAGTTTGAGTTAGGATAATCAGATAAGCTGATTAGTGTGAATACCAAGTTAAGTAGCAAAGCTTGTAAGATTTGAATTGTATTCCTTGTAACCTTTTATGTTCACAAGTTCTCTAAGATGGGTAAATAGATAAAATCTCAGAAAACAAAATTTCAAGTCCTTTACTTGCTTCAGTTATTCAAGATGCTAATAATGTGTCTGATAGTATTTTTCCCCCCTGTAAAAATCAGTGAACGTTTCAAAATAAGAAATGTAAGTCGTCAGTATATAGAATAGAATGACAGTAAAAAGTTTAAGAGCTGAAAAGAGTGAAAGGCAAAGGGCAAAACACTTTATTCAACTGAATCAGCAGAAAGTAAGACTTTTTAAAGTTAAAATCCAAAATGAGTTCGATCCAGTTTCTCTATTTCTTCTTAAAGCCACAGTTTTCTTTTATCCCAGATTTAAAACGAGCTAATGGACAGGACCTCCCATTTTCTTCAATCCCTTGCCTGCAGAATTTGCTGCAGAATTACTTTTTCTCACTGAAATCTATCATGTGTTATTGAAGGAAATAAAAACATGGCCTTATTGGCTGTGGAGAAAAGAAGTCACGTTTTAGGAGCAAGACAGAGGTCAGCATTTGTGTCCAAGTTTGGTATCACCATTTGAGTGGCTTCCAATTGAACAGTTCTAACCCTGTTCAGTTGATAGCCTCACTCACAAAAGAAAACATCTTATTTCTGATACATTCCATCTGAGTAGACAAAAGTTACCATTAACCCATGAGAAAAGTAAATGGCTTACCTTGGTATTAAATTTTTTTTTTCTCAAGGTAAACATTTTATTATGCAGAGCTGAAAAGCTTAGAAGTGTCACGTTCTGGTGGCCAGTGTGTTATCATTCTTTCCATGGGAGATTCCAAATCTTGGGCTCTATATTAGAATTTCTAGATCTGTGAAATATGCTTTTGAAAAAGTTTTATAGAAAATATAATTTAAAGTTAAACTGTGTCCATTCCTTTAAAAAAAAAAACTATTTTGATAAACAATTAACAAGAGATCTACCTTGTTAACAAAATTTTAAATACAATATTTTCTATAGGTACAATGTTGTGCAGCAGACCTCTCAAGCTTATTTGTCTTGCTTAATTGAAACTATACCCATTGATTATCGACTCCTCATTTCTTCTTTCCCTGAATCTCTGGTGAACACCATCCCAATCTTTGATTCTATGAATTTGACCATTTTAGATGCCTCATGTTAGTAGAATTATGCAGCGTTTGTCTGTGACTTACTTATTTCACTAATTATGTCCTCAGTGTTCATCCATGTCGTTGCATATTGCAGAATTTTATAATTTAAAACAATAATATCCCATTGTATGTATACGATATTTTCTTTATCTGTTCATCTGTTGACATGTGTTTTAGTTGTTTATGCTCATGTGTTAAGTCACTTCTGTTGTATCCAACTTCTTTCGACCCTGTGGGCCACAGCCCATCAGTCTCCCCTGTCCATGGGATTCTCCAAGCAAGAATACTGGAGTGGGTTGCTGTGCACTCCTCCAGGGGGTCTTCAGACCTGGGGATCAAACCGATGTCTCTTAAAACTCCTGCATTGGCAGGAGGGTTCTTTACCACTAGTGCCACCTGGGAAACCCTTTAGTTATTTCTGTCGTTAGTCTTTCAGTTGTGTCTAACTCTTTGCAACCCCATGGACTGCACCCTGCCAGTCTCCTCTGTCCATGGGGATTCTCCAGGCAAGAATACTGGAGTGGGTTGCCATGCCCTCCTCCAAGGGGTCTTCCCAACCCAGGGATTGAACCCAGGTCTCTTGCATTGCAGGTGGATTCTTTACGAACTGAGCCACCAGAGAACCCCGAAAAGGCCATGGAAGTGTTAGTTGCTCAGTCATGTTCAACTCTTTGTGACCCCATGGACTGTACCAGGCTCCTCTGTCCATGGAATTCTCCAGGCAAGAATACTGGAGTGGGCTGCCATTTCATTCTTCAGTGGATCTTCCCAATCTAGGGATCAAACCTGGATCTCCTGCATTTGCAGGCTGATTCTTTACCTTCTGAGCCACCAGAGAAGCTATTAGTTTTTTCTACATCTTGGCTATTCTGGATAGTGCCGCAATGAACATGGAAGTTCTGGTATCTCTCTGAGACCCTGATTTTAATTCTTTTGGGTAAATACACAGGTGTAGGGGTGCTGGATAATATGGTCAGTCTATTTTTAATTTGTTCTTTGTATATTACTCTGAAAAAAGTCCCATTCCTAAAGATTTATAAAACCCTGGAATATTAACTCAAAATTCTCTCTCTGATTTCATTTATTGCCTCTCTTCCACATTCTTCAAATCTGAACATGTTTGTCTTTTTTTCTGTTACTTGATTGTATAACATTGCTTGGTTTCTCAGCCTTCACAGTATTGTTCCTAGAAAAATTGAATCTTTCTCTTTCCTTATTTAACCCTTACCTAGGATATCTAACCAACCTAGATAGCACATTAAAAAGCAGGCATTACTTTGCCTACAAAGGTCCATCTAGTCAAAGCTATGGTTTTTCCAGTAGTCATGTATGGATGTTGGGAGTTGGACTCTGAAGAAAGCTGAGTGCAAAAGAATTGATACTTTTGAACCGTGGTGTTGGAGAAGACTCTTGAGTCCCTTGGACTGCAAGGAGATCCAACCAGTCCATCATAAAGGAGATCAGTCCTGGGTGTTCATTGGAAGGACTGATGGTGAAGCTGAAACTCCAATAATTTGGCCACCTGATATGAAGAACTGACTCCTTGAAAAAGACCCTGATGCTGGGAAAGATTGAAGGCAGGACAAGAGGGGATGAGAGAGGATGGTTGGATGGCATCACCGGCTCAATGGACATGAGTTTAAGCAAGCTCTGGGAGTTGGTGATGGACAGGGAAGCCTGGCTTGCTGCAGTCCACGGGGTCGCAAAGACTCGGACATGACTAAATGACTGAACTGAACTAAACGAGGATATCTAAACTCAGCTTTCCTTACATGTCTGGGTTAGGTGCTCATTCACATCAACACCTCCAGGGGTAGCACTAATTACCATTTACTGTAGTTGTCTTTTAGCATACTTTTAATCTCCATGACCCAGAGGGATGATACGGGGAGGGAAGAGGGAGGGGGGTTCAGGATGGGGAACACGTGTATACTTGTGGCGAATTCATGTTGATGTATGGCAAAACCAATAAAATATTGTAAAGTAATTAACCTCCAATTAAAATAAATAAATTTATATTAAAAAAATAGATATAGAGAGATTCAAATCATCAGGAGATCACAGACCAAGTCATTTTGTTTATCATCCCATGCTGGGAACATAGCATGTGTTCAGTAAAATTTGTTTAATGGATGCACAAAGCTTACCACTGAGATAAGCTTAATTTGTGAAAATATTTTTAATTCTTAGAATTTTATATTAGATGATCAAAGAGATGATTTTTGTGTCACTTTTTATTAGTAAACTTTTTATTAATGTGTCACTTTATTAATGGCAGGGATAATAATAACTGCCACTAATTTTGTTGAGTTTCTACCATTACTAGGCACTGTATTAAGTGCTTTAATATAATATTTCATTCATCTTTATAATAGCTCAACAAAGTGTATATTTCCCATTTTACAGACAGAAAACTAAGGCTCAGAAGTCATTTATACAAAGTATAAAAACAGGAAAAGTGTGAATTTGAATCCAGTTCTCTTTTCAAAGATTGTCCTAATGACATTATATTAAATGACTTAATGCAGGGAGATTCAGGGAGTAACTTATAGAAATTGATTAGTCTTCATTATTAACACTTTGCTCTTAAATGATGAGGTAGATAATTATGTGAGAGAAAATTGTCGAGATAAATGAGTGAATATTTTTTAAAAAATACTCTTTCTCTCTGGCACCATGTGCTTTGTGCTGTACCTAACAAATAGCCTTAAATATAGACATACACCTACCTGTTACATGTCCTAATTAATACTTTCTTCTCTTTGTTCAGGTTGCACTAGTGGTAAAGAATCTGCCTGCAACGTAAGAGACATGGGTTTGATCCCTGGGTTGGGAAGATCCCGTGGAGAAGGGAATGGCTACCCTTCTAATACTGTTGCCTGGAGAATTCCATGGACAGAGGAGCCTGGTGGGCTGTGGTCCATAGTTTTGCAAAGAGTTGGACACAGCTGAGTGCCTGACCATATCCTCATCCCTGTTTGTTCACTCACACACTACTATATCCAATTTCCAGCTTCTCACGACTTTTCACCATTTCTACTTGATGACTATCATTACTTTGTTGTAGAGTTTTGGAACATCATCCTTTTATCATCCTCTTTACCATGAATGTTGTTGGGACTTAAAAATAGCAACCAGTGGTGCAGTTCCATCACCACCTTTGTGAGACAGTAACTATTCTATACCATCCCACTTACACTGACATGAAATTGAATCATTAATAAACAGCAGATCATGGATATGAATCCAAGCTGTCTGACTCCAGAGGTATTGATTTTCAGGTGTCAGTAGTCCTCACTAAGCAAACAATGGGAACATAATTCCTCCCTTGTCTGCCTTTTGTTCCCTTACACACTTCAGTGAAAGTGAAAGTGGGCTTAGTCGTTTCCAACTCTTTGTGACCCCATGGACTATGCACTCCTTGGAATTCTCCAGGCCAGAATACTGGAGTGGGTAGTCTTTCCCTTCTCCAGGGATCTTCCCAACCCAGGGATTGAACTCAGGTCTCCTGCACTGCAGGCAGATTCTTTACCAGCTGAGCCTCAAGGGAAGCCCAAGAACACTGGAGTGGGTGGCCCATCCCTTCTCCAGTGGATCTTCCCAACCCAGGAATCACACTGGCGTTTCTTGCACTGTAGGTGGATTCTTTACCTACTGAGCTATGAGGGAAGCCCTCACAAACAGTACACAGTTCAGATAAAGAGGAAATCTCTGTCTTTTAAATTTAGGCATATGCTCTGTTATTTCAGAACATCTTTCTACTGGAAAAAATTTGTGCAAAATTTCTAAGTACTCTCAAAAATATTTCTATGCACAACCTGTGAGTTTTATGACGTGAAGCTGAATTCTAAATAACATTTAATTTAACTTTAATTGATTCAGGAAAGATATGTTAGGTTTTTCCCTATTCCTTTTTACATATTTTTCCACAAATATTATTCAAATAATGATGTAATATAATATAAACCTTATATTTGAATTGAAAGTATATTTCTAATATTTAATGATAAATTCTCCCAATGAACTAATCACAAAGTACCTCATATCTAGATTCATTGCCATGATTTGGTGGTAGCATTTGATCTGACTTGAGAGAGTGTAGGTAATATGTGATAAATTGCTTAGCAAATTAGAAATTAGGACCTTTGACATGTTAAATCAGGCTAGGGCACCTGTAAATTGAAGAGAGGTAGTTTTCAACATGCTATACAAGACACTGAGTACTCAGCGACAGGTATAATTTCTTCCTTACTATTATGTCTGAAAATGTAGGTTGTTTCCTTGATGGCCTATGTTGCTTAGGGATTAGACACTGAGCCAAAATATTGAGCTCAAACTTGCTTGAGAGACTTCCTGATATTTACAAAAATATTTTGGGATGATTCCTGCCAGCCAGAATCATCCCTGTTCCAGCAATTTGCAAACTTTCTGATTTTCTTTTTTTTTTGATTTTCTTTTCTTTTTTATTTTTAGATTTAGAACTTGCCCCCAAAAGAGATGGGAAGAATATAAAAGCATGTCTACTGTACAAATGTCATTTTGGCCTTATCAAGTATGAAAAAATACATTAAATATATCTAGAGGTGCTATCATGTGACTGCTTGGCCATAACCATAAATACCAATGTTTTGGACTGTTTTATAGAGATCTGATTTGAAATTACTTTTGTTACTAAAAATGAAAAACAGTATCATATGAGAACCTAATAGAGAAGTTATGGCTTAAAATATGTATTATTAAGCATCATCATCAATAATAAAGTGTCAAGGTCAGTTCACAAGGTAACATTTCATAAACCCCCCAAAGAAATAAAGTTTCCTGATTTCTGTAGACACATACTACTGTCAGATGGAGGGAAAAAAAAAAAAAGAAAGATGTTTTCCTATGAATCAGTGGCTAATCTGGTGCCATTGTTGGTTTCCATGCAACATTCTTCTCTCAGAGAATGACAATGACCACGCACAAACACTCTGACAGAGATCTGGAAATGACATAGCAACATCTAGTTTACTGGTTTCTCAAGGTAAGATGATCAGTGGTCCTTGGAGAAAGATAGCTTGATGTACCACCTTTGATTTTGCAGTCTTGAATTGCTCATCTGTAAAGCACTTTTGTTGACTGAAGGCTCTGTGAATCAGGATGAACAAAGACATATTCACATTCTGGCAGGTATGTGGACACACACTTCAGTTTAAGAGTCAAAGCTCAGCAGATATTTTTATAAAAGGGATATCTCACTTGCCAAGAGTGACACTTGAAAACTAGCTTCACTTAGCATCTCTGAATCTCATGAAGATAACACAGCTGCTGCTGCTGCTGCTAAGTCACTTCAGTCATGTCCGAGTCTGTGTGACCCCATAGACGGTAGCCCGTCAGGCTCCCCTGTCCCTGGGATTCTCCAGGCAGGAACACTGGAGTGGGTTACCATTTCCTTCTCTAATGCGTGAAAGTGAAAAGTGAAACAGCAGCCACACACTATTCTAAGGTATAAGACCAAATAAATAAGAACCTTATCACTCAGTGATTTTGCCTCCATTTTCTTCTGACTGATCAAATAAATGTTAAATAGCATAATGTGTCAGTTTGATGTATGTATCGGGCATTAATTAAGACTGCATTTTGTTTAGAAAGTGATTTACTAAAATATGCTCCAATTAATGGCAACCCACTCCAATGTTCTTGCCTGGAGAAACCCAGGGACGGCGTGCTTGGTGGGATGCCATCTGTGGGTCGCACAGAGTCGGACACGACTGAAGCGACTTAGCCGCAGCAGCAGCTCCTATTAATCTGTTAGTAAGTGTTCTGTGATATTTTCTGTATATTTAATAGAGGTGGAAGTCACTTGGATATGCTTGTATTTTCCAGTTTTACGAGTTCAGTCTTTCTTTGGCTTAACATTCGAATACTAAAGTGTACATCCTAAAGTGCTCATCCTTTGCATGTCATAACTGGCAGTTACTCCTCATTAGTAATTTCAGAAAGGAAGAATGTCCTGTGTCTTAGTTTCCCAGTCACCTCTTGCTCTGATTACTTCAGTCAGTTCAGTTCAGTTCAGTCTCTCAGTCTTGTTCAACTCTTTGCGACCCCATGAATCACAGCATGCCAGCCTTCCTGTCCATCACTAACTCCTGGAGTTTACCTAAACTCATGTCCATTGAGACAGTGATACCATCCAGCCATCTCATCCTCTGTCGTCCCCTTCTCCTCCTGCCCCCAATCCCTCCCAGCATCAGAGTCTTTTCCAGTGAGTCAACTCTTTGCATGAGGTGGCCAAAGTATTGGAGTTTCAGCTTCAGCATCAGTCCTTCCAAAGAACACCTAGGACTGATCTCCTTCAGAATGGACTGGTTGGATCTCCTTGCAGTCCTAGGGATTCTCAAGAGTCTTCTCCAACACCACAGTTCAAAAGCATCAATTCTTCGGTGCTCAGCCTTCTTTACAGTCCAACTCTCACATTCATACATGACCACTGGAAAAACCACAGCCTTGACTAGACCGAACTTTGTTGGCAAAGTAATGTCTCTGCTTTTTAATATGCTACCTAGGTTGATCATAACTTTGCTTCCAAGGAGTAAGCATCTTTTAATTTCATGGCTGCAATCACCATCTGCAGTGATTTTGGAGCCCAAAAAAACAAAGTCTGACACTGTTTCCACTGTTTCCCCATCCATTTCCCATGAAGTGATGGGACCAGATGCCATGATCTTATTTTTCTGAATGTTGAGTTTTAAACCAACTTTTTCACTCTCCTCTTTCACTTTCAGCAAGAGGTTTTTTAGTTCTTCTTCACTTTCTGCCATAAGTGTGGTGTCATCTGCATATCTGAGGTTATTGATATTTCTCCTTGCAATCTTGATTCCAGGTTGTGCTTCTTCCAGCCCAGCATTTCTCATGATGTACTCTGCATATAAGTTAAATAAGCAGGGTGACAATATGCAGCCTTGATGTACTTCTTCTTGTATTTGGAACCAGTCTGTTGTTCCATGTCAAGTTATAACTTTTGCTTCTTGACCTGCATGCAGATTTCTCAGGAGGCAGGTAAGGTGGTCTGGTATTCCATCTCTTTCAGAATTTTCCACAGTTTATTGTGATCCACACAGTCAAAGGCTTTGGCATAGTCAATAAAGCAGAAGTAGATGTTTTTCTGGTACTCTTTTGCTTTTTCAATGATCCAATATATGTTGGCAATTTGATCTCTGATTCCTCTGCCTTTTTCTAAATCTTCTTGAACATCTGGAAGTTCTTGGTTCATATACTGTTGAAGCCTGGCTTGGAGAATTTTGAACATTACTTTGCTAGCATGTGAGATGAGTGCAATTGTGTGGCAGTTTGAGCATTCTTTGGCATTGTCTTTCTTTGGGATTGAAATGACTTTTGGGATTGAAAAGACTTTTCCAGTCCTGTGGCCACTGCTGAGTTTTCCAAATTTGCTGGCATATTGACTGCAGCACTTTCACAGCACCATCTTTCAGGATTTGAGATAACTCAACTAAAACTCCATCACCTCCAATAGCTTTGTTCATAGTGATGCTTCCTAAGGTTCACATATTCTCATTCCAGGATGTCTGGCTCTAGGTGAGTGATCACACCATTGTGATTATCTGAGTTTGAAGATCTTTTTTGTACAGTTCTTCTGTATATTGTTGCCACCTCTTCTTAATATTTTCTGCTTCTGTTAGGTCCATACCATTTCTGTTCTTTATTGTGCCCATCTTTGCATGAAAATTTCCCTTGGTATCTCTAATTTTCTTGAAGAGATCTCTAGTCTTTCCCATTCTATTGTTTTCCTCTATTTCTTTGCATTGATCATGGAGGAAGGCTTTTTTATCTCTCCTTGCTCTTCTTTTGAACTCTGCGTTCAAATAGGTATATCTTTCCTTTTCTCCTTTGCCTTTCACTTCTCTTCTTTTCACAGCTATTTGAAAGGCCTCCTCAGACAACCATTTTGCCTTTTGCATTTATTTTTCTTGGGGATGGTCTTGTTCACTGAATCCTGGACAATGTCACAAACCTCCCTCCATAGTTGTTCAGGTACTCTATCACATGTGATCCCTTGAATCTATTTGTCACTTCCACTTGTGGTCATAAGGGCTATATTTCTCCTTCAATTCAGGCCCAGATTCATCTGGCATAGCATTCCCCTACCAGCTGCTAGTTTCCTGTGGTCCATTCTACATGGACTGTCTCCTTCACCAAGTGCCAAACTGTGGGAAAATCCATTTAAGTTTAGTCCAAGTTCCCCCTTATGCTCATGCACACCAATGGGAAACCCTTACCACCCATGTATTTCAGATATTCCTGAAAGAGCCGCTTCCCCTTGCTCTACCGTCTGAAACTAGCCATCCACAATCATCACTGTAGGGAAGTTTTTCAGATACAAGTCCTAAAACATAAGTTAAGCTCCTTATAGATTGAGATGAAACCATACTCACATAATTAAAAGTAAAAAGGAGGTCCCCTCTGTTCCGCCATGTTGGGAAAATTAGAGGAAATACACTGCAACTCTTTTCAAAGAAATTTGCCTCCAGTTGCAAGTTTCATTCTTTTAACTGGTCCAACATTACTTAAAGTCTGGAGGTAAGGTTCAGTTAAAATTAGCAATACTGGTGGCTCAGAAGGTAAAGAATCTGCCAGCAGTGTAGGAGACTGGGTTCAATCCCTGGTCAGGAAGATCCCCTGGAGAAGGGAATAGCAACCCACTCCAGTCTTCTTGCCTGGAGAATTCCATGTACAGAGGAGGCTGGCAGTCTACAGATCATGGGCCCTCAAAGAGTCAGACATGACTGAGTGACTAACAGAATCACCTCCTTTGGAAGTGCTGTTTATGAATCTAGTATTTCACTTTATTTTTATTTATTTTTTTAAAAAATTTATTTATTTTAATTGGAGACTAATTACTTTAAAATATTGTAGTGGTTTTGCCATACATTGACATGAATCAGCCATGGGTGTACATGTGTTCCCCATCCTGAACCCCTTCCGCACCTCCCTCCCCATCCAT
Organism: Bos indicus x Bos taurus; assembly: GCF_003369695.1. NCBI lineage: Eukaryota > Metazoa > Chordata > Mammalia > Artiodactyla > Bovidae > Bos > Bos indicus x Bos taurus. The sequence continues at coordinate 32,079,287 of NC_040077.1, forward strand.
CCCTCTGGGTCATCCCACTGCACCAGCCCCGAGCACCCTGTCTTGTGAATTGAACCTGACTGGTGATCTGTTTCACATATGATAATATACATGTTTCAATGCTATGCTTTCAAATCATCCCACCCTCGCCTTCTCCCCCAGAGTCCAAAAGACTGTTCTATACATCTGTATCTCTTTTGCTGTCTCGCATATAGGGTTATCATTACCATCTTTCTAAATTCCATATATATGCATTAATATACTGTATTAGTGTTTTGCTTTCTGACTTACTTCACTCTGTATAATAGGCTTCATTTTCATCCACCTCATTAGAACTGATTCAAATGCATTCTTTTCAATGGCTGAGTAATATTCCATTGTGTATATGTACCACAGCTTTCTTATCTATTCGTCTGCCGATGGACATCTATGTGCTTCCATGTCTTGGGTATTATAAACAGTGGTGCAATGAACATTGGGGTACACGTGTCTCTTTCAATTCTGGTTTTCTCAGTGTGTATGCCTAGCAGTGGGATTGCTGGGTCGTATGGCAGTTCTATTTCCAGTTTTTTAAGGAATCTCCACACTGTTCTCCATAGTGCCTGTACTAGTTTGCATTCCCACCAACAGTGTAAGAGGGTTCCCTTTTCTCCACACCCTCTCCAGCATTTGTTGTTTGTAGACTTTTGGATCGCAGCCATTCTGACCAGCGTGAGATGGTAGCTCATTGTGGTTTTGATTTGCATTTCTCTGATAATGAGTGATGTTGAGCATCTTTTCATGTGTTTGTTAGCCATCTGTATGTCTTCTTTGGAGAAATGTATGTTTAGTTCTTTGGCCTATTTTTTGATTGGGTCATTTATTTTTCTGGAATTGAACTGCAGGAGTTGCTTGTATATTTTAATATACATATGGGTACCACCTATTTGTGGGCATCCATCAAAAGTAAGGAAAATATTTCTGGTTTATTATCTTGTTACAAGAAAAAACCAAAATATCATTTTCTCCCTAAGAGGATTCTATAGCCATTCTTTCAAATAAGGAAACTGTAGCTTCTGGAAAAAAAAAAGAAAGTTCTGCACTGTCCTCTAAAGATACTATATTGCACTATGTACCACCCTTGGCATCACTGTACAACCGAAATCAACCATTGTTTCATAGTGTCTCCATAGGCCTCTGGTGTACCTAAAGGAAAAAAAAATATGCTTAAGTATAAATATTTTCTGAGCTCCTTTGGTCTTGCTGCTCAGTAAAAGAAGAAAAATCTGCTAAAATAGAAAAAGGGAGAGAAAGAAAAGCAGTGTATGGAGAGGTTGAAGCTTTTTTCCTCCTCTACACTTCAGTAGGATTTTTGCTGAGAATACAAAGTTGGCTACTAGAAATAAACATTAGTTGAAACATCTAAAGAACAGGAATAATAATAATAATTTCCTTTTAGGGTTGTTGTCAGAATTTAAACTGTGACTCTAAGTAGTAAGTATTCATTAAATGTATTACCACCATTATCTTTATATGATGTTCAACATTTTTGCCTGTGACAGATGCGGTTTTTATTGTAGTTATTGAGTTTTATTATGTTGTTATCTCTGTGGATTTATGTTCATTTCCCTGTTAACTAAAGAGACTGAGCATGTTAGTGGACAAACCAATCCTCTGATTTTTTTAATAGGATGACTTAATGTTTTACCATCTCCCACTCCAGTACTCTTGCCTGGAAATTCCCACAGATGGAGGAGCCTGGTAGGCTACAGTCCGTGGGATCGCTGAGGGTTGGACACAACTGAGCGACTTCACTTTCACTTTTCACTTTCATGCATTGGAGAAGGAAATGGCAACCCACTCCAGTGTTCTTGCCTGGAGAATCCCAGGGACAGGGGAGCCTGGTGGGCTGCCGACTATGGGGTCTCACAGAGTCAGACACGACTGAAGTGACTTAGCAGACATATCTTGTGTTTTCCTTATTATTCTCCTGTTTTGATTCTCTTTTTCTTCTTTCACACCTTTTGTCAAATTAATAGATTTTCATAATCCTCTTTATTTTATCCATCTGTCTGTTTGGAAGCATTACATGTTATTTCTTTTATTTTTTATTTTTCTTTAACTTTCCTTAAGGAGTTAAAAGTATTTTGTATGTCTGCTGTCCTTCCATGCACAACAAAGTGTTTAACCTTTTCTATCAACCAAACACCCCTCGATCCAATTTTATCCTAACGCTTAAAATTTTAATTTTAACCATTAAAGGATTCAAGTGTTAAAATTACTAACACTTTATTTTATTCTCTATTTACTGAGGCAAACTGTGAAGCTACATGGCATAGGGCATGGGTACTGGGGAAAATGCAGAATGGGAAGAACAATGTCATCATTTCCAGCTAGTGTCAGCTTTTTTACTTCAGTACATGGAGGGTATCACCCCCTTTGTCTTCAATCATCTATTTTTCCTGGTGATATTTTTCCTGTATTTACCTGTTATTGCTGTTTGGGTTATGTCTCTTTTCTTCTTGGTGGTTTTTAAGATTTTCTCTTTATCACTGATGTTCTGCAAATTTGTGATCTATTGTTTGGTATATTTAATTGTCTTTATTAGTCTTAGATACCTTTGTATGTTTGAGATGGGATGTTTGTTATCAGACTCGTTTTGAGTAGAAACTATTTTAAGTTTGATCTGTTGTTTTCTTCTGCAAGCATCTTCTACCATCTTTCCCCACACACCTCCCATTGTGGTGCTTTTACAACTTACCCCACACAACTCCCTGAGGTTTTCACCCAGAACCAAGTCTTTTCATGATGCTCACACACTTCTGGTATGTGGAGACGCTGAGCACGTGTCCGACATGTTCAAAGAGGCAGTGCACAGTTTTCCTCATTCCTGGCCTTGAGTCTGAATCTCTGTCCTCTCATCGCCCCAGGAGGTGAGCAGCAACCATTGTCTTTTCCCCAGCCATACTTCGTGAGTGGAACAGAGGAATTCCGGCCCAAGTCCCTGGCTTCAGGCAGTAAAATCAGCCCGTTTCCTCTCTTATTGCCTTACATGAACACCTTTAATCTTACTCTATTCTCTAGTAGTCCAACTCCTGGGTTCAGTAGGTCTCTGGCTCAATTCTACTCACCAATTTGCATTTCTGTTTCATTGTCTTCAAAGAAATATTTATCTTTTTTAAAAGATAGATATATGTTTTGGTTTTATCTTTGCAAGTTTTACCTGAACCATCATGTATTTGGAGCAGAGTGTCCCAGCATGTGAACATACAGAGACACCTCAACCAGATATCTTTTTGTACATGTTTTTATGTGGATCAGCATCTCCATTTTAGGGATGAAATTTAAGCACAGATCTTTAAAAAAACATAAAGTTAATAATTATCATTAATAATAAGTTGGTTCCATCTTTTTATGTGTCCTTTAAATTAATTAGATTTAAAAGCTTTGCTTTAGAAGAGACTGTTTCTCAAAATGAAGTTCAAGTACCATACCTTGTGTGTGAGAAATACTCCAGAAGTTGTAAAAAAAAAAAAAGGTGTTATGAAGAAATAGCCATATAAAGATGTATCGTCTCCAGTAATTTAAACCAAAAGAGATATTTAGGTATATTTAAATGATAACATTTTTAGTATATATCTGCTCAACTCACAACTGAAAAATAATTCATATATTTACTGACTACTCTGAGCCTGGATAATTCAGTTTGCAAATCCCTCCATAGTTTTAAGTTCATAGGATTGAAAGGAACCCTAATCTGGTACAATTGCTTTTTTACAGGATTGTCTAATAAACTATTTCAGAAAAACTAATTTAGTTAAAGCTTTTCTAATAAGTTACTTTTGTAATTTGTTCCAGGGACTTTTATGGCTAGTGGCTGTGGAGCAAGTGGAATATTCTCATAGTAGGGTAAGAAATTCCAGTTGAGTCCTAATTCTGTCCCTAATATAAGATCAGAGTTTAAGGTAACATTTCTGGCTTTCTGTGCCTCAGTTTCACATACAGAAAAACAGAATTTTACTTGCTGTAACAAATCATCATGAGGCTGAAATGTGGTAACAGTCATAATCAACTTTTTAGAAAAGTTAAATAAGAAATTCAGTAAAAAGAAGGATGGTGAATTCAAATTAGCTATCTATATAGCCTCACTTTCAAGACTATGGCTAACCTCCTGTTAGAAGTTCAGAAGACAGCAAAGGACTGCATTATGTTGGTAGTCACATCTAATCGTATCAGCATATGTCAGATAAAATACACTTCCTTTCATATAATGCATATAATGTGGTTTTCCAGGAGGCCTTGGGCTAAGCAGTTCCTTACCCTGCTCCCTCTTAACAGCCATGCTTCTCTTTCTTTTACAACCTCTTTCTTACCTTTTGGTTAGCAGGTCATAAGCCCAGAATAAATTCAGAAGCTAAAACATATTTCAGCAATTAGCACCCTAGAAACTCAAGCTGTTTTTTGGCAATATTCTAAAAAGATGATTTCAGCACCTTTCATCCCCAGCTTGCTTGATAATTCACTTCCTATGTCCTTAGACTTGGCAGGCTGTCCAGTGCTAGAGGCACATTCTTAGGTTGGTGAGGAAAGTGTGAGCAACTTGAAGATGCTAAATAGGGACGTCAGCTACATCTGAACTAGATAGACTGAGTTAGTGGGGTTTTGTTCCTGGCCCGTTCTCTCTATTTTTAAATGTGATTGTACTCAGAGCTATTCTGAACATTTTAGTTAACTCTCCGCCATCCACCTACCTCTCTTATTATTAGGTACTCTCTCTAGAAATATTTTTAAAGAAGTTTAAAAAGAGATGAAACAAAATGTCTTCCAGACCGCTTCTGCCTCTGGCTTCAGAGAACTGAGCATCCCTTAGCCGCTTTTGTATCATATTTCTCAGAGGCAGGAAAAACTGAATGCCAAAATGAGACTAGGGAATTTGGTCCAACATGGAAAGTCCTTCATATTTTAGGTTGCTTTACATTCTCAGACACAGATGATGATTACTCATTCAGGAAGAATTAATGTTGAGTTCTTATCTAGTTAAAATAAGAATGGCATTGTGAATGTTAACCAATAAAGATAATTACAACTGGGTTTTTTTTGAAAGGGTACATGATCATTTTTCCTCTACTTTCTCAATTTACAAACAAATGTATCCTAACTAGTCAAGTGTATTTCTTATTTGTCTCCAAATTGGGTCTAAATAAAAAGTCAGAAGAGTGATCAAAAGCCTAGAGGGCACCTAAGAGAAATCTACAAGAGTTTAATGCATCAGCTATTTGGGCTACTCAAGTTCTCTTTCTGCTTTTCTTCTCTTTGGCTACTTGCTCTGATAGCTGGTGTTGCAAAGAGCTCTGATTCTAAAATTTTGTGACCAAAAGTTTCTAAAGAAGATAAAAAAACAATCCCACTGCTGGGCATACACACTGAAGAAACCAGAATTGAAAGAGACACGTGTACCCCAATGTTCATCACAGCACTGTTTATAATAGCCAGGACATGGAAGCAACCCAGATGTCCATCAGCAGATGAATGGATAAGAAAGCTGTGGTACATATACACAATGGAGTATTACTCAGCCATTAAAAAGAATACATTTGAATCAGTTCTAATGAGGTGGATGAAACTGGAGCCGATTATACAGAGTGAAGTAAGCCAGAAAGAAAAACACCAATACAGTATATTAACACATATATATGGAATTCAGAAACACGGTAACGATAACCCTGTATGCGAGACAGCAAGAGAGACACAGACGTATAGAACAATTTTTTGGACTCTGTGGGAGAGGGCGAGGGTGGGACAGTTTGGGGAATGGCATTGAAACGTGTATAATATCATATAAGAAACGAATCTCCAGTCCAGGTTCGATACAGGATGCTTGGGGCTGGTGCACTGGGATGACCCGGAAGGGTGATACAGGGAGGGAGGTGGGAGGGGGGTTCAGGATGGGGAACACGTGTACACCTGTGGCAGATTCATGTTGATGTATGACAAAACCAATACAATATTGTAAAGTAAAAAAAATAATAATAAATAATAAAAAAAAGATAAAAAAATAGGAGTCTTTGGACCATAAATTCATTGTTTGTACATATTTAACACAGGACTGGAAAAGGTCAGTTTTCATCCCAATCCCAAAGAAAGGCAATGCCAAAGAATGCTCAAACTACCACACAACTGCACTCATTTCACACACTAGTAAAGTAATGCTCTAAATTCTCCAGGCCAGGGTTGGACATGTGAACTGTGAACTGTGAACTTCCAAATGTTCAAGCTGGCTTTAGAAAAGGCAGAGGAACCAGAGATAAAATTGCCAACATCTGCTGTATCATCAAAAAAGCAAAAGAGTTCCAGAAAAACGTCTATTTCTGCTTTATTGACTATGCCAAAGCCTTTGACTGTGTGGATAACAACAAACTGTGGAAAATTTTGAAAGAGATGGGAATACCAGACCACCTGACCTGCCTCCTGAGAAATCTGTATGCAGGTCAGGAAGCAGCAGTTAAAACTGGACAGGAACAACAGACGGGTTCGAAATAGGAAAAGAAGTATATCAGGTCCATATATTGTCACCCTGCTTATTTAACTTCTATGCAGAGTACATCACGAGAAATGCTGGGCTGGATGAAGCATAAGCTGGAATCAAGATTGCCAGGAGAAATATCAATAACCTCAGATACACAGATGACACCACCCTTATGGCAGAAAGTGAAGAACTAAAGAGCCTATTGATGAAAGTGAAAGAGGAAAGTGAAAAAGTTGGCTTAAAACTCAACGTTCAGATAACTAAGATCATTGCATCTGGTCCCATCACTTCATGGCAAATAGTTGGGGAAACAGTGGAAACAGTGAAAGACTTTATTTTGGGGGGCTCCAAAATTACTGCAGATGGTGACTGCAGCCATTAAATTAAAAGAAACTTGCTCCTTGGAAGAAAAGTTATGACCAACCTAGACAGCATATTAAAAAGCAAAGACATTACTTTGCCAACAAAAGTCCATCTAGTCAAAGCTATGGTTTTTCCAGCAGTCATTATGGATGTGAGAGTTGGACTATAAAGAAAGCTGAGTGCCGAAGAATTGATGCTTTTGAACTGTGGTGTTGGAGAAGACTCTTGAGAGTCCCTTGGACTGCAAGGAGATCCAACCAGTCCATCCTAAAGATCAGTCCTGAATGTTCATTGGAAGGACTGATGGTGAAGCTGAAACGGCAATACTTTGGTCACCTGATGCAAACAGCTGACTCATTTGAAAAGACCCTGATGCTGGCAAAGACTGAAGGCAGGAGGAGAAGGGGAAGACAGAGGATAAGGTGGTTGGATGGCATCACCGACTCAATGGACTTGAGTTTGAGTAAACTCCAGGAGTTGGTGATGGACAGGGAGACCTGGCATGCTGCAGTCCATGGGCTTGCAGAGAGTCAGACATGACTGAGTCACCGAACTGAACTGAACATAGGATATTAAGAAAGAATAGGGTGTTCAGTTGGTTGGTGTGTGGCAAAAACTTCAAAATCAGGAGCTTAATATTCTGGTCCTAACTCTGGTTGCTTCTCTGTATTACTGAAAAATGAGTATCTCAGTTGAGGACACATGTCAAAAAACACTACTAGCTTTCCTCCTATATATTCCAAGATATACCATAAACCACCACGAAGTTCTCTGAATCAGAGTCTTGGAGAGTAGAGCTCAGTTGCATACTTTTGAATGATTCCACAGGGGATTCTGTTGTGTCCCATTACAGACAAATACTAAGCTATCTAATTTTCAAGTCCTTCTCATTCTGGCATTCTTTGAGTCTATGACTCTATGTATCAGAATTCCAGAAAATTGTTGTGAAGAAGAAACTAGAGAAAGGGAAGCAAAAATACAAGCAGAAAGAAGTGTGTATAAACTAAGAAAAGAAATCAATGAAATCTAAAACAGAAGAATAGGGGAAATACATGAAACAAACAAAAAAAAAAACCTGGCCTTTTGAAAAGATTGTTACAATTGATAAAACTTTAGCTAGCTTAATAAGGAAAAAAAGAGGAAAGACGTTATAAATATCAGAAAGGAAATATGGAATACCAATACAGGTTCTGCAGGCTTTTAAAATAATAAGGAAACACTATAAATGACTCTTCAGCCATAAATTCAACAACATACGTGACATGGATACATTCCTCAAAATCCACAAACAACCAAAACTCACTCTAGATGTAATAGGTAACTTGAATAGTTCTATAACATTGACTAAATTTTATTCATATTTTAAAGCTTTTTATAAAGAAGAAATCCCATGGCCAGATAATTTCACTGGCAAATATTTAATGAAAAAATAGCATAAATTCTACACAATCTTATCCAGAAAATTACAAGAGGGTAATAAACTTCACAACTCGGCTAGCATTATCTTGCTACTAAGATACGAAGCAAAAACAATATAAAATTAACAGTGCTTAAAACATAGATGCAAAAATCCTTAATAAAATGTCAGTAAATAAAATCCAGAAATACATGAGAGGAATAATACATCATGACTAAGTGGGATTTTCCCCAATATTATAAATCTAATTCAGTATTCAAAAATCAATCACTGTCATAGCCCATATCAACAACCTGAAAAAGAAAAGCCACTTGATCCTATGATTTGGTGCAGGAGAAAAAAATATGAAAAACTTAAACATTAATTCAAAATAAAAACTCTTAGCAAACTAGGAATAGAAGAGAACTTTGTCAACTGGATAAAGAGCATCTACATCTTCTCACCCCCCAAAATAGCTAGCATTATAGTTAATGGTGACAAAGATTTCCCCTAAAATTAGGAGCAAGGCAAAAGATGCCCATTATCACCACTTCAATCTAGCATCATACTGGATGTCCTAGGCAAAACCCATAGAAATGTACAGCAGAGGGAGTGAACCCCAATAGTTAATAATCATGTATATTAGCTTATCAGCTGTAACATATGTACCATACCAATGTAAAATGTTAATCAGTTCAGTTTAGTCACTCAGTCATGTCCAAATCTTTGTGATCTCCTGGACTGCAGCATGCCAGGCTTTCCTGTCCATCACCATCTCTTGGAACTTGCTCAAACTCATGTCCATTGAGTCGGTGACACCATCCAACCATCTCATCCTCTGCCGTCCCCTTCTCCTCAAGGGAGAGGATGTTAATAGTAGAGGAATAATAGAGGAAACTCTGTGTGTGTGTGTATGTGTGTGTGTGTGGGGGGGGGGGGGAGAGTGTTAGGACAGTGGGAGTATATAGGAATTCTCTATATTTTCTGTTAAGCTTTTCTGTAAACCTAAAACTTTTAAAATATAAAGTCTATGAGTTAAAAGATAAAAGTTAACTGTACTATTCATTAATTTAAAAAATAAAAGTTTTAAAAAGGGACATAGAAAGGATACCAGCTGAGCTACCAGGGAAGCCCTAGAAAGGATAACAATTCAATTACCCCAAAATGTAAGTGACTAGAAGGCCTGGTAAAAAAGACACAAGGAAAATGAAGACTTTTGCAATGGATATCTTACCATCTTTATATTCCAGTTTCAATTAGTTAATTAATTCCTTTATCAACCTGTTTTCATGACTGACTGGAAGTAACAATTTGATTTTTGTTTTACTTTCAAAGAAGGAAATTATTACCATGCAATCCTTGTTAACATTTCAGGTAGGCTGAAAGAGTAGTTTCTTCTACTGATGGTTGTTGCTGATGGAACCATTAAACTGTAATTCCTTTTAAGCAACCTTCTTTCTATATGTTGCAAACTCCTTTCAGATGCTTCTCATGAGTTATTGAGATAGCTTGAGATATTGTTTTACTACTCTTATCATCCTCGATATTTTTACTGAAGATATTTCACTGGTATGACAACATGTCTGGATTAACATATAATAAACATCCTTTTAAGCAATGACCAGTCCTTTTATGATTTGGCATAGCTACCCTATTATGATAAATTGCCTTAAACAAGTTCAACTTGATAACTATGAACGAGGTTACATTGTTCTTCAATTATCCTTTTAATCAATCTCCCAGATAATCATTCTGCCTAAAAATATGTTTCTCAATACTAATTTCATTATCTAGGTGATTCTCATCACTAATCATTAGAGTGTGATTCTCCATATTTTTAACAACTCTTACTTTAACTTAAATGGGTGATTAAACTCAATATGCAGGATATTACCTGCACGGTGGTCTTGATAATATATTCTCCGTTGTAACTATCTTCACTTCATCTTACTAATAGATGTTAAAAAAGAAAAAAGCTCTTATTAAACCCTTCCACAATAAATCATATATCTAAAGGGAGATTACCTTAAAAAAAAAAAAAAAGGATAAAAAAGGGCCTTCTTCCCTTTATGCCAAGAAAACTTTTTAAAATTTTGCTACCCTGAATATCATTGAGCCTTTTATAGTAATATTGGCAAAGCATGTAGAGATCCTATGTTGTTGAAAATGTGGATTGGGCAGGTGTGGGGGGCACGGGGAAGACATAAGTTTAATTATGGAGAGTAGAATACTTCTGGGAGAAGGCAATGGCACCCCACTCCAGTACTCTTGCCTGGAAAATCCCATGGACGGAGAAGCCTGGTGGGCTGCAGTCCATGGGGTCGCAAAGAGTCGGACACGACTGAGCGACTTCACTTTGACTTTTCACTTTCATGCATTGGAGAAGGAAATGGCAACCCACTCCAGTGTTCTTCCCAGGAGAATCCCGGGGACAGGGGAGCCTGGTGGGCTGCCGTCTATGGGGTCGCACAGAGTCGGACACGACTGAAGTGACTTAGCAGCAGCAGCAGCAGCAGAATTCTTCTGTGACTCTTCTAGTTTTATTAAGTATTCCTCACTAAACTGGCCACGTTGCAACAGACACCACCTAGTGTTGACTGGTGGAACTTCAGTGTAAATATTTGTACTGCTGCTCAGCTGCTCAGTCATGTCTGAATCTTTATGACCCACGGACTGTAGCCCACCAGGCTCCTCCATCCATGCGATTTTCCAGGCAAGATTACTGGAGTGAGTTGCCATTTCCTACTCCAGAAGTATCTGTGGTGGTTGTTTAGTCTCTCAGTCGTGTCCAACATTTTGCGACCCCAGGGACTGTATGAACCCTGCCAGGCTTCTCTGTCCATGGGATTCTCCAGGCAAGAATACTGGAGTGGGTTGCCATTTCCTTCTCCAGAAGTATCTGTGAACAGAAGTATCTGTGAGGTTCCACTAAATACATCTGGGTTAACTCTCATCTTCTACATAACAGTATATGAAATAATTTTATATATTCCCGTCACTTATATAATGTCTTTCTCTCTTAAATATGTTTTCCTCACCTAGGTACTGATCTTTAAGTTATGTTTATAATTATCTGTCATAAACTATGACTTTACTTGGGTTTTAGGCAAATGTTCTCTAGACAACCCTACTTGCATCCTAGTTTGGGTTACAGAGCAATTCCAGAACCAGTTTCTAGAATAAAGCAAAATAGAAGCTGTTAATAATTTAATATCTAGTTAATAATATCAGTTGTTGAACATGATGATTTAGCTTACTGACTATAATTATTTACACTTTAAGCCATAAATTTTATAATTTGTTATAAATTTATCAACATGGGAATATTTTAAAATTACTTTTGTTTTTTACTTTTTAAATTTTAACCTAAAGGTATAAATACAGTAAAGTTCATATAATAAAATTAGATACAGTAAATTTTTGATTCAGAAAAAATAAGATACTTTTGAAGATATTATAAAATCAACATATTTTGTAGCTATCTATTTTAAAAATGAAGAAAATGTTGACACACTCCGACTCATTTGAATATTAAATTTGATTTTCAGGAAACGTTCATATAGCCTCCCTTTCCCCAGGAGAGTAAACATATGCTATGCCCTTTAAAACAAGATCCTGTCCATTTGCTTGCCCATGATTATGATGGTTTACCAGAAAAAGACAAAACACATCCACCATTCTTTGTCACAATGACTTACACCAGCTTAAGCAGCGGACTTCCTAAACCAAGACTTATCACTTCAGGGTTATTTCCATGTGACCTGTGGAGAATACTCATGAATAGAAGGGGAAGGCATGTGGCTTTCTCTGCTGTGGGGCTGAACCCCTCGATGTGAGACTAGAAGGCAGGCCTGAGTGTTGTGAAGTAATCATTAAGTTACACGCTTGTCATTTCTTGTACATTCACTCAGAACTAATGCACATCACTTTTTCCAATTATAATCATTCCACCATTTAACAAGCACAAAAGGCCTTAGATTCCAATTTGCCACTGATGCCTCGCTCTCACTTGCTTGTTTCTTGGCATTTCCATCTTGCTGGTTTGTGCATGGCTCCAATCATACATACGGAGCATTCTCTTTTCCTAAAACAAACTTGCAAATGGAGGTGACAAGAACAGCTGCTCTCACGTTGGAGGGCAGGCCATTTTCACTGCTTTGATAATTTTTCTGTTCCTGCAGTTCTTTTCTATTGTAAATATGTATTATTTCTCAGGTTTTTTTTATTGCCAAAGGTAAATATGAACCACCTAGTGAGGTGCTGTGTATATGTGTATGTTTCTATCCAGGCTTCTCTGCTGGTTTTCTCAAACCTTTTCTGGTATATGTCTCATTTCATTTGGTTTCTCAAATCGGTTTCTGTCTTTACAAACACACAGACATAAACAAACACTCAACAGGCTAGAGAAACACAACTTCTTCATACTTTGTTAGCTTCTGCTTCCTTCGGTGAGTATTAATATGCTGGAATGATCTGTGAAACGTGCTGGCTTTGGATACGCAGCCTTAAACACGAGCTACATATAAGAGGAAATTGGTATTTTCATTTGCTGCACATGCTTTAATGATATTAAGCAATCTAATATGGTGCATACGCTGGATTTCAGTAACATGTCTCTTGAGAATTTCAAACGGTAATGGCAATTTAAAATGACAGCCTTACATTTATATAGCTCCTTTCATCTCAGAGGTCTTTACACTTTATAAAGTTATATGGAGCAATCATTTCACTTACCCTCCACAGAAATTCTGCCACCTCTAGGGCAAATCTGGGCTTACTTTCAAAATTGACTCGACATTACAGATAATTATGACAAGGGGCGAAAAGCAACAATCAATGAAAACTGAATAGGGAATACAGAAAGATAAAATAATGTCCAAAGGAAATTTTAGCCAAAAGGTAAGAATCAAGCAAACAAACAAAAATTCCCTGAGGTTATTTAATAACCACTAGTGCACAGGACTGTGAACTCCCATGACAACCACTAGAGAGCATTTCAGGGATAACAAGTTTAAGGCTAATTCTCTGAAGGTTGAATTTAGGTTAGTGAAAACAAAAACTCAAAAAATAAAGAGTTCTTACACAGCAAGAAAAAAAAAGGGCTTAAAGTATTATGATTCTAAATAAAGATGTGTCATGTTTCTCCCTGGTTAAAATACTACCAATTTCCCTCTATTTCTACATATTTCTAGCACTGGACACATATGCACAGTTTGGCACCCTAAAGTTTTGAGAATTATTTACAGGATATATTATTAAAAGCATTTATAAAGGCATTTCAGGATACCTGTGATTACTTTTTATTGCTGGAGTGTCTTCATATCTAGGAATTATATAAGGAAAACTAACAAATTTAGTTTAGGTCTGGGCATTTAAGCATACACTTAACATGCTCTGAGTCATGTGAGGCTGTGCCTAGACCCCATCACTATGCTGATGTTAGGAGTTCAGTTCAGTCTCTCAGTCATGTCCGACTCTTTGCAACCCCATGAATCGCAGCACGCCAGGCCTCCCTGTCCATCACCAACTCCCGGAGTTCACTCAAACTCATGTCCATTGAGCCGGTGATGCCATCCAGCCATCTCATCCTCTGTCATCCCCTTTCCCTCCTGCCCCCAATCCCTCCCAGCATCAGACTCTTTTCCAATGAGTCAACTCTTTGCATGAGGTGGCCAAAGTATTGGAGTTTCAGCTTTAGCATCAGTCCTTCCAATGAACACCCAGGACTGATCTCCTTCAGAATGGACTGGTTGGATCTCCTTGCAGTCCAAGGGACCCTCAGGAGTCTTCTCCAACACCACAGTTCAAAAGCATCAATTCTTTGGCGCTCAGCTTTCTTCACAGTCCAACTCTCACATCCATACATGACCACTGGAAAAACCATAGCCTTGACTAGACGGACCTTTGTTGGCAAAGTAATGTCTCTGCTTTTTAATATGCTATCTAGGTTGGTCATAACTTTCCTTCCAAGGAGTGAGCGTCTTTTAATTTCATGGCTGCAATCACCATCTGCAGTGATTTTGGAGCCCAAAAAAACAAAGTCTGACACTGTTTCCACTGTTTCCCCATTCATTTCCCATGAAGTGATGGGACCAGATGCCATGATCTTAGTTTTCTGAATGTTGAGCTTTAGGCCAACTTTTTCACTCTCCTCTTTCACTTTCATCAAGAGGGTCTTTAGTTCCTCTTCACTTTCTGCTGTAAGGGTGGTGTCATCTGCATATGTGAGGTTATTGATATTTCTCACAGCAATCTTGATTCCAGCTTGTGCTTCTTCCAGCCCAGAGTTTCTCATGATGTTAGGAGTAAGCAAATGCAAAGTGGCCACAAATTCTCAGTTGCTCAGTCATGTCCAACTCTGTGTGTCCCCATGTACTATAGCTCACCAGGCTTCTCTGTCCATGGGATTCTCCAGGCAAGAATACTGAAGTGGGTTGCTGTGCCCTCCTCTAGGGAATCTTCCTGACCCAGGGATCAAACCTGTGGCTCCTGCACTGCAGGGGAACTCTTTACTGCTGAGCCACCACAGATGCCCCAGAGTGGCCATAACCAGTGCAAAAATGACCTCTATGGTCATGCCTGCCCTGTCTTGACTACCTTTTCCCCCCTGGTATTGCTGGTCTGCCCACATAGCACACTTTAAACCAAACAGTCAGCATTTCCAGGATATCTAGAACTCTTCTAGGTATTGGGGTCCGGGCTCTTCCAAAACCAGACTCTATCAGTGCTCTGAACCCTGTCGAGAGATAAGTGCTTTCTTCTTTATCCTCCACAGTCTTCTCCTCCTTAGAGCTGATTTATTGCATTTTAGCCATTACTGAAAAATTTAGAGGGCTACGGGCAAAAGTGAATTCATTTGAGATTTTTAACTCCTAGCTAAATCCCAGGCATTCTTAAGGAAGTGTTGGGATTTGAAACCTTCATAAAATGTAGAAATAACAGCTAGATGAAGCAGTCTTTGAGTAAGTTTATTACATAAGGAATATTTTGAATTTAAACCTAATTGCATTAGTTTAAGTGATTACAAAAGTAACATATATGTTGAATAAAATCTACAAAAGACAAGAAAACAGAAAAAAAAAAAAACTAATGCTAAGGGAAAAGCTGCCCCTCTCCCTCATTTTCTTGTGATCATACATATCTCACAACTTTTTATTAAAAATATATTATAATAGAAATGTGCCAGTAAATGTTTAAGACCTAATTCTCCAGAAAACTAAATATAGTTCTGATTTGTAGCATTTGCCAATTTCTGTAGTGAAATTACCCTCACCATGGTTGAAAATAAAACTTGAATACAGGCAAGTTGGGGAGGAATTCTGGCAAACTGAATGCTCCACCTCTGATGAGACATAAACCCCATGTTGCCAGATATCGTTATTTTTAAAAAGAAATCTGTTTTTCTGATTTATTGTAAAAATATTTTGGGGGCTCAGATCTGGCCTATGTGCCAGGATCTTATGTCCATAATACTTTCTAGCAGTGGCTTGCCCTGCAGTGGAGTTCAAATATTAGTCTTTCCTTATATCTAGTTCCTATAAGAAATAGGTCTTATTTCTACCTCATCTGCTTACTTCTCAAAAATTTATGCAATTTTTGTTAATAGTAAGACCAAAGTGGTATTTCTAGCATGACAGTTTTAACATCTCAGTACAGTAGACAAGTTAGCAAGTATTGAAACAGCTTTTCTCTAGCACTGATGTGTATTATTTTTTCTTATTAGGTGATACTAGCATGTTTGAGGGCTTCCTTGATAGTTCAGTTGGTAAAGAATCTGCTGGTAATGCTGGAGAACTTGGTTTGATTCCTGGGTCTGGAATATCTGCTGGAGAAGGGATAGGTTACCCACTCCAGTATTGTTGGGCTTCCCTTGTGTGACTCAGCTGGTAAAGAATCCTCCTGCAACGCAGAGGATTCTGCTGCACAGTTGCACTCATCTCACACGCTAGCAAAGTAAAAAGCTCAAAATTCTCCAAGCCAGGCTTCAACAGAAGGTGAAGCAAAAACTTCCAGATGTTCAAGCTGGATTTAGAAAAGGCAGAGGAACCAGAGATCAAATTGCCAACATCCATTGGATCATAAAAAAAGCAAGAGAGTTCCAGGAAAACATCTATTTCTGCTTTATTGACTGTCAAAGCCTTTGACTGTGTGGATCACAACAAACTGTGGAACATTCTGAAAGAGATGGGAATACCAAACCACCTTATCTGCCTCCTGAGAAATCTGTATGCAGGTCAAGAAGAAACAGTTAGAACTGGACATGGAACAACAGACTGGTTCCAAATTGGGAAGGAGTATGACAAGGCTGTACATTGTCACCCTGCTTATTTAACTTATATGCAGAGTCCATCATGCAAAATGCTGGGCTGGATGAAGCACATACTGGAATCAGGATTTCTGGGAGAAATATCAGTAACTTCAGATACACAGATGATACCACCCTTATGGCAGAAAGAGAAGAAGAAATAAAGAGCCTCTTGATGAAAGTGAAAGAGAATGAAAAAGCTGGCTTAAAACTCAACATTCGAAAAATGAAGATCATGGCATCTGGTCCCGTCACTTCATGGCAAATAGATGGGAAAACAATGGAAACAGTGAGAGACTTTATTTTGGGGGGCTCCAAAATCACTGCAGATGGTGATTGCAGCCATGAAATTAAATGACACTTGCTCCTTGGAAGAAAAGCTATGACCAACCTAGACAGCATGTTAAAAAGCAGAGACATTACTTTGCCAACAAAGGTCTGTCTTGTCAAAGCTATGGTTTTTTCCATTCATCATGTATGGATGTTAGAGTTGAACTCTGAAGAAAACTGAGCACCACAGAATTGATGCTTTTGAACTGTGGTGTTAAAGAAGACTCTTGTGAGTCCCCTGGACTACAAGGAGATCAAACCAGTCAATCCTGAAGGAAATCAGTCCTGAGTATTCATTGGAAGGACTGATTCTGAGGCTAAAGCTCCAATACTTTGGCCAGCTGACTCATTGGAAAAGACCCTGATGCTGGGAAAGACTGAAAGCAGGAGGAGAAGGGGATGACAGGATGAGATGGTTGGATGGCATCACCAACTCAATGGACTTGTGTTTGAGCAAGCTCTGGGAGTTGATGATGGACAGGGAAGCTTGGCATGCTACAGCCCATGGGGTTGCAAAGAATCAGACATGACTGAGCAACTGAACTGAACTGAACTGAGAGTGTTTGAGTAGAGCCACCAGGTACCTATCCTCCTACATGAATTATTGCCCATCTTTGAGTTTTTAAATATGTAACATCCAGCTGTCAATAGCCCAAGAAATGCCAATCTGTCTGGTTAGCAGGGAAAAGCCTAGAGAAATATGGTTTCCAATGAGATTTTTTTATCTGGTTCCCTCAGATGGGGAAATAAGTATTCTTGTGCTAAGAGGCGACCAACAAGCCCACTTGATACTACAAGCTTTACTTGTAGCCCAACATATAGCCTTTTGGGTATAATATCATCCTTTTGAATTGTTTGCATAGTTGATTTAAATTCACAGCATGTTTCATACACTCTTAGATAACAGTGTAGCAAGTTCCACTTGTAGGAAAATATATTTTTTCTTCCTTGTATAAACAGAACAGTAGTAGTGTAACAAGAGAAACATTTTCAAACCTTAGAAAGAACCAGCTCTTTCCACACTTTATGGACTAATGCCAACATTTTTAATGCACTTTTCTTGTTATAGCATTGTTTTATTTGAAACCTCTGTTATCCACTGTCCTTCGTAGTTAATGATAAATGACAATGTATATTCCTCAAGGTGGACCACTTCAAATCTGGGGCAAAAATATAACTATTAGTATTAGAATTGTAGTTTTCCCCCAGTGTCTCCCCATATTTGAAAAATAAAACTTTGTAATAAGTCCAGATTTGTGGAGACTTAAGTGACACCCCATGGTTCAGCAACCAAGTGTTAACTAAGACAGGTGACTTGAGTTCTATTTAAATCTATTCCCAACTAGTAACAACAGCTTTATAATCCTGCTTCTTGCTCTCTCAAGTGTTTTAATTTGTTTTAGGGAGGTTTGCAAGGATCAAATTAGTTACTTCACATAAAAGAACTTTGCAACTTCACTTCATTACAAATGTAAGCCAATTTTGTTATGAAGAACCAAGGAGAAAAGTAGTAGAAAAGACATAAGGAAGGGAACTTAAGTGAAAGGAAACTGTTGGTTCTCCACAGCATTGTTCTAAATGTGTACTAAGTTCAGGTGTAATGAGTGATCAAGCATGGGAAGTCAATCAGGAAATGAGCGTACAGGCGAAGCAGGCTAGGACAAATACAAGTCACAGACACTGAAGAGTTCCCACGAACCCATGTTTACACAGTTTACAATCTTAGGAGATTTATGTATTTCCTGATGAACATCAGTTCAGTTCAGTCGCTCAGTCATGTCCGACTCTTTGCCACCCCATGAATTGCAGCACGCCAGGCATCCCTGTCCATCACAAACTCCTGGAGTTCACCCAGACTCACGTCCATTGAGTCAGTGATGCCATACAGCCATCTCATCCTCTATCGTCCCCTTCTGCTCCTGCCCCCAATCCCTCCCAGCATCAGAGTCTTTTCCAATGAGTCAACTCTTCGCATGAGGTGGCCAATGTACTGGAGTTTCAGCTTTAGCATCATTCCTTCCAAAGAAATCCCAGGGCTGATCTCCTTCAGAATGGGCTGATTGGATCTCCTTGCAGTCCAAGGGACTCTCAAGAGTCTTCTCCAACACCACAGTTCAAAAGCATCAGTTCTTCGGCACTCAGCCTTCTTCACAGTCCAACTCTCACATCCATACATGACCACAGGAAAAACCATAGCCTTGTCTAGACGAACCTTGTTGGCAAAGTAATGTCTCTGCTTTTGAATATGCTATCTAGTTTGGACATAACTTTCCTTCCAAGGAGTAAGCGTCTTTTAATTTCATGGCTGCAGTAACCAGCTGCAGTGATTTTGGAGCCCCAAAAAAATAAAGTCTGACACTGTTTCCCCTGTTTCCCCATCCATTTCCCATGAAGTGATGGGACCAGATGCCATGATTTTCGTTTTTTGAATGTTGAGCTTTAAGCCAACTTTTTCACTCTCCACTTTCACTTTCATCAAGAGGCTTTTGAGTTCCTCTTCACTTCTACCATAAGGGTGGTGTCATCTGCATATCTGAGGTTATTGATATTTCTCCCGGCAATCTTGATTCCAGCTTGTGCTTCTTCCAGTCCAGCATTTCTCCTGATGTACTCTGCATATAAGTTAATAAACAGGGTGAAAATATACAGCCCTGACGTACTCCTTTTCCTATTTGGAACCAGTCTGTTGTTCCATGTCCAGTTCTAACTGTTGCTTTCTGACCTGCATATAGGTTTCTCAAGAGGCAGGTCAGGTGGTCTGGTATTCCCAACTCTTTCAGAATTTTCCACAGTTTATTGTGATCCACACAGTCAAAGGCTTTTGCATAGTCAATAAAGCAGAAATAGATGTTTTTTTCTGGAACTCTCTTGCTTTTTCCATGATCCAGCAGATGTTGGCAATTTGATCTGTAGTTCCTCTGCCTTTTCTAAAACCAGCTTGAACGTTAGGAAGTTCACGGTTCACATATTGCTGAAGCCTGGCTTGGAGAATTTTGAGCATTACTTTACTAGCATCTGAGATGAGTGCAATTGTGCGGTAGTTTGAGCATTCTTTGGCATTGCCTTTCTTTGGGATCGGAATGAAAACTGACCTTTTCCAGTCCTGTGGCTACTGCTGAGTTTTCCAAACTTGCTGGCATATTAAGTGCAGCACTTTCACAGCATCATCTTTCAGGATTTGAAATAGCTCAACTGGAATCTATCACCTCCACTAGCTTTGTTCGTAGTGATGCTTTCTAAGGCCCATTTGACTTCACATTCCAGGATGTCTGGCTCTAGGTCAGTGATCACACCATCGTGATTATCTGGGTCATGAAGATCTTTTTTGTACAGTTCTTCTGTGTATTCTTGCCACCTCTTCTTGATATCTTCTCCTTCTGTTAGGTCCATACCATTTCTGTCCTTTATAGAGCCCATTTTTGCATGAAATGTTCCCTTGGTATCTCTAATTTTCTTGAAGAGATCTCTAGTCTTTCCCATTCTGTTGTTTTCCTCTATTTCTTTGCATTGATCACTGAGGAAGGCTTTCTTATCTCTTCTGGCTATTCTTTGAAACTCTAAACTCAGATGCTTATATCTTTCCTTTTCTCCATTGCTTTTCACTTCTCTTCTTTTCACAGCAATTTGTAAGGCCTCCCCAGACAGCCATTTTGATTTTTTGTATTTCTTTTCCATGGGGATGGCCTTGATCCCTGTCTCCTGTACAATGTCACGATCCTCAGTCCATAGTTCATCAGGCACTCTATCTATCAGATCTAGTCCCTTAAATCTATTTCTCACTTCCACTGTATAATCATAAGGGATTTGATTTAGGTAATACCTGAATGGTCTAGTGGTTTTCCCTACTTTCTTCAATTTCAGTCTGAATTTGACAATAAGGAGTTCATGATCTGAGCCACAGTCAGCTCCTGGTCTTGTTTTTATTGACTGTATAGAGCTTCTCCATCTTTGGCTGCAAAGAACAAAATCAATCTGATTTCGGTGTTGACCATCTGGTGATGTCCATGTGTAGAGTCTTCTCTTGTGTTGTTGGAAGAGGGTGTTTGCTATGACCAGTGCATTTTCTTGGCAAAACTCTATTAGTCTTTGCCCTGCTTCATTCCGTATTCCAAGGCCAAATTTGCCTGTTACTCCAGGTGTTTCTTGACTTCCTACTTTTGCATTCCAGTCCCCTATCATGAAAAGGACATCTTTTTTAGGTGTTAGTTCTAAAAGGTTTTGTGGGTCTTCATAGAACCGTTCAGCTTCTTCAGCGTTCCTGGTTGGGGCATAGACTTGGATTACTATGATACTGAAAGGCTTGCCTTGGAAATGAACAGAGATCATTCTGTCATTTCTGAGATTGCATCCAAGTACTGCATTTCGGACTCTTTTGTTGCCCATAATGGCTACTCCATTTCTTCTGAGGGATTCCTGCCCACAGTAGTAGATATAATGGTCATCTGAGTTAAGTTCACCCATTCCAGTACATTTCAGTTTGCTGATTCCTAGAATGTCCACATTCACTCTTGCCATCTCTTGTTTGACCACTTCCAATTTGCCTTGATTCATGGACCTGACATTCCAGGTTCCTATGCAATACTGCTCTTTACAGCATTGGACCTTGCTTCTATCACCAGTCACATCCACAGCTGGGTATTCTTTTTGCTTTGGCTCCATCCCATCATTCTTTCTGGAGTTATTTCTCCACTGATCTCCAGTAGTATATTGGGCACCTACTGACCTGGGGATTTCCTCTTTCAGTATCCTATCATTTTGCCTTTTCATACTGTTCATGGGGTTCTCAAGGCAAGAATCCTGGTTTGCCATTCCCTTCTCCAGTGGACCACATTCTGTCAGATCTCTCCACCATGACCTACCCGTCTTGGGTTGCCCCACAGGCATGGCTTAGTTTCATTGAGTTAGACAAGGCTGTGGTCCTAGTGTGATTAGATTGACTAGTTTTCTGTGAGTATGGTTTCAGTGTGTCTGCCCTCTGATGCCCTCTTGCAACACCTACCGTCTTACTTGGGTTTCTCTTACATTGGGCGTGGGGTATCTCTTCACGGCTGCTCCAGCAAAGCGCAGCCGTTCCTCCTTACCTTGGACGAGGGGTATCTCCTCACCACCACCCTTCCTGACGTTCAATGTCTGATAGCTCCTCTAGGCCCTCCTGTGCCTGCACAGCCACGGCTCTTTGGACCTGGGGTTGGTCCTCCCAGCCGCCAGCCCTGGCCTCGGGCCTGGGGTAGCTCCTCTCGGCCGTTCCTGTGCTGTCGCAGCCTGGCACTCTAGGCCGCTGCCTCTGCCCTCAGATGTAGGGTAACTCCTCTTGGTCGCTGCCCTTCGGGCATGGGGTCCTCCTGGCTTCTGCTCCTGACCTTGGACGTGGGGTAGCTCCTCTCACCCGTGCTTTAGTGCGCCGGTGGCAGCCGCCTGCGCTTTAGTGTGCCGGTTGCAGCCGCCCATGCATCAGACCTCTAAAAACCTGTGAATCTCAAGCCAGTTGAAATCCCACGCTTAGGTTATATTTTAAAAGTTTTCCTGAACAGACTGGAGCAGTGATACTCAAACGTCATTGTGCATAAAAATATTCTGTGGACCTGGTCAAATGAAATCTACTGACTGAGAATATGAAATGAAAGTTCTGAGTGAGAACTTTGATATTCTGATATCTACCTATGGAGAATATGAAATGAAAGGCCTGAATGAGGCTCATGGAGCTGTATTAAAAACAAACAAAAAAAAGTCATGAATTAAGAAAGGGGTAGGAAAGTTACAGGGTGCTTAGGAAATGGTGAAATAGAGAAGCTTCACATTTGGGTGATTAGGAAGATGGCAAGTATATTAAGCATAAGAAGAAACACTGCAGAGTAGTGTAGACTACAGGCGTTAATCGTCCCCAGTTTCCATATGCCTTCCCGTATTTATGCTACTGAATAGTGTCCTCTGACATCAGCTCTAAGTTTGGCCATGTGAGTTGCTTTGTATTGTTGGAAAATAGCAAATGTGACACCTACAGAGAAAGTCTTCGTGTATTAAGGTATAAACCCTCTTACAACTTCTAGGAGTCCTGTGGCCATCCCTATGTGAACAAGCCTGGGCAACAATTCTGGTGACCCATGGCCAATCGCTTCAGTGCGCTCACCTGAAAGTTTGCACCGATGATCAGTCATGATGTTGAGATCGTCTTTACATAGCCAGCTTTATGACAGATAACGACACAGGTTAACTTGCAAAGCTGGATTAAGCTCTGGATGTGCTGAATCTGAGTTTCTGGTACATTTATAAGGAACTTCAAAGCAGATAAGACAATCTACAGCCTAAGTGAGTGATTAGCAAAGGCATAAGGAAGGCAGCTATGCTCACCACTATACCACCAATGCCACACCAACAAAAGCATAAAGAAAAGAATTTGGAGTGTAATAGTATACAATTGATATTGAGGCCCCGAAGCAGAGCCTTAACAAAGACCTTCATTTAATTTTCTCAGGGAAAAAGTAAATGGTAAGTCACAGAGCCCCAAAGAACAGAAAGGGAGCCAAGAGAACTAGGACCAGAAAGTCTCAGAAAATAAAAGAGACTTCTAAAGACTCAGAGCAGAGAGGCATCAAATGTTCAAAAGATGCATAAAATAATGGCTCCTCTAGGCCTGTAGTTTAATAAGTTTTAAATTGGTGGGTGTAGAAAAATGACATGAAATTGACTTATGGATGTAACAGCTGAGAGAAAGAGTTAGGCATTAAGTATCAACTATTTTTAAAAGAAATGGGATAAAATTAAGATAAGAGGAAGAACACACATTTTTAAATTGTTAGAAAAGGTCAATAATCACATATTTTATTAACAATTTGATGTATCATTCATTAAATGAGACAGTAAAAGACAAAGCGATGAATTCAAGTTAAATGCATATCTGTAATGGACATCAACACAACTTTGGAAAATGGAATGGTGGTGAATGAATTATAATTGACTTGACAGTTTGGAAAAACTGAAAATTAACTGCTTCAAGAGTAAGAAGCTAAAAAGCAGGCAAATCTACAAAGCAGAATCCTGAATATGATTAGAAATTAAAGATATTAGGGGCCTAAGAAGACAGGAATTTAAAGAAAATAGGAAGATTTTGTGACATTCGTTAAGAAATAGTCAAGTTCTCAAGTCTCTTCTACCCATTTATCCAGGTAAGCACTCCTCCCAGATCATCTTAAATTGGATTTTCAAGACTAAGCACAAGTGAAATCAAGGAAATTTACCAAAAAGAGATATTTGACACTCTACATATTGAATGCTGAGACTGCTAACCCCACTTACGCTACCTGCGTCTAAGAACACTGGCAATTTTGAGCATATTCCAACCTCCCACCCACTTTGCCCAATGTTAGAGATCGAGAATTTTGCCATCTAGGATAGGTTAACTATCTAGGGGACAGTTTCAACAGACCCAGTACAATAAATGATAAAAGAACCCACACCAAAGCACATTACAGTGGTATTTCACTATTCTGGCAACTAAGAGATGATCCTAAAAGCTAACAGAATATAAAGTAGACCTATGCAAATGATAGAAATCAGAACAGCATCAAACAGGCTTGCCAGAGTAAAAACCAATGGGCCAAATCCTTTTAAGTTCCTAGGAAATATAATGTTCATCCCAGGATTCTATACCTACTCAAATCACCAGTAAACTCTAAAGTCATTTTATCATTAATCAGTTATGCAAGTTTTCAAAATATTTTCCTCCAACGTACCATTTTCCCAGAAAGTTTCTAAATTGCATGTTCCACCAGAATAAAAGGGAATAAAGGAAGAGAGAGTTAGGGATTAAACATCAGAAAAAGTTGAGACATATTCCCAGAATAATAATCCTGGGAGGTGCTAGTCAGCAGTCATATTAAAGTCCTGGAGAACTAGCCCAGAGTGAAGCCATAATTAAACTGATATGCTATTTGGTATATTTGAATATAAAGAAAATATATTTAAAGCTTTATTGGAGAATGTAGGGATGAAAGGATATTTAGGATATACGAAACTACACAAATGGAAAAATAAGGTAATTCACAATTGTAGACACAGTGGAGAATATACTGGAGTTTAAATCTTCAATAGCAAAAAAAAAAGTCCATATATTTTTAAATTAAAAAAAATAAAAACTGGCAAAATATTTTTTAAATCTTCAGCAAAATATGGGAAAATGAGGCTTAACTGAAAACCATTATAATAGTTAAATATGTAGTTTCTATCTGCTTTTTCATTTGAAAATATATCTAATAAAAATAAAATTGATAAGTTTCTTAAACACTACTAATGAAATATCAAGGTAAACAGTAGAAGAAATAGCAGAGATTGCTAAAGATGTTTGCCTCTGAAAAGCAGAAATGATTGGTAGGAAGATGTGGAGTAGGGCATCAGGGTAAAAAGTACCCTTTCTGTGAATGCTCATTATTATATTTTGATTCTTATAAAGAAAAGAATATCAATTCCACTAAGATAGTGGAGAAGGCAATGGCAACCCACTCCAGTACCTTTGCCTGGAAAATCCCATGGACAGAGGAGCCTGGTATGCTACAGTCCATGGGGTCTCAAAAAGTCAGACACGACTGAGTAACTTCACTCACTCAAGATGTGTCTATATAATTGAAAACAAGTACTTGATTAGAACAAATTAACTGATGTCAGTATCATTACTTGGATTTTTTAGAGAGAAACCTAGTTTTATCCAACAGAATAATTTTAAAATTAGCCAAAATAATGGTGACTAGTAAATCTGAGGGAAATTCTGTTTCTTCATAGGTTTCTGATTTCATGTTTAAGTTTATTTTTCTGGGTTATAGTTAGAGCAGCAATTCAGAAAGCTAACTGGACTTGATCTAACAAAATACATAGAGCAAAATACAAATCATTTGCCCATATCAAAAATCACAGATTTCTATAGTTAGAAACTGTCTTAGATTTATCATACAAAACTTTCAAGTTGTTGTTGAGGAAACTGAGGTCTTAAGTCATAAACTGACATGTCACATAATTATATCAGCACAAAATTATATAAAACTCAGCCAACTCAGGAGCTGGCAAACCATGTAACTTAATTTTGTTCCTTTATTGTGTACGAAGTTATGAAAACAGAGATTATTTTCCCCTGAGAGAATGCTGATCAAAATTTGCTGGTTTCTGGAGCCACCTAAAGATAATAAATCTTTATATCTGGACACATTCTTTGCTTTAGGAGATGCATCAACATAGTTTATTTACACATATATAAGTCAAATATTCATTTGAAATAAGATCATTTTAAATCATCTTGTAGATGTTACAAATAAGTGTCATAATTAAAATGGGTTTCTTTCTAGTCAAACTGTGCTATTGAAAGAAGGAAGAAATGGATTTTGTTTGAGCTGAATTGTTTCCCCTGTAAAATGTACATATTGAAGCCCTCAGTCACTCAGAACGTGGTTCTATTTGGAGATGGAGCCTTTAAGGAGATGGTTATGTTAAAATGAGGCCCTGAGAATGAACCCTAAGTGGAGAGTGAAAAAGTTGACTTAAAGCTCAACACTCAGAAAACAAAGAACATGGCATCCCGTCCCATCACTTCATGGGAAATAGATGGGGAAACAGTGTAAACAGTGTCAGACTTTATTTTTGGGGGCTCCAAAATCACTGCAGATGGTGACTGCAGCCATGAAATTAAAAGACGCTTACTCCTTGGAAGGAAAGTTATGACCAACCTAGATTGCATATTAAAAAGCAGAGACATTACTTTGCTAACAAAGGTTCATCTCGTCAAGGTTATGGTTTTTCCTGTGGTCAGGTATGGATGTGAGAGTTGGACTGTGAAGAAGGCTGAGTGCTGAAGAATTGATGCTTTTGAACTGTGGTGTTGGAGAAGACTCTTGAGAGTCCCTTGGACTGCAAGGAGATCCAACCGTCCATTCTGAAGGAGATCAGTCCTGGGATTTCTTTGGAAGGAATGATGCTAAAGCTGAAACTCCAGTACATTGGCCACCTCATGCGAAGAGTTGACTCATTGGAAAAGACTCTGATGCTGGGAGGGATTGGGGGCAGGAGGAGAAGGGAACGACAGAGGATGAGATGGCTGGATGGCATCACTGACTCGATGGACGTGAGTCTGGGTGAACTCCGGGAGTTGGTGATGGACAGGGAGGCCTGGCGTGCTGCGATTCACGGGGTTGCAAAAAGTCGGACACGACTGAGCGACTGAACTGAACTGAACTGAATTCAATCTGACTGGTGTCCTTATAAAAAGAGGAAATTTAGACACACAGAATAAAGATGATGTGAGGGCATTGTGAGAAGGTAGCCACCTACAAGCCAGGGAGAGAGGACTCCAAAACAAAGCCAAGCTAGACTTTGATCTTGGCCATCTAGCCCCTGAAACAGTGAGGAAATAAATTTCTGATGTTTAAACCACCTAGTTTCCAGTGTTCTGTCATGGCAGCCTGAGCAAACTAATACAGACTTCCAGGGGAAGCTCTTAAAAGGGAGTGTGGATTGCCCTGTGTCATTAAGTACTATGGACTGCACATTGCCCGGATAGTGGAGTCTGATCTTACATGTGTTTTAGGGGGAACATGAGGACTTGGCATGAACTGGAAGTGTGGAGTGGATTCCAGGCCCCATCTGTGACAGCAGCTTCCACTTCTCCTTGAGCCGCACCATGAGAAACTTACATGAAAGAAAACTTCAAAACAGACACTCTTGCTGAAAAAGGAAGGGTGGAGTGCTCAAAACCGGATTCCTCTGAATGAGATAACATCATATTTTGTACTCCATGTTGATAAAACTTAACTTACATGTTTTCTCCACCTTTCAAATTTTTCATCATTTATTAAAAAAAAAAAATTAGGGCAGTTATCCATGAATCTGAAGGCCAAAGCTGTCTTTTATTTTATTTTTTAATGGCATTTCCTTTTATTTGGTTACTCTGGGTCTTCCCTGCTGCCTGTGGGCCTTCTCTAGTTGCAGTGAGCAGGGGCTCCTCTGCCTTGCAGTGCGTGGGCTTCTCATGGGGTGGCTTCTCTTGCTGTGGCTCACAGGCTGTAGGCACGTGGGCCAGTAGTTGCAGTGCCTGAGTTTAGTAGCTTCACAGCATGTGAAATCTTCCCGGATTAGGGATTGGACCCACATCCCCTTCATTGGCAGGTGGTTTCTTTCCTGTGCCATACTTTGTACAGTTACATAATGATTTTCTGTTTTAAAAACTTATTAGAAGAGAGTGGGAAAACCTGTTATCTTTTCCAGTAGTCTTTGCTTATCGTATTTTTGCTTATATACATGGATAACAAGCTTAAAATATATTTCTTATTAATTCTAATTGTGAGCGTTTGAGTGTACAGTATTACATAACACAGGATTCCAAGTTAGGCATCTGAATTTAGGGTCTAGCCTCAAAACAGTGAGACCTTAGGCAAGTCCCCTAGACTCTTTCAACTTAGTTATGTTGCTTATAAAATTTAAATAATACTAAACTCTAATTCTCAGGGTTGTGTTAGGAATTAAATAAGATGCATATAAATCCCTTAGAATAGTATCTTGAAGATAAATTATTCCTTCATCAAACTGAGACATTCTAAATACCATGAAAATGCTTCACTTCTAGATCTTTATAGAGCTTTTTGTAGCATGAATAGTCTTAGAATCTTTTTAAACAGTCAAAATTAATTTTTTTCTTTTGCCACCTGACATTTAAATCTTTCATTCTATCTACATAAGTGGACATTTCCTTACCTCTAGAGAAGCTGTACTGCTTTGTAAGCATAAAACAAAATTAGTCTTACATGGCATTGAGCAATCCCAAGTCCAATCGCTTGACAAAAACTAGCTTGTGTCTACCTGTGCAGGATAATCTGTTTATGCTGCATTGAAATATCAATTTAGAAATGCCACTTTCCTTGAGCAGCAAGTAATTATCTGGAAGAAACACATTTTATCACTCCCCATGGCTGGTATCAGGCAGCAAATCTTCCATCCCCAGCACATGATCCCATGTTTCCTTACAAATTATGCTGCCGAGCAGTACTGTACTTTAACACTTTTAAATAAGATCTTGACACTTGTGTCATTGTGCAGGCTCGGATCTGGGTGACAGGATTTTTTTTTTTTCCCCTTAATTTAAACGCACTATTTTTCATCAAATGACAAGCATACATTATGGTCTCCATTCTAACCGAGGTTCTAAAGGCTATTTCAATTTGACTAGAGCAGTTTTCTGCCAAATGGCTACTCTAGGTTGCACTGTGAACATTACCCACCAGAAAGCACAGAGTTGATGAGAGTGCACTGTCAACTATCCTGCACATCGATATGGGGGTTATTTGATTTGAAATTGGATTCTAGCCTTCCTTGATCTGTTGTATAAATGGAGAAGCACGTGTTGAAGAAATTCCTACAAAGTTTATGAAGAATGTGATATACTTTCATCCCCTAGAGTTTGTCTTTTACTTTTTTGGTCTCCAGCACAAGTTTTCATCTCAGTGATACATATTCAAAGCTAAAAGGAGAAGAGGTTTTCTTTCTTTCTTTAAATGGAAAGAAAACTTAGAAAAAATTATTCTATGCATGAATTTCTTCTGTGATACGAGTTGGGCGCAAGTTGCAGACTTTTGTTGCAGAGTGGCTTTGTGACCCTTCTTTAAACATTTAAGACTTAGTTCAAAAGTTCCCTGAATATGATGAGACATGATTCTTAAGTATGGGGCCTTCAAAAAAAAAGCCCTTCTAAATATATAATATTCTCAGTGAGACATGTCAGTCATTGTCAAGATGAAAGTCGTTTAAATGCTAAGTTCCTGGTAAACTGTATCTGTGTTGTAGGGGTCTATTCACAAAGCAATACCTTAGCAGTATGTGTTGAGCATACAAAAATATATCATTTTATTATGGGACATATTGAACTCTGGATATTGTGATGTGAGTAAGGGAGGGAGGGAGTTTACTATGCAAGTTACATGCTTATCACCAGTATGTGGACAGCCCTAAGGGCAGCACAGAGAACTTCAGAGAGAACATATTAAAAGGGCATGGGGGAAGCATCATTTCTGACCCACATAAAAGGGCCTTTGTGTAGATCTCATGAGCACAGGATTTTATTTTTGAGTGGATAAAGATGTGTGGTTTCTTTAAAATCAAAGGTATACTGGCAACGCTTTCAGTAAATGGCAAAATAATTATGAGTGTATTTGGTATTCAGTATAAAACGTTTATCACTGCGAATGGTTTTGGCATCAGGGCAGCTGTAATAGGCAATCCCACAAGAATCCCTTTGTAATTTAGCATTAACTGATGTTCCTTCATTGTAATGGCGTTGATAAGTTAAAAGACACTGAATTGAAGAAGGAAAATAAAATGCTTTGACTGGTCCGTTACAGCTTCTGCCAGTGACAGGAGAAAAATTTAGCTGTAAAGTAGAGAGTGGCCAATTTTTAAGAATGAGAATGAGAGTGTGTACTGGTTGTGAATGTGTTTAGATGTTTATGAGTGTACAGAGATTAAAATCTAGTGTCTAACTTAGAAAAATGGACTGTTCCTAAATGTTTTAGAATAACTTTTCTTTTTTACTGCATGTGTGGTAGATTGATTACAAAATAGCCCCAATTCTTCATTCTTTTTGGCATCCACAACTTTTGTGATATGATTTTGCTGTTCCTCCCATCAAATCGTTAATTCTGTTTTTTCATCTGGGCAGGCCTTGGAACTTACTTTTGCCAAGAGAAGGTAATGGAAGTGACCATCTCCAGTTCAGGAGCTTCCCTGATAGCTCAGTTGGTAAGGAATCCACCTGCAATGCAAGAGACCCCAGTTCGATTCCTGGGTTGGGAAGATCCCCTGAAGAAAGGAAAGTCTACCCATTCCAGTACTCTTGGGCTTCCCTTGTAGCTCAGCTGGTAAAGAATCCACCCACAATGCAGGAGACCTGGGTTCAATCCCTGGGCTGGGAAGATCCCCTGGAGAAAGGAAAGGCTACCCACTCCAGTATTCTGGCCTAGAGAATTCCAGGGACTGTATAGTCCATGGAGTCGCAAAGAATTGAACACGACTGAGTAACTTTCCCTTTTCTTTAACTGTCTCCAGTTTTTTGTCCAGAATTCTACTGGCTGTATTGAAACCCACTTGGCTGCCCTGTGAACAACCTGGGTCAGCCTATGGGAAGATGAGTTGAAGGAAGCAAGGACCAAGTATCCCAACTGGGGTCTTCCTGGAAGAGTCAACCTCTAGTTAATCTGCTGACTAATCACAAATTACTGAACAAACTCACACAGAATCCTGGAGTTTAACTCAAACAGCATCAAGCCTCTGATGTAAAGCCAATATTCCTGTATACTAAATTCTAGACTCTTTATATATTGTCCTTGTTCCTTTAGCTTTGTGCCCTAAATGTCCTTCCCAAAGGTCCAAAGTGGACTCACCCTGCAAAGCTTACATCATATACTCTTCCTCCATGAAGTCTTCTCTGATTCCCTCAGCCTATCCCTCAGAACTTCCTAGAATTTTAGTTTTACCTAAATGCCATATATCACTTTTCCCTTGTATTTGTTTATAACATGAGTATTTTTTTCTACACCTCCAAAAAGCAAGGTTGACATTCTATCCATCTTTGTTACCCTCAAATCACCGTGTACTGCCTTGACAAAAGCAAACAATCAACAAATATTTGAATGGATAAATGTGATGGCATACAGACTAAGAAACTGCTCTCGATCCCAGCCTCCCTCTCTGTATTCTTATTGTTATTATAAGGAGTAGTTAGGCTGTTCACAGAGCTTTTAAATAAATATAAAGTTTTAATTCTCTTAATTATCACTGCTATTATATTTTGCTTTTTCCCATGCATTTTGTATTCCTATAAAATTTTTATACTCTGTAAAACAGAATATTTTAAGTTTTTTGAATATATAATAGCAGTAAAAACAACACAAAGTTTACTTGGTTTGTTAAACTTTTAGAAGAAAATTACCTTTTCAAAGTTTATTAATTTTATTAGACCCTATTCTTTTAAGTTTCTAGATTTTTCCTTCTGCCTCTTCATTCATAAATTGTGTCTAGAGAGCTAAGTTTTTGAACTTACATAAGTATAAATTTATTTCAATTTCAATTGTACAAGTATAAAGAAAGGTACTAGGCAACTTTAGGCCATGGACAGGGGAGCCTGGTAGGCTGCAGTCATGCTGTGTCGGACACGACTGAGCGACTTCACTTTCACTTTTCACTTTCATGCACTGGGAAAGGAAATGGCAACCCACTGCAGTGTTCTTGCCTGGAGAATCCCAGGGACCAGGGATGGGGAAGCCTGGTGGCTGCCGTCTATGGGGTCACACAGAGTCGGACACGACTGAAGCGACTTAGCAGCAGCAGGCTTCTCTGATGGTTCAGTGGTAAAGAATCTGCCTGCAATGAAGAGTATGTGGGTTTGATCCCTGAGTCAGGAAGATTCCCTGGAGAAGGAAATGACAACCCAATCCAATATTCTTGCCTGGGAAATCTCCCAAACAGAGAAGCCTGGCTACAAAGGGTACCAGTTCATGTGGTTGCAAGAGTTAGACATGACTTAGCAGCTGAACCATCACCATTAGGCAACTTTAGTTAAATTCTTTAAAATTTAGATGTAAAATTGTACTTTGGCAAACATTTTCTCATCATTATCAAAGTGCTTCCCTTAAGTTTTTTACGGTGGTTAAAATTACATTTCAATTTTAGCTATGATATTTTCCTGCTCTGTTGCTTTGGTGCATTGGCTAATTTTTGTTGTTTCTCTGCTATATAAAATTGCAAATATCAAGTTAACTTTCACATCACTGAAATGAGAAAATTTTTGAAAAACAGTGATGATTTGGTCCAATGTTTTTTTTTTTTCCCATAATGCTTATGAAATAATAATAAAGTTGGGATTGTGATTGCTTGTTCCCTAAAGACATTTTCTTGAGTTAGTTAAATCATATAATCCACTTAACCTTGGGTAAACTAGGCTACTTTCTCCATTTTCTCAGTCACTACAGAAAATATTAAAGTTGGATCAACTCTAGTTCCTATCATTGCTGCTCCAAAATATGAATAAAATATTTCTCCCTTTGTCCATTGCCAGTGTGAACTTAGATATGTCTGCATTACTATTTCCCAGATTTATGTCTGTGAACCATCAGAAGTCTGAGGATATACAAAACTTTCTAAATGTTGTACTTTCATTCTTGTTATAGTTTGAAAGCACACACATGCAATTTTAAATAGTTTTAAGTAGGAAACATCTATTTTGCCAAAATAATAAAACAAGTGATATTTGTTTGTTTAAGACTTTGAATTTTAACTGGTATTTCTAGATCTCTTGGGTCTAACAGAGAGTCTCACAAATTCAAGATAAATTGTCCCTTTAGAAGTGGTTCATTTATTCCTCAAATTTGAGAAACTCTGGTCTATAGCCTAAGTGGATAAATTTTACTAAAATGACTCAGACAGAAACCACATCAATTTATTCTTTCAGTTAAATAAGGCTTTATTATCTACTATGGGCCTGGCCTAATTGACCCTGTTGTCATGGAGCTTTCAATACCATAGGCAAAATTGACAATAAACAAATAAACCAATAAACAGATAGATTGTTTGAATTGGTGGTACATGTAGATAAAGTGACAGGCAGTTGTAAGACCAACCTTAGGACCACCGGGGTGAGTGATGGGATTCTGTGCCAGAGGGCAGGTATTTGCTTAGCATGATTTGAATAAATGGCTTAAATAACTTGAACCACCTAGGAATTCTAATACTCAGGTTTGGGTGCAATTATAGCCTACTAATATTCCATCTCTTATGATCATGTAGAGCAGGCATTAGAGTCTCTACTCTCCCTTCTCCCCAAATTAACCTTTTCTGAGACTTCATTATTTAAAGAGTGACCAAAATTTATGACTGGGAGGTTAGAGAAAAAGCGAGTCAGGAGTCTCTCTTCTTTCTCAGTAGTCTCAACTGAATTACTGAAGGCAAGATCTATGATTCTGAAAGTCTTTATCAGTTTCTTTTCTTTCTGTTTCTTTTGTTTTTCTTTTCTATTTTTATTTACTTTCTTTTCCTTGCCCATAGGTCTATCTTACCACAGCTAATGGAATGATTAAAGAACATCATCCATGGGAAGCACACTGAAAGTTAATCAGGAGTAATTGTTATTATACTTTTTCCCTCTTTCTTACTGTGTCACATACTCAATAGAAGCAGCTGCATCACAGAATAAAATATAGGTATGCTGTGGTATACCATAGAAGAAGTCAATACAGCTGTTCCAGGGGGATTATATTTTAAAGATGGACAGTCCATTACTAGGGGTTTATAAAAACCACCCTCATCTATTTGGTAAAAAATGATGAGACCTGAAATATTTATCATTCAGACTTCAGCATCATCAAACTGTCAAGTTACAATTAAAATGATAAAAGTGCTATCAAAAGTAGAAAACTGTAATATCGCCAAAGTTTGCTCAGACAACAAAAATAGTCCAAAAGTTCAGCAGAGCTTGTGATAAACACTATACAAGTATTTGTGTGCCCTGCACAATGGAAAATGTTATATTTTACAATCATTTTCTATGTAATGTTAAACCAGAATCAAAAAGTTAAAAGGTGGGAAGGAAAAGGTCAAATTTCTTACTCAGCTCTTAGCTTTCCTATCATTGCAGTCTAAAACCATCTAATAAACATTATGCCTTAAACTTCTTGTATGCCTAAAAACAAAATGATCATACTTGTATGCCTGAAAGCAAAATGATTCATAAGAGCAATTTTCTTCAGATAGAAAACTACATTCTTAAATTAAACCCCAACCTTTACTTACAATTTCAAAATTATATAATAATTTCCTCAAATAGATCATTGTTTGGTTGTTTTTTTCTTTTACTTCCAAAGGAAAGCAAGAAAGGATGATCTCTCCCTAAATTTTTTTCTTTGGTTTGTTATATTTATTTATTTTATTCCATGAAGTGACTATTAATTTCTTCCTTTCTTTGTATTAGTAAGAATATCCAGATCAATGAGTACAGTGCTCTTCATATGTGTTATAATATTTGCTTTAAAAGGTGTGGAGAAATCTTTGAAGAGTTGTCAATTTGGTGGATTTCTTTTATGTATAATTTAATTTTACTGTATTTGGTTGATATTTGTAGTGGGGGTCTGGAACAAGAAAGCTTTCTGCTGCTGCTAAGTCGCCTCAGTCATGTCCGACTCTGTGCGACCCCATAGATGGCAGCCCACCAGGCCGGGCCGTCCCTGGGATTCTCCAGGCAAGAACACTGGAATGGGTTGCCATTTCCTTCTCCAATACATGAAAGTGAAAAGTGAAAGTGAAGTCGCTCAGTCGTGTTTGACTCTTAGCGACCCCGTCGACTGCAGCCTACCAGGCTCCTCTGTCCATGGGATTTTCCAGGCAAGAGTACTAGAGTGGGTTGCCATTGCCTTCTCCAAGAAAGCTTAGGTCCATGTAATGAATTAAGGATACAGAGGAACAGACATTTATTGAATGACATTTTTTTTTAATGTTTAATCTTTTTAAAGTATTGCTACTTTGCAGATGACGCTTAGAGATGTTAACATTTTACCTATGGAAATAAATTTATTTCCCATTTGTTTATGGTTCAGAGAGATTAAGTCATTTCCCAAGGAATCACAAGTGTTGTGTAGAGTGAGTACTAAATGCCAGGCAACTCTGTTGCCAAAGCCCAAGATCTTGCCATTAAATCATATTGACTTTTTTTCATTTTCATAGCTTATCTCTTGAGCAGTTAGAATGAAATATTGATATCTGATGTTATTTGATTTTATTAATTGCAAGGAAATTTTTATTTCCCCCTTGTATTTTATTTACTGTCTAGATAAATTTAGACAAGATCCAGGGTGGCAAATTTAAAACAAGGTTTTGAATTCTTTAACTGAATAAAATTTTGAGTGGCATTAATATTACAGTCAATAATACCCTGCATTTATTTCGTATTTCTAACATATTCAGGTACAATCATGCTCATTCTTTCTTACTAGAATTATGTGATTCATAGAAGAGGCATTCTGATTTCCCTTCTTTAAATGTGGAGCCCAATGCCAAGAGAGGTAATTTGCCAAAACACTGTTAGCTAAATCATGGCAGATCAGAACTGGAAGCTGTTTTTCTTGACCCTAGTCTGATATTCTCCCTGACTTCCCTTTCGTTACTCTCCTCCCCTCTCCATGTGACCCCCACATCCACAGTGTATGACAGAGCTAATCATGTCTGCAAATATTTTATGCTTTCCTATGGTCTACAGAAAAATAATTACCATAAATCATACTTAATAGGCCACATAACCTGCCCCCCAAATATCTTTGCTGTATTATTTGTACTCCTGCCTACAGTTTTTCTTCCCTTTCATCTGCAGGCTTGCACCACAAGTGTTTCTAACTAATCTAGTTTCCATTTTCTTCAAATTCTTTGTGGTGTGAATCTACTATTTTTGACTTCCCTAAAACCCCTTCCTACCCTGCCTTGGTAATTGGTCTGAAAATTAGGTAGGTGATGCCAGCTGAGCTAGTAAGAGCTTTAACTTGGATTTTTCAAAATGGAATAAGGCTAGAGAAGACACTTCATTCTCTGGTCATAAAGTAGTAACTGTGAACTCAAGCTGTTCTTGGCCATGGTTGCAACCCCAGACAGAAGATGTTTTGATAAGAATGTAACTGATATTGAGGGCAAGAGGAGAAGGGACTAGCAGAGGATGAAATGATTAGATAACATTACTGACTCAATGGACATGTGTTTGAGCAAACGCCAGAAGATAAGGAAGGACAGGAAAGCCTGGCATGCTGCAGTCCATGGGGTTGCAAAGAATCAGACATAACTTAGCAACTTAACAACTGATATACTGTGAAAAGCTAAATGAGATCCCCCTTGGCTCTAAATTTCTGCTTTAGCATTAATCTCCAGATTCACCATTAAAGTTCTCAATTCGTGAAGTGACAAATTGGTACTTTTTCACCAAAGAAAGTTTGACTTCGCTTTATGTAACTAGCTACCAAAGATTATGGCTTCTACAATCATCAGCTCCATGTTCATACTATGTAAGCCAATTTCCTCTTTTGTGCTACTAGCCACAATTTCTTATTTGGATGACACACCACTCATCTATGCCCCATGACAGTCTAGTGCTAATCTGAGCCTGGAAGTCCTTACAGTTGTCATTATATGATCATTAGTTGCAAGTATATCTGCCTTCTTCACCAATTTGTGAGCTCTATAAATCAGGACTCATGTCCTAATCATTAATTCTATGCTTAAGTACCCAATTTGAGTCTGGTTATCATTGAAGGGCATACAAGGGCTTTCCTTGTAGCTCAGTCAGTAAAGAATCTGCCTGCAATGCAGGAGACCTGGGTTCAATTCTTAGGTCAGGAAGATCGCCTGGAGAAGGAAATGGCAACCCACTCCAGTATTCTTGCCTGGAGAATCCTCATGGACAGAGGAGCCTGGCAGGCTACAGTCCATGGGGTTGCAAGAGTCGAACATAACTTAGCGGCTAAACCACCACCACCACAGCATTGAATAAATGTTTGTGTACTTAAGTTTTCATTAATTCTCTTGCCTTTAATGTTTAGAGATAATATATAATGTAGCGTGAGCTATGGATATGATATAATAATGGGCATAATTATTCTGAAATTAATGTGATTATTATCCTCCACAAATTATATCCTCCACAAATTATGGGCATTGCATCTCATTTCTGCTCTTGATTTCTTAAAGCAAGTTATCTTTCTCTAGTACAAGGCTCATGTTCTGAGAAGAATTGACTTCAGTGAGCTATAAACTACAGAGATGTGTGACAAATTGCAATGGCAAGGCTAAATTTGTGCTTCCTGGTACAGAAGCTTGTGATAAGATTTTGTGAAATACAATCCTTTTCTGGACAATTCAAGCCTTGTAACACTGAAAACTATAGGCTGCACTTCATAAGAATTTATCATGCACAGGCAGTGGGCTCTTCAGGACATTGGCTCTTCTAGGCTGTATAACTGGGACAGTCTTGCTAGGAAGGTATGTAGCAAGGTTCTCTAGAGATGCACATTTTGATACACTCTAAGGGTGTAAAAAGACAGGGTGAGGAACTGAAAAGATATGTTGTTCAGTTCAGTTCAGTCACTCAGTTGTGTCTGACTCTTTCTAATCTCCATGTGAACGCTGAAGTGTTAATTGAGGCAATGGTCTAGGAAGGGAAGCCATACTTATCTCTCAGTTACCTGGATGGTCTCACAGAAGAACAGTAGAAGAATAAGCATCATTAGCTTAATCATCTCAATTTTCATCATCACACTGCATGTGTGGCCATGAGCTTCATTTATCTTTGTAATTCAGACTGTATATAGGCATGTTGCAAGCTTGATGAATATGATCTAGTCAAATGTTTGTTCTTTCATGACCAACAAAAAGTGATTTAAGCCAACAAAAGAGGTGATTTAAGATTTAACATCCATTGATAAGTTGAGTGACTTTTTATTTTCCTGTGAAAGGACATAAAATGTCTGTCTCTGGAACGAAGTGGTTTTATATTTGAAAAATATTAACTTTTGTCACGTGGAGCTTAATTAGTCTATACCCACTTGAAAAGATTCTCACCAATTACTCAAAAGAAGGACATGTTTAGCTGTCTGTATTCAGTGTAGTTGGGAGGGGAATGAAGAGCAGCAGAAGGGCAATTGCTAGGCTTGGTTCAGGATAGGAAGTATTTCTAGAGGAAAACCTTCAGGCAGAACAGGCCTCCAAGAAGCAGTATCTCCAGGAACCCAGGTTTCTGACAATAGCAGTAACAACAAAACAGAAGCAGTGTTTGTACATCAAGAGATACTTAGAACAATTCTGAGCCATGGAAGCATGTATTTAGTGCAATTGAGTGTCCTAAAATCTCATATCCATCTAAAAATGTCAATTCGATACCTAAGATGTGTACACACACACACACACTCTAATACTAATGTGTGTGTGTGTGCGTGTGTGTGTAGGGTTCCTTGATAGGTCAGCAGATTAAGAATCCACCTTCAATGCAGGAGATTTTGGCCTGTGGGTTCAACCCTGGGTCCGGAAGGTCCCCTGAAGGAGGAAATGGCAAACTGCTCCAGTATTCTTGCTTGGGAAATCCCATGGACAGAGAAGCCTGGCAAGCTATAGTCCATGGGGTCACAAAGAGTCAGACATGACTGAGCACATGACACACACACATACAACAAGGTATACACAAACATACAGGTATACACACTCACAATCTTAGACAATAGTTGTGGTTCTTAAACAATTCAGTTGTCAGTGAAATATTGCAATCTAGTGAGTGTTCTTTACTATTGAGGGAAAAATACTAAACTCCGGCGGGGTTGCAAATGGTTTTTCCCTTTAATAGATGGACCACTATTCTGATTTCAAAAATTAGTTTTCTTTGTCAGTTTAGATATATTGACTAAAGAACACATACTGGAGCCCTTTACAGGCATCGATGCAGTAACTTCAGCAATCATATCCTAAGAGTATTCGATGAGACTCATCAACCAATGCCGCTAGTCTTAACACACACTCTTACTAACTCTCCATCAGTGCCATGAATGCATTTTTAATAGTAAATAGGCTTTGTTTATTTGTTTGTTTGTTTAACCTTTGTAACAGTTCACATCCTGAGAACTGGCTTAAGAGGAGACATTTCCTGTAGCAATTGCAATTTTAACAACAGATAAACTCTCTGTAGCAAAGCTCCACTGGGGTAGAACTAAAATCTGGAAGTAATCAGCAACCACTGAGCATCAGAAATTCTTCAAAAACAACAACAACAACAACAAAACATTTCAGCACAGCTGGAGTCTCCTAGTAGTTGGGATAGGATTCAGGCATCTAATCTCTTGGGGTTAGTGGCCATCCTCTGTCTTCCTTGTCTTGGATATGGAACTAAAAAGCCCCAGGGTGTTGATGGTTGCAAAGAAACTATGGCATCTGACACCTGCTGGGAGCAATAAATAAAGAACTCTGCCTGCCCTAGTTGGGTTTTGTTCCTATCTTGCTCACTCCTGGAGTTGCAGTCCTTTCTTCTGTGCTGGGTTTCTGGAGAGATGAGCTCTGTTTAACCCAGATAAACAAATCTGATAAGTAAGAGAAGCCATTGCGATGCAGTCATTTTTGACATATGTGCTTGACCTATAATATAGGTACATCTGCTTGAAAAGTAAACACAATCACACCCTTCACTTCTGAGAATTACGGTTGTAATTATTCTGGAAGTTACATCACTTCAAGGCAGTCTTTTGAAATAGGTTTGATTCAGTTGGTCTGTTTACTGTTGGATGATGGGCATCCAATTAGCTAATTAAAATTGGTTGTTCCTAAGGATTTGTGCAGCTTGAGTTGTTTAATATTTCATGTCTGCCCATCTTGTCCAGTGACGTTGGAAATGCTCATGATTCCGTTTAGAAGGAAACAGATGCTAATAAACAAAGAGATGAATATCTCTTTCATCTCTGGTGCTTTATAAAACAAGGAGCATACAGGAGTCCAGAAATCTCCTGATAACAGAGGACTATCAGGGTATATGAATAGAGCTCTGGCTCCCTTGTTTTCTGGTGTCCAGAAAATGGGATTGCTACAAAAGTGAAATTCACCAGGACAAAAGCTTTCAGTCAGCAAGTAAAAAGGAAAATCAAGCAGGCTCTAAGAAGGTCCTTCTTAAATTCCCACACCCATCTAACTTGTCCAGAATATGTGCTTATAGAACAATTACTCTACATTCTCTCAGTTTAAACTAGCTATTGGTTTCTGCTAAAATTCATATTTTGCTCTATTTGGCAAGTAAATCAGAGTACAATATTTTGCATTCTGTTGAAACGTCTTTTCCCCCTTTGGAAAGTGAATGAAAATGTGTTTCATGCCATATGCCTGATATTTTCTAGTTGTGCTTATTCACATATTTTTGACTCCATAATACCTGGCACTGTGAGATGTGAATCCCAAGCTTTCTTCAGTTACAGTTTTGCTGAAAGGAAAAAAAAAACACAAAGAAATTGGGTAAAAATCTGTTTAATTTTAATTACTAACGAGGTCAATAAGTTTTGAGTTATTTTCCATTTGATTTACTAAGAACAAGTGAATTCTATTTTATTTCTTAGCAAATTATTATGTTTAATCAGAAATTTAAATTCAAATTGTCCTTATTCTTTTAGAAAAACTGTGTTCTCCATCTCTCAGGCTCTTTCTCTCTCTCTTTTCTAGTATTAGTTGCAAGTAAGGCTTAATTCTCCCCCAAAAGAAAAAGGAATCACAGTGGTGGACACTGAGGAAGTCTCCCAAGGAGGGGAGAGAGTGCATGGTTTCTCTTTTAAATATGTATTCTCTTCGGGGTAAATCATCACCCAAGCGAATGAATGAGAGTAGGTGTTCAAGACAACCTATTTCTCCTCTAATTCTTTCACCTCTTTTGAAACACTTATAGAGCCTGCTGTAACAACAACAACAAAAATTTCTAGAATGGTGTATTTCTGAATGTTAATGGTGATTATATCTAGTTGGTAAGATATGGGTAATTTTTATTTCATTTTTTTGCAGTCTCTAAGTTTACTGTACTGAAAGTACATTATTTGTGTCAAAGAGCTGCAAAATGAGATTGCTTTTAGAATGTATTTTCTCTTTGAAAATGTGGTACTGGAAATCTATAACAACCTAATTGCATATTCATTCATTCTTTCTACTAACATTTATTCAATACTTGTTAAATACTTCTTATCTGTTCATCATCAAAGCCACAAAAAGAACCCTAAGAACACAGTTCTTCTCTTCAAGGAGCTCAAAATTTTATCATTGTTTTTGCAATAGTTGTCTTTATATTGACCATAATTTTCATCATATCTATTTCATAGTTTTCTTTCTATATTTTTACAGTACATACCATTTCTACTCATTTCATTGTTAATAAAATTAACATTTCCCCTCAACCTAGATATTGTTATTTCTTAATAAGACATCTGCGGTGTTGATCTTTCCGTGAATCCTCCAATTACTTTGTCATGATTAAAATTCAACAAAATATTGTAGTTTCTGTTCTTTAGCACAGCATTATTTACAAGCGCATTTTGAGTTCTGTCAGGAATTAATTGTTCTCTGTCCACTGACAGAGCATTTTAAGTAAAAGACTCTTTTTGTGAGTTTCTCAAACTATCTACTTCAACCCAAGTGAATCAATAGGAAATACATAGTTACACACAGTAGTTTAAATTTAAGTCGTGATTTCCACAGATGTTATCAGCAAAGGATTGCTTATGAATCAGCAGTTGAAAAAGAAGTCAATATTTATTTAAAAGATTCTGTCTTTTCCTCTTTGCCTCAACTGTTCAATGTAGGAAAGTGTGAATGCTATATATTACATAAACTATGTTGGAGTATTTACATATTAGCCTGTCTGGCATAACCTGTTCCATTCCACATCAGTAACAGAGAACATTTCTGAAAGTGTCATAGGCTATTTGGCTGTTGATGTTTTTAAAATATTTTTT
Organism: Bos indicus x Bos taurus; assembly: GCF_003369695.1. Classification (NCBI taxonomy): domain Eukaryota; kingdom Metazoa; phylum Chordata; class Mammalia; order Artiodactyla; family Bovidae; genus Bos; species Bos indicus x Bos taurus. Next base: position 32,121,676 of record NC_040077.1, read on the forward strand.
AGCAGTTTCCTAATTGAATGCATTTTCCAGTAATGTAATTCATTATCATTTAAAATATACTGTTATATATTTTCTTCCTGGACAACTTTTTAATTTCTTTTAGTGACACCAAACATAGATATGTTATGAAAAGAGAACTTATTCTTTATCAAAATAATCAAGATCCTTAGAAAAGACTACAGACTTTTTACTGTTTTGCTATTGAAGCATAGTGTTGTTCAGTTGCTAATTCACGTCCAACTCTTTGTGCCCTATGGACTGCAGCATGCCAGGCTTCCCTGTCCTTCACTATATCCCAGAGTTTGCTCGAACTCATGTACATTGAGTCGGTGATGCTATCCAAACATCTCATCCTCTGTAAGCCCCTTCTCCTCCTGCCTTTAGTCTTTCCCAGCATCAGAGTCTTTTCTGATGAGTCAGCTCTTCACATCAGGTAGCCACCATTCTGAAGCATATACTTCCTTTAAACTTTTTCATGTTTAGAGAACAAGGTGCATTGCATTTTCTAATAAACTAAACCAAAACTTTTTCTATGATATTATCACATTCTTCTAATTATAAATCCAAATATCAGCTGTACTTCATTTTGCTTTGTTTTTCAGAAGTTTCAGTCTAGGGAACGTGTATTTATTAAATGTGTGCAGTGCTGGTTAAATAATATGTCATAGTATTTTTAAGAAAGCCCTAATGTATGGAGAGTTAGTCCCACCTCTACCACTAAATCTCAGTGCAATAAAAAGTAAATCATAAACTCTATGGATGTCAATTTCTTCATCGTTAATCAAAAGCTTTGGACCAGGTCATCTCAAAGGTCCTTTCATAGTTATGCTTCCACATATATTTTGACTAGGGAAAAGCATACAGTTGGTAAGTGTGATTGTATCATAAAGTATTGCTTCTTTATATGTGAGGATCCTCAGAAGCCAATTAAATTAAATGATTCTCTCTCCACTATAGAGTCATCTGTATATTGCTACTGAATTCTTACCATGGATTAAGCTACCCTAGGTAATTGGAATAGGAAATTTAACAAAGAAGATGTCCCAATTTGCACTGGAATTTTGGTCTGGTAAAGTGGTTCTGTTCTGGGAGTAGCTCTGCCGTTGAGGGGATATTTGGCCATATATGGAAATAATTTTGATTATTACAACTTGCATCTAGTGAGTAGAGACCAGAATTGGTGCTGTACATCCTACAATGCATGGGAGAGCTCCCACAACAAGGAAACATCTGATCTAAATGGTCAGTATGGCCATGGTTGAGAGTCCCTGCTAGTGAAAGAGACTGATGTGCATGGAAAGGCTCCCAGTGTGAACATGGGGCTCTATGTCAGCATCTCTCAAATTCTTCTCCTAGGAAGCATACATAGAGAAACAAGGAGAATTCAAACTAACTTCTAAACTTCATCTTCAGTGTAATGATAAGGCAGTTACCTGCAGATTCAAAACTTGTACAAAGACTTTTAAAAGCAGTTGACGTTAGGCAGGAGAGCAGCAAGAAGAGGAGGGAAGAAGAAATTCAGGGAGTATTATGGGAGTTAACATTAGAAAGTATAAAGCAAGATTATGCTTTCTCATGGGAAAGGGTGTACTCTGAAGTACAGCAGAGTACTTACAGCACTGTGGTAGGAATTGAGAGGACAGAATTACCAGAAGGAACCATCCTAGACCCAGTTTTAAAATAAGTATTAATAGGGCTTCAGAAAGAATCACACGCGTGCACACATACACACACATATGCATGTGCACACACACATACAAACACACAATTTCTGCCTAGAGCTCATCCGGAAAAAAAACAGAACTCATATGATAATGATTAATGAAAGATGAAGCAGCAGAGCAGCTGCTCTTAAAAGAAATAAAAGTATAAAATAACAAAACAAAGCAGTAGATAAAGAACATTCACCAGAAAGATGAAGGGGGCACTTGAAATTTGTGACCAAAATTTCTACTATTTACTTAAAATGAATGAATTTATCAAGAAAGACCACAAAATAGAAATGTAAGAATTCAGGGAAAAGATGTTAAAACAACAGGAAGAGATAAAACAGAAATTGGCAGAATCCTAGAAATAACAGAGAATCAAGAACAAAATATTAGAGTAGAGCAAAATATCTGTTATATTGGTCAATGTGAAAAGAAACTTACTGTCAGCAAGCTCTCAAAGAGACTGATACCAAGATGGAATTAGAAATGCAAGAGATTTACTGGAAGGAATGCTTGTGAACAGAAAAGGGAAAAAGAAAATAAGAAGAAAGAGCATGATTGCAGGTTGGACACTTATGCAAGGGAAAATGGAAGGAAATAGGATTGAGCAGGAAACACTTCAGACTGAAGGGCACCTCTGAGAAAGTGTCAGTCATGGTTAAGCAAAATTTCAGCAAAGATTGTTCATTGGAGGAGCCTTCCACTGAGCAGAAATATTCTAGTTGTGTATGCCACTGGCTGGGAGCAGCGTGGACAGAACATAATGGAGGCAGATATGCTGCAGTAAATTTCAAAAGTGGGACAGCTGGAGGCAGCTAGAAAATTCTACCTCTCACAACAGGTTCTCTCTTGACAAAAGATCTGACCTGTGTAGGGATCTCCATGACTGCCACACTCATCCATTAGAAGATTATTAGATTGGCTACCAAAGCAAATGCAACTGTATACAATGACAACACCTAAAACAGAGGGATTCAGGAAGGTTGAAAATAGCTTATGGATAATGTCATGTCAAACAAATGCAACAAAAGATGCAGAGGTCTGAATCTTAATTTCAAAGAATACAAGTTCTAGTAAAATTGTTATTCTATTATCATTTAATAATATTATATATTATGTTAATATTATGCTAGGTCGCTTCAGTTGTGTCTGATTCTTTGCAACCCCATGGACTGTAGCCCACCAAGCTCCTCTGTTCATGGGATTCTTCAGGCAAGAATACTGGAGTGGGTTGCCATTTCCTACTCCAGGAGGCCTTCCCCACTTAGGGAGTGAACCAGCGTCTTCTACATCTCCTGCATTAGCAGGCAGGTTCTTTACCACTAGCACCACCTGGAAAGCCCATTATTAGTATTATAGTCCCCATATATATGCATATAGTTTTTCTTTATGTACCATATAATTGTATATCTCATTAAAGGAATACATTTAAAAAATGACAGCATAAACTCACATAGGAAATACTAAAAAAAAAAAAGTGATGAAAGCATATGAAAAGGACATAATGGCTTCATTAGGAGAATTCCCAATGGCCAGAGCTATAAGAATTTGAACAATAAAATAAAAGGTGGTATTAATATTAGATTACAACCTAAAGAACAAAATAAATACCCATGAATGTATGCATTCAGATATACTATTGCCTTTTCATGTTAATATAAACCTGTTTATTGCATATGAATATTTACACAGTTGACCCTTGAACAACATGGATGTTAGAGGCACCAACTGACACCACACCCAAACCTCCACATCTCCCCCACCCTTAAGCACTTGAAAATATACAAAATGCTAAGTCTCCTCAAAAACAAGGGATTTGGTAAATGGCTTCAAACCCTAGTTCTTCTGATTACATATATCATGATCTCTAATCAAATACAAACTTTTCCCCACACTTAATTAACTTAAAGATCTGAGAAATGAAAATAGAGGTAGTATATTTATTTGTTAAAGTCTGTGTATAAACAGACCCATTCATTTCAAACCTGTGTTGTTCAAGGCTCAACTGTATATTCACAGTATATGTGATAACTATTATACTATTAATATATGTGCTCATAGTATTACATATTCATATACATTACATACATATTCATATCACATATATATGATAAATAAATGCAGGAGAGGAGACAAGTCTTCTAAACCAGATGGAAGAACACTAGATAATAAATGTAGAAGAAATTTGGGTGAAAAAAAAAACACCATTAGAAGCTCATAGTAATAATTTCTGCAGACAAGATCCATGGCTGAATGCTGAAATTATTAGGCAAAACTTTAGGGAGAATGTTTTCCACATGACCACAGAACATTTCCCCCAAATATTTACTAACTACTGGGATGGTTTTAATATATGTTTATAATTTATGGATACTCTTCTCTCTAAGGGATGAAGCTTAACTCTCTTCCACTTGAGTGTAGCTGGATTTAGTGGTAAGTCATGTTGATAGCATGTACCTGCTGACATCATGCAGTGAAAACTGTGCTTCATCTTTGTGATATTCTTCCCCTAAATGCATAATCAAGTCTAATGGTGAGAAAACATCAGGAGAACTCAAATTGAAGAACATTTTAAAATATGCCTTTCCAGAAACCTTAAAAATTGGCAAGATCATGGAAAACAAAGAAAGACTGAAAAAATATCATAAATTAGAAGAGACTAAAGAGATAGGACAATTAAATATAGGATGATGTCCTGTCCTTAAAGAAATTAGTAAGTGGAAAATTGATGCAATCTAAATAAAGTCTATAATTTAGTTAGCAGCACTATCTATAGCAATCTTAATTTCTCAGATTTTTATGAATGTACTATGGTTTTGTAAGATGTCAACGTTAGAGGAACCTGGCTAAAGGGTATATGGGGACTCCCTGTGCTATTTTTATGGCTTCCCTGGTGGCTCCGTGGTAAAAACCCACCTGCCAATGCAAGAAATGTGGGTTAGATCCCTGGGTTGAGAAGACCTCCTGGAGAAGGAAATGGCAACTCATTCCAATATTCTTGCTTTGGAAATTCCATGAACAGAGAAGACTGATGGGCTACAAGCCATAGGGTAGCAGAAGAGTTGGACATGATTTAGCAACAAAACAACTGTGCTGTCTCTACAACTCCTTTATATCTCTAAAGTTATTTGAAAATATAAAGTTCATTTAAAAAGTCACACAAACTAGTATAAAAGTTTAATCAGGACAATTCGACAAAGGAACTATTTACAGTATAATAAAAATCTATATTAGCATGATTGGTTCTAATAAAGACTCAGTTGAAAAGTGACACTTCAGCAAAATCTGAGAAATGAGTTAAAGTTATTTAAGCAAAGAGCAGATGGCAGAGTATTCCTGGAAGTAGCAACAACATGTGCAAAGAAGCTATGACAGAAGAGAAGAGAACAACGGACTGTAAAGACACTGGAATTAAAAGGTGGGGAGTGTGGTCCAAGATACAATGGAAGAGCTAAGTAGCGTTCAAACCTTCAGGAATTTGTAGGCCATTATTAGAGAGTTCTGATTTGGAAAGCAGTGTTGAGTCATTGAAATGTGTATCACACATTCAGATACACATTTCTTAAAGACCATTCTACTGATGGCCAGTAATATCTAGATTTTCCAAGGCTTGGTTTGCTAGATTAGTTGTATTAACAGCCCCACTTCTTTGCTCTTGTCTGTATGAAACATTAGCCACGTTTATTTGTAGTTCCACTTAGAAAAAAGACAGCCTGCTTCCTGACTTCTTGATAGTTAGGTAATGCATTGACAACTGAGAAACTAACAGATACAATGCAAGCATAAACGTGAAAAAAAATTCTAGTAAGATCCTGCTTCTGTAAAAATTCTAGTAAGATCCTGCTTCTGTTCTTGTCTCTCTGCCATGGTCATAAGAAGGTGCCTTATGCTAACCTGTTGGAGAAGAAAACATAACAGACCCACCTCCCCAGTCATCCCAACTGAGATCATCCTAGTTCATCTGTCAAGACAACTAATCAGCCATGTGAGCAGCTCAGCCAACATCAAAAAAAACCATCCAAGTCAAACTGCCAATCTTCCCCTAACCTTAGATTTAGGAATGAGGTTGTATGATAGCTAAGCCCAGTTCAAATCAATTGAACCCTACAGAACTGTGCTTTAAAAAGCTTTATTTTATACCACTGAGGTGGTGTGGCTCTTTGTTACCCAACATTATTGTGGCAAATATAACTGATACAGATACCATGCTAGTACAATTTACTGAAGTCTGCTGGGAACCATTGTTAGTTGTCTATATGAGAGCTTTGCACATCTGCTTACCATGTTATCTGCTTCAAAAATCCCTCTTTTAATTGTAGAAGACAAAAATCTCAAATACTATTTTCTAGTCTTCCTTATGTTTAGTCAGTAGGCAATGAAACTTTAAGAAATTTTTGCTATGGTCTTACATGAAAGAATTTAGCAGAAAGAGATACATGAGAAAAAAATGCTCTCTTCTTTGAGTATGTTTACTATAATGGTAGGAGAAAATACTACTCTGTCTTGAGAAATTGATACAAAAATCAAAATGAATGAAGCCTAAATTTTGACTAAATATTGCTGAGAATGACAAAGTGCAAATATGGTAAGATGTCTTTGATAACATTTTTAATTGTCCCTAGAAATTGGATCTGATAGAGTGCCTGAAGAACTATAGACAGAGGTTCGTGACACTGTACAGGAGGCAGTGATCAAGACCATACCCAAGAAAAAGAAATTAAAAAACACTAAATAGTTGTCTGAGGAGGCCTTACAAACAGCTGAGAAAATAAGAGAAGCTAAACGCAAAGGAGAAAAGGAAAGATATACCCATTGGAATGCAGAGTTTCAAATAATAGCATGGAGAGATAATAAAGTCTTCCTCAGTGATCAATGCAAGGAAATAGAGGAAAACAATAGAATGGGAAAGACTAGAGATCTCTTCAAGAAAATTAGAATACTAAGGGAAAATATCATGCAAAGATGGGCACAATAAGAGACAGAAATGGCATGGACCTAACAAAAGCAGATATTAAGAAGAGGTGGCAAGAATACACAGAAGAACTATACAAAAAAGATCTTCATGACCCAGATAACCACAATGGTGTGATCACTCACCTAGAGCCAGACATCCTGGAGTGCAAAGTCAAGTGGGCCTCAGGAAGCATCACTACAAACAAAGCTAGTGGAGGTGATGGAATTCCAATTGAGCTATTTCAAATCCTAAAAGATGATGCTGTTAAAGTGCTGCACTCAATATGCCAGCAAATACGGAAAACTCAGCAGTAGCCACAGGACTGGAAAAGGTCAGTTTTCATTCCAATCCCAAAGAAAGGAAATGCCAAAGAATGTTCTAACTACCACACAATTGTACTCATCTCACACGCAAGCAAAGTAATGCTCAAAATTCTCTAAGCCAGGTTTCAACAATACATGAACCGTGAGCTTCCAGAAGTTCAAGTTGGTTTTAGAAAAGGCAGAGGAACCAGAGATCAAATTGCCAACATCTGCTGGATCATGGAAAAAGCAAGAGAGTTCCAAAAAAGAAAAAATCTACTTCTGCTTTGTTGACTATGCCAAAGCCCTTGACTGTGTGGGTCATAACAAACTATGGAAAATTCTTTAGGAGATGGATTTCCAGACCTCCTGATCTGCCTTCTGAGAAATCTCCATGCAGATGAAGAAGCAACAGTTAGAAGTGGACATGGAACAACAGACTGGTTGCAAATTGGGAAAGGAGTACAAGGCTATATATTGTCACTCTGCTTATTTAACTTATATGCAGAATACATCAAAAGAAATGCCAGGCTGGATGAAGCACAAGCTGGAATCCAGAATGCTGGGAGAAATATCAATAATCACAAATATGCAGATGACACCTCCCTTATGGCAAAAAGTGAAGAAGAACTAAAGAGCCTCTTGATGAAAGTGAAAGAAGAGAGTGAAAAGTTGGCTTAAAACTCAACATTCAGAAAACTAAGATCATGGCATCTGGTTCCATCACTTCATGGCAAATAGATGGGAAAACAGTGGAAACAGTAAGAGACTTTATTTTGGGGGGCTCCAAAATCACTGCAGATGGTGACTGTAGCCATGAAATTAAAAGAAGCTTGATTCTTGCAGGAAAAGCTATGAAAAACCTAGACAGCATATTAAAAAGCAGAGAAATTATTTTGCCAACAAAGGTCTGTCTAGTCCAAGCTATAGTTTTTCCAGTGGTCATGCATGGATGTGAGATTTGGAATATAAAGAGAGCTGAGCACCAAAGAATTGATGCTTTTGAACTGTGGAGTTGGAGAAGACTCTTGAGAGTCCCTTGGACTGCAAGGAGATGCAACCAGTCCATAAAGGAAATCAGTCCTGAATATTCATTGGAAGGACTGATGCTGAAGCTGAAACTCCAATACTTTGGCTACCTGATGCAAAGAACTGACTCATTTGAAAAGACTCTGATGTTGGGAAAGATTAAAAGCATGAGGAGAAGGGGACGACAGAGGGTGAGATGATTGGATGGCATCACTGACTCACTGGACATGAGTTTGAGTAGGCTCCAGGAATTGGACAGGAAAGCCTGGCATGCTGCAGTCCATGGGGTCGCAAAGAGTCAGACACGACTGAGCAACTGAACTGAACAGAACTGAAGAAATGACTGTCTCCTGACATCTTCTTTTGAAAGAAATAAAGATCATTATTGTACATATCACATTTAGTTGGGTCTCTAACAGGGAACTGAAAGTACTATTACAGTTTTCTTTACTGATGAAGGGAAATATAAAAATAGAGGTATCTTTGGAAGATGGTGATATGTTATACAAACAGATATTTAATGGATTATAGAGAAAGAGGAACCTCACAATACAGGAAGCTAAGCCTGACTCTAGTTATAAGAATAGATTTTTAATAAGAGAAAGATATATGTAGATACATGTATATACATATATATGTAGATACATATATATTTATATGTATGTATCTACATATATATGTATATACATATATATTTATATGTATAAATAGCTGATTCATTTTATTGTATAGCAGAAACTAACACAACATTGTAAAGCAACTATACCCCAATTTTTAAAAAGAATAGATTTAAAAAATTTTTCTAATATGGATAATTATCTAAAATGTACAAAGTAGAGAGAATAGTGTAATAAACTCTTTTTTTTTTTGTAATAAACTCTTAAAAACCCATTATTAGCTTTAATAATTGGGCTTCCTTTGTAGCTCAATTGGTAAAGAATCTGCCTGCAATGCAGAAGCATGGGCTCGATTCCTGGGTTGGGAAGATCCCCTGGAGAAGAAATGGCAACCCATTCCAGTATCGTTGCTGGAGAATCCCCATGGACAGAGGAGCCTGGCAGGCTACAGTACATGCGGTTGCAAGAGTCCGACACAACTTAACAACTAAACCACCACCACAGCTTTAAGAATTATCAACAAAAGACCAACTTTGTTTTTTTTGTCTGAAATATTCACTAATTTCCCTGCTCCATACTATTTTGAAGCAAATCTCAGCTATAAAATAATAAAATTTTAACAGTTTTAATTTTTGAGTCAACATTAAAAATACAGTATTTTAATTAAGTGGAACAAGTATTTGTTGATCATTATTTTCGTTAAGGGTGGAGGAACCTCATTCAGTTGGTTCAGAACTCTATACAAACTGCCATGTGTATCAGACCATTTTATGGGTTCCTATCTAGTCTGAGTCAGGTGGCCCTCTCGTTCAAGAACTGATCTCTCTTTCACATGTTATATTCAGATACTGCTTGCCTAAGAGGGAATGGTGGGCAGGGCAGATTTAGCAAGAATGACTGAGAGCAGATGGCTCTACCACAGGCACATCTTGTCCCTTCACCTTCTGTGTGTTGGGCGCTTGATAGATAAATGAGATAAATAACAGGGAGCTTCTTGAGAATATGGAGATAAATTTTAAAAAGGTCCTGTTCTAGGATAGTTTATTATTTTCATGCTGTCACATTGTATTGATCTTTGTTTTTAAAATTAACACTTTTCTTGATGGTAACCCCATTAAAAGTAGAGATTATATCTGTTGTTTCTATAACACTTCTAGAAAATTTCACTTTTAATTTTAGTCACTCAATCATGTCCAACTCTTTGTGACCCCATGAACTACAGCCCGCCAGGCTCCTCTGTCCATGGGGATTCTGCAGGCAAGAATGCTGGAGTGGGTTGCCATGCCCTTCTCCAGGGGATCTTCCTGTCCCAGGGATCAAACCTGGGTCTCCTGCATTACAGGCAGATTCTTTACCATCTGAGCCACTGACAAACTCACCATATGTATCTTAGATATATGCATATATATTTCTAAAAACCTATTTTGAATATACTTACCATTTTTAACATATAACACTTAACATATTCAAAAAATAGATATTGGATCAATGATCCTGCCAATTCTTATAAATTATATAGTTTGTCTAAACTTAACATAATGACAAAAAGGCATAAAACTAATTTTACTCATTCCTATTAATATTATAAGAAGATCCCTGTTATTTATTTCATTTAGCAATTCTTTAATTTAGGTATATGTAGACAACAAGAAAGAGTAAATCAACTCCTATAAGTGTAGCCTAAATCCACATGTTTATAATAATTTAAACATTTATCACACCCATGTTTATGAAATAAATGTTTGATCCAAATAAATTTGATCTAAATAAATTATAGTATATGTATTTAAGTGTGGTAATGATTATATTATTTACATTTCAGACGCTTGCACCATTTCTTCCAACATGGTATTTGCTTGAAGTAATTATACTGACTGAGAACACTGGCAGATTGATATTAAATGTTTGGATTAAATATTTTGTCAGCAAACATGCAGCAACTGCTTTACTGCTGCTTCTTCTCTTCTATGCATACTGATTACAAAATGATTACAAAATGATTGGCTTTTATTTTGGCACAGTTTTAAAATACTTAGATAAATGCTGCTTGATATCCAATCTCCTGATTGTTTAAATAGCTGGAAAAAAAGAAGAAAAATGCCCCCAAAGAAATTTAAGGCCGTATTCTAACATCTCGTCCTCATTCAAACAAATAAAAACTTGCTGGATCTCGATATGATTCTGGTTTTATGAGGCTTAAGTTTTAGCTAAATATAAACCCTTCCAGGTGTGCTCAACATTAGCAGGTGGGGAACCAGTGTCACTTCATGCTAAAAGAAGAAACACATGAAACTATTTCTAAAAGCGAGCTCTTATGGTTTTTTGAATTTTGATTGTCTCTTGAAAAATAATAGTTTAATGCTCTAAATGAGAACAAATAAGAACATATGTTTTAAATCTACACTGATATATAAATATACTTTAATAACCATCATAGAAGTAATTGACAAGATGCTTTGTTTCACTTTCCAGAAATAAAGCATTAAAACGATGCTTTTAAAAAGCCTTCAAATATATCTTTTAAATTTCTGGTGTAGATTCACGGAGATTTTGGTCAAGGATTAGAAAGTTCACAGTCATTTTTAAAATAACACTAGGGGCTGAATATAGGCCAGACATCAACTGAAAAAGAATTCACTTTTTATCTTTCAATGAATAAATATTCCAGGGAATGGCAAAATCAATTGGGAGAAAATGAATGTTTTATAAATGATCTAAAGTCATGATATGTTCACAAAAACTATTAAATGCTATATTTACATATTTTATGAACTCATTCCCATTTATCATGCAATAACCAATTCAAAACTGATTTGTCCTGTAACTGATGAAGAGTCAGAAGGGTAATCAACTAGTTTTTTTACTTCCCACATCATTTAAGCATATCTTAATCTTCCAAGTCCTTGGAAACATGACAAATCAAGTCCTGGGGTACCCCAAGCCTATTTGCTGCCATCAGAACATTCTGCATACAAAATATGCTGGAGGGATGGAACTCACTCAAATGGATAATTATGAAACTATTTGGCTTGGTATATGTCAGAACATTCCAAGTCACATCAGGTATGTGGTTCCATCAAAATAAGAATAATCTTGGTCACAGTGTCAGATTTTCTGCATATCATTCTCAGGATATTCCTAAATTTTGCTACCTGGCAACAAACTGGGCTTTCTATAAGCTCTTGTTTCTGGTACATGATGGAAGAGGAGGATACATAGGAGGAGAAGAAACAGAACAAAAAGGAATAAATCGGAGGGAAAAACAGAAGTAGGTCATAATGGATTTCAGTTTGAATCTACATTTTTGCTATATTTATATTGCTCTTGACTAGATGTGACACCCCATGGATATACTCTTGTTAAAGTTGTTATTGGCTACTCAGGCATCACCTATAAAATTTGGGGACATGATTAGAAATAATAAAAATAAGAGCCTTAAATCTGAGGGTGCTGCTAATACAAAATAAGATACTGTGAAAGATTTGTAGAATTGGACAACTGCTACTCATTGAACATATCCTGTTAGTATTGTCATGAAAGATTATCATCTCTTTTGTCATGAAGCCACACTGGGTACTTTATAGAACAAACTGCAGGGACTTCCTTGGTGGTCTGGTGGTTAAGAGTCCGCCTTCCAATGCGGGGAATACCGGTTCAATCCCTGGTCAGAGAACTGGGATCCCACATGTCATGGTACAATAGGCCCACTTTCTACAGGGAAAGATTCTGCATTCCCCAACCAAGACCTGACACAGTCAAATAAATAAATATTTTTTAAAAAATAAAAGTAAATAAAAGTAAAACAAATGAATAGTCATGTTTTTCACAAGCCAAAGACCTGAAAGTGCAGCATGAAACAAGAACCTGACTGAACTGACAAACTAAATTAATAAAACTGTTTGGACAATATATTTATATGATACATACACACAAGGATTGATGTACTTGGTCAGCTGCTTCTACACTGTTGAGACACAGACCTGTTCCCTTTCCTTCTAAGTGCACAGCTGGACTATCTTCCAGCCTCCTTTATGACAAGGTGTGGCCATGTGCCTGAATTCAGGACAGTCGAAGAACAGATGAATAACTTATCTCCATTGCCAGCTGAATTTTATGTGAATGAGAAAAAAGTCTTGAATTAATTCACTGAGATTGTGTGGTTTGTTACATTTGTTAGTACTAAGTATTTGTTAGTAATAAGTTAACTATCATAAATCTGTGTACCTTGAAATGTGATATGCAGCTATGACAAAAACCTAAAATATTTAGGATTACTTGGTTGTTGGGTAGCAAATGATAGGCAAACTGATACTAGAAACCTGAAAGGTAGAAATCCAAGTTTGGAAGAATCATAGGATTTGAAAAAACTGGCCAGCCATTCACCAGCACCCTCTCTACTGCATCCCACCCTGTTTCAGTCCTCCAGCCCTCTTAACCTTGATTTTTCTCCTTCAGATCATTGATATAGACTTGATTCTTCAGATGCAGCAGCTAAAGTTTTGTTCTGTTGCTACCTGGGGGCCCCACCCACATAGCTGAGAATTCTTGTGTTAGTTGCTCAGTCATGTCAGAGTCTTTGCCATACCATGCACTATAACCCACCAGACTCCTCTGTCCATAGAAATCTCCAGGCAAGAATAGGGGAGTGGATTGCCATTCTGGTCTCCAAGGGATCTTCCCAGCCCAGGGATCAAACCCAGGTCTCCTGCATTGCAGGCAGATTCTTTACCATATAAGCCTCCAAGGAAGCCACACCCCCTTCCTTGTCAATCAATTTCTACTACAATTGACTGGGATTCTGGGGAAGAGGGTGATGTATTTCATTTCAGTCGTGTCATCCAAATGACTTATTTGGGTTTCTTCCCCAGAAAAGTGATAGAGACTTAAGGTTTGTGTGTAATGATAGGTAAATAAAAGGCTTTTCAAATTTTCCTCGGCATAAACCCAGCAAGGGAATTTAATCGTCATTCACTATGAAGATTGCATCAATTTGTTTCTTGCTAAGGCACTAATGGCTTCCTGACTTCTTTACTTAGGGAGTGGGAAAAGCACAATACAGATATTAACACAAAAGTTTTTGGAAAAGGGGAAATACAGAGAGTACTCAGTGGTATTATGAGAAGTTATTATGCCAGATATAAGAAGTAATCTGGCCGTGTGGATCAACTATCAGATCAGATCAGATCAGATCAGTCGCTTAGTCGTGTCCAACTATTTGCGACCCCATGAATCGCAGCAGGTCAGGCCTCCCTATCCATCACCAACTCCCGGAGTTCACTGAGACTCACGTCCATCGAGTCATCCAGTCATCCAGCCATCTCATCCTCTGTCGTCCCTTTCTCGTCCTGCCCCCAATCCCTCCCAGCATCAGACTCTTTTCCAATGAGTCAACTCTTCGCATGAGGTGGCCAAAGTACTGGAATTTCAGCTTTAGCATCATTCCTTCCAAAGAAATCCCAGGACTGATCTCCTTCAGAATGGACTGGTTGGATCTCCTTGCAGTTCAAGGGACTCTCAAGAGTCTTCTCCAACACCACACTTCAAAGGCATCAATTCTTCGGCGCTCAGCGTTCTTCACAGTCCAACTCTCACATCCATACATGACCACAGGAAAAACCATAGCCTTGACTAGACGAATCTTTGTTGGCAAAGTAATGTCTCTGCTTTTCAATATGCTATCTAGGTTGCTCATAACCTTTCCTTCCAAGGAGTAAGTGTCTTTTAATTTCATGGCTGCAGTCACCATCTGCAGTGATTTTGGAGCCCAGAAAAATAAAGTCTGACACTGTTTCCACTGTTTCCCCATCTATTTCCCATGAAGTGGTGGGACCGGATGCCATGATCTTCGTTTTCTGAATGTTGAGCTTTAAGCCAACTTTTTCACTCTCCACTTTCACTTTCATCAAGAGGCTTTTGAGTTCCTCTTCACTTTCTGCCATAAGGGTGGTGTCATCTGCATATCTGAGGTTATTGATATTTCTCCCTGCAATCTTGATTCCAGCTTGTGTTTCTTCCAGTCCAGCATTTCTCATGATGTACTCTGCATAGAAGTTAAATAGGCAGGGTGACAATATACAGCCTTGATGTATTCCTTTTCCTATTTGGAACCAGTATGTTGTTCCGTGCCCAGTTCTAACTGTTGCTTCCTGACCTACATCTAGGTTTCTCAAGAGGCAGGTCAGGTGGTCTGGTATTCCCATCTCTTTCAGAATTTTCCACAGTTTATTGTGATCCACACAGTCAAAGGCTTTGGCATAGTCAATAAAGCAGAAATAGATGTTTTTCTGGAACTCTCCTGCTTTTTCCATGATCCAGCGGATGTTGGCAATTTGATCTCTGGTTCCTCTGCCTTTTCTAAAACCAGCTTGAACATCAGGAAGTTCACGGTTCACATATTGCTGAAGCCTGGCTTGGAGAATTTTGAGCATTACTTTACTGGTGTGTGAGATGAGTGCAATTGTGCGGTAGTTTGAGCATTCTTTGGCATTGCCTTTCTTTGGGATTGGAATGAAAACTGACCTTTTCCAGTCCTGTGGCCACTGCTGAGTTTTTCAAATTTGCTGGCATATTGAGTGCAGCACTTTCACAACATCATCTTTCCGGATTTGGAATAGTTTAACTGGAATTCCATCACCCCCACTAGCTTTGTTCGTAGTGATCCCCACCCCCAAATCACAATTGCATATAGTGACAAATCACTAAATGATGCCTGAGGTCTAACCTTCTCTATCCTCATTGTTAGAAACAGCTTGAAATCATCAACATAACCTACCATACCCCCTACAATGGTACAAGTTTGCCAAACTTGCTATATACCATTGCTGCTAAGTCGCTTCAGTCGTGTCCGACTCTGTGCGACCCCATAGATGGCAGCCCACCAGGCTCCCCAGTCCCTGGGGTTCTCCAGGTAAGAACACTGGAGTGAGTTGCCATTTCCTTCTCCAATGCACGAAAGTGAAAAAATAAAGTGAAGTTGCTCAGTCGTGTCTGACTCCTAGCGACCCCATGGACTGCAGCCCACCAGGCTCCTCCGTCCATGGGATTTTCCAGGCAAGAGTACTGGAGTGGGGTGCCATTGCCTTCTTCCTATATATATACCATTAGTGTATCTTTTTTGAAGGCTTCCATATTCTATTTTATGTACAAAAGAGAAATACAAATTTTAAAGCTCTGCACTTTTTCATAATTTCCCCAGCAAACCACTTACTGAAAACTTGATATCTCTGCATTGCTATTTTGAGTTTTAATTAAGAATGTATTTGACCTTTAGGCCAGATCAGGTTACTGGGCATATTTCAATATCGATTAGACTGGTTCATGAAAATGATATATTCTTAACATTAACTTGTGTTTTTGTTTCTTCTTAGTATAGTTTTATAATATTTTTTAATTTTTATTTTATATTGGGATATAGTTGACTAACCATGTTATGTTAGTTTCAGATGTACAGCAAAGTAATTCAGTTATACATATACATGTATGTATTCTTTTCCAAAATTTTCCCAACTGGGGTATTATAGAATATTGAGCAGAGTTCCCTGTGCTATACAGTAGGTCCTTGTTGGTTATCTATTTTCAATTTAGTAGTGTATATATGTATCAGTCCCAAATTCAAAATCCACCTTCGTTTGGTAGCTATGTTTGTTTTCTAAGTCTATGAGTCTGTTTCTTTTTCCTATATAAGTTCATTTGTACCATTTTTTTAGATTCAGGCTATAAGTGATACATGATATATGTCTTTATCTGACTTCACTTAGTATGGTGATTTCCAGTTCCAGACATGTTACTGAAAAATGGCATCATTTCATTCTCAATGGCTGAGTAACATATTCTGCTGTATATATGTACCACATCTTCTTTATCCATTCATCTATCAGTGGACATTTAGGTTGCTTCCATGTCTTGACTATTGTAAACAGTGCTACAATGAACGTTTCTGCATTGCCATTCTAATGTTAGTTGTACCCTTAAAAGCACAGGAAAGTTTCAGGTAATTATATCATCAACCACCTACAAGATTCCCCCTCACCCTCCTCAGCCATATTAAAAAATACAAGTGGCCCTTTTAACCCCTGAAAAAGTAAAACAATTTAATGTGATCAGAAACTATTGAGACACTTGCAAATCAAACCCTTTTGAATCTCTGTTAAAGAAATATTCAGCTACAACCTTACTGATGGTACTAACAAACCAAGATGGAAGAGACATTAATAGTAGATTGTGATTATAATGGAAAAGCCCCTCTATTACACTTGGTGTGTAGAATTGGACAGTGTAGCCTCAAAAGCAATTGTTTGAATTATCCAGGTTCATTTCCTCAGAATCTGAGGCAGATAAAACATGTTCTTTCATTACGGAATTTCACCACATCTCTTCTGTGATTACAGTCATCTTTCTTTTAAGTTGTTTTTAGAAATGAACTTGAAAACAGTCATCCAGGCTAGGTGAGGGCTGCCTTGTCTTTATAAAAGCAAAGGAGTGAATTTGACATACTTTTCCTGAATGTCACCTCTTGAATTTGAAAAGACCTTAGAAAAACTAAATTTAAGGTTGTACCATAAACTAAAAAAGACATTTCTGAAAACTACTTTGTTTTGCTTTTTAGCCTGGAGAAATTATTCCTTAGCTGATTGAAACTAGTTGAGGAATCATTTGAGGTTTTTTTCCTTTGTGACGTGGTTGTTTCTTCCTTTCTCCACCTTCATCCTGGAAGAAGATAAAATTTTAAGTGACCATTTCAAGATGTTTTTAACTGGGACTAACTCAACAAATTGGCGTGCAGCCAAGCCAGGTTCCAAGTTACCAAGCTATGTGTTGGGTTAGCTCTTGTTATTTTTTAAAGTATTATTTTATTTGTAGATACACAGAGCATGGGATTGAAAGCCAACCTACTGTGATTCAAATAGCTCTACCTTTTTGCTACCTGTGTTACTGTGGACAGATTACTTACCTAAGCTTCAGGTTTTTCAGGTATCAAAGGGAGGTACAAATTGCTACTTCCTTCATAAGGCTGTGCAATTTTTAGGAGGTTTTCCATGAAAGCATTTAGCATGTTATAGATCACTGCCTCTCAAACATCAATGTGCACACACTTCTGGGAATCCTGTTAAAATGAAGATTCTAACTGATTGGGTCTGGGACAAGACTCGCATATCTGACAAGTTCTCTGATGAGATCAATTTTGCTATTTCATGAACCAAAATTTGGTAGGAAGTGTCTAAAGCATCTAAAAGTTATTTTTATCAATATTATTTTATTGTCTTGTTATTATTCACTTCTTCCTGCCCTACTGTACCAAATTTCAAGTTAAAAATCAGGAACTAAGCCCCCATGTCAGCTACTTTATCCCCTTGCTCATACTTTTCTTAATACTTTATTCTTAATAAATATTTATTGGACTAATTAAATGAAAAGTGTTCTCCATTGGCATGTAACATTCATTTTTTTCCACTTACCAAGTAGCTTACCTACTAACAGTAGATGAAATTAGTAATCTTTCCTACCACATTTTTTTTAGCTTTAGTTGTTTTCCAGTTCCAGCCTCCAATTTCAGTTGATATGTTATTTCTTGAAATTCTAATAGCTTCCTTGACTGACCTCTATCACACATGTGTCAAGCTATGTACCAGTCTGCATCCTTATCTAGATTTTGTGGTGCTTTACAAGTAAAAACGATGCACTATTTATATTCTGAGCCTCATCTATTAACACAGCCCTGGCACTTAGATACTTTATGAAACTCTGTGGAAAAGGAAAATAGATGAATTAATAATTGTAAAGAAAGAAAGTGAAAGTTGCTCAGTCATGGCCAACTCTTTGCAACCCCATGGACTATACAGCCCATGGAATTCTCCAGGCCATAATACTGGAATGGGTAGCTTTTTCCTTTTCCAGGGCATCTTCCCACCAGGGAAAGTCGCCTATAGAAGAACAGCTTTCTAATATTTGGGCATCTGAACTGAAACAGATAATATTTTGTTGGGTTTTTTTGTTGTTTTTTGTTTTTGTCTTTTATTACTTGACAAGTATTCAAAAAAATAAACAAGTTTGAGAATTAGAGTCTTGTCCATCCAAGTTGTTGCCCAAACTCTGGTGGACTGGAAAACTAAGTCTTTTCCACACTTCCTGGAATATGATGGTAGGCAAGTCTCCCTGAGCTTCAGCTTTGGCAGGAAGGCTCTGAGCAGGTCATAGAGGCCAGCTCTTCTCAGAGTTCCCTGGGGCTGCATGTCCAGTTGAGGCATAGCTAAGGCAGAAGGTTCTCGGTTTGTTACTCTCCTAGACTTAATTCCTAGAGGCTGTGGGGAAGCAGATTTTAGGTAGCTTTAATGGCAGTTATAGTCCTCTCATCAGCTCTTTTCCCAAAACCCAAGAGAGACTTAGAGATTGACTAATTGGGGGACCTTGATTTATTAGTTTGTTGAAACCTTAGCCTGAAAACCAGTAAATCAGGGAAGAATTTGAACTACACCCTCTGAAATTTTCTATAAACTCTAATCTTCAACTGATGTAATTCAAATTGTTTAGCTGATTTATCAATGTCATAAATTTTCTCAGGGCTATGGATCTCAATCCTGGCTGCACGTTTGAATCACCTGGGGGACACTCTTAAAAAATGCTGGTGCTAGATGAACACAACTGAATTGTGTGCTATCGGAGCCCCAACATCTTTGTTTACTAAAAGCTGTTTAGATAATTCTTATGTGCAGCCAGAGCTGAGGTATTAATAGATTAATTGTGTTACATTATTTATTGGTTGAATAGATATTAAAATTTTATGCCACTACTTTTGAAATCACTAAACTGGAGGAAAGAAAATTATAGGGGCACAGTTTCTTTTGGTTTCTCGTTTCAAAGGAAGCATGGTTCTTGTTGCTAAGGAAACAGTCATCCGTTCATGTTGTTCATTCCATCGTTGGGTCACGCCCAGTGCTGATCATGTCAAGACTTCAAGGGAAAAGTATTTTTAAAATCATTTTATAACCAAGTTTCACTGGCTCAAAAAACTGTTGCCATATTTTGGTATATACCCAATGGGGAGGATGGTCTTTCCATAAGCAGTGAATTATTTTCAAGAAGTCTTAAAGAAAAAAAAAAACAAACCTGTGGTCCAGCAGGCAGAATGACAATTGTCTTGAGTCTTCTCTGAAATAGTCAGAAGCTCTGTCTGTTGTGTGTGAAGCTCACATTGTAAGACAGTCACAAGGCCGGACTAGGACAAGGCAAGTGAGGCATCTGGGACACACATGTAAAGGGGCCCCCCTACAAATTCAGTGAGGACCTCCTTAAGTTTTGCACCCTGGGTGGTCCATTCACCTTAACCCTTGTCCCAGTTCTGATAGCACTTCTAAAGTAGAAATATGTTCCCACATATTTTGAGAAGAAAAAAGAAGTCATTTCTCTACTTTAAACTTTAGAAACAGAAGGCAATTATCCAGTGTAGTATGGAGCCAAACCTCCAAGGTTAGTATCTTTGTTCTTCTGAGAAGTACAATAGGACTTGCAACGGCAATGAATTGTCAAGTCCCTAACTATATATCTCAGAGTTGAAATGGGTGCCCATTTGTAATCACCTTGTCAGTAGCCTTGCTTCCCCTTCTTTGCTGCCAGAATCGCAACTTTATTCAAATGTCTACCCATCTCCCATATGACTTATGAATAAATTCTAATTAGTCTGAGCCAATCAGGTTTTTCATTCTCTGTGCCTAAGGTTAGTCAAAGATGAGTATGGGACTCATTTCTTCACAATGGGACAAGAGAGCAGATTTTTTGAAAACTTTTTTTTTTTTTTTTTGCTCTTACATAGATGTGCACAGGAGGAAACAGTCCCACTTCCTTCAGTGAACAGTTTCTTGTATCTATGTGGGATGCTTGGAATCCTAGCAGATATCTTTCAGTCAAGAGGAAAGCCATTTGACGACAAAGGAATATATTAATAGAACAAAATGAGGAAAACTCTAAGCCTTTGATTTCAATGTTACGCTACTAACAAATTGTCCAATATTGGAGCCATTTTACCCTTTGGGCTGCTTAAAGTAGGGAAAAATACATCTTCTTATTACTTAGGCCAGTTTTGTCAGGCATTTATGTTACTTTTGAAGCATCTAAGGTGTCATTTTCTTATGTTTGATCAACAGTAGCCTGATCAGTGCTTTGATATAAGAGCAAAGAAGTTTCATTGTTTAATCAAACCATTCCACAATTTATGGTTAAAAAATTAAGAACACCTAATAAATGAATCAAATTGCTTAGTTTGTTTAAAGAAGTGAATATATGTAAACTTGGTATCTTAGACTAGAGTTTCTTAATCTTGGTACTATTGACATTCTCAGTTGAATATTTTTTTATTCTCAGGGGCTGTCCTGTGCTTTGAAGGATGTTAAGCAGCATCCCTGGCCTCTACCCACTAGATGCCAGTAGCACTCCCTACCTCTGCTTCAGTTTGTAGCAAAAAATGTCTCCAGACCAGACATTGCCAAAAATCCCGGGGTAGGGGAAGGGAGAGCAAAGTTAGCCACTGTCAGGAACCACTGCCTTATGTTCAACTAGCCAGAATAGAGAGGTGCATAGAAAGAAAATTAGAACTCTCATTTTAGAAAAGCAGAAAGACAAATATTTAATCAGTTTCTGTTCAATTCATTAGCAAGTGTTAAAAGTCCATTTTCTTTGTTCCAAGGTTTGTTACACTTGAAGAGCCCAAAATAACATTATGGAGGCAGAAACTTTATTTGCCTTAACTAAGGTTATACACTGACCATTAAACAACATGTATTTAAACTGTACTGGTCCCATTTATAGGCAGAAATTTTTCTGTAATAAATATTATAGTGCTACATCATCTAAGATTGGTTGAAGCCTGGATGAACCTATGGTTGCAGAACCTGGGATATGCAAGGAACCATGGAAACACAGGGGAGATTATAAGTTTTATGTGTATTTTTGACTGCATTGAGGGTCAGTGTTCCCAACCCCCTGCATTGTTCAAGGACCAACTGTAGTTATATGTATTAATAGTTCTGTGTTATGCTTAAAGCTGTGCCTGGCATATGGTAGGCTCAATAAATACTCTAGGTAAATGGATGGATTTTCTCCACAAAATACAGAACAATTATACCAAAGAAGTTCTTGCACTGTTGCAAGAGTTCTAGGGCCCACAACAGATTTCCCAACCTGGGGATCTGGCAAAAGGACTGAGGACCCCCAAGGAAACAGACTGTCGGAGAGTACAACAAAACCTTGTGTCCACCAGGATCCAGGAGAAAGGAGCAGTGACCCTACAAGAGACTGAAGCAGACTTGCCTGTGAGTGTCCAGGCATCTCCAGTGGGTGTGGATCAACAGTGGCCTGCTGAAGGTTTGGGGCACTGTCTACAACAGTCCTGGGAGCCATGGCATGCTGACATAAGTCCTTTTGAAGGAGGTCGCCATTACCATATTACCCCTACCATAGTTTGGCCTCAGACCAAACTACAGGGAGGGAACACAGCCTCACCCATCAGCAGAAATTTTGATTAAAGATTTACTGAGCATGGCCCTGCCCACTAGATCAAGAACCAGTTTTACCCACAACCACTCCCTCCCACAAGGAAGCTTCCACAAGCCTCTTATCCTCATCCATCAGAGGGCAGACAGAATGAAAACCAGAATCACAGAAAACTAACCAAACTGACTACCTGGATCACAAAATGTCTAACTCAATGAAACTATGAACCACACTATGCAGGGCCACCCAAGACAGATGGGTCATGGTGGAGAGTTCTGACAAAACGTGGTCCACTGGAGAAGGGACTGGCAAACTACCTCAGCATTCTTGCCTCAAGAACCCCATAAACAGTATGAAAATGCAAAAAGGTATGACACTGAAAGATGAACTCCCTAAGTCAGTATGTACCCATTATGCTGCTGGAATAGAATGGAGAAATAGCTCCAGAAGAAATGAAGAGGCTGAGCCAAAGTGGAAACAATGTCCAGTTGTGGATGTGTCTGGTGGTGAAAGTGAAATCCAATGCTGTAAAGAGTAATATTGCATAGGAACCTGGAATGTTAGGTCCATGAATCAAGGTAAATTGGAAGGGGTCAAACAGGAGATGGCAAGAGTGAACATCTACATTTAGGAATCAGTGAAATAAAATGGACCAAAATGGGCAAATTTAATGCAGATTACCATTGTATCTACTACTGTCAGCAAGAATCCCTTAGAAGAAATGGAGTAGCCTTCATAGTTAAACAAAGACTCCAAAATGCATTACTTGGGTATAATCTCAAAAAAGACAGAACGATCTCTGTTTAGTTCCAAAGCAAACCATTCAATATCACAGTAATCCAAGTCTATCCAACCACTAATGCCAAATAAGTTGAAATTGAACCGTTCTATGATGACCTACAAGATCCTCTAGAACTTTAATACCAAAAAAAAAAAAAAATACTTTTCATTAAAGGGGCTGCTGCTGCTGCTGCTGCTAAGTCACTTCAGTCATGTCCGACTCTGTGAGACCCCATAGACAGCAGCCCACCAGGCTCCCCCGTCCCTGGGATTCTCCAGGCAAGAACACTGGAGTGGGTTGCCATTTCCTTCTCCAATGCCTGAAAGGGAAAAGTGAAAGTGAAGTCACTCAGTCGTGTCCGGCTCTTAGCGACCCCATTGACTGCAGCCTACCAGGCTCCTACATCCATGGGATTTTCCAGGCAAGAGTACTGGAGTGGGGTACCATTGCCTTCTCTGCATCAAAGGGGACTGGAATGCAAAGTAAGAAGTCAAGAAACACCTGGAATAACAGGCAAGTTTGGCCTTGGTATACAAAATGAAGCAGAGAAAAGGCTAACAGAGTTTAGCCAAGATAACTCACTGGTCATAGCAAACACTCTCTTCCAACAACACAAGAGATGACTCTACACATGGACATCACCAGATGGTCGACACTGAAATCAGATTGATTACATTCTTTGCAGTCAAAGATGGAGAAGCTCTACACAGTCAGCAAAAACAAGACCAGGAGCTGACTGTGGCTCAGATCATGAAATCCTATTGCCAAATTCAGATTTAAATTGATGAAAGTAGGGAAAACTACTAGATCATTCAAGTATGACCTAAATCAAATCCCTTACAATTATACAGTGGAAGTCACAAATAGATTCAAGGGATTAGATCAGATAGAGTGCCTGAAGAACTAAGGACAGAGGTTCGTGACATTGTACAGGAGGCGGTGATAAAAACTATCTCCAGGAAAAAGAAATGCAAAAAGGCAAAATGATTGTCTAAGGAGGCCTTACAAATAGCTGAGAAAAGAAAGAGAAGCAAAAAGCAAAGGAGAAAAAGAAAGATGTACCCATCTACATAGAGAGTTCCAAAGAATAGCAAGGAGAGATAAGAAAGCCTCCTAATTGAACAATGCAAAGAAATAGAGGAAAACAATAGAATGGGAAAGACTAGAGATCTCTTCAAGAAAATTAGAGATACCAAGGGAACATTTCATGCAAAGGTGGACACATTTAAGGACAGAAACGCTATGGTCCGAACAGAAGCTGAAGATATTAAGAAGAGGTGGCAAGAATACACAGAAAAACTATACAAAAAATTAATGACTCATAACCACGATTGTGGTGTTGGAGGAGACTCTTGAGAGTCCCTTGGCTGCAAGGAGATCCAACCAGTCCATTCTAAAGGAGATCAGTCTTGGGTGTTCTTTGGAAGGAATGATGCTAAAGCTGAAACTCCAGTACCTTGGCCACCTCATGCGAAGAGTTGACTCATTGGAAAAGACTCTGATGCTGGGAGGGACTGGGGGCAGGAGGAGAAGGGGACGACAGAGGATGAGATGGCTGGATGGAATCACGGATTCGATGGACGTGAGTTTGAGTGAACTCCGGGAGTTGGTGATGGGCAGGGAGGCCTGGCATGCTGCAATTCATGGGGTCGCAAAGAGTCAGACATGACTGAGCGACTGAACTGAACTGAACCATGATTGTGTGATCACTCACCTCCAGCCAGATATTTGGAGTACAAAGTCAAGTGGGCCTTAGGAAGCATCACTATGAACAAAGCTAGTGGAGGTGATGGAATTCCAGTTGAGCTATTTCAAATACTAAAATATGATGTTATTAAAGTGCTTCATTCAGTATGTCAGCAAATATGGAAAACTCAGCAGTGGCCACAGGACTGGAAAAGGTCAGTTTTCATTCCAATCCCAAAGAAAGGCAATGCCAAAGAATGTTCAAACTACCACACAATTGCACTCATCTCATATGCTAGCAAAGTAATATTCAAAATTCTCCAGGCCAGACTTCAATAGCACATGAACTGAGAACTTCCAGCTATTCAAGCTGGGTTTAGAAAAGGCAGAGAAACCAGAGATCAAATTGCCAACATCCGTTGGATCATAGAAAAAGCAAGAGAGTTCCAGGAAAACATCTACTTCTACTTCTTTGACTATACCAAAGCTTTTGACTGTGGAAAATCAAACAAACTGTGGAAAATTCTTCAAGAGATGGGAATACCAGACAACCTTACCTGCCTCCTGAAAAACCTGTACACAGGTCAAGAAGCAACAGTTAGAACTGACATGGATCAGCAGATTGGTTCCAAATTGGGAAAGGAGTATGTCAAGGCTGTATATTGTCACCCTGCTTATTTAACTTATTTGCAGAGTACATCATAATGCCAGGCTGGACGAAGCACAAGAAGCTGGAATCAAGATTGCTGGGAAATATCTATAATGTCACATATGCAGATGACACCACCATACGGAAGAAAGTGAAGAGAAACCCAAGAGCCTCTTGATGACGATGAAAGAGGAGAGTGTAAAGCTGGCCTAAAACTCAACATTCAAAAAATGAAGATCATGGCATCCAGTCCCATCACTTCCTGGCAAATGGATGGGGAAACAATGGAAACAGTGACAGACTATTTTTGTGGGCTCCAAAACACTGCAGATGGTGACTGCTGAGATGAAATTAAAAGACTCTTGCCCCTTGGAATAAAAACTATGACAAACCTAGATAGCATGATACTTTTGAGCTGTGGTGTTGGAGAAGATTCCTGAGAGTCCCTTGGACTGAAGGCGATCAAACCAGTCAATCCTAAAGGTAATCAATCCTGAATATTCATTAGAATGACTGATGCCTAAGCTGATGCTCCAGTATTTTGGCCACCTGATACAAAGAGCCAACTCATTAGAAAATACTCTGATGCTGGGAAACATTGAAGGCAGGAGGAGAAGGAGATACAGAAGACAATATGGTTGGATGGCATCACCGACTCAAGGGACATGAGCTTGGGTAATCTCCAGGAGATAGTGCAGGACAGAGAAGCCTAGCATGCTGCAATCCATGGGGTTGCGAAGAGTCAAGCATGACCTAGCAACTGAAAAACAACAAAAGGGATGGATAGCATCACCAACTCAGTGGACATGTACTTGAGCATACTCTGGGAGATAGTGGAGGACAGGGAAGCCTGGTGTGCTGCAGTCCACGGGGTCACAAAGAGTCAGACAAGACTGACTAAGAACAGCATAGCATAAATGAAGTGCAACAGGAATGTAGAGAAAAAGTCTACTATTGAAGAGTATGGATGGAGAATTTGAATTGAAAAGAAGTCCTGTTGAGACTATAATGAGAAAAAAGATAAAGCTTAGTCACAAAGTAGAAAAATAAAATAAAGGAAATGATCAACTATGAATTTTAAGGCAGTAGATTCCAAACTTTCCTCCAATACCAAGGATACGGAAGAAACATGAAAATGTTAGCCAATAAGGAGCCTGCAACCATCGCTTTCATAGGAACTGTTGCTCTAGCACCTTTATTAGCTCATTCTAGTAGATTTGTAGAAGACATGTAATAGTTTTGGGGGAGAAGCATCTAAAAACTGCTTTTCTAGGAAAAAAAAGGCATAGAAAACCTATTGTGTCACTGACTGATTTTAATAGACTACATCAGAGAGAAAGAACAATCATGAGGTTGGGGAGTAGGGAAAGTTGAATTTAGCTGGAGCAGGTGAAATTGAGGTGCTGGTGTAACATGTATAAAAAATATCATGGAAGCAAAAAAGATACAGGCATTTAGAATCTAGGTAAGACGATAAGGCTAGAGTGCAAATGTGGGCATTACCTACATGGACCTCAGGTCATGCAAGGAATTAGTAGTGACTAGGGACCACAGGTTAGGCATATATCTGTGATCCAAGCATAGCAAGAAGAAATAATTCCAAGCATCTATTAATATTCAAACTGAAAGCAAAAGAAGCAGTCATGAGAAATGAAGATTAGGAACCAATAATAGCAGTAGACATGAGACGAGTTATATCAATAAACGAAAGCCATCATTGACATATGTCTTAGAAAGTTGGAAGAAGTTGGAACTGAAAATAGGCCCTAGATTTGGCAATGAAGAGATAGTTAATATTACTTAAGACAGCGAAAAATATCTTTTCAACTATGTGTAGTACTGGACAAAAGCCTGCACAAATGTTCTGTATCGCTATGAGAGCTGGAAAATATGCATAAGTGTGATCTATTTTGCAAAAGTCCCAGAGCACAACTTGACATTAGTGGGGGCTGATATGCCAAAAATGAATTACTAATGTAGACTAAAATAAGCCACTATAAAAATCTCTAAAACTGTCTTATTGCATTTAACAACTCTTTTCCAAGGGTTGTGCAGCTCTCCTGACTTTCTGCACAAGTGAAATCTGGAACACATCTTAAGGGAAACCCACCTACTCAGTTTAATTTTACCCTGCACTAGTCCTTTGCCAGAAAAGAGGAAGATGAATTGCTTGGGAACTAGTAGCTCACAGTGGATAAAGGAGCTAGAGACCATAAAGAAAGGGCCATAAACTTTAAGAGGAAAAAGATATTCTAATTGATTTTAGTGTCAGAGTTCTTGCCAAACAAAATCTTATTTGGAAGGAAGATAAATGATTTCAAGAGAAGCAGAGTTGCTTGGTTGAGACAGGATTGGGGAAACCCTGCCTGCTAGCCCAGGCTCTATAACCTTCATGAAAATGCTCCTTGGACCCTCTGAACCACAACTGAAAACAATGTACTCACCCCCTTTATTTTCAAAGAATCTGAAGCCCAGACATGTATAAGAACTTACTCAAAAACCTGATTTAAAAATAGGCAAAGAACCTAAACACATTTTCCCAAAGAACACAGATGAACGGCAGGTGCATGAAAAGGTGCTCAGCATCACTAATCATCAGGGAAATGCCCATCAAAACTAAAATGAGCTATTACCTCACACCTGTCAGAATGGCTATTATCAAAACACAAAGTGTTGGCAAGGATTTGGAGACAAGTGAACCATTGTTCACTATTGGGGGGAATGTAAACCGATATGGCCACTATGGAAAAATGTATGGAGATTTCTCCAAAAATTAAATTAGAACTACTGTATTATCCAACAATTTCACATCAATTTTCACAAAAAAGATAACAACACTAATTTGAAATGATTATGCACACATCTGTTCATTGCAGTACTATTCACAATAGCTAAGATATGGAAGCAACCTGTACCTATCATTAGATGAATGGATAAAGAAGATATGGTACAGATATACAATGGAAAATGACTCAGCTATAAAGAAAAAAAATCTTGCAATCTGTGACAACGTGGGTGGACCTAGAAAATATTATACTAAGGGAAATAAGTTAGACAAAGAGAGACACATAATGTATGATTTCATTTATATGCTGAATCTACCAAACAAAACAGAAATGGGTTCATAGATGCAGAGAATGAATAGGTAGGTAGCAGAGAGGAGAGAGTCGGGAGTGATGGGTGAAATAGGTAAAGGGAGTTAGAGGCACAAAACTTCCAGTTTAAAATAAA
The DNA here is from genome assembly GCF_003369695.1 of Bos indicus x Bos taurus. Lineage (NCBI taxonomy): Eukaryota > Metazoa > Chordata > Mammalia > Artiodactyla > Bovidae > Bos > Bos indicus x Bos taurus. The sequence continues at coordinate 32,150,116 of NC_040077.1, forward strand.
TGAGGCATGGGGATATAATATACACAATAGAGAATATAGTCAACAATATTGAAATAACTTTAAAAGGATAGATGGTAACTAGATTTACTATAGTGATCATCACGTGCATCATGCTGGACTGCTCTGTTGGACACTTGAAATTAACGTAACATTGTGTGTCAATTATACTTCAATAAAAAAGATACAGTCAAAGTGAGAAAAGTGCAAAAAAGTCAAAATGAGAGCAGTGAGAAAAGGAACTTACTGGAGGTGACCCAGCTAGCTAATGGCTCAAACAGAATTAGAACCCAATTATACTTCTTTTTTCACATTAAGTTGCAAACATGTCGGGGCATTCACCTCAGAGCATAGAAACAAAGCAGGATGGGATTTCTCCTTCATCTTTGGATACCTTCAGAAAAGTTGCTCAAATCAACACTACCTTTTCTAAATCTCTTTTCACCCATTAATTGGTTTATTTGGAAATAAATAAAAATTAATTTCATAGAAATGGAATACTAGCTTAATTTTTTCACCATCCAATTTGTACTTTAACTGATTGTAAATAATTACACGCCAAAGTCAGAAAGGCATATTCTCTCACTTAGAGATTCTCTGCCTTAAAGTGCATTTAATGTACGTAAATGGAAAGAAAGTGGTGGGAAAATGACATCTTGTCCCCATTTGTACATTAGTGAGAAAATCAGATATAGCTATAATTTAGCCTTAATAAATCAAAACTCTTTTGCAAAGATTTGATGACTCCCCCACCAAATTCATTCTGCTCTGTCTCCACAGCTGTTTGCAGCTTTGGGGAGGTCTATGTAGGAGAAAACATTCAAAGGCTAGTTCTATGCTCTACATCTACTAAGCACAGACATAACTCCTATTTTGACAGGCAGATTTTATAGTGGTTTATTTTGGTCTAGTTTATTTCGTTTTTTGGCACTAAAGCCTTAACTAATGCCAAATCTGTTCCTCTCCTCCTATATGCTCTGTGTTTTCTTTAAAAACAGGAAACTCATAGCTCTAAAATTTGCTCTGTATGATTATAGCTAAGCAGTGTCTGGCAACCAACTGTGTTGGAATATTACACTGAGGAGGAACTGCAATGAACCATTTTCAACAAAAGAGAAGAAAATCTCTAAATGTGAGGTTTTGTCTGTGTTTTTTGGTTGTTGTTTTCAACTGGCTACCAGAGCCAAAGAGGTTTTCTCCTCTCAGTTCTACTGCTGAGGTGCCTGGCGTACAGTAGGCACTTAAAAAATGCTTCTTCAAGCTGAATGTAGTCAGATAAAAGTGAGTGCGTTGTAGTCCAGGAAATGATACCCAAGTTATGATCCAGTGTTACCTACAGGCCGTGCATAGCATTTCCCAGGGATTCTAGGCAAAGGGGACAAAGTTTCCTTGTACAGTCTGTTGCATCTACACAACATGGAAATAATTTGTAGTCAGGTCAAATGCCTTTGGAGAATGTGATTCATTACACTGCTTATGACCTATACCAAATTTGAGTTTAGAGATCTTCATCTCAGTATGAAACTAGGTAGATTTATGGGTCTGTCCACACTGCAAAGTCCTTTGACGTCATCTCAATAGAAGTGTACTTGGTAGAGGGAATATTAAGGCACTAAGACTGCATTATACAAAATTAATTAGTCAAGTAAGGAATGTAACCATTTATTTCTGCATAAGATAAATATTCAAATAATTTATTTACTTGTCATTTTAAGAAAAAATATGGTTTAAATGATTTTATGTATAAAAATAACTGATGCCTAAGTGAAGAAAAGAATGAAACGAAGTTATGCTTAAAGGCCTTTCTGTTTTGTTTTTTCAATATCAATCTTTCTATAGCATAATATCAAAATTTCATAGCATAATATGATTATATGTAACTATGTATGTATACACATGTATGTATATGTACACACACATATACATACACATACAGGCATACATATTCTCAAAATATAAAGATAGGTATAAATAGAGATAAATAGTTAAATAACCTACATTAATAAAGAGAAAAACAAGATAAACAAAATCCATAATTTTTACCCATATGATTACTTACACTTCTAGTAATAAAAGTAAACTAAATATCAATCTAAACATATTCTGAGCAATCTTAAATACTCAGACTCTACAAAAAGAAAGAGAATAGTGCGATAGGAAAGGGAAAGTGTTTAAGAAAAGGTTAGCATTAATATTTGTACTACATTTCAGGTACACCAATGTTATATTTTACCCTGAAGACATTTTGCATCGGATGGTGGAGGGCCTGGGATCTAACAAAAGAAGAGTGTTATTTATGTAGGGACAACTTTAGTGCAACTCTTTGTCATGAGCAGGTAGCCACATTCTTTGGGGTTTGTCTGAAAGAAGGAGACTGAGCCATCAGGGGGCTCTTCAGAATAAGCCAGCAGTGATTCTTGAGTTAAATGAGGAGGAGACAGAAGAGGGCTCCCTGAAAGGAGAAAGAGGGCACAGCAACTTGGTGACCTGGTAGGGACTTGAGAAAGACAGCCCTCGATGGACTTCTGGTAGCAGGGATTAGGAATTTTAGAAACATGATGCCTGATAGGTTAAATTGTTTCTAACTCAATGCAGTATTTTCCCTACATTAATTCCCAAACCAACAGAAAAAGTCTGTAAGAATCTGTTAGGGGCAACTTGAGAAATAAAAGAGAAAGAGCTATTAACTATTGTTTGGAGTGAGTTGTTGAGGGAAGAGAAAGACATAAAGAAGGATAAAGGGACACAGTTTATGATCACTCACATGGTTGTCTGTTCCTTAGAGTATCTTGGTCTATGCTAATAGACTGTGAGTGCCATTAAAACAGGGACCATTTCTGTCTTATTCAGTGATACGCCCTAATACCCAGGATCCAGCACAGTGTCTAATCCTTGCCAAGTCTTCAGTTGAAGTTGCTGAGTGGACAAAAGAATAAAAATTGATCAAGGAAAGTGAGTTCAAGTTGAACAACCATGAGTAGCTCTCCATGAGCCATCAGAAATACTGGAGAGGACGCTGAAGTTGCAGTTATAAAGAATGAAGAGATTGGTAAATTAAATTAGTTTTAGAATGTTAAGGAAATAGTTAATTACTCTGGATCCCCTCATTTGGGTGTACTGTGGTACAATCCTGACACTAGAGTTAGCATCAGACTTCACAAGTTAAGGCTCAGTTCTCCACAGGACTGTCCCATCATCAGATGCCAGTTTCACTTTGGGGAGCACCAAACAACCCAGACCACCTCTACTTCTGAGTGGCTGGCTTAAACATGTGATGTTTCTCATGACACCCTCCAGTTTAATAATTCACTAGAACACCTCACAGAATTCAAGAAAGTGTATAGTTAAGATCAGTTTAATTATAAAGGATACAGATCAAGCTGCTGCTGCTGCTAAGTCGCTTCAGTCGTGTCCGACTCTGTGCGACAGCCCACATAGACGGCAGCCCACCAGGTTCTCCCGTCCCTGGGATTCTCCAGGCAAGAACACTGGAGTGCATTGCCATTTCCTTCTCCATACAGATCCAGAGGACCAACCAAAAAAAAAAAAAGAATCACATAGGACAAAAAGTTAGTTAAGTCTTTCTGGTAAACGGCCTCCCATTCTGAAACTATCTGAAGGTTTAGCATGAATCATCTCATTAGGGTAACATGCATCCCTATCACTCAAACTCCCCCAAAGTATAAATAAATTCATGAAAACCTTAATATATCCAGTGAAAATATGTATCACTCTTAAATTTTCAATTTATTCTTTATTGGTTCTATCTTTTTTAATCTCTGAATTCTAACTCAATAAAAACCTGTGCCAGAAATATCTGGATAACATCGGGATTTTTTATTTATTAACGTTATGATGATGCTCTCTGCAAAGGGTTGGGTTACAAATTAATAAGTGGTAATCATCAATGGTGCAGTACCATTAATGATTAGTGATAAGACTAGAATTAGCTCTATCGCTAGCTCTATGAGTCCCTTGAGCTACTGGACTCAAGAACACTGCCATTGTAAAAACCACAGACATACCTAGCTCTGTTACAAGAAAATTCAAACAAGCAAAAAGCTTCCATAGGTTATTCAAAGAATTTAGGTTAAATCATTTTAGTAAAAAAACTCCCCTTTCAGATCTCTCCATCTGTAGAATCTGATCAGGATTCAGGAAGTCTTATCTTGTAGCAGTCTACCTCTTTGGAATTTCAATAATTTCATAAAGGCAAGCCAGCGCTCTCATCATCAATGAATTCATTCATTTACTCATTGAGCATCTACTGTATGTTAAGCACTGAACTAGGTTCTGAGGATACAGAAGTCAACAGAACAGATGAGATCTTTCCTCTCCTGGAGTTTTATTCTAGTGGTAGGCTGGAGGAGGCAGAAAATATAAAGCAAACACATTACTAACCAAGAAAAGTACTGACTGTGAAGAGTGAAGTTGGAGGAAATAACTAGGGGAGGGCACAGTAACTGAAGAAAGCACTTTAGAAGTTAAACCAGGGAACATCTCTCTGAGGAGGTGACATTTGAAGTGAGACTCAAAGGCAAAGGAGGTCAAAAGTCATTGCAGTCATAAGTCAGAGCTCCAGCCCAGAGAAGGAAAGGAGCCTGATGGAAGTTCAGTGAGAGTGATGGGTGGTGGGGACAGAGGCCGGGGCAGTCTGCAGTGGCAGATCAATCGGGGTCTTGTTGGCCATGGCAATAAACTTGGATTTTATTCTGGATACAAGGGGAACTCACTGGAAGGTCTTCTTTTAAATGTCCTGGTAACATGATTTCATTTCCTTTTATAAAAGATTACTCCAGCTTCACCGCACAGAATAATGGAAGGAGGAGAGAAGAATGAAAGGAGGGAGAGCAGTCAGGAATCAGCTTTATAGTACAGATACGTTCTAAAGACCTGCAAGCGGAAACCTATGGTCTTTATATGTAGAACCTTGAAAGCAAGAATGGGTTATCTAATTTTATAGAAGCAAAATGAAATATCAGCATCAGAGAGAGAAGAAAACAAATCCAAGAATTTACTTCATTGAGATACTTGGAAAAAGAAAAAAATTCCTGATAACAGTGCTATCCTCCACAATTGCCTGAAACAGTGAAATGATACACCTTTTACAGCAAGGGTCTAAAGATTTTCACTTTCATGCCCACATTTTGTGGTAACATTTAGGTATGGAGGAAAAGCGGAAACAAACAAAAAACATGGAAGCAGGAACTGACAGTCAAACTATATAGATTATGTACTTTAGTGATGATAATTGCTATCATATGAGAAAAATATCACTTGGCTATTCTACGTACAACAGTTAAAGGTTTACAAGTACCATTAAATGTGATTTTTAAGTTCTGTGATTTCAAGTTTCCTCAGTAGAAAAAGTGTCAGATTTTATAAAGGACGGAATGAAATTACAAGGTTTCATATGCAGAAATTTGTTTTACAAGCAGCTCTGTAGTGGAAACTTACTCTGAGGATATTTTTAGTTCCAGAGACAGGTATTTCACCTATGTTTCCCTCCTCTTTCTAAACATATTCACTGTGTACATGGTAAATCCTTGCAAGTTCAAACTACTTGAGAATAAATCCTGTCGGAATTAACAAGCTTATAATCAGAAAAATGATATTGAGTTCATTTATAACTTTAGTTATCATCGTCTTTACTAAAATATGCTATGGGAAAAATAGTAATATTTAGAAAAAAAAACTTTCCCTAGCTTTATAATATTATTCCCTTTTTAGAACATTAATGAGAATAGACATTTAAAATTTCTATTAAATCTTTTCAAAAGATTGTGATTCATTCAAGAAAAATCTAATTAACGTACTTGGTAAGGTATTTTGCTAATTTCCAAAGAATAGTATTATACCTTCTTTCCTTAATGCTTTAAACGTCTGGATTATTCATTCTCTTTCTTTCTCTCTTGCTCACTCTCTTCCTGCTTGTCTCTGTGTGTGTATTCATTTCTTCACCTTTATCCTCCTGCCCTCCCTTTTCTTTTTATCCTGTTGACTATTTACGGATATCCAGAGGAACAAAATTGGCTCTTTAATTAAAAGGGGAAAAACAATTTTTAAAAGCTGCCTTTGTGGGAAAATGTTTTCAGAAATGAAGCATCAGGGGCTTCGGCTGTGGCCTCTGTGCTGTTTTTCCGACTATTTTGGTATTTTAGTGACCGTAAAGAAATGACCCTTAAAGTTGCCGTGTCAGGCTGGTAATAAAGTCACATCTTGGGAAAACCAAACTCTTTCTTTCTCTGCACTTTTTTTTCCTCCTGTAATTAGACTTGCCATCATCGGGGACTGTCTTTGTTATTACCAGCATCCCTCTCACCTCTGCCCAGGGACAGCAATAGCTAAGTGAAGGCATCCCCTTATGTACCAGGTGGAGGATTTAGACACAAACTGCATTCACAACGGCTGCATTTTTCCTTTGTTAACCCCAATATCTTTGGGAATTCTTGGTTTTATTTGCAGGGGCCCTGCTTGGCATCCTTCTCCCTTGAGTTTCTTCACAATGTTCTATTATTTGTTATGAAAACCATTAAAAAAAAAAAAAAAAGATAGTTGCTGCACTGGCCTTTCAAATTCCCAGCCTGCAGAATGCTTTTCTGGAATCGGTCACCAGCCAGGACCATCACTAAGGAGAAACATGTGGTCGTCACTTGTGTCTGGTGCTCGTTTCCCTGAATCTGGTAGTTTCAATTGAATGCACTGATGTCCTCTTCCAAGTGAATGAACCCCATGGCGATTGTAGAGAGGATGAAGATAGATTTTATCAAGCCAGGGACCCCACATTTTCTTCTCAAATCATCAGCAGACTCACCTTCTGCTGTGCCCGCCAGCACCAGGGCAAATATAATTAATTAGCGCACTCCTTCTATTTGTTTTCTTCAAGGGCCTGTCTGTTCCCTGTATCTTCTGCTGGGTTCTGATCAGATGCCATCAAACAAGAAAAGTCATCTATGCTGTTTCCTTTCTGAAAGAAATTTATAAAGACTATGATTTAAACATCTGTAGTTCATAGCCCCAATCTGTTGTTAAATGGCCAAGTGTTAACTAAGCATTCTCAAAAAAATATAGTCATGAATTCACGCATTAAAAAAATTTATTGAGCAGCTATTATATCATGAAACCTGTTTAAGGCAAAGAAAATATAATCCTTGTTTCTACTACGGAGAGTATAATTTGGTAGAAGAGTATAGTCAGTCTCTTTCTACATATATTTTTATTTATATTCATATATATATTTATATAGAGACAATCAAATATGATTTCATATAAGGATAAGTGCAATGGAAGAAATAAAGTAATTGAGTGTGAAAGGGAAAGACTGATCATCTGGAAGATGCCATTTAAGACAGAAGTACAGGTATTTGGGGATATATTCAGAGTATGCATTTGCTACTTCAAAGTTTATAATCAATACTCTCTATATACAGGATGGGGGGATATCAGTGGAGACAGTCTTTCCAATGAAAAGGAAAGAAATTGTGTTCAGAACAGTTCTGACTCATTAAAATGCTTCATAAATATTTGCTGGGATAGACTCTTTGTATCCAGTTTTCAGTTGTTTCAACAAACATTTGTAGTTATGAATAGTAAGAATGTCAGTTTCTACATGTTCATATTTAGTTTAACATTCACAGCAACACTAAAAGGGAGTGGCTATTATCACCATTTTAAAAGATGTGGAAATTGCAGATTACGGAGTTTTTAGAAACTTGCTGAGGATCACAGACATAGAAAGAGTAGATCTGAAATGGAAATTCAGGTCTGACTCTTTACTAACCCCATCCTTTGGGATTAGCCTACTGTGAGTTGAGCTCAAGGTGAACAAAAGTGCCTAATACAGAGTTGCCAGCCTCAGTACACTATCCTGCTGACGCTTGAAGGTGCACATTAGGGTCCCTATTTAACAGATGAAAAAACCAAAGTTCTGACAGAAGTGACCTGACCAAGGGTCATAGCTGGGGTTTGAACCCAATATTATTTGTTTTTGTCACCTCTTTCCCCGTGTTAAGTCTCAGAGGCAGATAAAGTAAAGAACCACTGGGATAAGGGAAACAACATTCTCATTGCTTCAGAGGAAACATTTAATCAATTAAGTGATGCACATTGCATCAGTTAATGTGCTTTGGTTGGAGACATCCAAAATGGACCCTCATTGGATTTAAGTTAAAAGAGCAGGAAGGGAGGTTATTGGAACTCTAGTGAGGGAGCTCACAACTTAGAGTTGCTGAGACTCAAAGTTCCAGGAAGATGGAAAGCGGCGGAGACCTCTGTGGTGGACCTGTGGACCTTCTCTCTGGACGCCCCCTTCTGGTGACTCAGCTGTTTCTCTCCTACTTACTATATGTGCATGCAAGTCCCTTCCCTCATGTCTAACTCTTTGTGACCCTTTGGATGCAAACCCGACCGGGCTCCTCTGTCCATGGGATTCTCCAGGCAAGAATACTGGAGTGGTTTGCCATGCCCTCCTCCAGGGGATCTTCCTGACTCAGGGATCAAACCCGGGTTTCATAGATCTCCTGCATTGGCAGGCAGGTTCTTTACCACTAGCGCCACCTGGGTACATTTCTGTTTAAATTGAGCTTCTCTAGAAAGAGACTCCGGAGAAGGCAATGGCACCCCACTCCAGTACTCTTGCCTGGAAAGTCCCATGGACAGAGGAACCTGGTAGGCTGAAGTCCATGGGGTCGCTAAGAGTCGGACACGACTGAGCGACTTCACTTTCACTTTTCACTTTCATGCATTGGAGAAGGAAACGGCAACCCACTCCAGTGTTCTTGCCTGGAGAATCCCAGGGATGGGGGAGCCTGGTGGGGTGCCGTCTATGGGGTCGCACAGAGTCGGACACGACTGAAGCGACTTAGCAGCAGCAGCAGCAGAAGGAGACTCAGATGGGGCCAGTTAGATTAGATTCTTTGTCTGGAACCCAAAGGTGCAGATACAGCTACCTGATGAAAGAGGTGTAGTTTTCATATTAAGGCAAAAAAATAAAAGACTACTGCACAGGTAATTTCTAAACTCACATTTTACACATAAAGCAACTAAGTTTCAAGATGTGTAAGTGACTCCCCCCCTCCTCCAAGGTCACCTAATTCTTGACCTGAAGAAGCTGCAATTAGGAAAAATCTTATTTGTTCTCAGAATGTCAGGTCTCTCCTTTTTACCTTAATCACATCTCTTATGGGTCTTTACCCTTCCTCACTGAAACTTGTACATTATAAATGATCAGGCAGTTAGAGCTTAAGGTAACTAAAATGTTGCTGGATGTATGTGCAGTATAAACACTCATTTTCAAGTGTATACACGAGGTTCTATTCCCTGTAAAATACATCCTAGAAACTTCTGAATAGAGGAAATGCATTTTCTGATCAAAGGGTTCTCTCCCCAATTTTTAGACTTCAACATCAATTCATACTTTTTATTTTTCTAGTGAGTTTTTTAGGATATTATTTCAGAAACATTTTCTAAGACCTATGCCTGATATTTTTTATGAATGCCATCTTAATAAATTATGTTAGTTTTCTCAATATTGCCCAAAATTTCACTGATGAAGATAATGATCTTTATTTAATAAGCTTCTGAGTAATGAGCATAGACACTCTCTAGCAAATTTTTGAACCCTTATCATATGATATACATCTGTCAGTATAAAAGAGACTCGATTCAACTTATATGTATGTTTATTAAGACTGGGTCTATAATACAATTATTTTTCTGGCAAAAACTAAAACATGCTGTGACTATTCTAACCTTCCCAGGTAAACCCCAAATTTTCCTTTGCCCCATCTAAGCAGATCAGATTTGTGCTAAACTTACCACAGTTGGAAGTCACTGTATTTGAACTTATTTTACCATTTCCACTAGCTAATAGAAAAATTCAAAACTTCAGTTCAAAGTGATTGGAAGAGTCTGCAGAGAGTTCAGAACCTTACAAGACCTGAGTCTGAACCCATTTCTTTAACATTCACAGTGGATGTTGATAGCCCTCTGGGAATTAATCTCACAATCAGACTATAAGGAAGATCGAGGATAAGAGTGAAGAAGTTAGGGCAGAGACGTGAAGAAGATATTTCTTTCGGGTTTAAAAAGAAAAATAATTCAGAACATCAATCTCAGTAGCCTAGGCTGACAGATGATGTTTAAAAAAAATAACCATCAACAGCAGGGAAATAGTTTCTTTAATTGTACCATCACTTTTGGAGCTATTTGGAGTTGTCTGCATAAACTCTTCTCAAATACAAACACACATACACACCCACACACATTTATTGAGAGCAAGTACCCATTGCCAAAGTTAATGGAGTGAAATACAGCTGAAGTGGGACTTGGAGAGCAGCAGGGGGGGAATTGTGGAAGCCAAGTTAACTGCTCTAATACAGACTAACTTTTTTTTTTTTTTTTTGTCTTTTCTAGCCAGACCATATATTATAGCACATAGTGTAGTAAGGGGATGCTCTCTGTATTAAATGCATTGCATAGGATAAAGGATCAGCAAAATATTGCGGGTGAGATGTTCTTTACTTCTTTCAGTTCAGAAACTTTTGCCGTCTACTCCTCAGTGTACTAATATCTGCAAAATTGTGGGCATTCTGATGACTTTGTGCTTGCCAAAACATAATCCTCACCTAGAGTTGTGCTTGGAGCTGAGAGATTCCAGTATGAGAATCATGTCAAAAAATGAGAGGATGTCACAAAACAGCCACTAGCATGATGAAGGAGCTAAAGGGATTGATTTATGAGAATGGATTAAAACAACTTAATAGAGTGGCCAAATCATGACCCACCTCCATAGGACTGTCATACACTTTGAAGTTAGAAGGGACTTTTTAAGCAGAAAATTTCAAGGACTCAATAGGTCATGAAAGGGAGAAAGAAAAGATCGTCACCTAGCTGGTAAGCTGTGTATAGACCAGGGCCCATGAGCAAGTCAAGATTTAACTCACTCTCCTCAAAGTGATACCGTGAAAAAGTGTCTCTTCTGAAGTAAAATACACAATTCTGGAAAAATGTTATCATTTTCAATGGATGAATGTCCACCAGAGAACCATGTGAGAGGGGGCAAAATGAGATGACTTGATAGTTCTTTCTCAACTCTAGTGTTTATGATTCTGTCATTTTTTTGAGTCATTATTTTTGTCTCTTTTCAAATTCACTATGAAAACAAAAGGTCTTTAATTTTAGTGCCAACATGTGCCTTCAGAATCCAAAGCTTCTGACAGTCTATTTATGGATTCATCAAAATGATTATTTCAGCTACTTAGGAAGTACGGTAATGGTACTTTTTGCATCCTAATAAAGCAGTTCCCATTATTTACAAAGAGACCAAAACCTGACACATAATTTCCTTTCTTGCTGAAAATATGAAACCTGTCATTTAATGATGTTAGTTCCACGCAGGATTTTTGTCACAAGGAAAAAGCACCATGGCACACGCAAACCTGCACTACTCCCCTCGTCTCTAAACCCTATTTTTGTGATTACTGTTATTATAAGGAATAAAGATATACTACCTACTGATCAGCAATAGCAGAAGTAATACTTTTTCTAATTAGAGCCTGTATCAGCATAATTCCAGTAAAACAAAGTACAGAACAAGACAGGAGCAACACATAGGGGATTGGCTTTGGAATCACTGGTCTTGACAGTCTTCTGCCACTGATTTACTGCATCGTTTAAGCACACAACTTAATCTCAGCATGCCTTTGATTCTTCTGAAGAGCAAAGAAGAGGCAGTAGCAGTAACAGCCACTGCCAGCTCAGGAGACATGACTTACCTTTGCCTCTGGGATTTCCTGAGGATAAACAAGATCTTTCCAATAAGTGCTTTGAGCTGCTAAAGATAATTAAAAAAAAAAAAAAAAAGCCCTCCCTACCTTAAATTTTTTCTGGCTTTCATACACTTCCATGGATGTAGTAGACACTCAATAAATGCTAAATTGAACTAAAATGCTAAATGGATTCTAAACAGTTTAGAATACACATATTTGATAGTTTAACCTTACTGACACAGAATGGTATTCTTGGAACAGAACAATAATTATGATTATTTTCCCTAAAGTAAGAATTACATGTGAATGCCAGAACTCTGCTATTTACCAAACAGAAACAGAATAAACATTCTTTTAGGTGAAAGGCTTTGTGGAAATGAGTAGAGAATGATTACTCAGAGCTCTGGGCTCTGTGCTTGGTCAACACCAGGGCAGAAAGGGATATTCCAGTAATAATGTGTTCCTCAGTCAGTCATGTCCAACTCTTTGAGACTCTTTGGACTGTAACCTGCCATGGGATTTTTCAGGTAAGAATATTTTCTTCTCCAGGGAATCTTCCTGTACCAGAGATCAAACCAGTGTCTCCTGAATTGCAGGCGGATTCTTTCCCTGATGAGCCATCAGGGAAACACAAAAAGGGATAAATGGAGGGCGGTGAAACATCTGATTCCAGAAGGTATCTGATGCAATTCAGGTCACCCAATGCTGAAAATGAGGAGGCGACTTCAGCAAAAGAATAAATGCTGCCACTTACTGCCTTCTTCAGAAATAAAAGCAGAGAGGCAGGAATGGGAATTGAATCTCAGTTGAAGAAAGACTATTTCCTTATGGAGACGCCGGTTCCATGCCTGAGTCAGGAAGATCCTCTAGAAAAGGAAATGGCAAACCACTCCAGTATTCTTGCCTGGAAAATCCTTTGGACAGAGAAACCTGGTGGGTTGCAAAGAGTCGGACTTGACTTAGCAACCAAACAACAACAACAATTCGTATGAACTTCCACACGGGGCCCTTTGAAAATCTGACTAACCAAGCTGGGGATCCTAGTCAAGGCTGATAACCATCTCAGAAACTGCTTCTTTAAGAGTGATCTGTAAACACTGATACACATGCCAAGAGAGCTGGAAAAGCAGAAACAGACCTTGCCTCTAGCGTGCAGATGACTAAGATGTATTTAATTGGAGGGAGGTAGATTTCACATTTGTGGGTTGTTTTAGCTTTCTCCCTTATGTTGGATTTTAAATATAACTTCACTATCTGGGGGAAAAATCCAAAGTAACTTTTAAAACATTACTGTCCTTCTTTGTAACATCTTTTTGCCTAATACTTAAAAATTTTAAGAATCGTTTTAATTTTTCATTTAAATTCTAAGAAAACAATGTCTTACATATTTTAACATTTATTTAAAGTCTAATACATTTTTTCCTGCTCTGAAATTAATCTTGAGATTTTTCTAAGTAGATGACTCATTTTTATGATTTTGTTTTTGAATTCGTTTTCAATGTTGTTCTCTTCACTTTAGCATTTTGTGATGTCATGGTTTATTGTTGATCTATACGAGTTTGAGTGACCCTCTCAGTAAGAGTTCAACTAAAAGCAAATGAATCATCAGAGATCTGGCTTACAGTGGGACACAATAATTTTATTTTACTTAAATTAAAAATGGAAAAGAAAATCAATCGTTTTGTGCAAAGACAACGTAACAGCCAATCTTTAAGGAAGAATAGAATGTCGCTTAAATACCCTCTTCTCTGTATTCTCTAATGAGCACTACCCTCAGGAACTAGAACATCAGAAGTTGACGATCCAAATATGTCATCTGCTGATAGAAATAATTTAGGCTTTTTTTTTTTTTTCACAGCTTGTCATAATATTGGACAATGTGAGCAAAAAGAAATAATTTACATTATGAAAAACTCGACAAACAAATCCTGTAGATAATATATGCTGCAAAGCAGTGTGTAGCTGTAGCAGGATATTGCTTGGAGAGATTTTGTTTAAAACATTTATTGGAGGCATATATTACAGTATATCATTTACTGGCTGGAAGCCATGCAATATGTGTCTTTACAAAAAAAATTACCTTGTAATATGAGCCCCTCCAAGGCATAATTATATAATAAAGTTCTTATTGGGAAAACTGGAAGTAGGCCAAGCCTTGTCCAAATATAGTGAATGTCAGAGCCAAATTTATTATCCTTAGCTATTAACAGGAGAAGGCAGGTTTTGTTTACCAAGCCTAATTCTCTCCTAATTACAGCCACTATAAAATAATTACTATCCATGGGATAACAACACAAGACAGAGTGACTAACAGAAGAAACTGCAGGGGTTAGAAAACAGAGTGCAATTCTGTGTCATTTTGAACAGCTTGTGTACTGCCATGAACAAATTAACGGACTTCATTAAGGAATTATGTTTTAAGAGTGGCTTTGCAGTGAAGCAGTAAAGCAATTAATGCATCTTATTTGGTCCTAGATCTGAGTTGTAGTGCAGTTTGAGACAGCAACTAATTTTTTTTTTTTTAATTTTTGATGTATCAGGTTTAATAGGATACAACCACATTACTGGGCAAGATGGTTAATGAGTGTAGAGAAAAAGACTCTATTTTGAACAAATGATATCCAGCCCCTGCTAACTTGTTCTGTCTTTATGAGCAGATTTCTTACTGTGGTGATTTTAATAATCTACTGAAGACAAATGCCAACTTTTATCTAATTCCATTTCACAACTTACCCTTATGTCCTAAACTCTGTTGGATTGTACTTTTGATAAAAGGTATAGTTTTCAGAAAGGCAAGAATATTCAGTATATCTATTTGAGCCACAAAACTGGGAACTTGAAATATTATTTCAATATTTCATATTTGCTTTCCACACAAATCAAAACGGAATATTATCCAGTTGAAACATGATGCTTCATTAAAGTCTCAGTGTTTCCCATTCCCACATTCCCTAACCTCTTCCATCTCATCACAGAGCCCCAGAGGTGTAAAGAAACCTTGCTGCAGATCTTTGTACCCTTAAAACACATGCACCAGAATCAACCACTCTTCTTACTACTTTTGCACAATGGCAAGGGAGAAAGGTCAAGTTGTGCCTCGTGCTGCTTCTGTCTCTCTTCTCTCGCTCCACACGCCAGCTCCCGCCACAACCCCACCCCTCTCTGTAAAGGGTCACTTCTTACTGCAGTAGCAAAAACGGTCCTGTTTTGGGGACTTGGTGACAACGTACAAACTCAGCACACTTGGGGAGTCTGTTTTAGATACTCCTTTTAATAGGCCTCCAGATGGTCACATAAAAGTAAAAGGATTATTATAGAAACTCCCAACCGGGCCATTAGAGATAAAGGTGGACCAGAGTTTCCTTTAAAACCATTTTTTTTTTTTTTTTTGAGGAATATATGATCTGATCACACACACAAAATTCTCAATATAAAAGTAGAAGTTCTAAATCCAGAAATTCCTTTCTGTATTATATCTGTCTTCACAATGTTATTTATGCAAATAAAGTTACTCAATTTAGACGTTAAGAGACCAAAATGTAATTTCAGTTCTTTCCAGCAATGCTATGGCAAGCTTTAGCTTTTTTTTTTTAATTCAAAAAAGTTTTTTTTTTTTTTCCCCTCTCCTTTTTGTTCTCCAGACACTGAATTTTTCTACAGAGAATGAAAGTTACGAATGAAATAGGCAATAAAGAGATTCAGAAAAAACATTTCATATGGAAAAATAAAATGTCCTATCTCAAATACATGCATGCATACATGCTAAGTCACTTTGGTCGTGTCTGACTCTTTGCAACCCTATGGACTGTAACCCACCAGACTCCTCTATCCATGAAAGTCTCCAGGCAAGAATACTGGAGTACGTTGTGGTGCCCTCCTCCAGACGATCTTCCTGACCCAAGGATCAAACTCCCTGTCTCTTATGTCTCCTGCATTGGCAGGCAGGTTCGGTAGCTCAGTTGGTAAAGAATCCACAGGCAAGATGGGAGACCTGGGTTTGAGTCCTCGGTTGGGAACATCCTCTGGAGAAGGGAACGGCTACGATATTCTGTCCTGGAGAATTCCACAGACAGAGGACCCTGGCAGGCTACAGTCCATGGGGTCCCAAAGAATCAGACACGACTGAGCAACTTTCACTTTTTTCTTTACCACTAGTGCCACCTGGGAAGCCTATATATTTAGGAGATATATGTATATACACACATATAAGCCACTTCTGTTTGTCCAACTCTTTGGGACCCCATGGACCATAACCCACCAGGCTCCTTTGTCCATAGGATTCTGCAGGCAAGAATACTGGAGTGGGTTGCCACTCCCTTCTCCAGGGGTCTTCCCAACCCAGGGATCAACCTACATCTAAGCAGACACATGGTATTACCTAAAAACTAGGCAAGTTTTTCTCCATCCAGCCCCATTAGATAATTAACATGAATCCATTCCTCCAAGGTTCTAGAGTTAGTTTGTTGGTTTGCCCTAGTTTGAATTGTTGAAATTGATTAAAATTGGCATTTCATCTTCTCTCTTCTGTCCTTGAGAATTTTAATGCAAAATTGGAAGAGATAGTATTGAGAATTACTAGCTCACTCCTATTCTGAACTGTAAGTTTCCTTTATCATTTTCATTATTATTATTATTAAATATTTCAAATATAGAAAAATATAGAGAATAATAAAGACTCATATTCACTAAAGATTTAAGAAATACTAATGATTATAAAAAGTTAATTTGCATCAATTTTTTCATAATAAAATGTTACACAATTGAAAAACCCCTTTGTACCTTTTCCTGATGTCATGAAGCCCTTTCATATCATTTTCCCTCCCATACCAATGGTTAAAAGACCATTATTTTAAATTTTTGTGTAACTTTGACATCCATGTTTTTACACATTTACTACATATGTATATATTCCAACAGTAATATATTATTCAATGACTTTTAATTTACATGATGTAAATTTTTCTCTGCTACTTGCTTTTTCACTCATCATTGTTTTCAAGATTTATCTATGTTGATGTATGCAGAAGTGACTCATTTATTTTAACTGCTACATAGACTTGTGAATATGATACAACACAGTTCACAGATGCATTGTCCAACAGAGGACAAGGCTGCCTACACGGTGCCATTTAGTGAATGAAGGAGAAGATTCCTTTCCTTTCTGATTTGTGATGCTTTGGTTTTGATACCAAATATCCTTCTTGTTGTTTAAAAGCACATTATGCCATATTATGTTAAAAACACAAATGTATAGACAGTGAAAACACAATAAGCCTCTGTAGTAATTCATGCCCCACTATGGAAGGACTTATCATCTGGCAGTTGTGTAAGTAGGAAAGACATGATGATGGGGTAAAAAATCTAACTGTGTCATAGGCCACAAAGTAATGGCTAGAGCCACCAGAAAAAGTCTTTTTCATAATAAATGAAAAAGCTAGTCCAGAAAATTTTAAAGCATATAATCCAGATTCAATTAATATTATAAAGAGAATGCCATGACGTGGTGGATGGTAAAGGATATGGCAATGAATGGTGTCATTGATTCACAGATACTTAAAGACTCCAAATTATGCATTAACGTGATACATCTTAATGGTTCTGCCATCTCCTTGCATTAACCTCCATGTTATATTATAACTTGTGTGATATGTGAGGTCAATCCAAGCATTTATAGGCTCTCTTGTGTCTCTATTTCAGTCTCCTTACCCAGTTTAAAGACTATAAAATTCCATTTTAAAAGTAAGCACAATTATAAATTTAAAATGTTACAATGCTATCATCTGTGTGAGTGAGTGAAAGTCGCTCAGTCATGTCCTACTCTTTGCAACACCATGGGTTGTAGCACACCAGGCTCCTCTGCCCATGGAATTTTCCAAGCAAGAATACTGGAGTGGGTTGCCATTCCCTTCTCCAGGGGATCTTTCTAACTTATGGATTGAAGCCTGGTCTCCTGCATTGCAGGCAGATTCTTTACCGTCTGAGCCACCAAGAAGCCTGTCTAACAAAAGCAAAGACCAGACATCACGTGTGGCATGTTGCATATTGTGGCATCATTTAATGGGAAGAAAGCCAGCAGCCTTTATGCCATTATTAGTGACCTCTCTTCTTAGGTATTATAATTTTTTTTTATAATCTTTTTGTATACTTGTTCACTATGGTCAGCCTATACACAAGTATCTTGAACATCCAACCTTGGAGCACAGTTCAAAGAACATGGGGCAAAGACAGTCTTGCAGAAATTTCTTTCCCCACCAACCTGCAACAGGATCCTAAATTCCTATCATTCGGAATTAATTTGTCTTGAGGCCATTTGTCTAGAAGAGTTCATAATGTGAAATAAATATGAAAAAGTAAAATAACACATTAAGCTTTTCTCATTCATTAAGACCTGATAAGGGATATGTTCATGAGTTGTTAACTAGTAACCTTACAATATCTTGGGGGCGGGGTGGAGGGAATATTTCACTGCCGTGTTATTATGGACACAGAGAAGAGAAGTCTATATTTGCAAGAAGCTGTCTGGGGGGATTATGAAGTAAAGAATAGGGCACCAAGGGAAGCACCAAACAATGACTTTTGGAGGTTGAGAACAGGGATACCAAGAGCTGAGAAAAGTGAGAAAAGGACACTGAAGAACAAATGTGTGTGTGTGTTGGAGATGTGTACCTGAAAGATAACTACTTTAGGATTTTGCCCTTGGCCAAGACTCCGTGCACAACTAAATCTTGTTCCCTGTGTTATACACGTATTATTTTGTTTTTAATTTAAAATGACAAAAAATTCCTTAATACTCTAGGACATACTCTGTAAGCTAACAGCTCATAGCCCTGTACAAATTTTTTTCCTTTGCATCCTTATTTCTTTTTCTTTTTTTTTTACATTTTCTTTTATTTTCTGTTTTGTGGCAACTGAAGGAAATATTCATACAAGTTTAAAATGCAGATACTGCAGAATTGTTTTACTTGGTGGAATTTTGTTTGCACAGATTATGCTTCAGGCAAACATCAAGCACTTTTATATTTGAGTAGGAATTAACTAAAAAGTATTTGCTTCATAAACAAAATGCACTCACCCATTTGCTTGCAGTCATACTTGAAGCTCAGCTTGAATCAGACACTGTTATATAAAAAGTGATAGTCAACATCTCAATAATTCTGATACGTGCAGCTACTTTCTACATGTCTTTGAGGTACCAGCTAAACAAGACCAGTTTCCCCCAAGATATACATCACTTCTGCAGCTGACCTTGGCTGAACGCTTATCAAATTCCAGCCACTGGGAGGCAGTATTGTGCAGTAGTTAAAGTCGAGTTTAGGCTAGTCAAGGGTTCAAGTTTGGCTCTACATAATTGTGGATGAGTTAACCTTGCTAAGCTTCATTTTTCTTATGTTGAAAAATGTTATAAGGCCCGTTTCTATTTTATGCTTATCAGAAGATTAAATGAGATAATGTGAGTCAAGTGCTTAGCTTATGCCTGGTGTTCATAAAACCCCGTAAATCTTATCTGTAGGCAAAAGCATGTAGTATACGGATCTATTCGAACCTACTGATGCTTTTCTCCCTTCCTTATACTTTTGCTAACCTCACAAGTTCCTCTCTTAGAAATGAGAGTCATAAATTCGGATTCAGGGGAAAAGTTAATTTCATGGGGAGAATCTCTGGTATTAAGCTAAGGTGCCCAACAACAACGCTTCTCCCAGCGACTCCCACTCTTATATCCAAGCACTGTTCAATAGCTTCAGCATTTCCTTTTTCATAATTTCCTCTGTTATCTTACATACCAAGGTCTTCTTCTATAACAACTACACTAGCCACTGCATACTATGGTTATTTATCCTATTTGTAAGAGCATGATGCTGTTTCGATATAAGTAACAGAGTCTAGTGTATCACTTAATGGACCTTGATACTGCCAGAATAGTCCCTAGTCTTTATATTTATATCCCCAAATTTATCTATTTATTTATATCCTCAAATTTAATTATTAATAATTAACCTCAAATTATTAACCTTTTAAGCTTAATTATCCAAACTAACAAATGCATATTTCACTAAAGAATATTTGGTAAACATATCAGTTTGTCTACAGAACTACATAGAAAAGTCTATTCTTAACATTGCATTAACATTCAGAGACCACACAGTAGTTTATGGTTCTTGAGATAGAGAATACTTTCAAAGAAAGCCACTGTCTCTGACATATGTAGAACCTCTATTGTGGAATCGAAAATTGACCCTGTATACAGCATGTTCACTGATTTCAATTTCACTTCTCACGTCTAGCCTTTAAAAAGCTGTTTTGATGACTTCATTCACAAATTATTTTCCTATTCTCATCAATCATTCACTCTAAAGTAGCTGATAGACTCTTTGGCATCTAGACCAGTTTCAGTATATCTTTATCTCTTAGAAGAGAATATAATGGTAGTTAAAAATTCACATTTATAAGTAAAGTCCTCTCTCATCCTTCAGAGTTTTGACACCTTTTCAGTTTGTTAATATATAATGAGCCTATATAGATTCATAAAAGCATCACTGATCACTGGATTCTTCCCAAGCTCAATCAATCCCATGGTAAATTCATCATGAAATGTACTGTGTGTTCTACAGTCATTTCACTAGCAGATGAAGGGTTCTGTGCTTGTCCTTAACTTTTCTGGGCAGAAATTCAGAAGCAGAACTCTGGCCTGTTAAGAGGCACAGCTGCACCCTGCAGGTAGAATGAAAAGGTCCTGGATGAGGTCTTGAATGCGTGTCCTTACATGCTTCACACTGCAACCTAATGTGCAGTTGCAGACCACCCCACCCGAGATAATAAATGAGAAATTCTCAGGGCTGTTGAGCACTTTGCAAATTTTCACAGTAGATCAGCACAAACTTAGTTAGCACAGGTGTTCACATAATTGTGATTCATGGGGAAAATTTTCAGTGCTCAATAGCCCTCATACTCTTTTCCCTCCTAGGTGCTAGTTGAGTGTTAGTATATTGTGGGGAAATGTGCCATGATGTTGGGCTCCACTGGTGCTTGGCTAAAGGGTGTTGGACTTGAAAAAGAACTGCTAAATGTGTCCAATTCTCTTGGTTCATTTACTTAAGTTTCCGAAACTGGAAGATGACATGATTCCAGTAGAAACCAAGTCCAACATCTTAAAAACAAACAAACAAACAAAAAAGCTCTTCTGGATAATATTAATACATTTTTTAGGTTATTTAGAAATCATTAAATCCAAAACAATGTAAAGATCACATTCCTCATTTTTCTTGCATTGTAGCTGTTATTTTCTGGGGAATTGTGCTCAGGGCCACCTAATTGCCAGCTCTGCTCACTTCTTAAGGTCGGCCACCATTTGGACTAGGACTCAAAGGTAATCATTATGCATTAGTAGGACAGTTCACTTTGCAGTCACCCCATAGTATTAGCCTTAGATTTTTCTATTTAAAGAGTGAAACAAAGCTACATAATATAAAATTTGCATAATTTTTGATGTAATGAAGTCAGTAACTTGGATTTTTTTTAAAAACCTGATCATATAATTAACTAATATTGATTAGGCTCTTACATTGTGCTTGATTCTGTTGTAAACATCCCAAAAAAGAAAAAAACATTTGCTTGTGATCTGTATATTATCTACATATGATTACTTTATGATTTTTTTTTGGCAAACGGAATTAAAAGAATTTCAAATTTATGTGCCTCTCTTCATTGGAAATTGATTTAAACTGCATTCCCAATAATCAACTCAGGTGTGTCTGCTGCTGATTCCTATGTCCCTGCCTAAATAAAAAAGTGTCTGTCCTCACAGTTTATCCATAATTTTCCCTTAAGGGAAGTGATCAAATAGATAATATTTTAGAATTACCTTTAAACTTCTGCTTATTTCTTTCAAGTGCTTGACGTATAAGTCTATGCTGACTTGAATGAATTATACTTTTTCCATCTCCTTCTCAAGAGCAAAAATAAACTTCCGTAAATTATTTCAAGTAATCATACACCTAAGCATTGATGGAAAAGTCCTCAGTAGTCCTTATGGTACCTCAAAACAAGAACCTATTTGGTACCAAGAGTCTGGGTCTCTTCCTTGATCCTGAAATGCCTTCTGGAAACTGGATGTTTCTCCTTTGGTTTTGTTGTGCTTGTTATTTGTTTTGTTTTTATTTTTGTTTGTGCAGGGCAATATGCGGGATCTTAGGGATAGATCTTAGGGTTCTATCACAGGGATAGAACCTGTGAGTCCTGCAGTGGAAGTTTGGAGGCTTCACCACTGGACCATCAGGGAAGTCCTGCCTTTGTTTTCAAATAGAGAGATAAAACATGAGTACTTCCAGGAATCTTAAATCCTTCATTAGCTGCCTCATGTTTCCAAATGATTCTATAGACAAATAGACATATTATTACAAACTGATGTTTTAGCCTCAGATCCTTGTATTGTTCCTTATTCTTTAACTGTGGTATTACAGAAGACTCTTGACAGTCCCTTGGACAGCAAGGAGATCCAACCAGTCCATTCTAAAGGAAATCAGTCCTGAATATTCATTGGAAGGACAGATGCTGAAGCTGAAACTCCAACTTTGGCCACCTGATGCAAAGAACGGACTCATTTGAAAGGACCCTGATGCTGGGAAAGATTAAAGGCAGGAGGAAAAGGGGACAACAGAGGATGAGATGGTTGGATGGCATCACTGACTCAATGGACATGAGTTTGAGTAAGCTCCGGGAGTTGGTGATGGTCAGGGAAGCCTGGTGTGCTGCAGTTTATGGGGTCACAAAGAGTTGAACACGACTGAGCGACTGACCTGAGTATTTTACCTACAGTAAACCGTGGCATCCCTAAGACTACAGATGCCTAAACTGGAACCAGACTCGTAGGACCTTCATGTCTCCTTTTCCTCAAACCCTGGCTGATCCTACTAAGTCCTACTAGGCCTATGTAGATTCAGAAAACCATTCAAAAGAGATGAAAAAATCACTTCTGAGATACAGCCACAATTTCATGAAATTCCAAAAGAAAAAAACAACTGAATAGGAAATATGGCAGAACACTTACTAAGAAAGCAAAATATTTAAATTGTGTTTCTAGAAGATTCTATCATTTGTTCTTAATCCTTATCAGAATTTGGTTTTTAGAGGACAGTACATGGGAAGGGCAGTGAATTCCCCTAGCAGAAGTGTCTGTCCAAGTATGCTACCTACCCTTCCCCTGTAGGGATGAGAGTATCCAAGAGATGAAAAATCCTCCCCAACTCAGTGATGGGACAGAGAAAGGAAACTGGGTCAAGACTAGTGAATGCATCTTAGGGTCTCAGATGAAAATACTAATTCTTACTGATAAATGTATATTTAGAACCTTTAGTATAGAAATTGTAGATACATTAGGTTGAAAAGAGTGGTACAAGCATTTCTTGTCCATAAATGTCTACTAAATTGTGTTCTCTAAAATCTACATTCATCATCCTAATATTATATAGGCTGTCTAAATAACAAGTAATATCTTAAGCCAAATCAGTTAGAAAATTCATGAAGTCAGGACCTTTTAGGGTCAAGATCATCATTTTTTATTGTAAGAAATTCACTTTTATCAGATATCTAAACCCATAAAAATATTTGTGAACCAAAGATCACTGCTGAGAACTACAATATTAATTATATCTGAAAGACCTCTTTTGTCATTTAAGTTTATTGCTACAATCCTGAAATACAAATTTTCAGGTTTCTGTTCAGTCATATAAGCAGACTTCTATTAATTTGTTCAGTTTTATTTCCAAACTGCAGGCTTTAGTTGATATGTTATCTTTAGTAGTGACAGATATACTATTCCATCCTTGAGGCTATGTTCAAGATGTTTCTCAGGCCTGAAAACAAAATGTCTATAGCAATTTTTTTTTTGCTCAGTAAGACTTCTTTTCTTTCTTTCTATTACTTTCTCTGTCTCTGTCTCTGTCTCTGTCTCTGTTCTACCCCTATCTCTCAACACCATCATGAGTGCTAATTTATGTGGTGATTCTACAATTCTAATGCTACTTTATAATTCACAAACTATTTGACACTTTACATTCTTAAAATCTGTCTCCAAAAACACTGCAGCCTAGTTATGACATTTTCTCTGCTTCTGATTTTACAGAACTATGTGTGCCTGTGTGCTAAGACGCTTCAGTTTGTCTGACTCTTTGCAAATGTATGGACTGTAGCTTGCCAGACTTCTCTGTCCATGGGATTCTCCAGGCAAGAATACTGGAGTGAAATGCCATGCCCTCCTCCAGGGGATCTTCCCAACCCAGGGATCGAAACTAAGTCTTATGTCTCTTGCATTGGCAGGCAGATTCTTTACCACTAGTGCCACCTGGGAAGCCCCTTATAACTATATATTTTTGTTTACAATTCTTAGAGTAGGATGTATGAGTTTTGCACTGATTAGTAAAATAATGCTTAAGACATTTTTATTTAGGCATAAAATAATGCTTAAGGCATTTCCTTAAGAAATAAAGGAAATGGATTAATCCTATTTTTTTCTGGACTGAGATCTGGGCCTTGGATATTGCTAAGACCAGTGGAAAATGTTAGAAATACGGTGCTTTTTAATAACCTAGTAGCATGGGCTGAAAGGAGGCCGGAGAGTTGCATCATTGTTTCTTATGCTACTTCTCCCTCAGAGTATGTTAAAAACAAAACAACCTTTCCTGGGTCTGAAATGGTTTGGGTATATCCTTCCAACAGGTGTGGAATGGGCCAGGTGATCTCTTGAGTTCTCCTCTAAATCTCTGACTCCCTAATTCATGGTCAGAATATCAGAGAGCCAAATTTATTCCTGTTTAAGGAGGGGATTCTTGAAGAGCAGCCTCCTTTTATTTCACCTAGATATTATTTAAGCTGCATTAACTTGTTTGTATCAAGCTGAACTGAATTTCTGTGGTATTAAAGAGAAAAAAGTGCTCTTCCAACAGATACAAATGTTTTCCAGATCTACTGGTGGTAATTGACATAATTCATTTTAATGAGTTAGAAGTATTTGAAGAGCTTTCAGTGGAAACATGTGGAGCCACTCTATAAATTCCTAGGCTTTTAGAACCCTGTCTGTCGCCAGTGTTTCTACATTTGCCGTATCCAGTAAACTGATGAACAAAAATGATTTACTGTAAAATAGTTATAAGTAAAGAAATGTCCTCTGAGGATACAATAATTGTTTTCATTTTCCTTTCCCCAGTGCCAGTGGTATAATAAAATGCTAATAGATGCAAATTATGCATGATCTTTAATGCATACTAAAGAGAGACCATTTAGAAATCAGGTACCTTTTGTTGATGAGTAAGCAGGGGAATACTGTTGCCTTTTTAAGCCCTTGTACAAACCAGGAAGGTTTCTTCCTGGATTGTCTGCTCGTACAGGCCCATCTCCAGACTGATAGAGTTAGACATTCCAGAGGAGGGGTGCAGACAGGATGAGGGAGGAGAAACGGCAAACAAAAACATCTCGACTCCAAGTGATTCCATAAGGAGATCTTGGAAAGAAAAACAAACATTGCCCCAACAGGACGGCCACTGTGACTTAAAGACGAGAAAATTGAAATACATGAAAAATCAATGAGGTAATAATTAAACTGTGGGGCACACCATCCAGCACCTTTCATGCATTTGGTAATAAAGGCAGGGAACTGAAGTCATCCGTAGTTAAAAGGGAGCAAGGAACAGCCGTCATCTTGAGGCTAATTTCATGATGAGACACTAAAAAAACACATACCTGCTACAATATAGTGGGATATTTATAGGAGGTTAAAGATACAAATTACAGTCCAGGAGCCTATACATTCCTGATTACCCAGCATTCTTAAATCAGTCCTCCTCAGTCTCACACCTGGGGTCTCAGCTGCAGCATAGCTGTCATTTACGCTACCCATGGCCCACGATTGATGACAGTCATTCGCTGATGAAGCTGTATACATCATTTCTGTCCGAGCTGCACTGGCCAGATGGACCCTGACCATCCATCGCCTGTCAGGGACGCATCTGTTCACACGGCTGCTAGGGGTGCTAACAAGTCATTGGCTTTCCAAAAGGACAGTGTCAGCTGGATAGGCCACAACATTAAAACTGGTGTTCCTGGGTTTTTCTTTCTTTTTCTTTTTTTTTAATCAAGAAACAGAAGATGTTTTTCCTCTTAAAAGGAAATACATTGCATTGACTTTGTTAAAAAAAAAAAAAGTCATATTAGAGATATCCAAAAGATCAAAGACACTTTATCAACTTCATATTGATAAAGCAAGTTGGTTTTCTTTCATAAATCTGTTGTTGATGATGTTTTTATAAAATATCCTCCATTCTAGATTATGATGTTAGAATGCTGGTGAAGGTCTGGGGAGTTTTGTTATTAGTATTTGTTCCTATTGTGAAAAATCAGTATGTATGTTGTTTTTTCTGAATCCGAGTTAATGTTGTTACATATTTTACTTCTTTGTATTAAGTAAAACTATCTCCCTGACTGAGAAAAAAAGTAATCTAAAGAAAGTTTTGCAATAAACTTAACCATAAATTGAATCAATAGCAAAATAGGTCAAGTTTGGTAAAGATCACATTTTCACTTTAATTCATTGCCCTTTGAAAATGTCTTTACAAAGGAATTGTTTTATCATAAGGATGAAGTGATACCTATGATTTAATTAGTCCTTGTATGTCAGGCACCATCTGAGCACTTTCCCTATATTACTTTATTTGTTTATCACGTCTCTGTGAAGTAGTTCTTGTTATTCCCATTTTCCAGATCTGAAAACTGAGGAATAAAGAGTTAAAGGATCCACATCTAGTGTTCACGGCAGAGCTAGGGTTTATATCCACAGTAGGTCTGACACCAAGGTCCCCATGCTAATTTCCTTTTGCTTTCAGCTTCTAAAACTGATCTTCTAATATGGACCTAAATGATCATTACAGCCAGATATCCTAATAGTTTTTCTAAATTGTTATGTCTGTTATAAAAAGGAAATTATGTTGCCTTGGCAAACCCTTAATGAGAGATTTTAAATTAAGAATGAGAACGTGAGTCAAAATCAGACAATTAACTGGCTTCCTTTTTAAATTAAAGATGGAACTTCTAAAAATGTGCTTTGTTATATAAAGACACATTTCAAAAAATGTTATAATCAACACCCACACAAGTGTTCTTAAGTGGATGAAATTGTGTAATTTACCCAAAATGATGTTGAAGAAAACAGAGCACATGGCATGACCAGTCTTCAACAGGTAAGTAAAGTAATGGCAATTGTTAGAATAAATATGAATGTGGATGAGTGTTCATAGAGATCCTTAAAGTACAGTTTATTTATATGCACATGTCTCAAATACAGCCTCCAGCTCCTTACTACTTCAGTTTCCTGATTTAGAAAATGAAAAAAAAATGCATTTTTTTTAATCAATGAAAATTATATTTTATAGATTTGGATGAAAACCTACTGTAAAAGAAAACAATCTAATTTTACTAGATGAAAAACTGATAAAGAGATGGAGGACATTTTCAAGGTCATAGAAGAGACATTTCTATATTGGCAATGTAAGACACATTGTTGAAAAATATGAGTGACTATAAACCTCATTTTGGCTGTCGGCTTTGGCAGCAGCAAGAGATCTGTGGGGAAATTTCTCCATAACTCTCCATTTTGGCTTCATAAATTGGCAAATCACATGATTTTTCTTGCTATGGGGGCCTTAACCTGCAATTAATTTACGCTTTTTCTTACAATTTTCCTTCATGTAGATTTAAGGTAAAACTGAAATAAAATGAAATTTCTTGATGTCTTCTACTGTTTTAAGTCATAAGTAAATACATTATTACAAAGAAAGTTTCCACAAATATGTATAGTAAGTCAGTATATACTGATGGCCATGATGCGTGGGTCCTCCTAGTTCAAATACAAATGCTCCAGAATTGAAAGGGACTTTTGATCGCTATGAAAGAAAGGGAGTATATACAAGAACTTTAAACAAGCTCAAATGTTGTTTAATAAATTCTAAAAACAAGGTGTAAAATCTGAGGATGAGATTTGCTTCCAGATGGAATTGTCAAAAAAACTTTATAGAGGAGGCAGTATTTGGAATGAGTCTTGATTAATTTATTTAGAAACTTTAACTTATGTTAGACAAAACGTGGTATCTCATGCAGAGGGAAGAGTTCCTGAAGGTAGAAAGCAAAGGTCAGACGTCAAAGGCTGGAAGAGGCAACAGTGAATGGACTGATATTTGTATCAGTTGAATACTACTTATAATAACTGCTTTTTAATATTATTTATTATTTATTTGGCTTCATTGGGTCTTAGGTGTGGCTCACGGAATCTTTGTTTCATCACTTGGGATCTTTCCTTAGGGTACATGGATTCTCTAGTTGTGGCCTATGGGCTTAGATGCTCCAAGGCATGTGGGATCTTAGTTCCCTGACCAGGGATCAAACCCACATCCCTTGCATTGCAAGGCAGATTTTTAACTACTAGACCACCAGGAAAGTCACAATAACTGCTTTTCTAATGTTTCCTAAATGTGTGATTGAATGAATGAATGAGTAAAAATTAATTAAAATCATCAAAGTTCTTGAGTATGAGTTAGGATTTATAATACTATCATTTAAAAAAACTTTATTGTGGTAGGCAGAATACTACTTCTTTAAAAAATGTCTGCATCCTAAATCCTACTCCCTAGAATATATGAATACATACATGGTGAAAGAGATTTTACAAATGTGACTAAAGGTAGAGATCTTGAGGGGCTTCCCAGGTGGCACTAGTGGTAAAATACCCACCTGTAAAAGCAGGAGACATAAGAGAGGTGGGTTCAACCCCTGAATTGGGTAGATCTCCTGGAAGAGGGCACAGCAACCCACTTCAGTATTCTTGCCCGGAGAATTTCACGGACAGAGGAAGCTGGTAGGCTATCGTCCATTGGGTCGCAAGAGTTGGACACGACTGAAGCAATGCAGCATGCATGCATGTTATTTGGGCATGGTTATTTGTACTTTCCAGATGGCTCAGAGGCTAAAGAATCTGCCTGGAATGCAGGAGACACAGGAGATGCAGGTTCGAACCCTAGGGTCGCAAAGAGTTGGACATGACTGAAGCGACTGAACACAGCACAGAGATCTTGACATGGGGAGATTACCTTGGCTTAGCCAGGTGGACGGAGCCTAATCCATACATCCTTAAAAGTATTTCCACGCTGTGGTCAGAGTGAGATGTGACTCTACAAAGCATGAGAGAGATGACCCTGTTAGCTTTGAAGATGGAGTAAAGGATACCACAAGCCAAAAATACAAGCCTCTAGAAAAAGTAAAAAGTAGGAAAAAGTAAAAAAAAAAAAATTTTCCCTGAGACCTCTAGAAAGGAACGCAGCCCCGCCAGCACTTACTTTTTAGCTTTCTGTGACCCACATCAGGCTTCTGACCTACAGATAATAAATGGACGTTGTTTTAAGCCACTAAATTTGTGGTAATACGTTAAAGTAGATATATCTAGTTTATGTGGTGTAGGCATACCACAGTTTATGGGTCTACTGGGGTATTTTCAAGCTTGTATTACCACCTCGGAAGTCAATGTTGAAATATACATCTAAAATTTGGTAAAAACTTCCCCCAGGAAAAAAAAAATCTATTTTTGAAGTGTTTATGTTTGTGATTAAATGAAGTAGCATACTAAAATGACTGAGTTAAACTGTGTGCATCTCAATAGTGAAATTAATACAGAAATACTGGTAATTTTCATCATCGGCCAAGATCTAGTTTGACTGTTCTTTGTAATTTTGCAACCTAATTTGACTTAATTAACTAGGTTTCTTAAGCAACAGAAGAAATTCGAGAGATAAAAATCAGCAGAATCGTTGAGTCACATATTGTGGAATTGTGTCTATTCCATCTTGGGTATTCCACGGTGGTGGCTAGCACAATGCTCTGACCACAGTACAATCAATAACAATTGTTTAATTTGAGTGGTAAGTTCTATAAATATGGTTTTAAAAATTGAGTGTCCCATCCCATTATCCATCCATTCAGAATAAATGGCTATTCAGTGTGCCAGATCTCTGCTTGCATTTGGCTGACTTAAGATGTATTAAGTATTATTTGTGATGTAGCCTGAAAGAAGTGGGTAGAGGGTCAAAAATGTATCTGGTAGTTTAGGCAAAACATCTAGTCATTCCAAAGTGAATTTAAGAAATGTTTGCTTATCCTGATTTATTTTCTGTAAACATTAAGGAAAATTTGCATTGACAAAAACTAATACAGAATTTTGTGCTTACATCACTTTTCATATGTGTATCTGTCGCATGTCTAGGACACTGAGTAAGCAGGTGGGGAAATAGCAGATTGAAGTTTTAAATTGAGGCAGTTGATAACAACATTGTATCTAAACGAAGTAAGGCCTGTGAACTTTCTGGCCAGTGGCCTTGTCATGTCCACATAGAGCCAGGCAGCTTGCACACCTCCCTTTGGCTTCATTTGGGTTTTGTTTGTTGGGTTTCTGTTTCACTTCCAAGTTGATGCTGAAGGAATTTCTTTTTTAACTTTGGAATCACACACGATCCAATTCCACCATCCAATTATCTGTCTCTTCATGTCTGAATTGCCACAGAGCCACTCAGAGGAAGAAAGTGAGATCAAGTCAACCGAGCAAAATATTGTGCCTGGAGATGCTGGTTAGGGTGGTAGAGCTTTCTGCAGCTCAGAGGCGCTGCCGGAGCCTTGTGGAAAAGTGTGCAGGCCGGGGTGGACCTGGTGGGCTTTGGATTAATCTGACTCAGAAAAGTAGACTCCAAATCAATCACCAAAGACCTATTAAAATACTAAACTAACTGCATTTCCTTCTGTATTTGTGAACCTGGGATTGGATACAAGTTTCACTTAGTTGTAATATGTGGGAGGTGGTCTCTTAATTTCTGTTTACTTCTCTTAAACAAAGCCCATGACAGTCAGCAGAGTCTCAAATGTGAAGAAGGACCAGACACAAGCAGTGGTAACTCTCTTATTGTGTGCTGCTGCTGCTGTTGCTAAGTCACTTCAGTCATGTCCGACTGGGTGTGGCCCCATAGACGGCAGCCCACCAGGCTCCCCCTTCCCTGGGATTCTCCAGACAAGAACACTGGAGTGGGTCGCCATTTCCTTCTCCAATGCAGAAAAGTGAAAGTGAAAGTGAAGTCGCTCAGTCGTGTCCAGCTCTTTGCGATCCCATGGACTGCAGCCCACCAGGCTCCTCCGTCCCTGGGATTTTCCAGGCAAGAGTACTGGAGTGGGGTGCCATTGTGTGGCAAGTACTAAATCCAGACTCTGATCCCTTCCCCCATGGAATGGCTCCTTCCAGTTATTTTTCATGTTCCTGAGGCTTAAAAAAAACCTAAGTTTTCTTCTTTCTGCTTAGAATAAGAAACTTTCATGACTTGAAACCACTCACTTCTTTCGGCCCTGACACAGATTTCTGTGCTACCTGGTTTATATTTGTTCGTCTTTTTAAACTCACCTGAAGATCACAAGATGTGGAGGCAAACAGACATGAGATTGTTCATTCTCTCAGGTACCTGCTGTGTAACATGAACCAGATGTAGGGGCTTCTGACTATTTCCTTAACTGTCCTTCACCACCTCCTGGAGTTTGCTCAAACTCATGTCCTTTGAGTCAGTGATGCTATCCAGCCATCTCATCCGATACCAACCCCTTCTCATTTGTCTTCAGTCTTTCCCAGCATCAGAGTGCTTTCTAATGAGTCGGCTCTTCTTATCACATGGCTAAAGGATTGGAGCTTCCGCTTCAGCATGAGTCTTTCCAGTGAATATTCAGGTTTAATTTCCTTTAGGATTGACTGGACTGAGCTCCTTGCAATCCAAGGGACTCTCAAGAGTCTTCTCCAAAACCACAGTTTCACAGCATCAATTCTTTGGTGCTCAGCCTTTATGGTCCAACTCTCATGTCCATCCATGACTACTGGAAAAACCATAGCTTTGACTAGACAGACCTTTGTCGGCAAAGTAATCCCTCTGCTTTTTAATATGATGTCTAGGTTTGTCATAGCTTTTCTTTCAAGGAGCAAGCGAATCTTAATTTCATGGCTGCAGTCATCATCTGCAGTGATCTTGGAGACCAAGAAAATAAAGTCTGTCACTGTTTTCCATTTTTCCCTCTTTGCCATGAAGTGATTGGACCAGATGCCATGGTTTTAGTTTTTGAATGTTGAGCTTTAAGACAGCTTTTTCACTCACCTCTTTCACCTTCATCAAGAGGCTCTTTAGTTCCTCTTTGCTTTCTGCCATTAGGGTGGTATCATCTGCATATCTGGGGTTGTTGATGACTTTTCTCCCATGCTCATGTGTTCATTCTGCAAATTAGTCTTGTCCAGTCACTAGAGATAGAAACATGAATATTGCCTGTCCTCAAGGAGTTTCAGCCTTCTAGATGCAAATGGTGATTTCAAAGGTAGTGACTGTAATAAAGTGTGGCAGGGGCTAGGGGAGACTAGTTCCCGAGCTCCGTGAGGTGCCAGTACCTGATTCCACTATGGCCCATGGCGGGAGGCAGGATTAGGGGAGAAACATAAAGCACCAGCACCCTAACAGGTAATCAATACAGGTTCCTTCCTGGTCCAGAGGATACTCTTAATTAGTTCGCACTGTACTTTTATTTCCTTTTATGATGTTTCTCAAATGGATTTTTTAATATTTCTATGTCCCTTATTTTAAGATCCTGGCAAAATGAGACTGCAGGTATCACTTTCCTTATTAAATATTTTACTTTAGTGCCTAAGAAGTTAAGCTCTGGCCTCCCACTTCCTTGCTTAAAATGCCACTTGTGCCACCATGGGCCATTTGACCTTGAGCAACTAGCTGAACTCTCTGTGTCTGTGTTTCTATTTTCAGCCAATGCAAATAATAAATTTGCCTACTTCACAAGATCATGGCTGGCTGAAAAGAGAAGTGTGAAGCACTTAAGCAGACAGAAGTATTAATTGTTCCTATTATTATTATTCTTTACTCTCTTGTCTTCCTGAGAATATGATATAAGAAATACTGAGAGACCAAAAGGTCACTTTGGGGTTATTGGTGGCACCTTCTGCTTTTGTTCTCTTGTGGCTGTGAGGAAAGCAAAGTGCCCTTCATAGATCATGTTCTGGGATTAGTTGATGAGAAGGCATGGAGGCTGGGGGTGTACAGCAGAGTCAGGTCTATCTGCTATACCCACAAGAAATTAAGGAAGCAGTATCTTTGAATGAGAAAGATCCTCTCCTATGCTATGAATTCCTTAAAACCTGGGCTTAACTTCAGTTATCTTTGTAGCTACAATGCCTAGCATGCTCCCAGGAACCTGCTAAAACCTTGAGAAATTTCACATAGATGTTTCATCACAGGTATTAAATAATATTGGTGGGTGAATGAATGATTGAATTGAAGATGGTTATCATCAAAGCACCACCACTTGAGGCTGCAGCTCCTAAGACAGCTCAGTAAGTCTTAAAAAAAAAAAAAAACCTCTGTTAAAAACATAAGCGTTCCTCAGGAACGAGAATCCTATGGAAAGTTTCCATGCATGTTACCTGGCCAAGAGACATGAAATAAAAAACATACTGATGAGGGAAGAAGAAGAAACACAAGACACACAGAACAAGGTATAGAGGAATACAAACTCCTAAATCCAAAAAATCCTTGTTTATATCTCAGCTCTATCCTGTTGCAAGTATCTTGACAAGATACAAAAAATCTGATACTCCATTTCCTCGTTGTAAAGTGGAGGCTTTAAATCTGCCTGAGGACATAGTAAGAATCAAAACAAGCTTGCCAAGTGGTAGTGTTACAATGAGGGTTAAGGCCTTGGCCTCCGGACAGATCATCTTAATTTAAATCCCAGCTCCGTCGTTTAATAACTGTAGGGATATTGGTTTCACCTCTCGGAGTCTCAGTTTCCTTGTCTATAAAACAATGACTTAGTTAGGGCTGCTATGAGGATTAAATGGGTTAATACATGTTGAAGTGCTTAAAGGAATATCTAGCACAGGGCAGGGCTGATATATATTTGCTATTTTTTCTTAATATTTATTTTTATTTATTTATTTGGCTATGTAAGGTCTTAGTTGTGGCATGTGGGATCTAAGTCCCCGACCAGGGATGAAACCCAAGGCCCCAGCATTGAGAGCTCAGAGTCTTAGCCACTGGATCACCAGGGGAGTCCCTATATTTGCCTTTTTTTTTTTTTTTTAAGCAATTTGACATACTATAAGTATTTCCTTTTTGTATTCAAACTGGACTACATCTTTCTTGGTTCTCAAGTGAAAATAAGGTTCCTAGAGAAAAAGTCCATTACTCTTTTGAGGTTTTAGTCTACTATGTCTATATAAGTTCAGTAATAGGAATCTGTTACTAGTTACCAATGCCTATAATAATCACTTTCATTTGAATTTGACTTTGGACCATATTTCCATCTTGTTTTTTTGTGCAGTAAATTTTATCAAATCTAGTGCTAAAATTATTTTTAAATGACCCCCAAAAATACTTTTTAAGAAATCCAACAACCAGACTGACACGATGAATCCTGTAAGCTACATATGAAGGTGAGGCATAGGGTAGGACTAGGAGTAGGGAAAAATACTTTAGGAAACCACAAAAACACCATCTACTTTGGTCCAAACGTTAGATTACAGAGTGTGGAACATGTTGACTCTTATAGCATTCACTACTCTCACCTACATTTTGTCACTGACATTTTTGTTTTTCCAACCAGTTCCCAACTCTGATGTGTGTCTTCATAGAAGTGTTTTAGGTGGAGAATGCATAAGCACAATGGGATAAGTCATCAAGGGAGATTTCAGGCATTTTGAAGGCTGATGCTATTCCGTAGATTGCAATTCATTGCCCTTTGTTATAATCTGTCCTGTTGATGTGAGAAACTGGCCATCCACCATTAAAGTGTTCACTTTGGGATTTAAAAGGAGTAGAGAAACCCATCTGTTGAGTCCCTGGTGTGTTTAGAAATCTACTGTGTGTGTGTGTGTGCTTGTTAGTTGCTCAGTCGTGTCTGAGTCTTTGTGACACCATGGACTGTAGATCGCCATGCTCCTCTGCCCATAGGGATTCTCTAGGCAAGAATACTTGAGTGGGTTACCATGCCCTCCTCCAGGGGATCTTCCCAATCCAGGGATTGAATCCAGGTCTCTCACATTACAGGCAGATTCTTTACCATCTGAGCCACTAAGGAAGCCCAGGATTCTACTAAGTTCTTCAAATATATTATCACATTTAATCACATAAAACCCTGTATGATACGAATTAAATTTTCAATTTTCCAGAAAAAAAGAAACTGAGACTCAGCAATATTAGTAACATATACAAGATTACACAGAATTAGAAGCCAGAAAACAAATAAGTTGTGATAACTAATTTCTTGAATTATAGAGATGATTATGAAGAATATAATTATATTCAAGGTTCAAGGTAAAATTGTTCAACTTTTGAGGTGAGTTGGAGCAGAAGCAGAGGACAACTTTCCCCAAAGAAAGTTCTTTGATGCTGCTAATGAAATCAGTTTGTTGGTTTACATCATGTATATTCTTGGCTCAAATATTGTTTATTGTACTTTACAATATAAGAACATTGAGCATCAAAATTTTCACTGTTCATCTATTTTTGTCATGTTTTATAATTAGCTATTATTATTATTATTATTTTGACCATGCTGTGCAACTTCTAGAATCTTAGTTCCCCAACCAGGGATTGTAACCCCCTGGCTGTGAAGCAAGGAGTTGTAACCACTGGACAGCCAGGGAAGTCCCTTATGTTTATAATTGTAAGGTGAGCTCTCTTCATACAGTTCCATTTCCTGTTTCCAAAATGGGTTTAAGGGGACATTATAGGGACAATTGATTAACTTTGAGCAATGTCTATAAATTCACTAAATATTGTATCAGTGTTAATTTCCTAAGTTTTATAATTGTACTATGGATAAGTAAGACATTTCTCTTGATAATTTAAATTTTTTATTTTGAAATACCTAAGGCTTATTTGCAACTCTTTGCAAAGAGTCGGACATGACTGAGCGACTGAACTGAACTGAACTGAAGGCTTATTTAGAAACTAGAAAATAGTAGACAGAATTTTATAAATCCTTTATTCAGTTTCCCCTAATGATAACATTTTACCTAAACAATGCATATTTTTTACAATTATTTTTCTGTAAACAGAAAATCAACATAGATTTAATTCTATTAACTAATCCATAAACCTTAATCAGAGTTCACCAACTGTCCTTTTCAAGTGCTTTTTGTAGTCTGGATTACAATTTGAGATCCCATATACCCTAAGGAGTCATGTCTCCAAATCTGTAGTCTCATTGAGAAACTCAACAACACACTTATGGCAGAAAGTGAAGAACTAAAGAGCCTCTTGATGAAAGTGAAAGAGGAGAGTAAAAATGTTGGCTTAAAACTCAACATTCAGAAAACTAAGATCATGGCATCTGGTCCCATCACTTCATGGCAAATAGATGGGGAAACAATGGAAACAGTGAGAGACTTTAATTTTGGGGGATCCAAAATCACTGCAGATGGTAACTGCAGCCATGAAATTAAAAGACACTTGCTCCTTGGAAGAAAAGCTATGACCAATCTAGACAGCATATTAAAAAGCAGAGACATTACTTTGCCAACAGAGGTCCATCTAATCAAACTATGGTTTTTCCAGTGGTCATGTATGGATGTGAGAGTTGGTCTATAAAGAAAGCTGAGTCCTGAAGAACTGATGCTTTTGAGCTGTGGTATTGGAGAAGACTCTTGAGAGTCCCTTGGACTGCAAGGAGATTCAACAAGTCCATCCTAAAAGAAATCAGCCCTGAATATTCATTTGAAGGACTGATGCTGAAGCTGAAACTCCAATACTTTGGCCACCTGATGCTAAGAACTGACTCCTTGGAAAAGACCCTGATGTTGGGAAAGATTGAAGGCAGGAGGAGAAAGGGATGACAGAGGATGAGATGGTTGGATGTCATCACCAAATTGATGGATGAGTCTGAGTAAACTCTGGTAGTTGGTGATGGACAGGGAAGCCTTGCGTGCTACAGTCCATGGGGTCACAAATAGTCAGACATGACTGAGTGACTGAACTGAACTGAACTGAGTAACTCATGATGCTGAAGAGGCCTGGCCAGTTAATTTGAAGTTTATCCCTTACTTTGGGTTCCTCGAGTGTTTTTTCATAACTACTGCTACTGCTAAGTCACTTCAGTCATGTCCGACTCTGTGCGACCCCATAGATGGCAGCCCACCAGGCTCCCCCGTCCCTGGG
Source organism: Bos indicus x Bos taurus (assembly GCF_003369695.1). NCBI lineage: Eukaryota > Metazoa > Chordata > Mammalia > Artiodactyla > Bovidae > Bos > Bos indicus x Bos taurus. The sequence continues at coordinate 32,187,152 of NC_040077.1, forward strand.
ATTCTCCAGGCAAGAACACTGGAGTGGGTTGCCATTTCCTTCTCCAATGCATGAAAGTGAAAAGTGAAAGTGAAGTCACTCAGTCATGTCTGACCCTCAGCAACCCCATGGACTGCAGCCCACCAGGCTGCTCCATCCATGGGATTTTCCAGGCAAGAGTACTGGAGTGGGGTGCCATTGCCTTCATAACTAGATTGAAGTTAATGCATTTTTGTGAGAATAACAGACAAGTGATATTGTGCCCTTCTTACTGTACCATATGAAAATGTGCATGAATATCAGTATTAGTCATTGTAGCAGTTGCTAACTCTGATCACTTGCTAAGGTGATGTCTGTCAGGTTTCTCCAATGAAAAGTCTTCATTTTTTTATCTAGAGTTAAGATGAATTCAAGGTTAAGATCCTAGTAGTCCAGACTGCCAAGTCTGCCCAAGACTTCTGACACCAACTCCTGTGAGTTTATCAAACAGCAAAGTCTGAGGGAACAGTTCCCACAGAACTGCCGTCACATCAGACCAGCTGGCCATAAACATAGGAGTTCCCGAGAACACCTTCAGGTTAAATAGTTTACTAGAAAGACGCCCAGAACTCACTGAAAGCTATTACACATATAGGTTATTCTAGGCAAAGGAAAGAAATTAGAACCAGCAAAGCAGAGTCCAGAAAAGTTTAAACATAAGCCAGGAAAATGTGACTCTCTTAGCATTGAAGTGTGACAACAGACAGAGTACTGCCAACCACTGATGCTTGTTGAAGCTTCAGAGCCCAGAGTTTTAACTGGCGCTCTATTAAATAGGACTGATTGATTGAATCATTGCGTACATGGTTGAACTCAGTCCCCTCTCCCCCTCTGATAATCTCATGACTGGTCTTTCTGGCTTTCAGCCCCAACCCTGAATTATCTTCTTGTTAGTGGTTGGCTCTCACCCCGAGTCACTTCATTAGCATAAACCATCTAGGGGCCCAACATGAATAACAAGCACATTCTTATTCAAAAAGTTCCAAAAGTTAAGAAGTTACCTGCCAAGAACCAAGACAAAGCCCCTATCTTTCTTTGGATTGTGGCAAAAATCTTTATTAATTTTCTTTTGATTCATAAGTGTCTTGTAGAGAGATATTATAGATTCTGTAGTCTCATGTCCAAATGTCCTGTTTCTCATGATACATCTGCCCACCAATTTAGTATCCATTTATGATTCTTATCTGCAATAATTATTACCATGATGCTTGCCAAATGATGGGGGGTTTTGTTTTAAGAAAAACCAAATGGAGGATTTATGAGTAAAAAGACATCAGATCTGCAACTTACTTTCACAATGTTAAAAGAAATAATATGCGTATGTTTTGTGTGCTTAATCACTCAGTTGTGTCTGACTCTTTTGTGACCCTGTGGACAATACAGACTGCCAGGCTCCTCTGTCCGTGGGATTTCTCAGGAAAAGACTGCAGTGGGTTCCCATTTTCTCTTCCAGAGGATCTTCCCAACGCACAGATGGAACCCATGTCTCCTGTATCTCCAGCATTGCAGATGGATTCCTAACTTGTTGGCCATATATTTTAGAGAGACAAAAAGAAAATAGGAAGTTAACACTTGTGGAATCTGAGTAAAGGGTCTTAGGAATTGTTTAAACTACTCTAGAACTTTTCTATAACTCTGAAATTACATAAGCATAAAAATTTTTTAATAACTTTATGTCTACACCAGTAGTATGTTTGATTGAGAGTATTTACGAGTTGAAACAAAAAAATATATGCATTTACTTCAAAGATAAATCTTCAAATTATGGCTAATAGTAATATGTTGTCAAAATTCTTCTAAACTTATCAGTGTTTATTCCTAATTATCAAGTAAAAAAATACAAGAGTAACAGGGGGTTTAGGTGCTTGCCCTGTCTATTAAATATTCTTTTAAATTCAGTTGTCTTAGGCTTTGTTCAGGGAACTTATATAGTAATTCTAGGGAATAGTGAATGGTTTTGGCTCCAGGGTTTTTAGAAAATGCTCAACCAATGCTTATTAAACATTGTGAAACAAACAAAAAAATATATGCAAACTAAAAATACATATCAAACTAAAATAAAATTTGGAGGTTCCATTATCATAATTAATGGATCTATAGAAATGTAGAAGGAATAATAAATAATGCTAAAAGTCATCATATATAATAACTGTATTTGCAAAAAAAAATCTCTAATAAAATGATTAAAATATATTTTGGTGCTATAATAGTAGACTAAAATTTGAAAAAAATGCTCTGGAGAAAGAAAAACTGGACAGAAGAAGGAAGATGTGTGAGAAATTTGTAATTCAGCTCTAATTTGTGAATTTGTTTGGTGGTTGTATTGGGGATTTGTGATGAGCAATAGCTTTCCTGATACTAAACACTAATTTGTTATAACCATGACTACATTTTTTCCCCTGCATCACCAAATTACCTCATGAAAGATGTCGACTTTGAGTAGTGTGGGCTGCCATTTCTCCTGGCAGCCACCAACTGATTATAATCTGCCATTTCACTGGGGCCAGTCCAGCAGAGTTTGCCAATGTGCTGGGAGAGATCCAGCAATTCTTTGGATGTAGAGTGGCTTTACATGGAAGAGCTCGGTCAGGATGGAGCAATTCCCTGAGCTAAGCTCAACAGCCTATGAAAGTGGGTCAAAAGAGTCCTTTCCTGGCTAAGCCTCAGGTGACTTCAGAGTAGCTTTGCTAAGGAGAGTTCAGCAAACCACTGAGAGAAATCCACTGGAAACAGTCTGACAATAAATTAAGGGAAAATTCAATGGCAATATTCCAAAAGCTATAAAAGAAACCCATTAGAAATTACAGGCATTATATGATCCATAAGGAGAATTCTTGGCAGCCTGGTAAGTACACTAATATTTTTTCCTGTCTTTTGTTTATTTATTTATTTTTACATTTGTTACAAAACATCATTGGAATGGTACAGGAACACTAAATCAACTTTTAAAATATATACTTCATAAAATTTATACATTATATTAAAATATGCATACTTATTATCTCCTGGAAGTCTAACAGTGTATATTGCTCAAAGCTAAATATATAGAAACAATTTTGTTTTATATTTTGTATGAAGATTCATTACTATATAGTAATATATGTATAGTAATACATTGTTACTAGAAAGATTGAAGTTGGGGAAAGGGGTTGAAAAATTATTTAATTTATGAAAAGAAATTTATTTTATGGGTAAAAATCAAAGCAGTTCTTCAGAACTAAAAAAAAATAAAGATAAATACCAATTTAGTGTTGAAATGACTTAATTTTGTTTCTCTCTGGGCAAAAACACTATTGATTTTCAATTTAGTATCAATAATGAGGAAAATTCATCCTGAACCCTTTACCACTGCCTAAAAAGTCTATTTACTCATTTGCTCTCTATATTGATCAGGGTTGAGTGAATAAAATTTCAGAATTTATAGTACTAATAGATATTTATGAAATTATATCTCTATCATGTGTAAGTAAAGAGAAGAATTACCAAAAATAACAATTATTTCTTTTGTAAATTTTTACTTTTTTAATAATACTTTTCACTGTAGATGTACTAACAATATCTGAAAGTTATTGATCTATAGGTCAATAAAACAAGTACTAACCCAGTACTAGTTGTCAGACTAGTATTTTAATAATATAACAAAGTTACAGAAATGGTAGAAAGCATAATCCTGACTTTGGAAAAGCTTGCATTTTAAATATATTTGAATTTCTGTATATTTAATTCTTAATCAAATTAAATAAAGAAGTAAACCATCCATATTGTGCCCTGAACCCAAAACAGCTATATTTATCATGTGTTCTTCTTTAAGTAACTAGCAGTAAATGATTACAGTCCACATGGCCAGAGATATTTTTAAAAGCAAAAACCAGAAACCATTTAGAATAACTTTTGAAAGAATCAGGAAAATTTACAGTAGAGGAAGAAAATATAAAAATTGGAAAATAAATATTCAAATGGAATAAAATCTTCCATCTACAAGATGTTCTTTTGATGTCTGTATTTTGTTATGGTATTATGTTATTTGTTTTAGATAATGCACAGTGAAAAGAGTTTACGTTTTGTAAAGAATAAGACTAAAACAAGACATGAATTCTCTTGCATTTTTGGAGTGAAACTGTTTTAAAACTAGCCAAATGACCTTTCTGATCTTTGGTATGTAGGACGAGAGATAGGAGCTTATACGTTCCCTGGAGTGTTTTGTAGAACACTTTACATTTTGGGACAAGGACACAGTACACTATAATTTGGTTGCTTTCAGGAAAATCTGCTTACCAGTTGAAAATTACGTTATGAGATAATAACAGGGTAAATTTTACAATGCTTGCAAAACACGTATTGATATTTAATCAAGCTATTGTTTAAACAGCTGATCCTTTGAAATTTTACACAAATATTGGATTTTTCTGGTATTATTTTAGACATAGTCAAAGACTCTTCCATATTACTTTTCAAGTAAAGTATCAAAATAGCCTGTGAGGTTTATAATCATTCAGTGCTTAACTTTAAAATGTCAGCACTTGTGCACTGTTGAAATAACCACACTGAATCTGGAGTTTCATGACATTACAAACAAATCATCTCCAGACATCCCCTTTGTTCTTTTACCATTAGAGAAGATGGACATAAACAGGTCATTATTATAGTATACAATTTGCAAATAAAATATTGCATTTTTTTGTAGTGAAATGTATTTCTGCTTAAAAATGTTACTTCATAATCAAGTTTATTTATGAAAAATAAGTAATTAATAATATTCTCTAGAAGCTCTCTGTTCCTTACTATCATAAGAATAAGACACAGCTCCATTCTGCATGGGGAGGTTGAATCAATAAGTAATAGCCAAATAATATTTGCTTATCATCTTATATTTTATTAGACATATTCACATACATTGTCATACTTAATCATTATGTCAAAACAGTGAAATTTTGTGGCTGTTCAATTGCTCAGAGGTGTCTGAGTCTTTGCAAACCCATGGACTGCAGCATGCCAGACTGCCCTTCACTGTCTCTCAGAGCTTGCTCAAACTCATGACCGTTGACTTGATGATGCCATCCAACCGTCTCATCCTCTGCCACCCCGTTCTCCTCCTGCCCTCAATCTTTCCCAGCATCAGTTCTTTTCCAATGAGTCAGCTCTTCGCATGAGATGGCCAAGTATTGGAGTTTCAGCTTCAACATCAGCCCTTCCAATGAACACCCAGGACTGATCTCCTTTAAGATGGACTGGTTGGATCTCCTTGCAGTCCAAGGGACTCTCAAGAGTCTTCTCCAACACCATAGTTCAAAAGCATCAATTCTTCAGCGCTCAGCTTTCTTCATAGTCCAACTCTCACATCCATACATGACCACTGGAAAAACCACAGCCTTGACTAGATGGACCTTTGTTGATAAATTAATGTCTCTGCTTTTTAACATGCTGTCTAGGTTGGTCATAACTTTCCTTCCAAGGAGTAAGCATCTTCTAATTTCATGGCTGCAGTCACCATCTGCAGTGATTTTGGAGCCTAGAAAAACAAAGTCTGACACTATTTCCACTGTTTCCCCAAATTATTGGAGTTTCAGCATCAGCATCAGTCCTTCCAATGAATATTCAGGGTTGATTTCTTTTAGGATTGACTGGTTTGATTTCCTTGCAGTCCAAAAGACTCTAAAAAGTCTTCTCTAGCACCACAGATTGAAAGCATCAATTCTTGGGCACTCAACCTTCTTTATGGTCCAACTCTCAAATCCATACATGACTACTGGAAAAACCATAGCTTTGACTATCCCGAACTTTGTTGGCAAAGTGATATCTTGGCTCTTTAATATACTGTCTAGTTTTTTCATAGGTTTTTTCCCAAGGAGCAAGCGTCATTTAATTTCATGGCTGCAGTTACCATCCTCAGTGATTTTGGAGTTCAAGAAAATAAAATCTGTCACTCTTTCCTTTTTTTCCCCATCTCACATGAAGTGATCACACCAGATGCCATGATCTTAGTTTTTTGAATGTTAAGTTTTAAGCAGCTTTTTCTCCCCCCTCTTTCACCTTCATCAAGAGGTTCTTTAGTTCCTCTTAGCTTTCTGCTATTAGGGTGGTATTATCTGTATATCTGAGGTTATTTATATTTCTCCCAGCAATCTTGACTTCAGCTTGAACTTCATCCAGCCCAGCATTTCGCATGATGTACTCTGTATATGAGTTAAATAACCAGGGTAACAAGATACAGCCTTGACATATTTCTTCCCAACTTGGAACCAGTTTGTTGTTCAATGTACACTTCTAAATGTTGCTTCTTGATCTGCATACAGATTTCTCAGCAGGCAGGTAAGGTGGTCTGGTATTCCTTCTCTTTAAGAATTATCCACAGTTTGTTGTGATCCACACAGTCAAAAGCTTTAGCATAGTCAGTGAAGCAGAAGTAGATGTTTTTCTGGAATTCCCTTGCTTTTCGTATGATCCAATGGTGATGGCAATTTGATCTCTGATTCCTCTGCCTTTTCTAAATCCAACTTGTACATCTGGAAGTTCCTGGTTTACATACTGTTGAGGCCTAGGTGAAGGATTTTTAGCATTACCTTGCTAGCACTGATGTGGGCAAGAATCCCTTAGAAGAAATGGAGTAGCCCTTATAGTCAACAAGAGTTCAAATGAAGTACTTGGGTACAGTCTCAAAAACAACAGAGTGATCTCTGTTCATTTCCAAGGCAAACTGTGAAATACTTAAGGAACATAATTTATTCTCACATATAATCAAAGAAAACTAAAACCCACTATTGTTGACTTTTATGAAGTCATATCATATAATCAGTAATCTGCAGACAATAGATTAAAGTCCTCTGATTTTAATGCTTACATGTTTTCCAACAGAAAATTTTGCCACCCTCAAAACTACTGATTGGTGGACATTAATATCTAGATTGAAGTTCATGCCTATCTAAGAAACTCTATGTTTGGGACATAATCAGTAACTTGGTAAGGTAAGACCTAGAAAAACATGAGCTGTCAAACTTTAGTTAATTGAACTCAGAAAAAGAAGTTTGGAAGTTTAATGTAGTTAGTTTCAGGAATAGTGGAATTGCTATTTTAAATAAGTTGGCTTTTTCTTTCCCGCATTCTCATGCCTCCTTATCACAATATGGCTGCTGTCAGTTCAAGACATCATCTTTGCATTTCCATTCCTAGCACCAAGAAAGAAGAAGAATACCAGAAATACATATTTTCTTTTGTCCAAAAATAAAACATTTCTCTTGGTATATTTCCAATTATATCTCACTGAACAAAATTGGATCATTCCTAGCTATAGAAAGATCAGGAAAATGAGTACATGGCCCATGCTAGTCTCTGCAGTGGTAGATGAACAAGGGGAAAGAGCTCAGGATGACTGAGGGTTGGCCAGTTCCAGTATATGCCACACAGTAGAATGTCAGAAAAAAACTGAGAAACTATTCCTGCTCTGAAGAGGCTCACATTCTAGTACCTGAAGTAAAAATAAGTACATAAATGACTGGAACACACAGTAGGGATTGAAGTGTGTATTTCTTATGGAAATGAATATTAACATATTCTAGGTATTCAGAGAAGGATAGAGTTATGATGCTTCTTGCTTATACTTTATTTTTTCTTACCTTGTCATTGTTTAGTCACTCAGTCAAGTTAACTCTTTGCAACTCCATGGATTTTGGGAGCCCATGAACTGTAGGCCACCAGGATCCTCTGTCCATGGGGTTCTCCAGGCAAGAATACTTGAGTAGGTTTCCATTTCCTCCTCTAGAGGGTCTTCCTAATCTGGGAATCAAAACCATGTCTCCTTCATTGGAAGGTGGATTATTTACTGCTGAGCCAGTGTGGAAGCTCCTTTCTTACCTTATGCCCAATTGTCCTCATTAGTTCCTTTAAACAGGACCCTTTCTATAGCAAATGACAGTAAACTGAGGGAAAAGAAAGGAATATACAGGCTTAAGTAACCGAGAAGTACAACCACAGCCAGATCCCAGAACCTAAACCGATTTCATCAGTGTTATGTCTTTCTCTATTGCTCAGCTCTGCTTTTTCTTAACTGGCTTCATTCTCAGGAATGTTACTGTGATACGATTGCAGACATAATTGACCCATCCAGGTTTATTTGTCCTTTTACCTTATTAATAGTAATCTCAGATAACATTAAAGTATACCTCTTTCCTGTAGTTGTCTCTAGTGAAAACCTTGAGGATGGTCTAATCACTTTTCTTGGTCACAGGCCTATCTATCCTGAGCTGATCACCCTTCTCTACGACCAGGTGTTTGGGGAATCTGATAGACAAGCCTGAATCACATGATAACTTGTAGGTTGGGTGGGGTGGTGGGAGGAGTTTGCAGGATATTAAAGGCTATTGATTAATCACTTCTATGGAAAAGATTCTAAACAGACAGGAAATAACAAATATCCATCACAAAATAGATATTCCACATTCTTAGGGATACTGAGTTTTCACACACCTCAATCTCACAGAACCTAAGCAGAAAGATGCTATCACAGACCTATTTGGTGAACAGAATAGTAATTGCACCAACTTGTCCCAACGCTGCTAGTGTCAGTGGCATATTGTCATTTGTGGCAATTATCTACCGCAGGAAAACAGGAATCTAAATTTTACCATCTATCAAAAATACATCCCTTGAACACCAAGCTACCGGCTGTCAAAGGGATTCATAGTACATCTTAATTATAAAATTCTAGTGTTCATTATATTTGTGAAATAGTGTGTTCCATATATTCATGCCAGATGTTTGATTTTCATTTGATCACATTTTATAGAATGTGTTATCTATCCTGAACACACACAGAGACACTTAACTCTACAACTTTCTTTGACCCTAATTTTCCTTTTCCTCAGATGAGTGGGCTATTCCTGCTGCCACCATTTATCATAACTGTTTTTCTTCTTAGACTTTCATAATGTGACTTCAATTGTTAATGCTCTCTTGAAACTTCACTTTGGAGTTCACCTGATTCCATGGCCCCATCTCAGTCCAAAACTTTGCTTGATCTTTACATGGCTTTTCCCCCCCCTTTTAATCAACTTTTCCTTCTTTCTTTATTGGTTTCCATTACGATCCTCCAGAATTTGACTAAATTACTGATCTTAAACTCTCTTCATAAAACTTTTGCCGAATCTTCTGCTTTGGAATATCTTCTCCAGTTAAAGTCTCCCCTTCCTTCAATCTTCCCTTCATAGCTTGCCAAGCATTCCAGTTTGCAATAATTTTTCTCTTCACTATACTCCCATTTTTATCAGTATCTCTCCTTTAGGTAATTATTTCATGAATATTTTCTGACTATTGACATGGTCAATTTTTTAAGAGTAGGAATATTTTACTTAATATATTTTCTGAGTTATTCCTCAGTCATTGTTGAGTATATCATAGTACATTATGGAAAAGTTTTAAATTAATTTTTCTGTAAATAAGCATTTTTAATATTTCTGTGAAATCATAGCAATTTTATGGGAGTAGCAGAGCATGTTTTAAGTTTAAGAGTAAAAAAATGAAAAAAATAATAGTCAGCCATATAAATTAAACTCTCATGTCTCTAAATGCAAAATTTCTCTGAAAGAAATGTGTATAATGGCATATCTCAAGGGATGAATGCATTCCAGAAACATCAAAGAATAACACTTTAATTTTTATAGCAATTAATATCCATTTGAAAAAATTAAGCCCTCCAAAATTACTAGTAGGATCACATTTTACAGACACAATATTTTAACATTTCTACATTTTAATAAGACTTTAATAATATGAAAATAAAGCCAGTATAAAAGAGTTTATATTCTCACTAATTCTACATGATTCAGACTCTCACATATAGCAAAAAATCTAAAGGATAAAGGGGATTAAAAGATACAAGTATTTTAATTAAGAGCAAGTATCCAAGCCCCAAAATAATGCAACTAGAATTTGAATTTTAGTATCTCTAAATACTTTAATAGAAGTAAAATATTTCTTTTAGTTAAATATGTCTGATTAACTTTGTCTTGAAATACAGCATTTCTTGAAACAATCTACATTCACAGATTCAAAGATACCAGGCCTCTCCTTGTCTAGTGTTTCAGTGACTGAAACAGTGCAGTTCGTATTCTATGCCTTCGTTGTAATAAAACACAACGTTCGTTGTTTCAAACCTCAGCTCTTAAATTTCCTTCTACTTCCTTTACTGTTTTGTACATTTTAAATATGTGACAGGCAGCATTCTCTTAGCCTAAATTCCTGTGACTTTTGAATGCAGGTTATTCTCATTGGCTATTGAAGCTATCCTAACTTGGGTTATTTCCTGTTTTACTAAACTACCCTTTTAAAAAGTTTATATTATACATGAAGCTCACTGACAACCTTCACTGTAAATATTGTAGAAGTAAATTCCACGTGCTATCATTTTATATAGCAGTTTCAAATTCTACAAAATAATCTCAATTTTCTATGATCACTAACTCAGAGCCAAGCTTTTTTTTACAAAGCCTCCTAGGGATACTAATAAAAGCAGACTATGTTTAAAGGGTCTCTCTTAGCTTTTCATCAAGTTGCCTCTTGACTGGAAATCATGAAGACTGGTCTCCCTCCAAGTCTTTCTCATTTTTTTTGTTGTACATTTATATGAACTCTGCTTCTCAGTTTTATTATCCAGTTCATATTTAGAGGGCATTTATAAAAGTAGATTTGCTTAATAACTAACTAAAACAAAATATTTGGCAGTCAATCAAATTAATTCAGTGTGCTCACATTTCTGACTAGAAACTCATATATTTCTGAATCATTTACATTTCTTTCAGTGTTTTTCCATTGATTTGTCGTTTATTTGTTGTATATGCATTTGGTGGGGGAGAGGGCTGTGCTGTGCCTTCCTTTCAGCACATAAGCTTCTCTAGTTGTGGCACGTGGGCTTGGTTGCTCCGGGGCATGAAAGGCCTTAGTTTCCCAACTAAGGATTGAACCTGAGTCCCCTGCATTGGAAGGTGGATTTTTAACCACTGGACCACCAGGGAAGTCCCTGTTGTGTATACATTGTTGCAGAACATAATCATACCTTGAAGTTCATCTTATCCTTTCTTACTCCTTTACCAACGTGCCAGTAAATTTCACACAGTATTTGATAAATGAGTGATTGAACAAATGACTTTGTCATTGGGTTGTCTGAAACTACTTAATGATTTCATTCATTCCAGAAATGACAGAGCTATATTGTCTTGAACACTGCTGTATTAAGAACATCCAAAATTCCTAAGAAATTTACAGACTCCAGAATAGTGATGAGCAACATTTTTTGACAAGGAGATTGATTTAGAAATAGATCAAGGAAATATAAAAACTATTTGCAACTATATTTTGTGTATCAGTGTTTTGCTATTCCTGTTCTTAAGCTTTCATTTATTATTTACCTGACACAAATGTTTCTTTTCTTTTTTAACTAAAATTTTGGAATCTATAGAGCTGGCAGCTATAGGAGTGACTATTTTCAATATACTATTTAAAAGATTTCACTGTTTAGTAAAATACCTTTTAAGTTAATGTTTTTGTCTTTTTTGAGTTAAAGGTATTTTATTATGTAAAAGATATTTATAGTATATTCTTTAAAGGAGATATTTTCCATGGAAATGAAAAAACAGTATATATCTGCTACAGGAAGTATATCTCATTCCAATTTCTTCAAAATGTGCAATTTTCATCAGTAATTTTCTTGGCAATAGTATTAGCAAGAATTTAAATAAAATGTTAAAGAATAAATATAACAGCCAATAGCATCATAGCTGATCACTTAGAAAAAAAAAATTCTTTTTGGCAATGACTTAGAGTAAAAGGTCTATAATTTGAAGTATATCATCAAAATGGATCAGAAAGGAAAAAGAAAATAATGATAAAGCTATGGGAAACTAGAAAATATCAAAACCTCAAGAAAAGTTTATTGGCATTGTAATTAACACTAATCCAAATTTATTGGGATCTTAATATATGCTAAGTTATCTTGTAAATGTGTCACATGGACTAACTTATTTTGTCTTCAGATAAGTTTATGAGATAGGACAACTGTAGGCTAGCATATAGCTTGAAAAACCTAAGAATCATAGAAACAAGGAAAACTCATACTTTCTCATAAGCTGTTGTCTATGGGCCTCCATCGATTATTCACAAGAAAGATTTGGAGTAAGGGCAAAAAATCTGGTGATGTGTACAGGAGGTCAGTAGCAGCCGTTGGGGGATGGCCATAAAGCCCTTCTTACTTCACCACACCATCTCTAGTAAAAAAGCAAAAGCTTTCTATTTTGGGGTGGGAAACAGCAAGTCCTTCCACTTGAACTTCTCAGCTCCCAGGCAAAAATGCACTGCTTCTGGGGAAGAGGAAAAAGGAAAACTCATGCACCATTCGAGTAGAGTAGGAAACCCTCTTAGCCACAGGACATAGAAAAATTCGTTGCTTCTAGAGAGGGGGGAAAAAAACTGTCCCAGGGAGAGGGGAAGAAAACTATATTAAGCCCAGGATGTTGCCTGATATGAGGAGGTCTTCTACCCAACACCAACAATAGACTCATTGACCTGAAACAGACTGCTAGATATTTTTCCAGCAAAAATGGGTTTATCCAGGATCAACAGGGAATTACAATTCGAGGTCTGTAACCATGTGAGCCGCATGCAATTACCTATGTGCCAAGGGAAGGAAGGTATGTTTATAGAGGGGGAAAGGAAGTTGGGAGGGTTTATAGTAAACAAAGTATTCAAGGCTTTTCATTGCCAGGTGGGAAGTCTCTTCCTTTTGAGTTCCACCATTGTCACAGGGCATGAGAGCTCCCCCTTCTGGTCTTCCAATTCTATCTAATTGAAGTTTCTGTTTATTAATTTTTTACAGACATGAGGTAGGGTTTGGATTTTACAAGCTGGATGTACAGGAATTCAAAGCAAGCCTCACATTCAAAGTTCGGATACAGATGGCTGGAGACGTACCAGGCATATGACACACATTCAACAAAGCTGCCTTGGTCTAGCACACCTTTTAGGAACGAGAGGTTGCTTTAAAATAATAGGGAGATTTTATCTGTCTTTTAAAATTCTTTTACAAGATACCCTGGAAATTCCTAAGCACCTTAAAAAAGAAAACCACTGTTTTGGGAGGCAGATGTATCAGCAGGTGAGTGCACTATAGATTGTTGTTAGAGCTAAAGAAGTAGAGAAATACCGTTGGGGGGTTTACACGATGGAGTGGGTGTTTGCTCTGTCATGTGGCACATTAAAATCGCCTAGAGGGCCATATATATATATATATATATAATAGGGAGATTTTAAAGTTGAAAACTAACCCAGTATTGCCACATTTTGCTTCTAAGTTTTCATAAATGTTGAATCATATTTTCAAAGCTAGATAAAGACCAAAGATGGTGTTTGCTAACCAGGGGCTATAAAATTAAATAATATTTAAAAATATGACGCTTTATTTCAAATGGAATGTGTTTATATACATTATGTTATCTGATACTCAAAGATGTCCTCACTGGGAAAAGTGGTTTAGGAAAGAGAGAAAATATATATATATATATGCAGGTAGTGACTCAGGAGATAGGGATTTCAGACTTGGTACATACTAATTAGCACTATCCAATGTCAGTCTATATTGCTTTGAGATTTTTATTTCTGTAACTATAAAATTAAAAGTTTAAACAAGCTTAAACAAGTTAACCAAGTGGATCTCAAACTTTTGCATAGAGAAGATCCACCTGGAATAATTATAAAAATACAGATTCCAAGGCTTTCTTACATCAGAGATTTTTAGTCAGTAAGTCCTGCTGTTGCCCAAGTAATCTGACACAGGTCTTAAGTATAGACTTGGAGAAAGATGCCTAAACTCAATGATTCCTAATACACTTTTGGGTTCCAACAGTCTATGAGTCTAAGTAAGTGGTATGTATATTAATGTCATTACTTTAGAGATAAAGTTAAGTAACCAGGTTAAATAATCAGATTAGGGGTCAAACTAATGTCTTCATATTCCTAGCTCAGTGTTTTGCTCTTAAATTGTTTACACGTCATGACAGACACTGGCCAGATACTGTGTTTCGCTTTTCCTCCTAAGCATAGAGAGACACTAGATTTCCTAGTCAGCCATATGACTGAAGTTTAACCAATAGAATCTGTGAACAGAAGTGATGAACTACAATTCATTCCTGTCCATAAAAGCGTCCCCTACAGAGCCCTCCAGACTCTTCCCACTAGAGAATGACTAGAGTGTCTGTGAGGACCTGGAAGACATAGAGTCATGATACGGAATGAGCTTTGGCCCCTGAATAACTGCCTGGTGTTCAGTCTTCACCACCTTCATTCCCTACCAGATCTGCAGTGGAGTGTGATGAGAGCAAGAATAAACTTGTACTGTTTGAAGCCACTTGGAAATTAGGTCGCTCTTTAGCAATTATTCTATCAGCTGTGTAACCCTACCGCATTACACCTCCGTATAGATACAAGAGGACAACAGCAGCCGACTTTGAGATATTAACCTGCTTCTCTTTCAATCCCTTTTAATTTTTCTTTTATCTTTCTTACCACTTCTTCTTTACTTTCCACAATGTGCATGGCCTCAGGATTAGAGGGTGGTATGAGCTGAGCAATAAAGCAAATTAGCTTATGAGTCTGTTTTGTTTTACTTACAAAGCTTAAGGTCAAAACGAGGAGAGAGTTCATGAATACAGGCAAACCATTTTAACCAAAATTGGAAGGAAAAAGGCTCCGCCCCAAATTAGAAAGGACTGGCCTAGGCTATAACAAAAGTGATGCAAGCTATGGCAGAATTATTTTTCCTGCTCTTATCCTTCACCCTTTCCATGAGCTTTCATTGACTGGGAACTGCCAAGGCCCACATCTCTGTACCTGGAGGCTTCTTTCTTCAGAACAGAAAACCTTATGAAGAAATCAGACAAGGGACACACCCTGCCCTAGGAACCCTAGAGAATCTTTGGTTTATTGGTCTATTTCCTTTTACCTTGTGAACATTTTACAGAATCCTGCAGAATACCCCACGTCCCTATCTCTTCTGGGGAATAATTTTTTTGTCAGCATTTTCATGTAGGATGAAACTCCAACCTTTCACTGGCTTAATAATATGTAGGCTCTAGGAACAGAAGGAAATCAAATCCTGTTTCTTGGAAGAAACCAACAAAGATGGTGCAAGAATTTCATGGTATATCTAAAGAAGCAGAATCATAGAGAAATTCAAAAGCCATCCATGCCCAAAGTTTGGCATCAAAGTTGCAGAAAACTGAAAAATGTGAAGGGAGTTGCTCAACTTGATGACTCAGTAACTTTATATATGCACAGAATATATTGTGTGTGCACACTCAGTCGTGTCTGATTCTTGGTGATCCCATGGACTCTAACCTGCCAGGCTTCTCTGTCCATGGAATTTTCCAGGCAAGAATACTGGAATGGGTTGCATATAGGCACATACTATCAAACAACACCTGGACATAGTGTAAATTAGGGACTGTGAAAGAAAAATCCTACCTATGATTATGATATCAGTAAACAAAGGATGTTGCAATCATCAAGCCACTACTATTGCCCCCAGTGGTAAGCCCTGAGGGAATTCAGGATGGAGACAAAAAGGCTGCCTGCTGCCAAGACTTTAGCCACTGTAGCCACTCCCAACAGTGTACCCCGAGGGGACCCAGGATGGGAGAGAACAGGATACTGGCCCTGGGTAGCTAAGGTGCATATCCAAGGAATGATTTCAATGAGTCTAGTCTCTAGCATCTTCCCATACACAGACAAGTGCTTAGTCACAGATGTAAAAAACAAATATATGGTTGAAAGTGAAATTGCTCAGTCATGTCCGACTCTTTGCGACCCCATGGCCTGTAGCCTACCAGGCTCCTCCATCCATGGGATTTTCCAGGCAAGAATACTGGAGTGGGTTGCCATTTCCTTCTCCAGGAGATCTTCCCAACCCATGGATTGAACCCGGGTCTCCCGCATTGTAGGCAGATGCTTTACCATCTGAGCCACTAGGGAAGTTCAAATTTATGGTTACCTGCGGGGAAAAGCGTGTGTGTCTAGGTGTGTGCATGCCTGCATGCCTGTTCAGTCACTTCAGTTGTGTCTGACTCTTTGCAACCCTATAGACTGTAACCCACCAGGTTCCTCCATCCATGGGATTCTCCAGGCAAGCATACTGGTGTGGATGGTTGTGCCCCCTTCCAGGGGATCTTCCCAACCAGGGATCAAACCCAGGTTTCCTGCATTGCAGGTGGATTCCTTACACTGAGCCACCAGGGCAGCCCATGTTTTGGAGGGAGGCAGGTAGATTGGGAGATTGGAATTGACATATGCACACTGCTATATTTAAAATAAACAACTCGTAAGGATCTACTGTATAGCACAAGAAATTGTTTCAATACTCTGTATGATCTATATGGGAAAAGATTCTAAAAGAGTGAATATATGTATATGTATAACTGATATACTTTGCTGTACCTCAGAAATGAATCTCTGTCTCTTTGCATTCATGCTCAGTTCAGTTCAGTTCAGTCACTCAGTCGTGTCCGACTCTTTGTGACCACATGAACTGCAGCACCTCCCTGTCCATCACCAATTCCCAGAGTTCACCCAAACCCACATCCATCAAGTCGGTGATGCCATCCAGCCATCTCATCCTCTGTCGTCCCCTTCTCCTCCTGCCCTCAATCCCTCGCAGCATCAGAGTCTTTTCCAATGAGTCAACTCTTCACATGAGGTGGCCAAAGTACTGGAATTTCAGCTTTAGCATCATTCTTTCCAAAGAACACCCAGGACTGATCTCCTTTAGAATGGACTGGTTTGGATCTCCTCGCAGTCCAAGGGACTCTCAAGAGTCTTTTCCAACACCACACTTCAAAAGCATCAATTCTTTGGCGCTCAGCTTTCTTCATAGTCCAACTCTCACATCCATACATGACTACTGGAAAAACCATAGCCTTGACTAGACGGACCTTTGTTGGAAAAGTAATGTCTCTGCTTTTCAATATGCTGTCTAGGTTGGTCATAACTTTCCTTCCAAGGAGTGAGCGTCTTTTAACTTCATGGCTGCAATCACCATCTGCAGTGATTTTGGAGCCCCAAAAGATAAAGTCTGACACTGTTTCCACTGTTTGCCCATCTATTTGCCATGAAGTGATGGGACCAAATGCCATGATCTTAGTTTTCTGAATGTTGAGCTTTAAGCCAACTTTTTCACTCTCCTCTTTCACTTTCATCAAGAGGCTCTTTAGTTCCTCTTCACTTTCTGCCATAAGGATTATGTCATCTGCATATCTGAGGTTATTGATATTTCTCCTGCTCAGTCATGTCCAAATCTTTACAACCCCATGGACTATAGCCTGCTAGGCTCCTCTGTCCATGGAATTTACCAGGCCAGAATATTGGAGTGTGTCGACATTTCCTACTCCATGGGATCTTCCTGACTCAGGGACAGAACCCATGTTTCTTGTGTCTCCTGCATTGGCAGGTAGATTGTTTACCACTGAGTCACCTGGGAATTGCAACATTGTAAATCAACTATACTCTAATAAAATTTTTTATTTATCTATTTTTTTTTAATGCTAAATTCATTAACTTGAGATGTCTGGTTTTCTTCAATTAATGTTAATCTTTTGATGTCCCAGCTGCCTGGTCTTTGTTGAAAAAACCTCTTTATATCCTGGCTCCTCCCTTACCCCTCAGAGCAGTCCCTCAGAGCGATCTGAGAGTCCGTCTCCAGGACTTGAAGTTCTCAGAAAATATAATGAACGAAACATAACTTTCAACTTGTAGATTTTGCATTTTTTTTCAGCCAACAGGATCATCTATGTCATAATCTAAAGTGGGGTAAGAATGGAAAGTATTAGAAAAAACTGATTAAATCCTGCTAGTTCACTGGCTGGGGGCTCAAAGATCAAGATCAAATTTTATAAGAAAAGTTATATATTATTAAAGAAAGTTATATTTCTTCCACCTGAGTTTGAAAATTAAGATTCAGACCTTTCATGATACTGTGGTATGTTGGATTATAATTTTCTATTATTCACTCCTACCTTCTTCTATAGAACTTTCCATGCATTTTATGGGAAAAGTGTTAATCTTTGCCTTTGTGATCTGAATCTTTGATCAATGACATATTTTGAGCAATAGAACTTGAATAGGTCTGCCAAATATCATATTTGAGCAAAATATTTAAGAGAAATTGTGTGTTTCCACTTAGGAGCTATTCTACCAGCTTGTGTTCCAGAATGAGGAGACATGGAGAACTCAGACCAGCTGACTTGAAACATATAGTAACATAAATGAGAATAAATGGTTGATGCTTAAGCCACTGAAATGAAGGAGAAGCATATTGGCACAGCAAAGGTGACTAGTACACACTGTTGTTTTTGTTGTTCAGTCACTAAGTTGTATCTAATTCTGTGACCCCATGGACTGCAGCACTCCAGACTTCACTGTCCTTCACTATCTCCCAGAGTTTGCTCAAATTCATTTCCACTGAGTTGGTGATACTATCTAACCATCTCATCCTCTGCTGCCCTCTTCTCCTTTTGCCTTCAGTCTTTCCCAGAATCAGGGTCGTTTGCAATGAGTTGGCTCCTTTCATCAGGTGGCCAAAGCTTCAGCATCAGTCCTTTCAATGAATATTCAGGGTTGATTTCAGACGGTAAGGAATCCGCCTGCAGTGCGGAAGACCTGGGTTTGATCCCTGGGTCAGGAAGATCCTCTGGAGAAGGGAATCACTACCCACTCCAATATTCTTGCCTGGAGAATTCCATGGACAGAGGAACCTTTCAGGCTACAGTCTCTGGAGTCACAAAGAGTCTGACATAACTGAGCAACTGATGAATACACATACTAAGGGAGAAAATCAGATGAACAGAATTGAAAAACTGTTGCAGCAAAAATTCCAGTTTATTGTTCAGTGTGATTGATATTACATATCCAAAGTCTATCAGTGACTATATTTCCTCTCTGAAATTCACAAAGCAGTTCCACTAACACCACAATGGACTATGTCAATATGTGAGGGTGGGGAAGAAGGAATGCAAAAACTAACACTATTTTAAAGCTTTCTGTGAAGAAGTTTTGATCTCATTATCATGAAATGTTGGAAGGCATTCTCTTTTTTAATGATTGTAAAATTTAAAATGTAAGTTGGAAATTCACATGAATGCCTAGAACTATGAGTCACTGAAAAATCCTGGAAATGCTGTTAAAATAGTTCTAAACGCCTCCTTCCAGCTAAGCTTTTCTCAAAGCATCCTAAATCTTTGGATTATGAGGTGTAGATGGAGACAGAGAGGAGACTGTCAAGTTCTTATTTGACATTTGTGAATCTTCATAAGCAATCTTTACCCCTATTTCTAGGATGATTTCTTTCACATTCACTTTAAAAATTAAAACAATTTTCAGAACATGGATGAAAAGAATAAGTACTCAAATCTATAAAGAGGAACATATATTCTTTTATGCCATGAGGATATTATTTAGTGTTGGGTTTAGGCAATAATTTGCTAAGTGATACTGTCACGGCTTAAAAGAGAAGCAATCACTTTTCATTTTCTTCATGTGAATTGTTTGTACTCTGGTTTAAGTGTGCGAATTTTTTTTCCAGTTTCTAGATATGACATGAAGTGTTTAGCTTTGTATATTTTCTATATGTTTTCTTGAATTACTGGCACACACAATTTTAATTTATAGCCTTAACCAATCTCCTGCTACACATCCTGCTTCAGAAAAGTTTCAATAAAAGATAGAAATATTCAATAACTTGTTTAATGCATTTTAAAGATAACCACTGAGGTTTTCTCATTAAGTTTCATACTCTCACCTCCAAATCTGCCAACCTCATACTCTATATTCCCCACTAAAACAAAAAGTAAAATATCCATACTTAACTAGAACCAATCCCTCTCTGACCTATATCCCAGGTCTTCTTGATATTTCAAGGATCCTTTTCTGGTGGTTATTATTCTGAAGTCCTTAATTTCCCCCCTTTCACCTAGATCTTTTCATAAACAAACAACACAGACATGGGCTCAATGATGGGACATGCTTCCTCTGAGTATGACACAGGCTGCTAGCTGGTCACCAAACCTATTTTGTCTTCTTCTTGGGTACACAATGAGCCTACATGTCCCAGCTGCAATTACACATAAGAGTAATCATGCTACTAACTTGTAGTCAGTAAAATATAAGCAGAAGTTTTGTCCCACCAAGCTTCATTCCACAAAAACTGCTACGTGTCATCCTCCATGATGTTTACCTCCCCAAATGGTTATAGGCAAAGTGATGTTGGCAGTTCTAGTTTAAAAATAAAAATTCTACTAGAGCCTTTAAATTCCTCCTAAGAGAAGATCTGCTCACCAATCAGGAGTAACTAATTCAGACTTTACATGAGCAGTAAAGAAATTAACATGGAGTTAAGTCACTGAGATTTGGGGTTAATCTAATAGAGAAACTAGCATTATCTCTACTGACCTAAGTATCAAGAGTAGAAACAGGGGGACCAGTTAGGAGGCTATTGTGATACTCCATTGTTCTACTGTTTTGTTTTTTTTTTTTTTTTTTTTAAACAAACTCCTCAAAAGAATGATCAGTCTTTCTCATGTCAACTCTAAAACTTCTCTTGATTTCCAGAGTACTAAATCTATCACTGATTCTTGATCTTAATTTTACTCTACCATCATTAACTTTAGAGTCAGTCATTTTCTATGTACAAATGTCCATTTTAAATTGCTTTCTGCAATGAAAATAATAAAATACTTATGAATATATTTACCTAAAGAAACAAAAGACCTATATATAGAAAACTATAAAACACTGGTGAAAGAAATCAAAGAGGACACAAATAGATGGAGAAATATACCATGTTCATGGATTGGAAGAATCAATATAGTGAAAATGAGTATACTACCCAAAGCAATCTATAGATTCAATGCAATCCCTATCAAGCTACCAACAGTATTTTTTGCAGAACTAGAACAAATAATTTCACAATTTGTATGGAAATACAAAAAATCTCAAATAGCCAAAGCAATCTTGAGAAAGAAGAATGGAACTGGAGGAAACAACCTGCCTGACTTCAGGCTCTACTACAAAGCCACAGTCATCAAGACAGTATGGTACTGGCACAAAGACAGAAATATAGATCAATGGAACAAAATAGAAAGCCCAGAGATAAATCCATGCACATATGGACACCTTATCTTCCACAAAGTAGGCAAGAATATACAATGGATTAAAGACAATCTCTTTAACAAGTGATGCTGAGAAAACTGGTGAATGACTTGTAAAAAAATGAAACTAGAACACTTTCTAACACCATTCACAAAAATAAACTCAAAATGGATTAAAGATCTAAATGTAAGACCAGAAACTATAAAACTCCTAGAGGAGAACATTGGCAAAACACTCTCTGACATAAATCACAGCAGGATCCTCTATAACCCACCTCCCAGAATATTGGAAGTAAAAGCAAAAATAAACAAATGGGATCTAATTAAAATTAAAAGCTTCTGCAAAACAAAGGAAACTATAAGCAAGGTGAAAATACAGTCTTCAGAATGGGAGAAAATAATAGCAAATGAAGCAACTGACAAACAACTAATCTCAAAAATATACAAGCAACTCCTGCAGCTCAATTCCAGAAAAATAAAAGACCCAATCAAAAAATGGGCCAAAGAACTAAACAGATATTCCTCCAAAGAAGACATACAAATGGCTAACAAACACATGAAAAGATGCTCAGCTCCACTCATTATTAGAGAAATGCAAATCAAAACCACAATGAGGTACCATTTCACGCCAGTCAGAATGGCTGTGATCTAAAAGTCTACAATCAGTAAATGCTGGAGAGGGTGTAGAGAAAAGGGAACCCTCTTACACTGTTGTTGGGAATGCAAACTGGTATAGCCACTATGGAGAACAGTGTGGAGATTCCTTAAAAAACTGGAAATAGAACTGTCATATGACCCAGCAATTTCAGTACTGGGCATACACACCGAGGAAACCAGAATTGAAAGAGACACGTGTACCCCTATGTTCATTGCAGCACTGTTTATAATAACCAGGACATGGAAGCAATCTAAATGTCCATCAGCAGACGAATGGATGAGAAAGCTGTGGTACCTATACACAATGGAATATTACTCAGCCATTAAAAAGAATACATTTGAATCAGTTTTAATGAGGTGGATGAAACTGGAGCCTATTATACAGACAGAAGTAAGCCAGGAAGAAAAACACCAGTACAGTATTCTAATGCATATATATGGAATTTAGGGAGATGGTAATGTTGACCTTGTATGCGAGACAGAAAAAGAGACACAGATGTATAGAACAGTCTTTTGGACTCTGTGGGAGAGGACGAGGGTGGGATGGTTTGGGAGAATGGCATTGAAACTTATATTATCATATGTGAAACAGATCGCGAGTCCAGGTTTGATGCATGATACAGGGTGCTCAGGGCTGGTGCACTGGGATGACCCAGAGGGATGGGATTGGGAGGAAGGTCGGAGGGGGGTTCAGGATGGGGAACATATGTACACCCGTGGTGGATTCATGTCAATGTATGGCAAAACCAATACAATATTGTAAAGTAATTAGTCTCCAAATAAATAAATTAATTAAAAAATGATAATAAATTGCTTACTCTTTATCACTGTCTCTTACTTGGCAAATCCAACCATCCCAAACATTACTACAGGATATTCTGTATCTTCCTGATTTGTACATGCTTCAGTGATGTGGAGCTCAATTCATGGACGTCTTCTCTCCTCTCTCAGTCCTAACTATTCCATATAAACACCATATATTTGATTAGTATCTCCAAAATTACAACTCCTGGTTATACCTCTACCTGGCATTCTGTACCAATATCTACTGGCCCACTAGGAAATTTGCAGTGTGTTTCATAGACATCTCAAGCTTAACACATGTAAAACCAAACTCTTGACTTTGCTCTAACCTCTCATCTCTAACTATCCCTAATGATCTTCATCTCATTAAACAGTAATTCCATTCTTTAGTTACCCATATCAAATAGTTCTCTGATTTACCCATACCCCATATATAATTTTGGAGAAGGCAATGGCAACCCACTCCATTATTCTTGCCTGGAAAATCCCATGGATGGAGGAGCCTGGTAGGCTGTCATCTATGGGGTCGCACAGAGTCGAACACGACTGAAGTAACTTAGCAGCAGCAGCAGCATATATAATTTACTAGAAAATTCTATTATCTTTACTCTCAAAATGTATCTTGAATGCATGTCTTCCCTCAGAGAGTCATTTCCTTGGCAGCTTGATAAGAAGTCTAGGGGTCCCCAAGGAGAAAGGGGTCTGGAATTCTCAAGGAGAAGAAAGGACAAACTTTTCTTTCCTCTACATTCCTTAGGATTATATATCCTGCCTGAGGACAGTCTCTGGATTAAACCTTCTGGCTACTTCTGTTATCTTAAAATGTAAATTATGGAAGTAGGTCTGGCGAGGTCTTTACAACCTCCAGACATTCTTTGGATTCATTGGAGAGTATATAACACCATTGCTAACACTAGCAAGTGGTATTCTTTCTACCCCCTTCTGATGTCTATGTCAGAAGCTTTCTCTATCTCCTCTATACTTTAATAAAACTTTATTACACAAAATCTCTGAGCGATCAAGCCTCATCTCTGGCCCCAGATTGAATTCTTCTCCTCCGGAGGCCAAGAATCCTGGCATCTTTGGGTGATTCAGCAACAACTTTTTATTCCCCAAACCTTCATCACTGCTATCTCTTTTTCTGGTTATATTCACTAATTCATCATATTTTTTTATGATTCCACATATAAATGATAACATGGTATTTGTCATTCTCTGTATGACTTATTTAATTAAGTGCAGTACCCTCTAAGTCCATCCATGTTGTTACAAAAAGGTAAAATCTTATTCTTTGTTATGGCTGAGTAGTATTCCATTGTATATCCATCTATCTACATATCTACCTAGATGGATAGATATACACCACATCTTCTTTATCCTTTCATTTGTTGATAGACATTTAGGTTGCTTCCATATCTTGGCTATTTTAAATAATGTTGCTATCAATATTGGGATGCATGTATCTTTTCAAAATAGTGTTCTCATTTTCTTCAGTTATCTATCCAAGAGTGGAATTGCTGGATTAAATGGTACTTTCGTTTTTAGTTTTTGACATCCACACTGTTTTCCACAGCAGCTACACTAATTTACATTCCCACCGACAGTATACAGGGTTCCCTTTTCTCCACACCAGCAACTGTTATTTCTGGTCTTTTGGGTGATAGCCATTCTGATAGATGTAAGGTGATTTCTCATTGTGGTTTTGATTTGCATTTCTATGATCACATTTCTATGCTATCTTCATTCAAATCATCGTTATCTCTTTCCTGTATTGTTTGTTGTTGTTTAGCCACTAAGTCCTGTCTGCTGCTGCTGCTACTGCTGCTAAGTCGCTTCAGTTGTGTCCGACTCTGTGCAACCCCATAGAGGGCAGCCCTCCAGGCTCCTCTGTTCCTGGGATTCTCCAGGCAAGAACACTGGAGTGGGTTGCCATTTCCTTCTCCAATGCATGAAAGTGAAAAGTGAAAGAGAACTCGCTCAGTCGTTTCTGACTCTTCACAACCCCATGGACTATAGCCTACCAGGCTCCTCCATCCATGGGATTTTCCAGGCAAGAGTACTGGAGTGGATTGCTATTGCCTTCTACTCTTCTGCAATTCCATGTACTATAGCCTGATGGTCTCCTCTACTCTTGGGATTTTCCAGGCAAGGATACTGGAGTAGGTTGCCATTTCTTACTACACAGGATCTTTCCAACCCAGGGATCAAACCCACATCTCCTGCACTGACATGCAGATTCTTTACCACTGAGCCTCCAGGGAAGCCCTGTGTTATTTACTAGCCACAAATTGCCTCCCTTGCTTTCACTCATGACTTCCTAGAATCTGTTCTCAAAATAGTAATAATGGTGATACTTTTGCAACACAATTAAAATCATTTGTTCAAATCCTCCAACTGGTTTCCATCCCCTTCAGAAGATAATTCTGAGTTTTTGTCAGAGTCTACAAAGTCTACATAAATATTAACTTTTGGATGCATCTGAAAGTGCAGTTGTTTTTACCCAGCCCTGGCCTCCAGACACATTGGCTCCCTGATAATGTTCAAATACACCAGGAACTTGTTCCCTTTGCCTGCTCTCTCCCTGCTATCCACATAGTTCATCTCTACATTTTATTTGGACCTCTGCTCCAATGGCTCCTTTTCTGAGCATCCTCCTCTGACTCACAGTGTTCCTCCCTCAACTACCACTCCCCATCTTCTTGACCTTCATTATTTCTGCTTAAGAGTTTATTACTACTTGACTTATAATGCATTTTCTTGTTTATTATTTGTGTCTTCTTCCTCTGGAATATAAGCTTCTTAGATCTGAGATTAAGTCTCCTTTTATTTTAGTGTTGTGTATCCACAGAACCTTTTTAGCATCATGACTCAATGGACATGATCTTGGGCAAAATCTGGAAGATAGTGAGGGAAAGACATGCCTGGCGTGCTACAGTGGATGGGGTCACAAAGAGTTAGACAGGACTTAGCAACTGAATGACAACAAAATCCAGAGAAACTAGGACAGTTCAGTTCAGTTCAGTCGCTCAGTCGTGTCCGACTCTTTGCAACCCCATGAATCGCAGAATGCCAGGCCTCTCTGTCCATTACCATCTCCCGGAGTTCACTCAAACTCATGTCTATCAAGTCAGTGATGCCATCCAGCCATCTCATCCTCTGTCGTCCCCTTTTCCTCCTGTCCCCAATCCCTCCCAGCATCAGAGTCTTTTCCAATGAGTCAACTCTTCGCATGAGGTGGCCAAAGTACTGGAGTTTCAGCTTTAGCATCACTCCTTCCAAAGAAATCCCAGGGCTGATCTCCTTTAGAATGGACTGGTTGGATTTCCTTGGAGTCCAAGGGACTCTCTGGCATATTGTAGGTGTTCAATAAATACTTGTTAAATGGACAAAAAAAGTGGAATGTATTGGATGATAAGAAAGAACAAATCAAAATGCACTAAGTAATACCAATAAACCTCTGATTTCATAAAGGAAAAAAAGCCATCTATATCTTATTTCCCATTATTTCTATGGACTCCCAGGTATTACTATATGTTCATTAGATGTCTACTATATGGCAGAAAGTGAAGAGGAACTAAAAAGCCTCTTGATGAAAGTGAAAGAGGAGAGTGAAAAAGTTGGCTTAAAGCTCAACATTCAGAAAACGAAGATCATGGCATCTGGTCCCATCACTTCATGGGAAATAGATGGGGAAACAGTGGAAACAGTGTCAGACTTTATTTTGGGGATCTCCAAAATCACTGCAGATGGTGATTGCAGCCATGAAATTAAAAGACGCTTACTCCTTGGAAGGAAAGTTATGACCAACCTAGACAGCATATTCAAAAGCAGAGATATTACCTTGCCAACAAAGGTCCATCTAGTCAGAGCTATGGTTTTTCCAGTGGTCATGTATGGATATGAAAGTTGGACTATGTAGAAAGCTGAGTGCCAAAGAATTAATGCTTTTGATCTGTGGTGTTGGAGAAGACTCTTGAGAGTCCCTTGGACTGCAAGGAGATCCAACCAGTCCATCCTAAAGGAGATCAGCCCTGGGTGTTCATTGGAAGGACTAATGCTGAAGCTGAAACTCCAATACTTTGGCTACCTCATGTGAAGAGTTGACTCATTTGAAAAGACCCTGATGCTGGGAGGGATTGGGGGCAGGAGGCGAAGGGGATGACAGAGGATGAGATGACTGGATGGCATCACTGACTCGATGGACATGAGTTTGAGTGAACTCGGGAGTTGGTGATGGACAGGATGGCCTGGCGTGCTGCGATTCATGTGGTCACAAAGAGTCAGACACGACTGAGCGACTGAACTGAACTGAACTGATGTGACAGACTCAGCTCTAGGTCTTAGGGATTAGACAATGAAAAACTTCACAAAATTCCTAACCTCAAGCAATTTATACTATAAGATCTCCTTATAATTTAAAGTTAAATTTTATTTTCTTGTTTTCTAATTTCAGAATGTACATGTTACTTTGCAGTGAGAACTTATTTTTTATGATAAGAAAAGATAAATAATGAAAATATTTTAAAGTATAAATAAGTAAATATCCAAATGTTCAGACACAGTCATAATTCAATCCAAACTAAACATATACGACTTTCACATTTCTGCCGTTGGAAAAATCCTCACTTTGGCTATTCTCCCTCAATGTGAGTCTTGATTTAAGTGGTTTTGTCCAAATTTATTTTATATTGTTCTGTTTTGTGTAGCCATTAAAAAATATTTTCTGGAATTAAGATATAAATAAAACATAAATTAAATTATACAAAACAGAATAGTTACACTTTAACACATACCAAGACTTACTGCAATGCCCTCACTAAATCTTCTGGGAAATTTTCCATTCAGGCACAAACAAGCCAAATACAATATAATCTTATAATATCTTTTATTTTATGACTTCCATAAATGATCCTTGAACCAGGTAAGCAATGCGTGGGAATTAATAAAAAAAAATCTTCCTTTACATCTTTTTCTGCCAGTCTGAAGAATATTATCAGGGTTCTTCCTACAGGCACCTTCTGTGCAATCTCCCTAGCCCATTTCTCCATGCCCACCTCAATTACCACTGATATTCTGATGACTTCAAATGTGTGACTCTGACCAAGACTCCCACTTTGGAACCCTAGACTCACATATCTCACTGGAGATCTCACAGACACCTCCAATTAGATGATGCTAATACTGATTTCGTCTGCTCTTCCCCAGCCCAGCTCATTTTCTTCCTGGCTTCCCTGTTCCAAAAAATAGGATGCTGCCATCCGCTCATTTGTCCAAGCCTGGAATGCAAATGTTTCCTAAACTACACACTCCCCAGTCACCCTATCCCTTCCTGATTATGTCTACCTTCCATATATGTCTCATGAGTGTCTATTTCTTTCCATTCTTTCTACTGCCTTAGTTTAGCCTCCCTTCACCATGCACCTGAATTTATGTGACAGCTTTTAAACTAGTTTTCTTCTCTGCATCTTCTCTTCAGTCCAGACTGTGTGCATACTAAGAATGTCATTCCCAGCATGTAAATCTCACCTACTTAAAGATCAGTCCTGGTACCCATTATTCTCAGTATGCTGTTCAAATTCTTTAACATACCTTACAAGGCCCACATTATATTGCTTTGTTTATCTCATCAGCCCTATTTTTCACAATATACTTCTCCTTCACCTCAATCCTCTTCTTACTTCAATAATTTATTCTAGAACCACATCATCAAACCACAATCATATTGTGGTTCTTACCTAAACATACCATGCATCTTTCATCTCTGGACTTTCATACATGCTGTTCTTTCTTTCTGACATGCTGTTCTCCATATCTCATGATACATTAGCTTATATACCACCTACTCTTTAACTTATATGCCACCTATTTTGCAGAGAATTCCCTTTCTCTCTGAAATATAGTTAGGTATTCCTTCTAAACAAGAAGTATCTTTGCCCTTCACACTTTTATAATGGAATTCCCTTCTTTGTGGGATCATAAATTGTAATTGAGTACACTGTTCTTGGAGGTATTTGTGGGATGTTGCATAATAAATATTTATTGGAATTAATGAATAAATAAATAAATGAATGAATGGGAAATAGAAAAAGTGATGTGGGGCACTTGTGAAAGACCTGGAATCTTATATAGACAGGAGGGAAAAGGATATAATTTTGTGTTGAGAGGGCAAGATCACCTCTGGAGAAACTTTTGAATTGACTGAAAGATTGATGACAATCACCTCTGGAATGATTTCTAAAAAGTGATCCCTAACTCATGGGAAAGATTTAAAGTTAAAAATAAAGAGACAGAGAGAAATTCAAAGCATTTTCAGATGAGACTATAAAAATATGGAGAAATCAAATGTGACATGTTGGCAGGTTTAGGAGAGCAAAAACTTACTAGTAAATCATCAAAGGAAGATTATAAAGTGAAAAATCTACATCTCAATCTATACACCTTTATTCTGATTTAGAGACTATCAAAATATATAGTATATCAAAAAACAAATTTTAGAAACATTAGTTATTTGGAAATTAAGTTCAACATTTACTGTTCTGAATTTAAAATAGTACAAAGACAATGGAAAAATTACTAAATATTACTGTATTCCATATATGAAAGTTGCTAAGAAAGTAGGTATTGGAAGTTCTTATCACAAGAAAAAAAAATTTTGATGGATGGTAGGCGTTAACTATGGCAACTCACAACCGTATTCCTGCCTGGAGAATCCCATGGACAGAGGAGTCTGGTGGGCTACAGGGTTGCAAAGAGTCAGACATGACTGAAGCAACTGAGCACACGTGCACGGATGTTAACTAAAGTTATTTGGTAATCATTTCACAATATATACATATATCAAATCATTATGTTTTACATCTTAATACCATGTTATATGTCAGTTATATCTCAAAAAAACTGGGAAAAACATTCAAGAAATTTTAAAAATCAATTAA
Source organism: Bos indicus x Bos taurus (assembly GCF_003369695.1). Taxonomy (NCBI): domain Eukaryota; kingdom Metazoa; phylum Chordata; class Mammalia; order Artiodactyla; family Bovidae; genus Bos; species Bos indicus x Bos taurus. The sequence continues at coordinate 32,216,739 of NC_040077.1, forward strand.
AAATAATAAATATAAAATGCATTTTATCTAAAGGAAATGTCAATATAAAGTTTGAAAGGGAGCATAAGAGATGAAAACAGTAATTTATTAAAGCTGCCAGTTTATAAAAAATTTAAAAACTCATCACATAATTTTCTAGAGATAATTATCTGGGCAATTATGAACTTTATATAAGTAAATGGGAATAAGGAATCAAAGACACACATAAAAATAAACATATTCAGGTATTATCTATCTGATTTCACCTCTCAACCTTCATTATTTGACATGACTTCACTTAATTTGCAATGTTATTTTTTTCTTTTAAATTTTAATATAATAGGGCTGTATATTTTAATGCAGATATTAAATTCTAGCAAACATTTTTAAAATCAGAGTTTGCCTCTTGAGCCTATTTATTTTTTTAAATACTATTTGTTATTTTTATAATTACACAGTGAATGTATTTTACTATGGACACACTGGAAGATAATGAAAGAGAACAAGGAATAAACATTTAAACCACCAGTAATACTGCCAACTCCCATTCCTTGTTAGCACTTATACCTAGGCCTTGTATTCAGTAAGAAAGCACCAGGAAAGCAAGCCTGCTTGTTTTGGAGTGGTGTCTAATCTCATTGATCTAAAGTATATTCTTATCCTCCAATATCAAGTTCTATATATTTTATGCATTTTTCTTATTACCATTGCTTGTACCATTTTCAGAAGGAGGTTACCTTATACTTCCATTCCATGAAGATTCTATCTAAGTGAGGAAGATAGAATTTAGTCCATATTCATTTTTAATGCTACTAATATAAAGTAGGGGAGAGATAAAAAGTTCCAAAGGGTAGTGCAGCATAGGATTAGAGGTGTATAGAATTATCAACTTCTCTTATCTTTTAATATGAAAAAAGGAAGTAGTGCTAAAACCACTGAAATGTGTTCAATTGTGTCACAGAAGATATTAAAGTTGAATCTAAGTTTTAACAGATTGAAAGAACCCCCTAAACATCTATCCATTCATTCAGCAGATAGTCAGTTATTGACCACCCACTGTGACCCAGTTACTATCCAATGCAATGAAGAGATGTTATTCTTAACTCAGGGTCAACCTGAAGAAATACCCTAATGGTATCACTAGACAGTGAGCTTTTGATGGCAGGTATGTGTCTTAATCTCAACACCTAGTGTAGGGCCAGTTATCAGAACTCTCATTTGAAGAAAATTTGAAGAGCACATTTTCCATAGAAGTCAGTCTCAAGGCTGACATCATTTATTCCTAATAATTGAAGCCAATTATAGAACTAAGGCCTTGTGCTCAGTGCCTATAAATATTATTTCATATAATACTCCTGTAATTTTTAACAGCATGTATAAAACCTCATTTTTATTAATAATAAAGCTATTATTATTTGTGTGAAGATTCGAGCCTATTTCACTTTCTTTAAAATGTGAAAGTTTAAATGACTGGTTCATGTCACATATCCAGTGGCCACAGAGGCAAATTTTGAGAGCCTGTTTGTCAGACTTCAAAGCCCATATTCTTCCCATGATCTCATACTGTCTCTTGATAATCTTCACAATTTGTGAAATATCAGAAACTTTTTAAGACTATAGGCTGTGAGGTCAACCTAATAGGGCTTTTTGTTTGTTTGTTTTGTTTTGTTTTTGACTGCATACATGGCTTCTGGGATCTCATTTCCCCAGTTAGGGATTGAACCCGGGCCAAGGCAGTGCAAGCATGGAGTGCTAACCCCTAGGCGTCAGGGGAACTCCCAACTGAACAGGGTTTGAATTCCAGCATCAACACTTGCTGTATACCCTTCACCCATCTATGTAAACTTTAAATCTCAATGTTCTCATGTGTAAAATGAAATGATAGTACCTATATCAAATGACTACTCTATTAAATACGGTGATTCATATGAAAGTGCTTGCCATATTAATAATGGTCAATGAGAGTGAACTATTATTATTCATGTGAAGATTCAAGCTTATTTCATTTCCTTTAAATTAACTGCCTAAATATGTATTCTACTTTATAGTACATATATAAATATGTATTCTACATATATACATGTATGTGTATATGTATATATTATATATATATAAAATCTCTAGAGAGTCCAGGCAAAAGTTCTACAGATAAACAATAAACTGACATAGGAGAAATTATTTACTTATAATCTCATAATAAAAAGTGGAGGAGTCAGGATGTAGAGAACTTGTGTCTTTTGTCCCAGAGTTTCTTATACTCTACCATATTGCCTTGCTGCTGCTGCTGCTAAGTCGCTTCAGTCGTGTCTGACTCTGTGCGACCCCATAGATGGCAGCCCACCAGGCTCCCCCGTCCCTGGGATTCTCCAGGCAAGAACACTGGAGTGGGTTGCCATTTCCTTCTCCAATGCATGAAAGTGAAAAGTGAAAAGGAAGTCTCTCAGTTGTGTCCAACTTCGTGACCCCATGGACTGCAGCCCACCAGGCTCCTCCGTCCATAGGATTTTCCAGGCAAGAGTACTGGAGTGGAGTGCCATTGCCTTCTCTGACCGTATTGCCTTAACTTTGCATTAAATGAAATAAGACGAAGTATGCATGGAAAAACTTCTCAACTAAAAGTCTGAAAATATCACTGAGGAAGGTATATGATCTCTATCTCCAAGATCTCTCTTCACAGTGTGACAAACATGATCAACTTGTGATGGCTTAAGTGTTCAGTGATTGCAGACAATTGGTTGAACCAGATCACTCACTTCCTTTGTGTGTGTGTGTGTGTGTGTATGTGTTCAGTCCTTCAGTTGTGCCCAGCTCCCTGGGGCCCCATGGACTGTAGCCTGCTAGGCTCCTCTCCATGAAATTTCCAGGCAAGATTCCCTTCTAATTCTGTAAATTTCTGACACTAAGAGAGTACTTTAAAAACAAACAACTGTATATGTTCTTTTAAACTCCTGCTGGTGTGAGCCTTGACGTCAAACCAGGGAAGTTTAACTTTAAGGCAACTGTACTATCAAGAAGAATGAATGAGGGAGCAGCCCATGTGCTGGCCCGTCTTCACTCCTGCAAATTACCTTCTTGACAAGAGAACTGACATATAGTAAAGGCCCCCTGTTAGGTCAATGGATTTGGAAAAGGAAGCTGCATCATGATTACACAGGAAAAGCCCCGGACCAATAGCGAAAGCAGCCACAGAGGCACATAAATAACAGTTAGTAGCAATGTGAGAGATTCTTTTACTAACTTCAGAGCTTCTAGATAATAAGTTCATGGGCACCAGTTGCCAAAACTCAAGATGTCGATAGGCTAAGTAAAGCTAGCTAAGCTATCTAATTCAGAGAGTATGTCATTAACTTAAGTTTCTGTTAGTAGTTTTACCTTGGCAAGTTTTGTTTTATGTGCTGTTTTTCTCTACAACCTAAATTCACATCTGTTGTCAGACAAAAATCTGCTTGGTGAAAAATTAGTATTTGGTTGCATCTAGTCATGAATCATATACACACTAAGTGCTTCAAGCAGTTTAGCTCATGAGATCAATGGTGACACCCAATATTGCTCAATAATTACATTCCGAGGGATTGGGGGGCACTCTTCACACCATACCTTATATGGACCTCAGAGAGTGGTATGTGTAATTTTTCCCCAAGTCTAGGGGTGGGGAGCATATTTGCCAGAAGCCATTACACTCCCACAAACACAACATTATGTCTAAGGGAAAAGGTTGATATTTTAAAATAGAGAGATTTGAAAAATTTCATGGCACATTTGTGATGTGGAAGCAGTGTCATTTTTTTTTTTTAATTGTAAAGACATTTGACAAATGACTTATCCATGTTTATTCTGATCATTTTGTTAAAGAGTATTTGGGCCTCACTGGTGGTTCAGTTCAGTTCACTTTGGTCGTTCAGTCACGTCTGACTCTTTGCAACCCATGGATTGCAGCTTGCCAGGCTTCCCTGTCTATCACCAACTCCTGGAGTTTACTCAAACTCATGACCACTGAGTTGGTGATGCCATTAAAATATCTCATCCTCTGTCATCCCCTTCTCCTCCCGCCTTCAATCTTGACCAGCATCAGGGTGTTTTCCAATGAGTCAGTTCTTCCCATCAGGTGGCCAAAGTATTGGAGTTTCAGCTTCAACATCAGTATTTCCAATGAATATTCAGGACTAATTTCCTTTAGGATGGACTGGTTGGATCTCCTTGCAGTCCAAGGGACTCTCAAGAGTCTTCTCCAACACCACAGTTCAAAAGCATCAGTTCTTTGGTGATCAGCCCTCTTTATAGTCCACCTCTCACTTCCATACATGATTACTGGAAAAACCTAGCTCTGGTTAGATGGACTTTTGTTGGCAAAGTAATGTCTCTGCTTTTTAATATGCTGTCTAGGTTGGTCATAATTTTGCTTCCAAGGAGCAAGTGTCTTTTAATTTCATGGCTGCAATTACCACCTGCAGTGATTTTGGAGCCCCCAAAAATAAAGTCTGACACTGTTTCTACTGTTTCCCCATCTATTTCCCATGAAGTGATGGGACCAGAGGCAATGATCTCAGTTTTCTGAATGTTGAGTTTTAAGCCAACTTTTTCACTCTCCTCTTTCACTTTCATCAAGAGACTCTTCAGTTCTTCTTCACTTTCTGCCATAAGGCTGGTGTCATCTGCATATCTGAGGTTACTGATATTTCTCCCCACAATCTTGATTCCAGCTTGTGCTTCATCCAGCCCAGCGTTTCTTGTGATATACTCTGCATATAAGTTAAATAAGGAGGGTGACAACATACAGCCTTGACGGACTTCTTTTCCTATTTGGAACCAGTCTGTTGTTCCATGTCCAGTTCTAACTGTTGCTTTCTGACCTGCATACAAATTTCTCAAGAGACAAGTCAGGTAGTCTGGTATTCTCATCTCTTTAAGAATTTTACACAGTTTGCTGTGATCCAAACAGTCAAAGCCTTTGGTATAGTCAATAAAGCAGAAGATGTTTTTCCGGAACTCTTGCTTTTTTGATGATCCAGTGGATTTGGCAATTTTATCTCTGGTTCCTTTGTCTTTTCTAAAGTGAGCTTGAACATCTGGAAGTTCATGATTCATGTACTGTTGAAGCCTGGCTTGGAGAATTTTGAGTATTACTTTACTAGCATGTGAGATGAGTGCAGTTGTGCGGTAGTTTGAGCATTCTTTGGCATTGCCTTTCTTTGGGATTGGAATGAAAACTGACCTCTTCCAGTCCTGTGGCCACTGCTGAGTTTTCCAAATTTGCTGGCATATTAAGTGCAACACTTTCACAGCATCATCTTTCAGGATTTGAAATAGCTCAACTGGAATTCCATCACTTCCACTAGCTTTGTTCATAGTGATTCTTCCTAAGGCCTACTTGACTTCTCATTACAGGATGTCTGGCTCTGGGTGAGTGATCACACCATCGTGATTATCTGGGTCGTGAAGATCTTTTTTGTGTAGTTCTTCTGTGTATTCTTGCCACCTCTTCGTAATATCTTCTGCCTCTGTTAGGTCTATACCATTTCTGTCTTTTATTGAGCCCATCTTTGCATGAAATGTTCCCTTCGTATCTCTAATTTTCTTGAAGAGATCTCTAGTCTTTCCCATTCTATTGTTTTCCTCTGTTTCTTTGCATTGATCATGGAGGAAGGCTTTTTATCTCTCCTTGCTATTCTTTGGAACTCTGCTTTCCAATGGATATATCTTTGCTTTTCTCCTTTGCCTTTCACTTCTCTTCTTTTCATAGCTATTTGTAAGGCCTCCACAGACAACCATTTTGCATTTTTGCATTTCTTTTCCATGGGGATGGTCTTGATCCTTGTCTCCTGTACAGTGTCACGAACCGTCATCTGTTGTTATTCAGGCACCTTGTCTATCAGATCTAATCCCTTGAATCTATTTCTCACTTCCACTGTATAATCATAAGGGATTTGATTTTGGTCATACCTGAATGGTCTAGTGGCTTTCCCTACATTCATCAATTGAAGTCTGCAATTGGCAATAAGGAGTTCATGATCTGAGCCACAGTCAGCTTCTGGTCTTGTTTTTGTTGACTGTATAGAGCTTCTCCATCTTTGGCTGCAAAGAATATAATCAATTTGATTTCAATATTGACCCTCTGGTGATGTCCATGTGTAGTCTTCTCTTGTGTGTTGGAAGAGAGTGTTTGCTATGACCAGTGAGTTCTCTTGGCAAAACTCTATTAGCCTTTGCTAGGCTTCATTCTGTACTCCAAGACCAAATTTGCCAGTTATGCCAGGTATTTCTTGACTTTCTACTTTTGCATTCCAGTCCCCTATAATGGAAAGGACATATTTTTGGGGTGTTAGTTCTAAAAGGTCTTGTAGGTCTTCAGGGAACTGTTCAACTTCAGCTTCTTCAGCATTACTGGGTGCAGCATAGGCTTGGATTACTGTGATATTCAATGGTTTGCCCTGGAAACAAACCGAGATCATTCTGTCATTTCTGAGATTACATCCAAATACTGCATTTCGGACTCTTGTTGACTATGATGGCTACTCCATTTCTTCTAAGGGATTCTTGCCCACAGTAGTAGACATAATGATCATCTGAGTTAAATTCACCCATTCTAGTCTATTTTAGTTCACTGATTCCTAAAATGTCAATGTTCACTCTAGCCATCTCCTGTTTGATCACTTCCAGTTTGCCTTGATTCATGGACCTAACAGTCCATGTTCCTATGCAATATTGCTCTTTACAGCATCAGACTTTACTTCTGTCACCAGTCACATCCATAAATGGGTGTTGTTTTTGCCTTGGCTCCCTCTCTTCATTCTTTCTGGAGTTATTTCTCCATTGATCTTCAGTAACATATTGAGCACGTACTGACCTGGGGAGTTCATCTTTCAGCGTCCTATCTTTTCAGATTTCATACTGTTCATGGTGTTCTCAAGGCAAGAATACTGAACTGGTTTGCCATTCGCTTCTCCAGTAGACCACTTTTTGTCAGACCTCTCCACCATGACCCGTCCATCTTGGGTGGCCCTACACAGCATGGCTCATAGTTTCATTGAGTTAGACGAGGCTGTGGTCCATGTGGTCAGATTGGTTAGTTTTCTATGACTGTGGTTTTCAGTCTGTCTGCCCTCTGATGGAGAAGAATAAGAGGCTTAGGAAGCTTCCTGATGGGAGAAACTGACTGAGGGGGAAACTGGGTCTTGTGCTGATGGGCAGGGTCATGCTCAGTAAATCTTTAATCCAATTTTCTGTTAATGTGTGGTGCTGTGTCCCCTCCCTGTTATTTACCTGGACCAAACTATGGTGGAGGCAGTGAAGATAATGGCGACCCCCTTGCAAAGGTCCTATGCACATACTGCTACACCCAGTGCCCCCAACCTTGTAGCAGGCCACCCCCAACCCATGCCTCCACTGGAGACTCCTGGACACTCACAGGCAAGTCTGGGTCAGTCTCTTGTGGGATCACTGCTCCTTTCTCCTGGTGTGCACAAGGTTCTGCTTGTGCCCTTCAAGAGTCTATTTCCCAGTCCTGTATAAGTTCTGGCAGCCCTATGGTGGGGTTAATGGCAACCTCCTCCAAGAGGGCTTATGTCATACCCAAGTCTGCTGCACCCAGAGCCCCAGCTCCTGCAGCAGTCCACTGCTGACCCATAACTCCACAGGAGACACTCAAACACAGTTCTGTCCTAGTCTCTGTGGGATCTCTGGGTCCTGGTGTGCACAAGGTTTGTTTGAGCCTTCTGAGTGTCTCTGGCGGGTATGGGGTTTGATTCTAAATGGGATTTCACCCCTTTCTTCTTGCTGGGTCTTCTCCTTTACCCTTGGATGTGGGGTATCTCCTCAAAGTCGCTCCAGCGCTGCCTAGCTGGATTAAATGCTTGTCCTAAAGATCCAGGATGAGCCCCCTAGATGATAGGTTACAGTGAACAATGTTGGATTTGTGATCTCCAGAGAAGATTTAGTTTCGGGACCAGAGACCAGGCTTGACCACTCAGGGCTCTTGGTGATTCAGATGGTAAGGAATCTGCCTGCAGTGCTGGAGACCTGGGTTCAATCCCTGGGTTGGGAAGATCCCCCAGGGAAGGGAATGTTTACCCACTTGAATGTTTACCCACTCTAGTATTCTTACCTGGGAAATCCCATAGATAGAGGAGCCTGGCCGGCTACAGTCCCTGGGGTTGTTAGATGTGACTGAGCGACTAACACGTTCACTTTTCAAAAGAGTATTTAAATTTCTTAATATTAGAGAAAAAAAGATTGCAATTTTTCTCATTCAACTATCTTTCTATATTTGGCTGGTAGACTGAAGTT